>NW_024505892.1:2786767-3386767 GCF_017590055.1 Onychostruthus taczanowskii
CGTCGCCCCGCGGGCGGGAGTTTCGAACGGCTCGGGGCGAGGGAGGGAACGCGGGGCGCTGGCGCCCGCCGGCGGGCCGGGGAGCGGCTGCTGCCCCGGGAGCAGGAGGAGGCCGCCCCGATGGGCTGCCTGTGAGCGGGAGAGGACACTGCCTGGCCAGCACTCGGCGGAGCCCAGTGCCGCCCGCTCGCCAGAGAGCTCCGCGGGCGGAGGGGCGAGGGCAGGGCTGAGGAGAAGGGGAGTTGCGTGCTGTCCTGGCTCAGGTGCCCTGGCGGGCTCGCTGTCGCTGCGGGTTAAGTCGCCTCACCCCGCCTGCCTCTGCAGCAGCGCGTACTCGTGCGTGCCGGCGGGATGGTGACAGCGCGGGGAGGGGAGGGAGGGAGGGACGGCCGCCGTGGCGGGAACTTCAGAGGAAGTCTCGCCCGAGCCAGGGTTTCCTCTAGGCCTCCGCAGCCCGTCTCCTGCCTTCTTGCAACTGACCGACGCAGCAGCCGGAGCTGTGCTCCATGCCCCACCACGCTGCTGGCTGGACCTCTCCGGTCAGCCTGCCCCATCCGAGCGGGAGCATCGGACCCCCTCCGTGGCAACTGCTATGGCAGGTGGCAGTGCCCGTGACAGGGGCTCTGTGCAATATGTTAGGCTTTTCCTTTCCATTGCACAGCTGTATGTGATGTGCTCCTCACACTCAGGATTTATGTTAAAGTTAATCCTGGACATTCGTGATGAGAAGAATTATAGAAGGTCTAATACAGAATTCTCAGCTCCTTTCCCCCACGAACATGCAAGTTAAGACTACAGGATAAATTAAGGATGAGCACTGCTATCTTTCACATTTAAAAATAAGATTAAACACAGCCGTTGAATAATTGATAAAAAGTCATTGCCTCAGCTTTCCTATGTAATACATATGTTTACTGTGCTGTTTTCAGCCCGTGCTCTGCAACACTGATCCTAAAATTAAATCCATAAACTCCAGCCCTCTTTCTTAAAGTGGATGTTCTATATCAACATACTCAAATAACACTTAAAATTTATTTTTTAAAAGTCTAGGTTTAGTACTAATACTATGAGTTGTTTTGAATAAGTTTTATACTGTTCTCCTAGAATAATGGCACAGCATGGTGTGATAGTCTTAAAGTCTTAAGCAGTTTAGCCTAAAAGTCCTCACTTCTTGTAAGTACTAATTTGTCTTCAGATGCAGACAAGAAAGTTCCTTAATTGTCCTGGATGAGTACCCTGCAATACTGGCAACAGCTAGTACTTCATGCTTAAAAGGTAAATAAAACCTCTGATACAGTACCTAGGAAGCTGCTGTGTTGTACAGAGGAGTAAAATCCCTTCCCAAGCCCTGTTTATTATGATAGTAAAACCTGCACTAATGGTAAACAAAGTAAGCAAGAAGAATTCACTAATGAGGAAAGAGGGTTGCAATCTTAAAGCAGTCAAGTTCTGTTTCAAGTGCTATTTTTTTTTCTGTGCTTAAATTCCATTCCTGCATCCAGTAACCATGAGGCAGGCCTTTGGATTTGCAAGTGTACTAATCAAGTTAATGTAATAGCTTACAGGTTTGTGCTTTTGCAAAGGCCACAAGGGGGGAAAAAAGAAATACACCATGTAAGTTTTAAGGTACAGTTCTGAAACGACAGCTTAATTAAGAAGTGTTAGTTACAGTTTTTTGTAATGGTGGTCTCTTTTTTTTCCCTCTTGTTTTAATAGCCCCAAAATCTGTCTTGCAAGATTAGTTTTACGAATCAAAAAGGGAAGGTGAAAAGCTGACCCAGGAAGAGCTAATTTGGGTTCATTTGCAGTTTCAACTTTAAAACATCTGTGGGGAAGAGACTGAGTTAGAAAACACTTAATTGTAATAAATGTTGTGGTTTAATGCATGGCTTTAAGAAGCAAAATTCTACACTGACTTTTTTTTTTTTTTCTTTTTATTGGTCTATAATTCCATTTCAGGGTGTAGATAAGATCCAAGCATCACTATCTTTAAGAATATGGTCTAGTCATGCTGTCACAATTTATGTACTTCCCAGGTAACACAAGTGACATATAAAGGAACGGGGGCATACAGTTAGTATGCCTGAAGCTTACTCAGTAGGTGTCATACTCAATTAACTACTTTCCATGATATGTGTAATTTAAGCTCTGAGGTGTATGTGTGCAAGGTGGGAATTTTGGTTTTGGGAGGTTAGTCTGTATTCAAGGATGTAATGATTTATAGGCATCATCCCTCTGCTGCAGCCATTCTGACAGACTTTGAGAAGATGCTCAACACAGCTCCCAATTAGAAAAAGGGCCCTGCTTTCTGTATAAATTTTGAAAATTAACCTCACTGTGAAAATAGAGGGATTCCTGTGATACAACTGACTAGAGAGAGAAAGTGGGATGATCTGGTTTGTGAGCACAGGGTCAGGCATCAGTAAATTTTTCTGATGAAGACAGGTCCTTGTTATTTTAGGCTTGTTGCCAAAGAAGTAATTTTAGGCTATGCAAAACTGTAGATTGGCAAGAGTGGAAGACCCCCTAACTGTAATGATAAATAATGCTTGTTTGTTTTGTTTTTGTTTTTTTTTTTTTTTCTTTAAATGTAGATTTGGAATGGAAAATAATTTATGTGGGTTCAGCTGAAAGTGAAGAATATGATCAGGTGTTAGACTCTGTTTTAGTTGGACCTGTTCCTGCAGGCAGACACATGTTTGTATTTCAGGTAAGTTTGATTTAACCTTTTCTAAAAGTTGTGTTAATTTGATTAGGGATAACTGTATCAAACTAAGAGGCACATGAAAAATAATGGTAAAAAATATTGCAGTGAGCCCCTCAGGTATGATATACCTTCCTTTAAAGTCTGTTCTTTAGCCTGTACTTCTTGCCCCTGATATTTCTTGGTTATATTTTTTATTTGTGGTATCAATAATAACTGATAAAAGCACAGTTCCCATAGCTGCTGATAATTTTAACCAGTCTGGTTCATAATCAGTAGTGCCAGTTGCTTGGTTTACACCAGCACTATCAGGCTCACCTCTTCTGCTGGTGGCAGTTTCAGACAATCGGGAGCACTAGGTTAATGTAGACAACACCTTCAGAGGATCAGGCCAGCAAACTAATTGTAAAACTCAGCCAGAATAATCAAGATGTTTGTTTCTGTTTGGCAGAACATGATCAACTATGATGTTTGGCCAAGCATGCTAAATCATAACAAAATACAGTGATTTCTAAAATAAAGATAGAAATTCAGTGGTAAATGGGAGGGAGGTATTTAGGACACAAGTGTGTAGGCCAAGACAAAAAATGTAGAACATGTGACAGTCCTATAAAATACTGCTGTTAATGCCAAAAGTTAATAAGGAATAACAAAGGAAAAGAAAACAGGGAAAGAGCAACGCTAAGATGACTTACTGGCCTAGACTTGTTTCTGTTTTAACTCAGTGAGAAGCAAGGGGGAAAATCTGAAGTGGACTTGCCTGAATTCTTACAGAAGCTTTCTTTTGTTTGGGATAACTTCTTTTGTGGTGGTGGAGTGTTTTTTTTTCTCTTTTTTTGTTTACTTTTTCAAAACTATAGTTTTTATTAAATCTGACACATTTTCGCTATGAAATACTAGAATTTTTTTTGTAAACTGACAGCAAAGTCCATTGGATAACAAGTCGGATAGAAACTGAGTATGTCTTATTGTAAAAGAGCTCTGCTATTTTCCCAAATACTATAAATTCACTTAACTAATGGCAAATGCATGCTGAAGAATGAGCATTGAAGAACCCCAAAGTGCTAATGAAGTGCTGACTCCCTTATTTCTCATGGTTTACTGTAACTGGTTTAAAATAATATCAACATTTGTGAGGCAATCCTGATTTATCCTGTAAGTTCCAGGAAAGGTAGTTTATTTGGCATTTCGAGGGTGTTTTTTTGTTCTGGGCCTTTTGTTTTTTTCCTTAAAGAACAGGCTTAAGGAATAGGATTAGACTGGAGGTTGCAGCATTTATCAACCACATACACCCTAATCAGTGCTGAAACATTTCTGTTTGGTTTTGGAGCCAGGCCTAATTTTTCCACTCTACAAATAAAGCAGATGTGTAACAAATGCATCATTTATTAACAGTTTTTCCATTATCAAGCCATTATAGCTTATGTCATTAATTGGTCAGAAATAGGTGATCCTCTATTGGTTTCAGAGGGGCTACCTTGTTTTTGTATGGTGGAAAATCAGCTGGCATTTACATTTCTAATTTGAAGATTCACTGTTCTCAATCAAAGGTCTGAAGGTTCCTTGTTGATGGTGATGGGAAGGAGCAAGAAGCAGGTGCCTAAAATGGCACGTTTTGGCTGCATGATTAGGCAGGTCTCAAATTAAATTTACTAGTCTTGCAGTTTCTGTAGAATGGAGTCAGCAATTGTATCGTGGTTATAAATTACACTACAGCTAAACGAGGAGGAGATGTGTAGAGATTTTGCTTAGATTGGAGTAGGTCCTGTAAGGGATTCCATCTGTTAAAATATACTTTTTATTTCTTATGGAACTACAGTTGAATCTGAGTATATTACGCTTCAAAGGCTCTGGATTTCGGGTGAGGGTAGGACTCAGCACATGTGTACACAGGAAACCACCAAAACCCCAAGTGCTGCAAGAAGCCTTTGCTGATGGCTGAAGCAATTTTATTCACTAAGCTGAAGCAGCCTGGGATACACAGAAAACAAGCAAGGAAAGGCAAGAATAGGGCAAAGTACAGAACTGCAGGAGGTATGTGACACAAAGAAAAGAGATTGTGTTGATGGGGAATAGCATAAGGAAAGAACCTTTGCAGAGGAGCATAACATTTTCTGATAATCTGTTTTAGATTTTTGTAGATAGGAAAATGGCTGAAATAGCAACTAAAATGGAGTACCACACAGATAGATTACCAAGGATGATAAAAATACCTTAGATGAAAAAAAGATGTGAAACAGGTTGGGAATTCAACCTTATAGAAAGATGGACAATTATTGTGCTTTTCAGACTTACAAAAGCAGCTTTTTGTTTTAAAACCCCAAAATGTTACCTTTATAAGGGTTTCAATAGTAAAGGCCCACAGCCTGGCCTGTTTGTTTCTAAATCCCAAGATATACATAGTGAAACCTGATTCCTTCTCGGTTCTCTTGGGAATTTGTAATAAAATCACAGAAACTTTTTTGAGCATATAAGTGCATAAATAATTTACTGTCCTTAAGTGCACATATAACCTTTGCTACCTACTCTGCAGCAGTAGCTATGAGAATAAATACCATGTGGAAAAGCAAGATATAATTCAAGGCAACATACGGGCTGATTTCATAAATTTCTTAAGTAATTCGTAGAATAAGTGGCATATTAAGACAGTGATTTTTGTGCAAAAATTAATCTACTGCCTCTGCCCACCAAAATATCTGCTTGCCAGTAATCTGCTTATTTATCATTTGGTCATACCAAGCTCTTCTTTTTTTCTGCCATCTGTGTCTGATCTTTGGTTCCTGAGTAATTAACAGGTTTGACAAAACCAGGAAGTTGAAAATTTGAGAAAACTGTTTTAAACAGTATTCAGTGTCTTTTTCATGCAGCAAAACAATGCTTGAGAGATAAGTAGGATTAGAACAGAGTATTTCCTTGGGATCAGAACTGTGTCATAGGATATTACAAGACAGAAAATGACAGTGGGAACCTGGAAGACTAAGATTCTGCATTAGAATGTGAGTTGAGTTTAATGGGGAGTTAAACAGAATATGGTTCTTCTGTTGCCCATTACTGTGGAATTTACAGTGATCAGATAGTTCTGGGCACTGTTAGAACAAGACTACTGAGTCAAAGTAATGATTTAATCTGTATTGGCAGTTCTTGTGATTTCCTCAAGCTTCTGCATTTTTTCTGTTTCTTGGCCACCTCTTCCATTCTCCTATGCTAGTTGTAAGCCATTCAGTCATTTTCTATTTCCTTCAGGGCTGGAGGAAGAGGTGTTCTACCTGATTCCCTGGTTTCTTCTCCTCCCTTGGGTGTATTTCTGCCTTAGAGGTCTGACTCATCTAATTCTTCTGTGAAGTGCCTATAGCTTCTCACAAAAAACTAGGCTGGTTTGAAGGCTTAGAATTGAAGTGGCAAAGAGTAGATGCCAATGCTGCATGAGCAGCAGCTCCCAAATTTCACCATGCTGAAGTACAGAAATACTACAGAAAAGTAGGAACAAGAGGGACAACAGGAATTAATTCCATTCATCCTCTGTCATTAGGCAAGGTTTGTTACACCCAAACCATCTGAACACACATTACTAATACCAGCTTGTTCTCACAACATGGGTGTTTCACTGTTGACTTCAGATCTTCCTGTGGAATTGTAAATATGAAGCTGTTTTACTATGCCTGGATTGCTGTTACTTTAAATCCTGCAGCAGAATCAGGCATCACATTTTATCAATAGATGTGGTAGTTAGAAGGCATTTTCAGGGACTGATGTGACCCACATTTTATGAGGCAAATTTTATTGATAAGTAACTGCAGAGCCATGGTAAGTAAGGACACTGAGGAAGATTGTATCAGTTGCATATTAATTATGTTTGCATACTGGTAGAGAATGTTCAGGTGTCTTGGAGAGATGATGCAGTTAACTGCATAAATTTTAATGAACATTGGTATTGGGAATGAAGCCAGAGAAAGTACTTAATTCCTTTCCTAGAAGTCTGTGGAACAGCTCAAACCTTACCACAGCCCATCCCTTTTCATGCTGAAATATAATTTGCAGTCTGTAGTTTTAAGGATATAGTCTTGTTACAAGCACACATACAGACCAATTCAACCTTGAGGTATATGAGAAAATAATCTTGCTCTACTAAATTACCAAGATGGGCTGGAGAACTGTGGCACTGTAGAACTGGAATGATGTTGCTACCCCTGTGTGAACAATGGTTCAGCTGAGCATATATTTAAAAGGAGTTTTGGGTCAAACCTGGCCAATTGCCCATGAGAAATGTCAGCAAACAATTTTACTGTATTCCAGTTTTGTCAGTAGAGGATGATGTTCTAAATCTGGGATTGATGTTGTGAAAGCAGTATATTTTCTGGTTAACTTGAACAGTTTAAAATATAGTCACTACTTAGCTGCTGAAACAAACTTTGAGATTCCCCTGCTAGGTAGGCATGTGCTATCAATTTTAATTTATCTTTCCCTTTCACATTTAGGCTGATGCACCTAACCCAGGGCTTATTCCAGATGCAGATGCAGTAGGTGTAACAGTTGTGCTAATTACATGCACGTACCGAGGTCAAGAATTTATTAGAGTCGGCTACTATGTGAACAATGAATATACTGAAACAGAACTGAGAGAGAATCCACCAGTCAAGCCAGATTTTTCTAAGGTAAGGCATGTTTTGTTTTAGTCATCTATCAGAGGTATGCTTATAGAAAAAGGTTTTTAAGAAACAAATACAAGCCCCAAGTGGTTTCGTTAAGTGCATGGAATGAGGCATGAAATAATGGAAAATACTTGGGGGGAACAGACTGTGAATGCCATGTAGTTGTCATAAATTTATGTAATATTGAGAAACCATCAAAAATTTCCACCATCCTGATGACTTGGCTGTACTTTCACACTGACTGTGAAATAAACCACTGGATTTATTCCTACCTGCTCCACTGTTTACAAAATGGCTCTGTTCTTCTGAAAAACAGAATGTTTTTTCTAAGCCCATCAACCTGGAACTAAGTTGTAGATATTTACTACAGCTGTTACTCAGCTGTTCTAGTGTCAGAGCTACAATTTCTGCAAAACTTTAACAAACAAACTGAGGAACAAATTAGGTGTAAAATAAGAGAACATGGGTAGCCTGGTTGGATGATTATCTGACAAATGTCTAATTTGACAAAGGAAGTGTACAGATAAAGTTAGAAAAATGTATGTCCTTCATGGTAATAATTAAACCAGGACTAGAATTAAAAGATTAAATGAAATAGTATGTTTTTCTGTGATTAACTTTTTCAGTGATCATATACTAAAAAAAATACTGAAAATTACAGTAAAGTTTGAGGATTCTTAAACTTTGGTATGTTCCTTTCTTCTTTATTTCTTTCAATTAAAACATAATTTATTTGTTACGTTGGTTGCCAATACCAAAATGGTGACTCTTTAAGCACTTGAATTTAGAATGCTTAGAACTACTTATCTTCCTTCTCTGTTTACATAAAAAGCTAGCTTTGCTGCTCTGGAAGAAAACAGCAAAGGCGATCATATGTTTGTATATGTGGCTAGGGAAAAAATGTGACTTAATGTGACTTGGGGAAAAATGGAAATGCACAAGTAGAGGGTTATTAAAGTGATTGATTAATTATTGGGTAATAAGCTCTACTAGGTTCTAAAAAAGAAATAGTCTTTTTAGTTTGCATAAGGGGTCATGAAATACTTAATGAGAGTACACTTTCTTGGAGAATAATATTGACAAAGCAAACCCTTCCTGTGATCAGTCTGAAATATCATAGTGAGTGTCCACTGGCTCTAAGTTGCCATCCTCCAGGTAAGAATATATAGTCTTTCACCCCTTTTCAAAATAAGGAGAAAATCAGCTTTTTTTTTTTTTTTTTTCTGGATACATAAACAAATGCAACATGTTTTCAAAAGGAAATGAAGGCCAGCCATGAGAATAAGATAAATGACTAATCATGTCCACTGCCACAGTGTTAGTATTTTCCAAATATAAATGTTTTTATTTTAAAACTTTAGTCGATAAATCCTCTTAGTGAAATCAGTCTAAAGTTTGGTAGTTTAAGGATAAGGTTGTACTTTTAAATGAAGATGAGAAGTTGATGGAATTGATAGGTATTGCAAATACCATAAAGTTGGTGCAAAATTTGATGAAGTACTGTGGTTTGCAAAATCCTTGTGGGGTTAGAAGTTATTTGCTTTACTACAAGCTGGATAAAATAACAAACACTTGCACTTTACTTGTGGATCTCTTTCACAGCCTTGACCTTGCGGAACAGTTAAAACGCTCTTGAGAAATTGGTTGTTTTGCTGAAGAGAATACTAGGGAAAATAATAAGTGGTGTACTGTCAGCACATTTCTGATCCATAGGTAGTAGCTATAGATTCACATTGATGTGAATTCCCTTTTTAAACAAACTGTTATGCAAACAAGGCTATAGGGACTAAAAGGAAAAAATCTATATGGATGTGAACTCCAGTTTTAGATGTACACATTACAATCCATATATTTTCTTCTTTCCCAGCTTCAAAGGAATATTTTGGCATCTAATCCCAGAGTCACAAGATTCCACATTAATTGGGAGGACAACACTGAAAAACTGGAAGATGCAGAGAGCAGTAACCCAAATCTACAGTCCTTGCTTTCCACAGATGCATTACCTTCAGCATCAAAGGGGTGGTCAACATCAGAAAATTCACTAAATGTTATGTTAGAATCTCATATGGACTGCATGTGACTAACCACCATCCTTTTGGTACTGTATATGTGTTAAACTGTAAAAACAACCAGAACTATTTCCTTCAAATTCCATAAATACATAGTTGAAGCAATGTGAAGAACTTGTTTTAAAACATCCTGTAGAAAGTTTATAAAAAAAAAACCAAAAAAACCCAACAAACAAACAGTATTTGAGCAGATTGTGAAATATAAATACAACTATTTTTAAGTAATTGCCTTTTTTTTCTAATGTGTTATTCTATGTGGTCTAAACCAAACCTGATTAAAGTATATGTATTCTCTCCCCTCCCCCCTTATTTTGTAAGCACTGTTAAAAGCTTAAAAAAAGTTTAAAAGTTAAAACATTCAGGCAAAATGAAGGAATAATGCCATGTCCTCATCTCTGCTATCCAGATTGCCAAATATAAAGTGCCCTTTAACAGCATCTTAAGAAAAAAACTGACATTAAAAGAAGTGCAAAGAAAGAAAGAAAGAATCTCTTAATAACAAAGTCCAAAAATGTCCTTTTGCTCTGAAAGCAGACAGCACAGTATAATTTTAGGTGCAAGCTTCTTTTCCTTTCAAGGCACATACTTGTTACTTAAAGCCTGCAATTTGAGATTTACCATCTGCTATCTTGGATTTTAGGATTTTTTTTTTAAATCTGCTGCTGCTGCTGTGTAGTCAAACTGTGGTTTTGTTCAGGACAGTGTTTCATGTGGATTGGGGTGGGTACCTCAGGACAGAACCATTTTTCAGCCACCCTAATAGGATACACAAGTGGTTGGAAGGATGCAAGCACTTATTGGAAGATTCTAAGCCTGAAATCAATAGTGTGAATGTCCCAAATATGCTCTTCTGTAAGATTATTATGGATCACTACTGGTTAGTATGTTTATTTTCAGGCATGCTTTATTGTAGTCTTTTTCAATAGTAGTAAGGAGTTTGGGTGTTTTCTTTCATTTTTTTGAAGCACCTGGAATTTTAAACTTCTCTGTTTTCTCTCTACCTTTAAGGCAATTCTGTTTGCTGGTATAAACCCTGTTGTGGCAGGCATGACACACTCAAGAATACATTACTTGCCTGGAAGCTCTTGCAGTGAGACATCCCTATTACCTGAGGCATCCTTGAAGATAAAGGGAACTAAGCAGTAGCCTGTCAAGACTTAAGCCATTATTGTGACACTTAAGAATTTAGCTATTCCTTCCTATCCTCATTAGCCTTATTTAGATTTACTGTGCCTGTATGTGCATTTAAATTGTAATCTGTCATGCCAGATTACAGGAATATAGTTCTATTTACTAGTCACTGCCCAAATTATGAACCTTTGTAGGTTCTGGGCCCTTCAGAAAAGGGCAGATTTCATGATGACTGACAGTGTAGCTCTGAATAAATACAGAATGCTTTCTGTTGTCTTTCTGCACTCTCCAATGGGATGAGGATGTCCCAGACAGTGCTTCTGTCTTTCCACATCATTAGTGAAATTGTCTGCATTTCAAATGTGTGGTTTTGAAACTGGAAAGGAATGACCTGATCTGAATATTTTTCTTGTATGGAAACTCAGCAGTACACATGTAGGGTGGATGAATGAATTAATGAAATCCATTAATCTTTGGAGGCCTAGTTCTAATATGTGCTCTTAACAATCTCTCTCTAATTGTTTAAAGTGATAACCAGAAATCTAAAAATATTAACACTCATCGGTAGGACTTAACACAAAGAACTGGAGGGTTGAAATTCTGAGAACTTCACTTGAGGGTTGAAATTCTGTGAACCTTATCTTTGATTTTCAATGATATTGCTACTTTTAGGTCTGCAGTGACATCTTCAGATTTTTCATGCAATTTATTGTTCTGTTTATAAGTCTATTTAGGATATCTCATAAATGTAAGCATGTAAATAACTTAATTATCTGCTGAAGGATTGACAGGCTTGTGAAGTCTGCCTCAAATTAAGGCTACTGTAGCAGTATCTCAAACTCTTGCCTTTATTGAATATTCAAATGAAAACATGATCCAAGTACAAGCTGTAACCAGAATCCATCCCACTGGTAGCATGAAGGCTTTTTAGAAGCATATGCCACAAAGCGATAGAAGCAAACCATTGTTGCTGCTACTGCAAAACCAGCTACAAAATTCAGGCAGCAAAACAACGTCACCCAGCAAACCAATTAATTTAGAGGAATGGAAAAGTGAAGCTCTGTTGTGAGTCTAAAAAATCTAAGAAGTCATCTGTGCATGAGAACTTAGGTGCAATAACCTTCAGGCTTGACTGGTAGGATGCTGTGGCAGAGTTTGGCACCACCTTACCTGATACACTCATGTGGCTTGGCTAGAGCTGACCCACCATTACCAGGAAAAGTAATGCTGTGCTTGGTGACAATTGGTGGCGAACAGCCCTGCGTCATGCTCTTTGCAAGATAAATGCCATTTCTGTGATTTTTGAGAGGTTGGGTCCCTCAGGTCTTTGCAACTTTGTCCAGATCTTAGCAAGCCGTATACCCTGCCTTCTGAGCATTGCATTTCCTGACAAAATCACATTCCAGAGACAAAGGATTTGAGGAACCAACTTCCAGTCCCTCAGAGACTTCAGGAAATATCACAGCACAAACTCAGTGGTATTAAAAGATAGAATGCATGTAGGGCACCTGTAAAGACTTGTCCCTGATCTCATGATTTTAAAACAGCAGGTCTCTGCATGTGACACAGCCAACCAGTGCTGACATCAGAGCATTGCAATTTCAAGGGTGAAGATGTTTTCACTTTGCCACAAACCCTTACTTGCAGAGGCCACCATGATGCAAAGCAGTGCTACAGATTCTGCTGACAGCACTGGTGATGTATCTCACTGTGTTTTCATCTCAGGCAGGCAGACCATTAGAAAACTGTTATTCGTGTACAAAGAAGTAAGTGGATCAGACAAGGTAACATGGATGAAAAATGTGCGCGGTTTTCATTTCTAACTTGGAAAAAAGCTGTCCCTCAGCTTATAGTCACTGATTTATTCAGGCATCACCTTCAGCCTGAATTACTATGACACTTCAGTTTGAAGGAGGCAAAATGGTTCCAGCTCCATCAAAATGGAGACTAGTGAAATTTCATCTTTACAAAACTCCACTAACTACCAATTCAACAATGAAGCAACTTGGAGCTTTACTACAATATCCACAGTTTATGGCTTACCAGACACTGTATTCTTGAGATGAGTGTGACAAAGTCACAAAGAAATCTGGTGATCCGATAGTCCCTTGTTTCCTTTGGAGTGCCTCAGCTGCTGATTTTCTGGAAATCAGCTCAGACTGAAAGGTAGCCACTTGTAGCTAGACTGATTGTCCACTGACATCTGAAAATGCTGGTAGGAAGGAAAAGGGAAAAACCCCGAACGTGCTTTGCACGTATACTAGCATATCCTCATTTATGAGAGTTGGAAAAGGGCAAAGTTAACTACATCTTCTGGCTTCTGTCTGGACAGGTGCAGATCCTTCACATATCTAACTACCCTCCTCTTTATCCATAGCACAGTGGACTACAAGAGTACAGATGATCTAATTTACTTGGACAGCCACAGAAGTTTGGTCAGGAGATGATGGGTTAATTGTTGCTGTGGTTGCTGGCTGGGGGTCTCTACTAAGTGCCATCCAGGAAGATGCAGCAAAACTGACAACTACACGTAAGACCTGGCAGCGCGTGTGGAACTCTGCCTGGGCCCTCCCATTTCTGTTTCCAGTTACAGTTCTGCTTCTTTAAAGTTGGTCTTGTGTGATATGAGAGCAGCCCTGGAGAAGATGGATGGAAGGCTTTTTCCTTGATTTTTGGTCTAGGCAAAAATGATACAAGGAAGAGGCAGTTGGAGGTGTTAGGAAGGCTTTCTTAAGGCAAACCCAAGGCTTCTATGTGGAATTTAGGGGGTCATTGCAGGGGGGGAATGGAGGGAGGATACATTTAAACATTTGCAGTTTAGGTAATGCAGTTTTGGAGGCATGGCTGGGCACTCATGGCCGCAGGGGTACGACTGCAGACAAGAGAAAGTCAGAGGAAAGAGGTGTGTGTGCTACACCAGTTGTAAGAAACAGCAGCTACATGTTACCAGCAGTGTTAAGAACTGGCTGAACTGAACTGGCAGAAACTTTTATGGAGTTCTTTGGTCTCCCTCCAAAACTGCCTTGGCCCCATGAGATAAGGAGGCCAACCTTTCAAAATAAAGATATCCTCCAGTTTGTCCTGCACTAGGAGGATGGGGCAGACCTACACTCAGACAAACTAGAAAGAAGGACGGGCTTCACAGTATGGTAAAGGAAATGCTGAAGATACCTATTATTCATCCAAAAATCAACTGCTTGAAATGCCTGCCATTTCAACAGCAGGATGAATTAGTCTGATGAAGGCTGGCCTGGAGGTGTTAGAAGTGTGTAAGACCTGAAACCTTCAAACAACATGACAAGATACAGTTCTTGTAGTTTTTCCCATCCAAACAAACTATGGGCCTTCAGATATGAAGATGTTTGAAAAAAACCAAAATTTTTGCAGATAGGTATCTCTTGGGCTACATAATCTCTGTCATGCAGCTAGACAAGGTAAGCTCACTCAGGACAAAGCCATTTTGGAACAGCACTACTGAGAAGAAATTAAGGGAACTAAAGAAGAGATGGGACATTATTACAGATGGGACATGTCTAAAAATATCTGATCACAGCTTCAAACTTCATTTCTTCAACAAGTTCAGCAGACTTCCTATAGGGCCTTCCAGCTTGAGACCCAGATGCTGAAGGAACAGCCAGTGAAGCCATGCTCAAGAAAATATTTTCAGGTTACATACTGAGAGAAAATACTTCATGTACAATTATAAGTATTCAGGAAAACAATCCATGGTAGAAGTGATGATCAGAGAAAAGTGATGACCTAAAGGCTGCATCTGTATTAATAACTTTGTCAGGGACAGGGTATGAATCCATGGTGGAAAATGGTTTCCTGGCACTACTGTGGCTTATGTCAACTAGGGAAGGCAGAGGGACAGTTCGGAGATCTACACAGAGGGAAAAATATCTCCAGTTTCAGAGTCTTGCATACCTCAGGATACTGACACCATGTACTCTATTTATAACCACAACTGGATGGCTCATGTCAGTGACTTTGGATTGGTTTCTAATGGATCAGAAGACAGACAGTTGTTAGCACCTGAAGCCTGCCTAGCAGGGGAAAGCTTACCATGAAAGAAGAAAAGGGGTGGTTTTCCCTTGAGTCAGTTCCCTTCAATGAAAAGAAAGGAAATCAGTAGCAAATTGCTGTTGGCATGATATGGACAGTATTAGACATGGCAAAATACCAGCAAAAAGGAAGTACTTGCAAGGCTCTGCAGAGGCTCTGCAGGAGAGGCCATAAGGGTGCATGTCACACAGCTCAGAAGGCATGTTATACAGAACTGGAGAGCTGGAGAAACAGCTGATAGTCTCCCAGATTTTTAGGCAAGCTGTTATAAATACAGTTCACAAAATTCTTTAAGCAATCAATCTGCGGAGGGACACAACACCAAACAGAATTTTCAGAAATGTGAACAGTCAAATATGCACTAGCAAGCAGCAGAATGACTCCAAGTCCTGGATGTCCATGAGCTCCAGAGCTACCAGCAGCTGGCATGTGTTGGTTCCTGTTGCACACCATTCAATCACTGCAAATCTCAAGCTCCAGAGGTAAATGAAATATTTTCTTACTAGTGATTATTTCATCCAAATATACATAAGCAGCACTGTGCCTCTGGGGCCTGCAAAACAGTTTATTTAACTCAGCAGTAAGGTGAGAACTCCCAGAGAGATCTTGCTAAGCCTCCCTAAGTCTCTATCTTTATGGAAAACTGTGTATCAATTTCTAAAAATAAAAGGTAGCTGAATGACTCCCTGTGATTCTCAGATGAGAGACAAGTCAGGGAGAATGAACCGGGCCTGTAAAAAAAACCAGTGTAGACAGAACAAAATAGTGGGACAGATGGTTCCCCCATCTTTCATTTACAGATCACAAGGTCCTACAGTGGTCAAATAAATTTTTACCACGGAGTTGTTGTGTGTGGGCTGGTCTGCCTGCCAACTGTCATTAAAGATATGTGGGAGGAACAAACCCTGGTTCCTCATATAAGTTCTAAACTTGCAGAGAATGTGCAACAGAAAATTTCTGCTAAATGTTTGCAAGAAAGGCAACTTAATAAAAAAGTAAGCTCAGAAACTTATTTACTGAGTAGAGGTAAAGTTCTGGTTTTTTCAAAACAGAGAACAAATTATCTGTCACTTCTAAGGGCTCTTTGCATCAAGTGGGCAACTTAAGCCTGTGGGTGAGATAGAAAGATGAAGGTCTTCCAAACCTTCAGCAAGAAAGCAGGGTTTTCTCCTGGGTTGTACTTTCTGAATCAGGTAAAACAGCACAGACTTTGTTTAGAAAGTGGAGGGGAAGGCAGGTACCTGATTGAAAAAGCAGAGGCCCAACAGCAAATTAAGGTGCAGGAGTTAGGTCACTGTTCTCTGAAATTCTGCAAGCTAATTCCAGTCACGTGGGTATGGGTTAATGGACTGCAGCAGGCACCTGATACTGTAGGGGCACAAAGTATCATAGTGGATCTCAGAGCACATGATGCCTAAGGTATACCAGGAAAGAAAGAGAATTTTGGCACAAGGAGAATGTTGTGTCCTGGTACAAATAAATACTTGTACAGAAAACCAAGTAAAACTGGTATGACACCGTTTGGGACACAGAATTCTAATTCAATGCCTGTTAAATAGCTTGTGTCCCAAACCAGTACCACATGGGTAAAGGGCACACGGTATCAGTGCACAGAATCTTACTAAAGGCTGGTTAGATACCGGCAGTTTTCTCTAAAAGAGGGACCCAGCTATTAGGAGTTATTTAGGGCTTACCCAGTCTCAGGTGTGTCTTTTGGCCTATGTGGACTGTAATCCCAGAAGCAGCAGTTAAATGCAATTCAGACTGCTTTTTATGTACAGTAAGGAACTAGCTGAAAGTGAAACTTAGAGATTTAATATTTGTACACTAGAGGGAAGAATGTGCATTAGGGCTGTCCTCTCACGGGAAAGCAGAAACTGGTAATTCAAAGTGTTCAATTATGACAAGGAAAGTAAAGCAGTTTAATAGTTCTCCAAACTAATTTGAAGCTTCTGCACAGAGAGCAAGTTGACAAAAGTCAGTGTTAGGTACAGCTAGCTACAAGCAGATTCATAAGACACTCCTTGCACAGAAAAGGCAAAGAAAATAGTAATTCAAACAACATCCAAACTCCTAGTCTAGATATTAATACCTTAGTCCAGTTCTAGCCATGGAAAGGTTTCCTGAAATTAAATTAGGTTAATAAAATTCCTTGCTAGGCACTCAATTTTCACTTGTGATAACAGTCCTGAAGAATTCTAAAGTAGAAATCTGGTGCTGCTGTCACATTTTGGAAAAGAGGACTGAGAGAGAAGTTTTTTTAAAAATAAGGAATATTTAAGTGAAATATGGATGCTCTAAAGGCCCAAGACAATCCTTTATTGAGATGAAACTTTACCTCCACACATCATTAGTGCACATATACCACAATAAGCATATAAACTGCAATATTTGTTTTCAGGGACATGTCTTTGAACCTAGCCATCATGGCTGAGCTGGAAATCAGATCACATGGAAGGTGAAGCATGGGCGGGAGATGCAGTGAAGAAGGCAACAGCAACATCAGAGAATGAGAGCAACGGACACAGGAAATCACTTCTTACAAAAATGGGCAAAGCCACACTGAAATACATGGCAAAATTTCACTCCAGGTCACTGCGAGTCTCCTAGCAAATCTGAAATTATCCAGACTGTTCTCAATTCTTAACACAACAAAAAGTGGAGAAAAGATTATGCTAAGCCAAAATTTTCTCTCTGGCTTCTCTCCAGACCTATTTGTTAACAGTTTGAATGGAAAGTCAGAGGCGTATGTGTTTCATAACAAGTTCCTTGCACACATGTTCAACATCATGTCATGTTCCACCTCCACAGCTATGGAACACTCAGTACATACATAGCTGGGGAAGATTTATGGGTTCTCCCATGTGCAAATAACGCTATTTCCCAGACATACAATGATAAGCAGCACTCTGAGAAATATTCAAGTTACACATGCTAGCTGAGACACTGGGATTTGACCCTAATTATTTAATGATTTTGAACATACAAGTAGCATATTCATTTGTTCAAATGAAGTCATTGGCAGAGGTCATCTGACCCTGTACATTGTCCCAGAAGAGCTTGCAAAGATGCCTAGCATTGAAAGCCAGCTGGGACATACCTAAATTTAACAAAAGGAAGAAAGAGAAAAAAAGAAGAAAAAAAACCTCTTGCTCTCTGAAACCATCTTCATGAGTAAGAAATAATTCCTCAACACAGGGGTGAATTTCCAGAAAGCAAACAGAAATCAAACTGGCACCCAGACAGAACACATAAAAGAACAGAAGAGAGGAGATTATCTGTTCAGGAGAAACCCAGTGATGCTAGCTCATCACACAGCGTGAGCTCTGGAAAGATGTCACATTTGTCATAGCTGGGAAATGCTAAAAATACAGGTCCAGATCACTCTCTGCTAGCAAAACACTGAGAGGTGTCTCTGGATGAGGCTTGTCAGGCTCCCTGCTGGAAGCTCATCACAGTCCTTCGTGGATACAAAGGGGCAGGACTGCAGAGAGTCAGATCAGGCCTTACATGCCTCCACAGCAGTTCTCTGCTTCAACTGTGCTCATAACAACCTGAGCACAAATGTTCACACATGTAGAAGGCTTCTATACAAACATACTTGAGTGAGAGATACCCTGTACAGCTGAAGAAGCACATACCTGCACTTGTGGACCCAATTCCTGCTGTAAGCACAGAGCGTGGCATAATCTTTACTGCATACTTGAGGAACTGAGATTTCCCTGTACCTGGGTCTCCAACCAACAGAAGATGTGATTCACCTGGGGGGAAAACAGTGATGTAGGAGTAGACAGTTCATATATAGACAAACATTGACACAAAATGCTCAAATATGTGTCATATTCACCTAAATTTAGCACTATATATAATTAAAATACGTATTTCAGCACTATTTTGGTGTGATAAATACATTGTTTAATAAAGTTATCTAGACACAAATATTTACAATTAAGTACTTGTGAAGTGTTTGCAGGTATTTGACACTTCCTGTAATATAAGTTCTTACATCTCAGAATGCTCATTTCTCAGACTCAGTTCATTCTTGAATATGAAACAGAAGGATACCAGGTTTTAGTTACCATTCCACTATTCAGTTATTTAAATTATTGCAAAAATGGACTAATAAAATCAGCAGGCTGTTTTGTTGAATTAATTCTTTGCTAACAGTTACACAGCTTTGTATTTTCCTGACAATGAAATTGCAGAAGTAAATAATTCAGCTGCTACAATCTCAGTAAAGTGCTCAAAAATTTTTTCACTGTTTTCTTACAAAATTCAACTTCAATTCAAATATAATGACTATAATTTTATTTAGCTGTTAGAGAATTGAGAAAATCCTGTATTTGTATACAGAGACATACTTTTAAAAATTATTATGACCTACACAGATGATGACCTCTGTACCACCTGGCACATGGCATATTTGCCATCTAATAACAACAGAAGGCGAATCAGCAGGCAGGTAACTTGGAGTTACAAGACTAAGTGAGATGTGGTGACAACCACAGATGGAAGTCTGGCATTTGGAAGTAAAATTAATCTTTTAATTTTTCCTTTTAATGTACTATAGTGATCTGCATTAAGGAAACATTAAGATTCTATCCTTTGATGCCAAATACTGCTGGGAATATTCTACTAGAAATAAATTCAAAATGTCACTTATACAATAAAAAGTGAGATGTTTCAGATAAAACAGCTGCCTTTAATATTCTACCTAATGGAAACCTGAAAGTCTGCTTCTATTGGGTTTTATTTGGGAAAAATTAAAGTAAAAAGAGGAAGTCTAGACACCCACTTTAACTTGTCTGAGATTTTCAAATAGTCAAAATTGATTAAAACTTGTTCTCACTCAAGAAAATCGGATGATTATGCTTCCAAGTTCTTACTGGTTTGATTTTGGAAGGATGGGGGGGATGTGGGTGAGGACAGGGATGGGAATGACTGTTACAAAGGATGTGATACTTTTAGAAGCAATACAAACCTCTGGTTCGAGTTCCAGCAGCATCAGTCCTCTGCACACCACCAGCAAGCACCATGGCTACAGCTAGCTTCACCAGGTACAATCCAAAAACTTGAGGACATAAGCTAGCCAAAATTTCATTCCTCCCTAAAACAGGAGCAAAAATGGCACTCAGCAGAGTTAAAACTTGGTTTCCCATGTACTCCCATGTACACTGACAAATAATTTGGGCAAGAACAGTAAAGTAGGAAGGAGATTTTTTTTTTTTCTTTAAATGAGACCTAGAGCAGTTGTTTGATTCAAACTTCATGATACAGCAGTTAAGTAAGTCACAATCATAAGCAGCAAAGCCAATCCTATTGCAATTTAAGGAATGAAACGCCATCAGGCAAATTCTTTTGTTTTACATTTACAAGTGTAGAAGCTATGAAACCTAAAAGTTTACAGATTTAAAAATGTCCCCTTGAAAACTGGTGTGTTGTACATTTAAGAAAACTTGTAGCATTTATTTTGCCTTAAACCTGTGCACACATAGTGTGCTCATTTTCTCATTGTTAGCTTCCTTCTCCTTTGATCCCTCTGTGTCCCTCTCCTCCTCCCTACTATAGTCTCTTTCCAGCAGCAGAATATTTCAATCTGCTCCGGAAATGCTGATGGTGTGGAAGATATGTAACAGGATTAATTCTGTTCTTTGAGATTCTGACACTACCAGCACGTAAAGGGTCTCAGGTTATATGCCATGTGTTACTTCCATCGCTAGGGAATAAAAGAGAGTGACCATTTTGAGAGCTTAACTTCATCTTTTAAATTTAGATGCAAGTACATGGTACTGGCAAAATATAAGGACCTAATGGATGACTTAAGGTATACGTGTTTCATTTGGAGATCTTCTGAAGGAATTAACACATCTTTGTTCGTCCAAAAGTGAAATTTTAACAACGTTGTTCAGCCACACACCACTCAAGATTTAACTTCACAGTTAGGAGTTAGCATCATTAAATGACTGACATAAAATGCAGTAGTAGCTATCATTATCTCTCGAAAAACAGTACAGGTACACACACATTCTGTGGCCTCAGACTCCTTAGATTTGATCTTTGCCCTCAATTTCAACTCAAATTCAGACAAACAGACTGAAACAGACACCTTGGGCAGTCAGGGTCCTTCTAATTTCCGCCTCAACTTTCTTGTAGCCACTTCAAATTTATTTATTCAGAATGGGTAATATTAGATAAAATCACATTGCTCCCTGCAGGCTTCCAAAATGCGTCCTGAGAATGAAAGATTAAAAGGGACCTTCAAAGAAGATCCTGAGTTACTTTCTAAACAGTTGTAATCAGAGTGATAAGAAATATTCTTGCTCCAAATAGCAGAAGGAAGAATGTTATCATTCCAAACAGCAGGAAGCTAGCAATTAAATTGCTTTCCAGGAAATGCAGTTCTGCAGAATCTTGAACATCGACAGGATCTACACTTTCTTATTGTGAGCAGGCTCATTTGAGGGAGGTTCCCACCTGCCTTTCCTCCTGTTTGTCTTTAAGAAGGAGACTAAGCCTTTTGCAGGGTTTTACAAAACAGACTCTCAGCCTAATAAAGTTAGTGATGGAGACCCTAAAGAGTCCATTGAGCTTCTGCAGAGTTCAGGAGAAGGCACTCAGATTACGGAGAGGGACAGAGTTCCAGAGAGAAGTATTGGCAATTCCAAGCTGGCTGACTGTGGACCATGGTAAGTTTAGGACCCAGCATCCTGAACACTGACTGTTCTGGAAGCCATTGTGAATTGGAAAGCTCCTCTGCACCTAACTCAAGGACCTAGGCATCCCAGAGTTGTGTTAAAGATGGGGTGTGCTAATCCCTATGGTAAAGATTCAGAGCTTCATTTGGGATGCAGAGACAGTATGTCAGCTCTCTCACCCCAGAGGCAACAGCCATGCTGTCTAAAGGCAGATCTGGTCTACACTATTTCTTCTGAGAAGTATGCTTCTTCTTTCTTGATTATAAAACATTTTTTTCTCTTATACTTACATTTAATTTCTTGTTAATAAATGTTCCAAAAAGACTTGAATAGAAAGCTCAGAGGATGAAGATCAATGCAGTAGGTTTGGTACTTTCTTCCACCCCTACCCCAGTAATATTAAAGTAAGAATTTTGTATTCTTGTAGTGAAAAAAATATATTCTTGATTAATGGGTGGTGAGATAGGATAATGGGGGGAAAATGTGTTCAGTCACTGTATTTTCACTACTGATTTAATCTCTATCCAACCAAGTGTCCTACTGAAAAGCTTTCAACCACTAACCTGCTAAGGGATCATTCTTATGCCTTTCCCAGAAGTCTTCAAATTCCTTGCGAACTTCTTCATCAATTACAACCCCTGCTAGCTGCTCATTGTTCACTTTAACATAGTTGGCTTTTAAAACAAGCTCCAAGTCACAGCGTGCACCCTCGTGGAAAGGTTTCCACCTCTGCATTACCACTCCATACACTGTGATGTCATCTCCTGGAGGTAACAACAAAAATTAGTAAAATAACATCTGACTTGAGACATGCAGACACTTCAGCACAATTGTACTGCACAATGACATGATCTAGATCCTCGTTACAGTTAACAAGGTTAAAAAAAATCTAATAACAAAAAGCAAAACCTCTTGCACTTACTGGAAGTCTAAAACAAAGATAAGGTAGGTTGCTTAAGTCTGTGGCAGGAAGTTATGTCTTTCCACTTTTGTTTAAGGGAGGTGAATTCTTAAAGATATACCTCTGCTTGTTTCCTTTTTTAGAAGAGAAGAATTCCTGGTAAACTGCAGAAGCTCTTTCAATTAGATTGATTATACAAAAAAAGAATTAGTCAAAACTTGTTTGGCTTCTGGTAACCTTTGTGATGAACCCCAGAATCACTTGTTAACATTCTGAGTAGAGCATTCTTCTGAGAAAGTACAACCACAAATTAATTTCTTGTGGAAATGTGCCTATTTGAGAATTTTTAGTCCACTCTCCATTCATCCTCCTGCCAATGAAATTCTTCTTTGAATGCCAAGTAGCTTTTTCTACCTTCAGTACTCCTTAAAGAGGAGGTCAGGTTTCCTGGCTCTCCAAACCTATGGAGGGACACCTCACGCTGTGTGACCCAATCTCTTGGGGAGGTTTGGTGTTCTACACTAACAAGGTTTAATGTACTTTCTGTATGTCACAACACATTACTTATTGTAACTGATCAGTCAAACAGTCAAGATGTAACCTGACATGGGAGGTGCATGACATGTTCTGGAACGGTCATCAGCTGCCTCGCTAACGTTCAGCCTGAAACAGCAACATGACAGACAACACCTCATTCGAGGAGCCCCCAGCACTGACAGCCACCTGACAGAGATTCATCTCAAATGGAAAACTAAAAATGCTTGTGGGTGCAGACATAAGTAATTTATGCTATATCCTCACCAGACTTGCAACTGTCCACCAAGTCATCTTCCAGAACAACCACCATGCAACGAGGGATGCTTCCAACAGACAGCCTCTGAACCTAGGGGATGGAAAGGAAAAGCACTTCTTAAGAACTGCACCTTTCAAAAGCCTTTAATTTACAGCTGCTCTAGCCTGTGGTCCTTTCCTGGAACGGAGGTCAGTTCTTGCTTTTTACTACAAAACTTACAGTAAGGATGCCAATGCGGTCCTGAACTTAACAATGAAAGTTGTTGTTAACAATGAATGCTGATATTAAAGGAAATGGGATTGAGTATTTAATTAGCAGAAGGTGATCAGTGCTGGGAGACCTTGTGTGATTTCAGTATCTTGCTGAAGAAAGCTCACTAAAAGAGGTCATTTGAAAGACCAATTTTTTTTTTATTATAGTTTGAGTTATTACTAGGTAATAACTAGTACTTGTTTGATGTGTAAAGTTGACTTTGGGTACTGAGGCATGTGCATGGGTTAGATAATGCTTCGAGTGAATATTCTCTGTATTCTGTATTCACTACAGAGTGAATATTCTCTGTATTTTTCTGGTATTTAACCATGACTTGACAGTCTGAGATTAAGTATACACCTAGGTGTCAAGGATTAAATCAAAAACAGGAAAACCCAAATATATATTGACAAATGTGCCAGTAACTCCTGTAATTCTTTTTCTTTTCTCCAGGGCAAAGTCTGTGCAATCTTGTCACAGTCCATTTCCAACAATCTTTCCATTTACATTTAGAGCTTGCAATAGTTTTGAGAGTATCCACTGCACAAGAACAACAGTCAGAAGTACCTTTTCATTCTGCAGCCCAAGTCATACGTGCCAGAATTCTAAACGTATTCACTCTCTCGTGCCTAGGAAGGTTAATTCACCCTTGTGTATTATCTAAATGGCCACAGGCAGTTCACATCACTGTCAGTACTGATGGCACATGCACAGTTATTTGCAGAGCTCAGTAGGAAACACAAGGGAAATTCACTCTTAGTTTAACTTTACTGTTTTTAACAAGCCCATGTTGCTGAAAATTCTTCCTACCAGTGAGATTTGTGTGTCACACAGTATAACAAAATCTAAGTTATAGAGATTTCCCATATGTCAGAAACAATCATTATATGTTCATGCAATATGGGCTTATTTCCTAGAAAGTTTATTCCTTTACATTTTTTGGTATTCTGAACTTTTAAGATCTTCATTTCTAACTTCATACATTTCTCCTCCACCTTGTCTTCACTTCCACCCAGGGCTACCATCAGAAAACATGCAAATTCTGTATGCAGGTTCTGTAAGGATCACGTATGCAATAATTGTTGAGTTCAATATTGGCTGAAGGGAAGAACACTTGCAGACACCATGACCACACTGCACAGCTACAGCTGGCCCTGGCCAACACTGAGCTAGCTTTAGTCCTCAGAACCAGCGCTGAACATCAGCATCGTGCACAGGAAGTGCTTAGAGAAAAAATGCACACTTGGTGTTACAGGGATTCAACATGCAATGGAATTTCATCTATGGAAATTTCATCTATTCCCTTACTGCTGCTGTTTTGCACAATATCTAATGGTATTACCCAGTAACAGAAGTATGGTTTACATGTTGGCTCAATTTTTAACTCTTTGACAAGAAATCCCTGACCAATGGGTTCTGACCTGGCTTCTTTCAGTCATCTCTGGCATTTGTTTTAGACAGTAGACATCTATAATGTAATACCTTCCCCTTTTGTCTACAGGGATTTTTTTTTCCTTACCTGTTCCTGAATTTTGATTTCTTGATAGTCCCTGCAGCAGGTAGGAGAAGAGGTTGTTCCAGAGAGACACATGAATTTGGTTGAGTTGCAGCCTTCTTCGTTGAGACAGGCTGCTGGACGACAGAATGCGTAGTACTGCTCAAAGTCAGCCTTGACGGCGAACACGTGCTTGCACTTGTTGCAGATGTAACTCCGCTCAAACTCCAAAACCTTCACTGAACTGGTACGTATGACAGTGCCAGTAACAGACAAAAAGTGTCCCACATCCTTGGATTTAGGAATGTGCTCTCGAGTCAGCTCTGGGCAAACAGGCAAACCTGTTAGACAGAAATATGTGCAGCATGTGCTTATCAAACAAGGACTTACAATGCAATTAAACAGAAATACTAGAAAACATGCCAGACACATAAGCAGTAGCCATTGTTATTAGTGTTTCATAAACATGATTCAACTATTCATCTGTTGTACCATAAATCTGATTCACTGTCCTCAGATGGTGAAAATCATCAGACACTGAGCACTAGCTGAAAACACTGCCAGTTTACTCTCCCACTCTTGCCAAGGGGTGAATAGTCATGAACAGTTTCCATTCATGGCAACAGATCCTGATGTTCCCATATCTGTATTAATTCAGATGTTCTTTTTGCAGATGTCATTTATTCTACAATTGGTTTATCTGAATGACAAATTTTTAGTTATGCTACTTAATTGTGGACCAATGTCATTCCCAGAGTTAAACAGATGTAGCTGTGTGAATACTGTGTGAATTCTCAAGTCTGGGCAAACTCATAATCAGAGAGCATTTGACCTTAAATCCACACTGCATACCAGTAAACCTTGAGCACAAGGAAGATAGCATAAAAAGAATGTAAAGGGGTTATGAACACAGCCAAAGCAAAATCACTTGTATATTCAAATGCATAGTGACAGGACACTTTCCACTTGCTCTCCCTAAATTCCACCCCAGCAGCCAGTTCAGTCGTGTGCTAATCCTGCTCAAGTGATCACCCATAATTTGGCACCAGAGTGGCTGAAATCTCAGGAAGAATTAATCTCAACAACCTACAAAGTCTTTATAAAAGTAAATGGTCTTAAAATGCTCACCTGAGCAAAGTATGCCTACTCAGAAATTAGTAATGAGCTACAAGATATGAATAATTATAAACTTAATTTCTTATCTTTACTTCCAAAATATTTTGGAATATTTTCTACAGAGATGTAAAACTACAAATCTGCTAGGAAATAATACGGGGACTGAAACTATTTGTGCATTTAGGTCAAATCTTCTCAGTGACTTTGGCTGAAAAAAAAAAAGAAGTCATATTTGTTTCAGTGTTTTCAAACCCAAATTCCTTATTTCAGACATGCAGAAACATTCCAGATTGATGCTTTTAAGCAACACTTGACCTTCTGTTTTTGTTGAAAGAAAATATTTTTAACTATTGAACTAATTTTAAAAGATAAGAGAATAAAGTAGAAAAAGTAGAATTAAATAATCAGGATGCAATATTTTGTAGAACTGCAAACAATTTTTTTCTGTTTGACTCTAATAAAGCTATTTAAATGTTCTACTGAGCCTGTTGAAATTTTCATTCTACCACAGATTTGCATTTCTAGTCAGTTCAGGGGAAAAAAAATCCGTTATTTCTCCACCTGTTTTGGCTTTTTTTTTTCCTTAGTTCAGTATTGATGCCCCTGAAAAAGCTTTGCAAAAATGCAACACATCTTACACTAGAGAGAGCTGCAGCACTGCTGTCAGGATATATGATGATCATCTCTGCGAATTTTGAAGAGACAAGAGTCTAAATGTGACAAAAAGAGCCTTCATTCTGATCACACTAGACTGCTTGACAAATTCTTTAATTGAGTATGTGTCTCTTGGAATCAACTTTACTGTATTAGTCACAAAAAAGCTATTAAAAATATCAGAAGCAGCTTGGCCTTCAGTAACAAACACAGTGGCGCTCAGGCTAACGATAAATAAGGAAAAAAAAAATTAATGGATTTGTAGCAAAAAGTAGAAGCCATACAATCAAATTCCTACAATGCTGAAACTCAGATAAAGAACTTTTACTTTCTTCAGTGAATTCAGGGCAATCACCCATTATTAATTACTGCATACCCACACTCCTTCCATCCTTTTTTGAACCCCTCGATGCCCTGTCCATATTGGTAGAAAGTGTTGAGATTTTTCTTATATCTGGTGTATGCAAAATCACTTCTCCTCACTTAATTCCCAGCCTGACACACAGATACCATCACCCACACTCATGGTAGTTGCCTGCTGCTCCCACCAAGAACAGTGCACCACGTTCTCATTCCCTCCTTATCTGACATGGGAATGGGAGGTGGCACTCCAAGATGAGAATCCTGAAGATAATCAGCACTCACTTAAAAGGTAACAGTATCATGGGAAAAAAAAGGCTATAGAAAATGTAGGTTATTTCTTTTGTTTCTTCTGCAGTGAGCCTTTCGGTGGTACAGAACACTAACCAAATTCTGAGGACATTTGTTATTTTGATCCAGCTGGACCTCTCAAGGACAACTCCCTGTTCTTCACCAACTTCTCTCCAGCTTATGGATGGAATTATCTGTGAGTCTGCTGACTGAATTTTTCTACCAATGATCAGTCAAGGCTTGCTTTTATCAGTTACTACAACTATTTGATCAAGGGGGCTAATTTTCCCAGATGTTGATAAGGGGATATTTAGACAAAACATCACTGTGGGAGGAATGATCAGCTCCAGAAAGAGGCTGATAAGAGGAAAAGGAATGTCTTAGAGACACCACTACTCATGCAGAGATCATCTCTCCGTGCTGTGTTCCTTCTAATACTTCCGGTCAGCTTTCCAAATAATCATACTTGGAGTCTTTATTCATGCTGGAGCCCTGAATGATGTAAATGCATCTCAGAACACTAGGAGGAAAGTTTTACCTCATTCCTGCTTTCATAGGTACAGGAAGGTGCCTGAGGTCAAATTTCAGTGCAGTACCAGAGGCCATCCTTTTACCTCACATACTCAGCAGCTGCGTACAAGCTCCTCAGCACCACAGGCTAAATATATTTCTGATGTATGCATTGTCATTACAACATTTTAATGGAAACTCACAGGCCTATTTAACAACTGTGATTTATCCAAATTCAAGCTGCCAAAAGACTGAATGATCATAAGCCACTCCACAACAGGGCAGGGGAGGGAAACACAGGCTGCCAGCTCTTGGCTTTGCAGACTATTGCTCCAAATTGTTGTGATCAGAAATGACCAGAAGGGATGATGCCACTGCTGACCCAGTTTCCCCCAACAAGCAAAAAAGACATTTCAATCCCAGAACCTGCACTCCACATTTACCAACCCTCAAAGCTACTAAAAATTTCCCACTAATAAGGGATAATGATATATCACCTGGCAGTGAAAACGTTACTGAATCCTCCATTATTGATCACACCTTCCAACAGTTCCTTCCAATTTTATGATAAGCAATTTTATAACAGTTAAGCACAAAATTCAACAGTTTCAGATGAAATTGTTACAAGACAACTCAAAATTTAGACTTTGCTTCTTCTGGAAGATGGCTGGAGCCAATAAGGACTGAGAGCCAACTGGAAGGGGAAGTCAACCTGCAGTAAAACTTCGGAACTATTTATCTTCCTCTAAAACTATTTTCTCCTTTTTTCTTTTTCTTCTCTCTACACCTTCTGTCTAAAAGAAATAATGTAAGACCAGCTGCTACTCTGAGGAGTCTTTGCCCTGGAAAGGCTTTAGTGTAAGCCCTGACCAGTGAGAGACACGCAGGCCAGTAGGGATGGCCACAGCTTTTCTTCGGGAGTTGGTCTACACCCATCCAAGTGCTTGCACGTGTCCTCTGCTGCTCAATAAACACTAAGGAGTCCCTCTGCTTCAAACACTGCAACGGCAAGAATCAAACTTGCTCATTCCACGGCGCCCCAATAGCTTGTTACAGAGCAAGGAAATTGTGGCAGTTTCCCTGAAGAGCCAAGGACCGCTGGCAGTCCTGGCTGGGAGGTGCAGCTCTCCGCAGCCCCCGCCCCGCCACTCACCCGAGACCCTGGCGTGGAGGTTCTGCTTGAGGCTGAGCTGTGCCGGCTCCGCGCTCTCCTGCAGCGCTGCCAGCGCGGCCCGGCGCAGCGCGCTGTCGAAAATCGGGAGCACCTCGCTGGGGAAGGCGTTGAAGTACTCCCCGATCTCCATGTTGGTCTCAAAGAGCGTCAAGGCGTCGACGACGACCGGGTAGTGCGCCTGGTCGTCCGCCTCCCTCAGGATGGCCAGGATTTCGTCCCTGTGGTGCTCCAGCACGTAGGACTCGAACACCTGCCCGATGAGGCTCACCTGGTCCGCGCTGAGCACCATGCTGTCCCTCGCTGCGCGGGGAGGGCAGGGCGTCCGAGGCGGTCACACAGCCGCGCTTCCCGCTATGGCCGCGCGGGAAACTTTGTCTTTCCCTGGGAAAAGCCCATCGAGGAGCCAGGCGAGGAGGGGCGGGGCGCGGCTCCTGAGCTCGGGTAGGAAAACCTCGTCAGGGCGGCACGTCCGCCCGCCGCTGCCCGGCACCGGGACCGCGCCAGCCACCGGGGCCGGCCCAAGCCCCCTGCCCCTCAGCGACGGCTCCCGCCAACCCGGCCCGGCCCGCCCCCGCCAGCCGGTGCCGCCCTCCCGCCGGGATGGGCGGGGAGGGGCGGAGCGCTCCTCCCGGTAGTGCGAGAAGCGAAGCTGGGCAGCTCTCCCTTCCCTCGCCGTGCAGGCGATGAGGGCAGGCGGCTGCTGCAGCCCCTTGCCCGGCCCTCCCGTCCCGGCTGCCTCCAGCACGGCAAGTTTTGAAGGCGGCCGGGCGGGCGCTGCCCCAAGCGCGTCCCGTCCCGCTCAGCGCCGGGCAGCGAGGGATGCGCTGCGCTCCCTGCACCCACCCGCCAGGCGCTCCGCGGCCGCCCCGCTCCCGCCGCTTCCCGCCGCGCTGCGCCAGCCCCGCAGCTCCCTCAGCCGGCGGGAGGAGCGGCTGCGGCTCCGTCCCCGCCCCTCGGCGCCGCTCCACGCCCGGGCCCGGCGGGCCCTGAGCGGGGCGGGGCGGGGCGGGGCGCGGCGGAGAGCGGCCGGGGCCGGGCCCGGGCCCGGACAGGATGCCGGAGCGCTTCCCCCGGGAGAACCGGCCCGTCCGGGAGTGGAGAGGGGCGGTAGGCCCGGCACGAGGGCGCTCCGTGGGACACTCCAGCTTCCCGGCCTCTCGGGAACAAGAGCTCCATCTGCGGCTTCTCCGTGCAGCGGTGCCGCTCTCTGCACCCCGTGGAGACAGACGCTGCTCCCGCACGGCGTGGAGGATTGCGAGGCGGGAGAAAGGGAGCGGTGGGCTCGAGGGGTTCCCTCGAGGGGAAGCCTCGAGGCGGCAGAAGCTGCTTCCTACAAGCTCCCTCTCCACCTCCGTGGGTTACACCTCGAAGTCTAAATTTGGCTTCTTCAGAGAGAGCTGCATGACAAACCAGCCACTTCCCCTTCTTCATGAGGGTGTAACAGAGTCTGAGGAGTTTGGGGATTTTATTAATGAAACCAAAAAGCAGGGTTTGCTGCAGGCTGTAAAGCTTTTGCTTATGCCTAGAATTTGCAGTACGGTATTTTGAATAATTTATTATCTGTGTTTTTTCCCTGCATATAACAACCCAGTGACATGCTCTACAGTTATTTGAAATATTTTGGGTTTTAGCTAATGCTATATCAAAATCGTGTTCCAGGCTGTTATGATACGGTTTAAACTCAGAAGAGCAAAGGAAATGAAGTCTATGTATCAAACGGAAAGAACTTTGAAGGTTCAAAATATATTCAAAACACATTATTAAAACCAAAGGAGGTTAAATGTTGGTGTGGAAAATTGATATATTTTATTTAATAGTAAAAGAGGCGAAGAAAAAAAAATAAAAGAATCAGAGAAGTATGCATGGGCAGGGTGGGAGGACAGGGAGAGAGTGACAGAGGTTAGGTAGAAACATATTGCCCTTCTTAGGCTCCCAGCGATTGTCTTCTGTTTTACTTGCATGTTTTCTTGGTACCTCTGAGAAGGTATTAGAATCTTTTTCATACATCCATTCAAGTCTTGCAATATCACAGAGCACAGCTTAATGTCCCCATAACTTTGAAGTGTTGAGCGATCTTAAAACTTTTCTCCATTGAGCTTCTCAATCCCAGGACCTCCCATTGTTAGCCTGTGTTAATGATGAATTCTTGATAGGCAATCAAAACAAAAATCACTGTCCATGTAAGATCTTAACCAAAAAGTGTACCATAATAGCACCAATAGTTCTATAATAAAAACGTTTCAAAAGAAATGTATGCAGTTTGTATTTTAAATCAACAATTTTCAAACATAAATAATATCCTTTAGATGCCTTATTATCAAGTTATGATGTATGGCTTTAATATGTAAAGCAACTGCTTTAGTGCCTTAATGAAACTAAGATAATTAATTTTAATGTCTAGCATGATGGGTTTTCCCCCCTCCCAGTCCTATTTAAATTTTAATGAATAAGAAAGCTGCAGTGGTTACTTCACCTCTTGATGATATTTTCTTACTATCCGTGAGTTCCTGAATAATGTTTGGCCAGCAAAGAAGGGAATGGTCTTGGAATGTTTGGGGAAAAAGTTTGTGTGGAACTTCACAGGTGCTTTAAATCACAAATCAGATTTCTCTGAATTGCTACTCCACATGCTATCAGAGCAGGATTTCTGCATAGGACTCCTGTCTGGTGAAGCAGTGGATGGAAGTTACCTCTCCTGCATTGTTTGCAAAGACAAACTTCAGGGTACTTGTAGATGTTGCCTAAATCCTCAACAGCTAAAGACTGCATCATGGGGATTATAAAGAGGAAGTGTTTTAACCCCTAGATATGTCTCTAGAAAAAAAATACATTTTGTTTTATGAAATGGTCCTGTTGTAACCAATAGAAACAGCTGCCAAGATACTGCTGAGATCTGCACTTAAAATATAAATTGTTCTCTATGAAAAGTCAAAACAAGCCCTTTCTCTGGCATATGCTTTCAGTGTCAACTTTAATCCGTTTAATAGTGCTGGCTTTGCAAGGTACAAAACCAGGTTGCTCTTTTCTAATAATGAGACACAGTTATTGCTGCACATTTGTTAACAGTTACCTGGCTTCTGGCATGGCAGAGCTGTCATCCCTGAATTCCTGGAGTTGTCCATGTGTGCTTCCTCACACTGTGTTGGTAGCTAAACAACCAGTGCAGCAGTATGAAAAACAGTGCAGCTGCCTGCAACTGGGGCAGCTGATTTTTCAACTACAGAGCAAGTAGCAGATGTTGGCATGTAGAGGCTGTGATCATGCAGTGGTTCCCACAAGAAAAAGCTGAAGTTATTTATCAACTTACTATTATCTAATAGTAACTAGTAACTGTTATGTGCTTAGTTGAGTAATGAAGAAATATTTGCTCAACAAGAAGTTATTAAAAAATGTATTAGGCCCTTTCAAAAACCCATGAGGTAGCATCTTTTGAAGTCATGGTGCAAAATGGGACAGGGAAAAGTAATTGTTTCAAACTAGCGGATGGAGACAGTGCTGGCAGTTACCAGCCTGAAAAGCTCTCTTGTCCTGGGCTTGGAACACTTGCCTGGTTTGGCTCTGCTTTCCACTTGGAATAATGGCTTTCTTACATAAACCAGTATTACTATATTTGCTTTCAGGTCCCTCCTTTTAGTTTTGTGTGGTAATGAAGACAAAGACTTAAAACTGCTCTGTTTTTCAGTTTTGCAGAATACAGTGTGTGCCCTCAATCTGGGTTTTTTCCAGGAGAGTACAGAAGTGCCCATTAATGAGAGCTGAGAAGAGCTCATGGATCCCACAGGTTAGGGAAAGGTTTAGACCAGGCAGTATGAACATGGCTGGATGTTCATGTGGCTGTAAAACTTGGGCTCCAGACTATGCCCTAAAGTGTGTCTCTTGGCAGCCAAGGCTGAGGCTGCCTATGAACTCATGAATCCTTGCACTTTTAGCTTTTTCCAGAATGCCAGGTACTGCAAAGATCAGGAACACAGTGGCATTGTCATCATGCAAGTTCCTTAATCGCAAAAGCCAGATACTGACTTCTTTTACAAATACGTTTTACAGAGTTCTCAACGCCATTTGGTAGAAAATAGAATTTTTCTTACTTTCCTCTGGTTGTTTTTTTGACTTTTTATTTTTGTTTGGTTTTGGGACATTTTTTTGGCTGTTTCTTTGGTTTGAGGAGACTGATAAGGCAGTGGTACAACTGCTGAGTGTGGCAGACATGGTAACTGAGAGCTTCTTAACATTCAGATGCCTACCAGTAAAAATGGGCACACCTTTCACTGAATAGGTAAATTGAGGGACCATTATATTTGTATTCCTGTTCAGTTATTCATTCCATATGTAAAAATGCACAAATGAAGTTGAAGATGGGAGAAAGCAGATGATCCCTTGCAAAGCACGCAAGAAAAAATACACGACACTCACTTCAGAACATTGTAACAAAATGATCTAGTGAATTTTATTTTGGGTAACAGCCAAGAAATCTGACATTTTGCCCAATATGGCTTTCTTCTAAAATTAAAAAGTTGCATATACCTACAGTTGAGTCCACCAGCTACAGAAAATCTGATGTATACATTTTTAATCCATGGCAGCATCACCAGAATACAGCTTTCAGTGGTGTTTTCAAGGTGAATTATATGATAGAAGTTTTTAAATGTGCATTTAGAAGATTTTTATATCGTTTATATGAAAACATACAAATTTTTCATTTATACATATAGTACATATAAAACTCATTGTAATTAGCAAGTATCTTCATCTGGGTATTTACCTTTGTGCATATAGCAAAAAAAGGATGCAGTTAGGGCTTTAGATGAAATATTAAAGTTCAAGACCTTTGTATATGCTAACTAGAACCTTATTCAAATAACTCAAACATATTTTTTTCTTGCTTTTAAAAGATAAGAGATTTAGCTTAAAAATACATTCATAAAACAAAGACAATATTCTCCCTGAGACTACCAGTGTGAGTTAATTTGTGGTAATCTTTGAATGAAAAAAATATAAAAAAGACAAGCTCTGGTTTTCTCTACACTGCAACAAATTTCTTGAGCAACACTGACATCATAAAAGGTATAGACTGGGGAATCATGCTCACTAGCTGAAAAACAGTTTCACATATTAGTTTAAGAAGAAGAAAAAAATTTAATATAGACAAGGGAAGGTAACTAAGTTTTAATGAAAGACCTGTATCTGTAGTATGTATTAATGGGAAAAAGTAGTGTAGTTGGTATTTGTTTGTGGCTTCTTTTTTTTTCATTTCAGACACGAATTTTATCCAAAGCAAAACTATATGCTCAAAATGTAGATTCTTGATTTACACAGAGATACCTAAAACAGGTTTCTAAATATTTCAAGCATTTGTTTTTGTTAGTATTCATAAAAGTAATATAGAACCTGTGGGAACAGTTTCTGTTTAAATTCAATGATAAAATCTTTGATTATAACTAGATGGTGAAGTTTCATAAGCAATAGGTGAGGAGTCAACCCCCCTCCCCAATGAACAGCTCCTGGTTTGTGGCTTTTTTCATCTTCTGTCACAATCCATCTGCTCTGAAGGCCAGCAGCTACACTAGTTTTTATTTAGCATTCTTCCTTTTAAATGTTAGCCAGAGAAGGTTTATAAACTGCTACAAAGTAACAGAACTGGGATGCATTAAACATATCCCACCCAAATTGGAGAGAGTGAGAGATACATATTTTTCCTTTTACAGTTGAAGTTGTATTTATAGCAACCATGCAATTATGTTATTTGGGGGGAAAAGCCTTACCTGAAATCAAAGAAAACACATTTATAGGAAAAAGGGGGGAAAAGCATTATGTTTGTTCTACCAAAATTTATTATGCAGTAATTACAAAGTTTAAAGAGTCTTCCATTTTAAATAAAAATAAGTTATAATTACACATATTGTATAGTACCATGTCAGGTGATTCCAACAAATATAACAGGAAATACAGTGCAGTTTCAAATCAGAAAGACAAATACTTTCTCATTCACAGTGTTTGACAAATTACAGGAAAGCTTGTTCACATGAGGGTTTACTTAAGGTCATGCTCTTTATAAACAGTCCACATCACGCTGTGCCACAAAAACAAATCATCTCTCAGAACGTAAAGTATCGGGCAAACCACTCCTGCCGTTGTGGGTCTGGTGAAGCCACTGGTGAGGCATCAGTCTGAGGAGGGCTAAATTCACAAAAAGAAAAAAAAAACAATTATCCTACAACTACGTGAAAAGTACAGCTGTTAGGAGAAGAAAAAAAAAATCACAGAGAGTATTCAGTAAGGAACACAGGCTGTTTTTCCATGGATTAGTTATCAGTGTGCCTTAGGATGTGATTTAATGTCTCCCTATAGAATCTGTGATCATCCACTCCATTGGAGAGCATCAGCAGCACAAGTCAGTTCAGAAGCCACATTACAGGGTGGGCAAGTAATATTTTGGAAAACATAATTTTAAATCTCATAAAGAGCTGTAGGAAGAATAAAAAGAGTTTTCTTGGAAAAGCATGACTGTAGAAGGTCCTCTTTTAGCATCCTTTTCCTGTGGTAAAGTTAATTTTGAAAAATATGATGCTAACATCATATTTGCAGACATGTGCTCACAAAGACTGGCTGGCAACTGAACAGAAATACACACTTTTGTAATTATACCCATCACAAATATCACTTGCAATTGTTCATGCACTCACTTAAAATATGCCAAGATACTAGAAAAAACAAACTGCTGTGCTGTAAACAGCATTTGGCACCACTTTGAAAACTTAACATTCTCACAAAATGAGCAGGAAAGAATAATCTAAATTTAATTACACAAATTCCTTTATCAATAAAAATAGGTAATAAAATAATTTCTACTATAGGATAATACAGAGCACAAAACATTTTGGAGTGAAAATTCCAGAATCACAGTCCATGGGGTCATGCACATGCATGCTTATAGATTATCTGAGCATATTCATGCACATAACATGCACAGGAAAAAATAGCAACAGTACTTCTTTTTTTTTTTAAAAAAAGGTTTTCTTGAAAAATATTGTTTTCCCTTATCTATTTTAGATTTTCCCTTTATAGTTAGCTGTTGCCAGGTATATGATCTTTTGCATTAAACCAAAGGAGAGAGCAAACAACCAGCTGTGGAACCAGTAACTACATTTAAGTTGGCAACTTAGAGGTAAGAGATCAGCACCTACTAGATACAAAGTACAGCACTTAAGTGCATTTAATATGTGGGCATATCAAGATGAAAGATTAAAATCCTGCCTCTAAAATGCCTTTTTTAAGTTATTCAATTTAGCAGATTATTTTGTGAGAGAATTACTTGAGACTTTAATGCTGGTTTTGATTACTGGAAGCTCAGCATTAAGCACCCAAGCCTGTACATTTCCTGTTGCTGCAGTAAGGTTACTACTATGAAACAATTTCATATAAGTGAGGAAAGAGGAAACACAAAACATTCACCTAGCACGGAAAATTTTCTTACACAAAAATCATTATAATATACTACTAAATAAAAAAACCTTCGTGCTAGTATCAATTCCTAAATGAAAACCAGTAAATAACACAAATATCTAAAACAATTGTTCATATATGTAAACAATTGGAAGCACATGAATTCTGTTAAGGTATTTATAAGGGTTTTCAAAGTTCGAGGCTTAGGAAAAAGTGAGAGACTACACATTTCAACAAGGTCTACAATAAAAAGGAATACTATAAAGAGGTTATAATTATAATGTAAAAATTAAAACCGCTGTAAGAGTACTTGTACCTCTGAAAGGCTGATAGAGCAAGTGGGATTCAGCTCAATAAGAATGCAAAATTTTCCAAAATTAAGCAAAAAAAACCAAAAAGATTGGTGAGGCAGTGCTCACCTCAAAAACGTCTTGGGCTCTTTGGGTGGCATTGGCTGTGGAAGTGGTTTGCTGCTGCTGAACTCAATATCGTGGATGGGTGAGTTAGGAATGGGGTCCAGGCGGTTTGGATGTCCATTGCCCACCACTCCGCTAGATTCCAGAGCACTTAGATTGGGGACACTCACAAACCTGTTTGTTGATTTATCGTTCTTCTTCTTTTGCTGCATTGAAAATAACAAATGTAAGGAAGGCTTCTTGCACCGGAACAGATGAGGACATTGGCTAATTTAAAAGTTTTATTGATGGCTGGTTTGGAGGTTTTTTTGAAGGAGAGGAATTGGGACAGATTGGGCTCTTTTTCCAATTGTATTCTTCTGTTAACCTGAACACCACAAATTTTCACAGAAAAAATCCAATTTCCAATCAAAATGATTAAGCTATTATGATTTAGTGCAATAATCAATGACTATATAACATGAGTATATGATCTTTCAATATAACATTTGGGTTATATTGAAACATTGGTTCTATTTAAACATGTATTGGTTCTATTTATACACTGGAGACTGACAATCTTGTGGAAAATTTCCTTTCAGTCTGTTAAATCTTTCATGTTTACTTAAATCTTTTCTTCATAGCTGTGAAACAGCTCTGCTATCAAATGCAATTACAGCAAATTTAAATGATAAAAAAATGGGTCTCTCCAACACATTTCACTTCATCACTGAGGCACATTTTGGTCACTGGACCATAAAACCTAGAAAAGCACCTACGCTTCTTTCTCTGCAATTACACCCTCTCAGTCAGTAAAGCATTATAGCAACACAGCTAAAGATAAAAATATTACTGTACAGAAGTCCAGTTTCTTGCACAAAAGGCCTGGCTTTGATGCTAATACAGCTGCCACTTCTAGACACCAGATGGCACAACTGAACATGTTTTTTTTACAATACTCTCTGTACTTCTCTTGACAGTATTTCAAGGGATTCAAAATATTTAGAAAATCTATTTTTATTCCACTATTTTACATTCCAGAACACATCATACAAGGGAGGCAGTGATCCTCTCTGTTTTTATAGCTATTTTAATGCAGAAGCAGGTTTCAAATAATTTTATCACTTTTCTTTTAAATGGCTGTCTGACAGGACATGGTGTGTATTTTCTGACTTCTATCACATTCTTCACGTCCACAATAAAATACTAAAATTCAAAGTGCCTTATTTCCAAAAATAGGAGTTTTTGACATACCCAGAGCAATAAAAAACTTCCTTGCTGAAAAATACAATGAATTATGTATTATTTAAATAAATAATTTCTTTCAATTACTTATATGCAACCCTAACAAAGCAGCTAGGAGAAAAACCCCTTAAGGGCTTATTAACTACATATATGTGAACTAAATAAAGTGAAAGGCAAGTGGAATCTCATGTTGTTCCTATGTAATATTTTCCAGCAGAATTCCACCTGAAACAGGAGAGCTGTTCTATTCGAGGGTGGGCACAAGTTCAGCTGGAGACAGAGTCCTATTGTTTGTTTGCACTTTCTTCTCTTAGGCTCACTGGATTTCAGTGCCTGACCTCTCCAGTGTTAGCAGATGCCAATGATACTAATTGCACACACATACTTGTGGGTGTTTGTCAATACACAATTAAAGTACCCTGACAATTTAACAGAAAGCTATAATAGAAAAAACGAGGGTTTTAAGCATCACACTGAATGATCATCAGCTACAAAGGATTAGGCTAAGATTGTCCCATATGTGTGTGCTGTAGTAGCTGAAGAAACAAGAAGTAAGAAGAAATAGTTTGGTGAAAGTAACCAACTGTATGTAAAATACACTTGCAGGACAATATCTGCTGTAATTAAAACAGTGTGTTAAACAAACTGCAGTTAAATCTGTGTGCTACACAGGTGGCTAATTTCTGGAAAATGTATGTTATCCACGTAAGTGCTTAGAAAAATATTACAATTTATATAATATTTTCTATGAAACAGTCTATGCTTCTGAAGCAGTCAAATCTGGAGAGAAAATTGTGTGAATTGTTTCCATGAAATTCATGCAAAGTATTAAGAAACTTTAGATGTAAGAATGTAATACTATACTAAACAGATCAATTGCAGAAATTAGAGAAGCTCTAACACATACTGCAATGGCTGTAATTTTGCATTAATATGCAAAAGCCTGTAGTAACTTAAAACGTCTTTTTTTTTAACAAAAAAAAAGAAAAGAGAACGAGATTTTCAGTTTCTTTGTAATTCATTCTCCAATAACACAGTATGTGCTTTGACAAAATAAAGTAACATTATCCACGACTCATGAAATGAAAGAGCAGAATGTACTGGCATACAAGACACTTCTAAAGTCTAAACATTTTAAGTGATAGAAGCATATTTTAAAAATATGTGAATTATCACTATGGAAATCTGAAGCTGAAGTACTTTTCCCAAACACTTCAGATTTCACACAAAACAATGTTATATACTAAATGGTTACCTTTTACATCTTTATAAATGGATGGTTCAGACAGACTTTCAACATTTACAAATAATCATTGAAATTGTACCTCAAAGTCCTGGTATTGTCTCTAATGGGCCCAAACGAATTTCTTTTATGCAGTTAGCATAAAAATTAGTCATCTAGATAAGCTCGGGAGTGCTGCTGGGCTTGTTAAAATAATAGGAGAGTATTGACATTTTGCAGCAAAAGTTTGTGCATAAGTGCAAAATATGTTGATCTGATATGAAACTGCAGTCAGAGTGGCTAACCTGATCTCAAATAATGGAGCCAGACCTCCTTTTATATAACCTGAGCCTGAACCTTGATCACTGAAGCTCCTGAGAATCTGAGCTGCTCAGGTTGTGCCCCTTGGGTTTTAGTCTCTGCTTCAGAACCTTCCTAACTTCCATCTCTACAGCTTTCACTTTCCCTTCGATGCAAGTGAAATGACCTATCACAAGGAGGAAGGAAATGTCAGAGGACTCACTCCTGAAGTGGAGCAAAGGAAGAGTATTTAGGTACTCTACCACAGTCTATCCATATTCTTCAAGAAGGAATGCTGCTGGCTTTTGAACTCACAGGAAGGCTACTATGTCAGTGTGTACAGCAGCCTTCCCTGGCTGCTATTCAGCAGGATGGAGAGAACTGGCAAAGGTTGCTGCTGAAGTGCTTTCACTTGTATAGGTGGTGACCATAACTGAGAAGGCTAGAGACTGCCTTCAGTCTCTTGCAGCCTCCACTGTCCATACTGGTTTGCTATTCCACTTCTCCAATCTTACTCTATGTCTTTCCCCCTTCAGACTCATTCCATGCCCTTCACATGTGCTTCCCCTTCCCCTTTTTACCCTTATTCCCTTCCTTTTACTGTCCCTCCATCCTGTCTTTCTAATGCTCTTCCACCCTGATTGCTTCCCAAAAAGTGCTAAGTGCCCTTGCCCTTTCCATAATAACCAAGAAAAATCATGAAACTAAAACCAGTTAGGGGTGTCACTGCTCTCTGTTGCATGATACAGTTCTGCCCTCTATTGCCTTTCTGTCACTTCTCCATTTTAAATTTGCAGTTTTGTGATAAGGACCTGTGTTTTATGTCACACACATCAAGCAAACCAGTGCAACAGCATCAATGGATCTCTCAACAACACAAAAGAAAGAAACCTACACAAAAATAAGTAGACAAATGGAAAACTATGTTCCTTGTTTTGAACATGTCTGTTAAGAGTGATTTATGTATAGATGCAGGCACACACACATAGACATATATCTTTTCTTTTTACTATGTATTTAGATTTCTTTTTCTTTACTTTAGCAATGAAGTCCATGGAACATACCTTCACCAATGGATTAATAACACCAACATTAGGGCTTGCATTAAACATTTTGTTGTAGTTAGTCTCCCTGTTTACTAGCTCCAGCTGATAGAACTTTTTGTCCTCCTAAAAAGAACAACAGATAGAAACTCCTTTTTATGCATTTTCAATCAGTTAGTGGCCAAATCTGCCTGTAAAATGGTCTCAAATGAATTTATGATTACATTTTAAAATAAACTGACAATTATAAAAATTGCATTTCATGTTTATATATTATTATATAGAATGATCTAAATAATTTCTATTTATGCAGTTCCGTGGTCCTGAGTGTGAGCACAGTCTAGTGGATTATGCAAAAGACTCACTACAGTTAAATTCTGATATTTACTCAATTTTGATTTCCTCATTCCTTCTTGCTTCTTAATTGGGATCTAATCAGACTAACCCAAGCCAGAGTGTTGTGCCTGAATCTGGGAAGCTCAGCAGGTCAGGATCTTGATCTTAGAAGCCTCACAGAAGAAAGTAATTCTTATATGCCTTACATGGCTGTCTTGTCCCAGGATTTGAGGCAGGAGACATCTGATAAAGGATGTCAAAATACTTCTTGTAACACTGTATTATGTTTGATTTTTGGGAAACACTCTGTATCTAATTAGTTTTACTATTATGAGTCATTGAAACCAAAGGAATAATGTGTCAAAGAATATGAATAACATGCTAGCAGGATTGGTTCTTTAAATACATTTCAAACACTTTGAATCAGATTAACTTTTGTATTTGTCAAGATATTACACCAAGAGAGCATAGAAGTCTTACAATCAATTTCTTTATGAGCTGGTCCCGTTCTGCAATTAGGTCTTTCAGTTCTGAGATAAGCTGCAAGTCTTCTGGTCTTGATTCTCTGTTTTTATATTTTTCTTCCATTTCTTCTAAACTTTATAGAAAAGAAGAATATCCCCTTTAGCCTGACCCAGTGTTAAATGGTGAGTGAATAGTCACATTTTTGATAAGTACAAAAGAGAGTTCAGGGAGTAAAAACAGAGGATGACTTTCTTACCACCTTGAAGGAAATTAATTTCTATATGTTCTCTTCCACTTTAGATAGTTAAGAAACAAAAGAAACAAAAAAGCTCCAATAACAGTAACTTCTGCTCCAGCAGCTAATAATCTAGGGAACATTCAAAAAACTTAACATCCTTCCTGTGCATGCACTACTGCATTTTTGAAAAGGGCCACTTGTAAGTCAGGCTAAAAATAAAGCATTCAAAAGCACAGCGTCTTCCTCAGCTCATGTGGAACAGAAGATACTCAAGAACACTGAAGATTAATTGGTAACTAATTCCTCTCCACAAAAAAGCTACTTAGTACGTTAGAGATGAAATAAAGGAATGGGCTGCAAAACAAAAGGAATAACACTTGGATATTAGGATATCTAATGTAACAACTGATAAACATTTGAAAAAAAAACCAAGAGGAAATTTGAAATGCCTAGTGGGAAAGCATTAAAGGAGAGAAGTGAAATAAGCCAACCGAGAGAGAAATTGTACATATAACTGTAAAAGTATCACTTTTACTTAAAGAACAAGTTTTGAAGATATGACAGTTTCAAATTATTGTGTCTCCTTTAAACTAATAACATGCTCATGATGCTAAATATAGTTTCAAAGGAAGGTACTAAAATATGTCTTTCACGTATTCAGCCCTGATGCAGATTAGTCAACCAAGCATCAGAACAGATTCAAGAAATTTAACAAACTTAGCGAAAAAAGAAAGGAAATCCCAATCAAACTCCGAGAAAAATCAGTGAATTAAATTGAATCTAAATCAGGTCAAGCCTAATTCCACAAGAATTAAATAAACTGCAGACACCTGGAATCAGACCTAATTTTTCACTTCAGATAAATATTTTCTCTTCAAAAGCAACTCTGAGATTTCAGCTTGATTTGCAGCTGAAAAAGCAGTTAATATTAAATTATATTGATAATTTTATAACCTTCAAATAACCTGTATATATTCTGAGGAGATTATATAATGTAATTACATAAAACAATATGAATGAGAACAACATGACTGTTTTTACTTGCAGAGAAGGCATTTGACTCAGCAGAACAGAAATAGCCTCAGCTGGCTTAATTTTTGTGCACACTTTTTATGCTGGGTTAAGCTATTGTACACAGATCCCCAGAGTACAGTAGATAGTTACACACAGCTGCATTTTATTTTCAGGTATTTCAGAGAACTGGAGTTTTTTTCTGTTTCAAACAGATAATTTGTAATTTTAAGACTTTAGTTGTAGAGCCTAATTAATGACACCTACTCTCAAGTATTCCAAGACACATTCTCTATTTTAGAAACATTCATGAGGCCATGCTTTAGGTGAGGCTGAACCTGGGAACAGTTACTTGAGAAACAGCTGCATAAAACTTCTCTGGGTTGGTGGCGGGGGGTGTGTGGGTTTTTTGCTTTTGTTCTGGTTTGGGGGCTTTTTTTGGTTTGGTTTTGGTATTGTTTAGTTTGTTTTTGTTGGGGTTTTTTTTATTTTTATTTAATTTGTTAGCTTTTCTACATAGTTTCCTCTTTGGACAGCTTCTTGCTTCAGTGTGAACAGAGAAATAACACACTGAAGGCCAGGTCAGGGCACCCTGGATGATGGTTGCTGATTTTTGGCCAGTGGCTGCCTTCTCAAAGCTCTAAATTGAGCAAACGGGAGGAGTAGAAAACCAGCTAAATTCAGAAAAATCCCTGACACTGAGAAGAAAACAACTTAATGCAGAAAACATTTAGGGTAAACACTTCCAAAACAGTTCTGGTGCGGCTGCCCATAGGCCTGTTTCTCATACAAGATAAATGCAGCAAACAGGAGGCAGCTTACACCTAATTTACTGAACGGCAAGGTACCACATTTATCAGGGCAATAGAGCATGCATGTGGACAATTACAAGGGGGTCAAAACTAAAATTTTATAACCATTTCATTATACCATTTTATACAATTTCTGAGGGCTCATTATCCAGAAAAAGCTAGAAGCATTTTGGCTTTACTGTCCATTTGTAACTGATACTTATTTAGAAAAGCTTCCTCTCAAAAACTTAGAACCAATTTCTTCTCTCTGCCATACATCTTCCATGCTGCAAATACAAATCCCTTAGTGACAACTTTGTGGCTGGAAGCCCTCAACGTACTATGAAACCTGAGCCAGAAACAAATGGGTAACACCACAGAGACAGAGATTGAAGGATGTGAGGACAGGAAAACACTGGTTGGTGACACACTATTATATCACTTCTACCACCATTAAGTGGTCTAATCCCTGGTGGCATTTTGATTCAGACAAACTCTTAAGTCTTCTGTTTTGTTATGCTCATACAATCCATTTCACACACTAATTTTCTTTATGCTACTAAACCTGAAAGTGTTTGCATCACTCATGCTACAAGCTCACTTCTTAGCAGTAGTAACTACTGTACAAGTTTAAAAACTTGCTGAAAGAATTCTTGTGTTCTCAAAACAGATGTATTAAATTTTGAGGAAGAAACCACTTGAAATTTTCTTCAGTTTTCTAGGAACTGCACTGATTTAATCTTTCCTACCTGAATTTTGTCTCAAACCCTTAACAACTTACCTCACTACATTTCCTTAAAGATTATAAAATTGTGTTGCCTAAAGAATGCAAGATTAGCCCCCATACTTTATTGAGGTATTTGTACTTCTGCATTTCTATAGTATCTTCAGGACTTTATGGACACCAGAATAAACTATTCACTCAAACGCAGCTACATACAATTCTTTTTAATGCAACAAAACTTACGAAATTTGTAAAGCTGAATTAATTTCCTTGAGCAGCTCTTGGGTCTTATTAAAATCTGCCAGCATGCTTTGTTTCTCTCTGATGTGATCTGCTGTCAAGACATCCAGCTCTTTCTCATGTTTCTTGCTTAAATCTTGCTCATGCATCCTGTTTAATTTAGTTTTTGTTAAAAAAAGAGTTATTCTAAAATCAGATTTTTTTGTTCATCATGATTTTTTGCCATGCTTCTAATGGCTCTTACATAATATCAGACAACACAGAAGGAATTACTGATTCATCAAAGCCTACTACTTACTGTTCTCCAATGTTCTAGCTTATTTCATGGAAAATGCATCTCCTTTAATGCTTTTTAAAACAAACAAACATAATGAATTTGAAAAAAAAACCCAACACCTGAGTGAACTGCTACTAAAATATGGCAAAATGTGTCACTGAAAAGTCACTTAACTGCACAGCATAGTCATTAACTTTACTAGTAAAGCTTTACTAAAGAAGACTAAATGATATGACATGACTTGATTAAGAGGATAAATTTAAAACTGCATACAGTAATTTTTTTAAAGTAAAATGGTAAGTGAAACAATACAGGTTTGAATTTAGAGTGGAAAAATTCATACCTGATCTGTTGGTTGGATTCACTGTGTATTCTGAGAATTTCTTTCCCTTTAAACTCTAATTCCTTTGTCAATGCACTTATATTTTCATGAAGATGCAGAATCTCTTTGTCAAGTTCAGCTATATGATGGTCTCGATGCCTCAGTTCATCTTGTAGATCTGATATTCGGCACAAAAATTCTTTTTCCTATGATATAAGTAAAAGCATCAAAAAGTATTTTAGATAGACTTGTTTCTTAGAGGTAATGCCTACAATACTTGCTTTTGGAAGAAAACATCTGAGCAGAATTTTCCATCCAACAGACAATTTTTCCAGTTTTTGATGCTGACACAAATTATTATCAAAGCAAAGGGCTTTTTTATTGTGTACAAGTACAAAGAGGAAATCAAAGTTATGTAAAAAATTATTTCCATTTGCAAGAAGAGTTAAAACCCATGATTATCACTGCCTGTTAAAATTGGTGTAGCTCATCACATTTTCCTTTTGCCCATACATACAAGAAAAAAAAATAGGTAGCACTAAGATCCAGGGCCTGGGCATTTCACTTTCTCTGCCTCATCAGCATAGGATCCAGAGAAACATTTTTCTCCCTTACAGCCTCATTCGATGGGAGAAAATTGCTCATGATGTATGCCCTGCACAAACAAAAACTGATTCTCAAGTCTCCTACCTTACAATATATACATAGGTCATAAATATCTTACAGCAGAATATGTGTTAAATAGTCTATGTTATATTGATACTGTGTCCAATAAATCAAGAAAAGTCTTTTTTTTTTTTTTTTTTTCCATAAGAAATTCCAATGAAGTTAATATCTGGGAAACCCAGCTGGAGCCCATTCCAATGGCTTTTATAATGAGCCTCCTTGATTTAGAAATGTTGTAATGAAGACAAATTTTTCAGAGTTTTCTATTTCCATCTATTCCACTTCTTACAGTTTCACAGTATTTAATGACCATGTAGTTTGCACAGAGAAAATCAGAAGATATTCCAAAGTAGTTTTATGTACAATTGTGTTTTGTTCCTTCATGCCTCGAGGAAATACAAATATGTGCACCAAATACAAATAGTGCACCAACTTCTTAGGGCATCTTTAAGAGCAGACAATTAAATATAAATACGTATCTTCCTATATAAAGACTATGTTAAAGTTATAAAAAGCAGAGGAAAATTTTACATCTACACATATAAATATTTCAAGAAGTAGCAAATATCCTGATCAGACTACTCTCCATCTCATTCAAGCTTGATCCTGTGAACTGATGAGCATTCTAACACAAGAAACCTCAGTACAACCCAAGCTTGTGTTTAACAGATCATTACACTGAGGCAAAAAGTACACCCTGTTTGGCTGGATCAAATAACATTTCTTGTAATTTGAACTTTTTTTTCTGACATCTCATTTAGATGCCAGACTCTGGGCTTAAACAACACATGACTGAAACTATATCCTAAATCCTGCATGACAGCACTTTGTTTTTTGCCTCTGGTGCCCACACTGTTAAACCAGCAAGGAGTAACTAAAAAAGGGCTCATCTTTGACTGTCTCTGTTTTTGTGTAAAAGCTATGTCTAACAAACCCTGTTTCCTCTGTTAATATATTTCTAAACCAACTCCTCCTCCTTGGTGCTGGATTATCAGTAAATCAATCTTGAAAAGCCTATTATATAGGCAAATAAAGAGGTAATTTTCCAGTCCTCTTATTTCCAGGAGTCTGGCTTTCAATAGAGGTTAAACTTTGAATTTTTAGCTACTACCAGAAAAATTGATGGTGTATAAAATGAAAAATGAAAAATAAAAGGTGAATTAATCAGTTTGCTACTGAAAGCAAAGGTAGTTCATACTGGCTCTGGGAACTTCATTTTGGTGGGGTCTTTTTGTGTACTTTTTTCTTCAGTTTGAAGCAATCCTTTCACTATAAGCAATCACTTATTTTGCCGTATCTCTTAGGCTTCAAAGAGAAACAGCTTTCTCCTTCCTGCTGGCAGCTGAAGATGAATACAATTTTGCAAGAATGGGCACTTGCCTCCCACGGCTATGCAGTTCTGAGAGGAAACTACCTGGATATGGGAGCCTTTTCTAGGCTTTGAATGAGGTTTTAAAAGGCAGAAAAAGCTAAGCAAGGAAGTTTAAGAAACTGGTAGGAATGCATTAGTGGCTGCTGCTGGATGATTTTGAAGGATTACACGTTTGTTTGTTCACAACAGTTCTTGCCTCCAGCAAAGGGAAAAATTAATATTGACCATGCCATTTTACAGCCAGTTGCCAGCCATGCCTCCTACCTGTCGCCTGCCAAGTTCTATGCTTCTTTCAAGCTCCATTTTGGCAGCTACCAGTTCTTGTTGATGGTTGTGCCTCAGCTGGTCAATTGCTGCTGCATGTTGGTGGTTGAGCTCTGAGCGCAAGGAAGCTGGTTACCATGAACAAAGAGAGAAGTTTAAATTGGACATGTTTATATCAATTAACAGCAGCAGTCCAGCTCCATCTGGTATTGCTGCTGATCTAAACATACTTTACATCAGCTAAGTAACTGTCCTGTATTTTATTCCTCTTGTTTTCTGAAAACACCAGTTCTTCATCAGGAACTTTCGTTGCTTACTCCTTTCAAAAGGCCTCAAGAGTGAGGTATTTCCAAAGTGAAGAGCCTAGGCTTACATATTCAGACTTATAGTGACTCTAAGAGGAACACTTAGGTCAACACTGAATGACTCAGAGAGACACTATAGTGTTATAACATACACACACACATATGTGCGTGTATATTTGCATGAACAGAAATAATGGTTTTGGACCCATTTTCAAATATGAAAATAGTATACCTAACATAGCTTTTCCTTCATCCTCCAGCTCAAATCGTAGAGTCTGAAGTTCCTGTTCCATCTCCAATTTAAAGCCTTCCATGGCTTGTTTATGTGTTTCTTTCAGTGCATGAAGTTCTTCTGAGTGCTTCTGTTGTAAACGTTCTTCTAATTCCTATGAAATCAAAATTGACAAAATTTGTTCTACACCAAATTAAAGAATTTATAAAACATTACACATTAAACAACTGGAAACAAAAAGCAGGCATTGACATACTCTAGGAAAAAACCACTCTAGTACTACTCATATTTTTCTTATCCTCCTAACATATTTTTTCTTTTCAGTGGTTGATGGTTACCAAGATTATCTGTGCACAAAACCTGTTTGGCTCACAGCTGGAAAAGCAAAAAAAAATCAATCCATGGATATATCTACAAAAGCAAGCAATGTAATAAGGTGCAGTTTCATGTACAGGTCTAGTGTGCTCACATTTGGGGACTTCTGCTCCCTAAGGACACCCATGTTTACTCCCTATGGAATTGTATGAAGCATCATGTTCCTAGTACACACCTTCTGATCTTCAGGGTACATAGTGTGAAAACTGATTGCAAAGGCACACTCTGGAGCTGAACTCAAAAAACCTTAAGATACCACCTCTCACATACCATGCATTACCAAAATTCCAATTTATAGCTGGTTTTGTCAAGGTTTTAAAAAAGTATCTTGAGTGGGGTATGAAAATTATCTTGCAAGTCACAGCTAACACAATTTTTAACATAAGGAAAACATAAAATACATTTCAAATGAGTCTACTGACAGAAAATACATGCAAACTTCACTATAATGGAAAATTCCTAATCAAAATCAAAATAAGAATATAATATTAAGGGTAACAATGCAAATCTACCATAAAGAAATGCATTGTGTTGATAATAATTTTATATACCTATACACACAGCTATATATGTGTATATAAAGTAAGACATGAAACAATGCCAGCATTAGAAAATACTTTCAGTATGTCTTGTTCAGATTTAACTGGATAACAGTATTACTACAATACATCAGCTGAAAAGGAAATTTAGTAGTTATGCAGATTCTTTACTAATTCAAACTGTGTATGCAAAATGCTAAAATGGGCAATATTCTCTACAGAATTTGGAGTAACCATATGAACGTGCCTTTTGTTCTTGCTCTTTTGTTTCTTCCATGTTTTGGAAGGCAAGGATATGGGCTTCCTGAAGTGACTTATGCCTTTGCTGATGCTCTTCTTCTAATTCCTGGATCTCCTGAGTCAGTCTCTGTCGCTCCTGACTGAACTGGGCTTGTAGCTGTTGCAAAGAGCTCTGTGACTGGGAAAGCTGCATCTCCAGATTCTGCTTCAGTAAGGAGATCTAACCCACAACAGAACAGCAAGTATTCATTAGTCATTAATACCAACAACAGCTGTAAAGATGACATTCAGAAGCAGAAAACATTTGAAATTTTAGAGCAAGAGCATTAGCTAAAAGACAGACAAGCAATGTCATCCATCCACTAAATCTGTTGTTAATGTTATATGTAGAGAATCAGAGACATGATAGTGACATTTTAGTGGTTTTGTAAGGATTATCATATTGGTTGGTTCATACTGCAGCACTACCTGTAAAACAATTTTTAATGGCCAAATTATTAAAGATTATTTAGGTTTTATATAAAAGATCAATAAAAATGACACTATCAAGGTCTGGAATCAAACACTTGATTGTTAAACTATTCTTCAGGGGAATACCCATTCTGCAAGGACAATCTTGTACTCGGAATAGGGGAGGACAACCTGTGACATCTACATTGGTTTTTATATCTTTTTGTATTCTATGGTCCCACCTTACTAGTGGTTTTCTCATTTAGAAAGAAACAGTACCACTCAACATCAAAAAAAAAAAAAAAAAAAAAAAAAAAAAAAAAAAGTAACACTTGATGGATTTCCCATCACACATTTTTCTGTTAGTTCAGTAAGACTATGAGAATGATTTTTATGCTTGTTTCCAAGATCTAAACAATCTGAGTCACAAACAACTAGTTTTCTTAGAAATACCTGATGTTACAAACAATGCTTTTCATCCAACAAGTATTATAGTACACTATATTCCTTTTTTAGTCCCATTTCCTTTTCATAATAATATTATACTTTGTTCTCCACATCAGATAGCATCTTTTCAGACTAAAAGTACTAAACCTGTATTCCCCTTATAGCCATGAGATACCCTCCATGGTTCTAGGAACAAGATTTAACCAAAAGAGAATTTTGCTACAGTGATTCAAAAGAAGGATAATAAAATTGCCAAGTGACAAAGAATTTTAATCAGTAAGGATACTTTTCAAGCCTCAGAGCATTGCATAATATGGAATTATAAATGAAAGTCTGATAGTGTCATTTGATTCAGCATATCTTAAAATTAATTATGTCAAATTCACAACGACATTGCACATCAAGTTATTGAATTACAGAACATTAAATCCACCACTTAGCAAAAAATTAATTGCAGCATACCAAGTACAACCTCTAGCATGAACATTGCTGCCAAACATGTGGGTTAAGTTTTTTTTTAGAAGGACACAGCTTAAGCACACTTGAAAGAAAAAAGCTACAGAAACAAAAATTAGAAGTAAAGCAAAAGAAAACAAAAATCAAACTAATTTAAATGAAAAAAGCATAGCTTGTTGTATTTCAGATTCACAAGGTCTTTGTGTCTGGGAACATACACTCTACCTTTAACATACATTGTATAAATAGTACTGTACTTCAGATACCTTTGGAAAAGATTAGCTACTATTAAAGTAGCGTAGGGAAGGCCTACACTCCATTTTGCAAAATCTTTTACTAATTACATTAAATACAAATTTCATATAAAGATTGTGTAATGTCAGACTGAAGTTTTGTCCAATCTCTGGTTTTGCCTGCAGAAAGGGCCAGCCAGGATTACTCTAGAAAAAAAAGGCCAAGCATAAATGTAGGGAGCTTGACTCTGGAACTAGCAATGCTTCTTAAACCAGAAGAGGTATTTTGGAGCAGATTTATAGAAGAAATAATAACAACTATTATTTGAGCCCATAAAAGTTTTTAGTATCCATAATATCCTGCATCAAGTTCCATGCAGACATGCCAATTTAACATGATGATCTTCAGTATTTGTAATGGAAAGGAGTGAAAAGAAGTTCCATTTTCATTTGCTGTATTCTACTTATGTTTCTATAGCTCTACCATTTCCCTCCTTACAAACTCTGCCATACTGAACTGCTTTGGCTTAATGTATGGCTTATCTCCTTGTATGAAAGCTATTTCATATCTATTATCACATTTTTCCTACTTTTACCCCTTTTCTACTACTACTTTTTTAAGATTAGGAGTCCAAAGCAGCACAAGTTATTGGACATTAGAGTAAACTCTGTTTTTATGTAGTGATTTGTATGGTTTTACATGTTATGTTTTCTGTTTCTCTCCTATATTCCTAAAGTTCTACTTGCTTTTGAGAGTCCTAGGGAGCACTGAGGTGATGTTTTCATAGAATTATATATCAGCATCCCCAAAGCTATTTCCTAGTTGTAACAGGTCAAGGTAAGGCTCATCATTTTACAGAAAAAGTTACAATTTTTCTTTCCTTATGTATCATTTTGCATTTATCTACACTGGCCTTAATCTGATATTTTATTGCCAAGTCCATTGGCCTTTTACAGCTGTTCTATTCTGAATAAGCATTTATAAGCTGCAAAGTTTCCTACCTTACTTATTTATGAACAACCTATAAAAGAAAATATTTTTAGCACCAGTGTAACTCTACTGATAATCTACCATCACTGTGGGTTATCACATTTATTTAATATCTATTTATAATATATACTGTATTTTTTCTCTTCACCCCTAGAAACTCACACCACTTGAGTTTGCATAATCCACCTGCCAGCATGGCCAGCTCTGAATTTTCATTAATGCATCTTCTCATTCTGGAATGTGGTTGTCATCCTTCTCCAGGAAAAAAAAAAAAAAAAAGAAAAAAAAAAGAAAAAGCTATTTTACCTAAACTCTCCTTTGGTCTACTCACACCCCCATCTACTCTAATTCATCCCATGTTCGCTACTGGGCCCTTTTCTCCTTCCCACCTTTCTGTAACCTCATACCTACCGGTCCTTCTCTTCATCCATAAGCCCATTCTTACTTGGTCCCTTCAACCATACTTCTGTCCCTCAGGTTTCTCACCACTGTCCTGTCCCGGCCACCAGGAGGTACAATTCTAGGGGGAAGTCCTGCCCCTAGAGTCCTGCAGAACCTCAGGTAATTTAATGATCACACTCTAACAAGCCTTTCATGATAACAGTCAAATAGAGTCAACCACAGTAACTTAGGCAAACTTTTATTAAAATAATATGAAAAACGTATTTTTGGCTTGAAGTTAAATCTATCTCTCACTTAAGTTCCTGCTCCAAATTCTGACAATTATCAGTATATAAATTATAAATATGTTGAGCATGGACCAAGGCAAAACAATTTTGTTTTCATTTCTGTCTTGGAAATGTGGAAAACATTTTAACTAAGATGACAAAGAGAAGTCTGACATCTGGGCAGGAAGCCATCTTTGAACAGAACAGGAATAAGCAAGAGCAGCTCATCCTTCCACCAGATTAAAGTGACTGCAAAACCATAGCCTGAAATGAGTCAATGTCTGGAGATGTCTGTTTGCATCAATAGACCATACAGAAAATAAAGGACAATGAGGATTAAATGATTCTAGCAAGCAAGTCAGATTAGTTTACCCTTCTAATAATTTGTTTTGATGTTGAAAAGTACAAAAAAGCTTAAAATATCAGTCTTTTTAGAGGAGCATGTGATTTTAAATATTATTTTGATTATTCAGTGCATAGACTGAAATCCTTCAGAGCATGTTTTGAGAACACTATTGCCTCTTTTTGTATGTCTTTGGACTACCCCTTCCTTACACCTCTGTAGTGAGGATTCAACAGAAAACAGCTCTAAACACCATTCTCTGAACTTCCGATACTTTTATCCCAAGTTTTCAGCACATTAAAAACATTAGTGAGAATTAAAAAAAAAATTAAAAAAAATAGAAAAACAGTTTGGCTACAATTATGAGTTACACTGCAAAATTGCAAATTATAACAGAGCATCAATCCCATGCTTTGTAGAAAGCTCTGCAATACACATCTGCACTGCCCACAAGCTTGCTTGCATTAACAATGACATGAAGACGCTTCTCATGTTATGGCCACGTACACAGTGTTCGATGCCAGTGACACACACAGTCACACAGATGAGGGGATGCACTACACAAGCTTTGATAGCAGCAAATGTTCTCGTCCCAAGTATTACCATGTCTCCCATTTCATGGGCTTAAGCTGTAAAGCAGTACTGCAGGATATGCAGGTTGATTAGTGCAAGCATGCCCTGTTCACGAGCTGTAAGTGCAAATCACTTACATTGCTGATAGATTTATGCAAAGCTTCACCGAGACAGTGCCGCTATGAAGGAAAGATCACAGGAATAAAGGGAAACATTCAGAAATCAACTAAGTAAAAGAAAAAGGGATAAGGAAGGGTAAACAGAACATTAATCATAATTTGGTCAGAGAAAAATAAGTTGAAAGCCATCTGGAAAAAATATGAATATGTTGCTTTGACTTAGTCTATAAGCTACTGAACACAGAACAGAATGATGTGGTTTACCATGTTATGTTTCTGACATACAGTACAGCACTATCTCTTTAACATAATGTAACTATATAGACACATATAACACATTTTTTAAGTTATCCACTTGTTTTCTCTTCTCCTTTATGGCAAAAAAAAATGTTGGGAAGAAATCATTAAGTGCATTAACAGACATAAAGGCACAATCAACAATCAGCTGTGTCTCAAATATCAAAAGCATATTAAGCACATCATAGTAAAGATAAATTTTCACTGTTAAAGGGCAGAAGATTAGTTTAGTCATTAATGAACTAATAGAAGACATTTCTGTTAAAACACTACGTTTAACTTTCTTAAAATTCAGAACCAAATGAAAGACTATTCCTGAAAGTCTCCAGCAACAAAATGATTTAATGCACCACTTACACCAGTGGTGATTACTAATGAAAAGCAAAAAATTCCAACATATTGCCAAGAAAATGCTCTGTGAAATATTATTGATCATACAAATATACATAATTCATACGTATATGAAAATGCCTGTTTATATATACGAAAGATGCAGATAAGCACAAACACATGCACAGAACAGAGTCATCAGAAATGAAGTGAGAGGAATTTCAAATCCAGCATGACCACTTTCCCTTTTTGTCACAGGTTGGTGAAGAAGACTGCTTTCTCCAGGAGACAGCAGGTATTTTGACACCAGCCTGAAAGCCTGCAGATGGGAACTATTAGATAACACTTTGCCAAAATAAAAAAAAGAAATTGTTATTTAGTCTCAAGAATCTAAAAAAAGGGGCACAAAATAAAAATACATTTTTGTAAAATATCTAAAATGAGCTTATTAAAATCGTAAGAGTTATAAACATTAATCTATGCAAGAGTGGAACACTAGGAGGCATCATACTCCAGCAGACAAGGTAAGAGAGCAGCAGCTAACAGCTCTGATTCCAACACCAGACTTTGACACTGCTACTTGGAACAAATCCTCCCATTTTTATTGTGTTTCCTTTCCCATTTGTTTGGTTTGTTTAGGGGGAAAGCTGTAATGAACAGGAATGAACTCCAGCTAAATAAATGTTCACTTTCCAGAACATTTGGGACTTTATATTGGTGGATGCATCTATTCAGCACTGTGGTACAACTAAGAAATACTTAGATTTTACACCTGAAGCAGAAAAGTTCTCATTGCAGTACACTGAAGAGAAGTTCCAAGTAAAAATAAAATAATATAGGCTAGTCAATTGGAATGGGGGGTAATTTCAGCAAAACGTGCAGCTATTCAAACAGATGCAGTTCCATACTCAACAGTATGTAGAACACATTCAGAATCCAGTACTCCAAAACAGCACTGGTGTAAGTGTTATTAAGAAATTTCACTAAAATTCCAGACATTGTTATGAGTACTTCCATAGCAAGGTTCATCCGTGTTCTGGATAACGAAACTATTAAGAACCAAAAAGAATGCAGGCATAATTATTACTGTCTGTATATCTATGATGGGGAAAAGTGGTGATTAAAAAACAAGGAAGCAGGTGGGTTTAACTATCACTCTATTTCTACAGGTTGGAATTCAAGATTTCATTTGTGATGTTACTGTGGTGTAAGAAAACTTGGCTCAGTTCTCTTTGAAACCTATAGGGTGTACAAGTGAATTAATTTACTTCTTGAAAGTACAGAAACTTCTGAAAACACACTTGTACTTGGTATATATGTATTAGCTAACCAGATTTCACTTGATTTTGTGGTCTCATTTTTCAGTAGAAGTATTATCTTCTCCACCCTCAGCATATGCAAAGCTAAGCCTCAGACGCAACCAAGAAAGCTTCATCATGACTCAGAGGAGGAGCAGAGATGCAGCAGAGAATCTGCATCTTTATATGCAGCATCTTTAGAACCCATTGATCATTGCAGGCTGCTCAGCAGGACTGAAAGACTTTGCAAACAACACATGGAACAAGATTGGAATTCTCAGCTCTCTTTTAACATCTTTCCTAGAAGAGCTGAGTTTTCAGTTTAGTTGGGCAAATGTGCATTGCAGTAAAGAACAGATTTAGTGATTTGAAGCTATTCAAGCTTTGTGTCTGCTTGTTGTAATGAACAGTTGTTTGTGTTCCCATCGCAGCTGTCACAGGGGCCATTCTTGGTGATGAAATGGTGTCATTTTCCTCAAGAAGGACATTTACCGCACCAGTGACATTTTCACATTTTCATTCAGTTACATTGTTTCCTACAGGACATGAACTAATTGAATGCAGGGAAGTTCTCCTGTTTTATGGTTTCTCTGAACTGAAAATTACTTTCAACAACATTAGAGAGGCTTGACACTTAATTTCAGCATCAGTCTTCATACCACCCAAAGATCAGTTATGTAACACTTTTCCCTCACTGACATTTCATGTCACAGTTTGTCACAATCTGACTTGGCTATATGGCTTACTGAATTTTCAAAACACTGCTGGCAAACAGGAATTCTTGTGTAAAACCTGAGACCCTAACTGGGAAAGCTCCTACTTTATCTGGTTTATCAAAGCAGATCTAGATTGCTACACAGTCTTTGCTTCATTTTAAGAATGACCTCCCAGAGATGCTGCTTACCTTTCTGAAGGACAAATCCTATGTCCACCCATCAGACATCAGTAAAGGAAATGAGTTTCTGAAGTGCCTAGCACAGAAGCCAAAGGGACCTTTGGCATAAACCCATTTTATCTAGCTAATAATAGCAACAACAACCCTAAAACTCTCCCTTGACATAGGTCTTTGAAGAGAAGGACTGATTTGACAGCAGATATACAGTCTCTGGCTGCGCAGTGCTTACGTGGCAGATGACTCCACAGAGATTTGGAAAGCAGCTGTTTGCTACTACAACGTTTTGTACTTGGCTCGAGGCTTGTGACATGCTAGGAACTGGAGAGCTACATCAAAGTTTGCCCTCTCTGACTGGTAAGAAAAAGCAGCATTTAGAGTCCTTTCCCCATCTCAAAACTCAACAGTTTTCTGATAAGGAAAAAGAAGTATATACAAGGCATTCTGAAATCTTTAATAATCTCTGGGATCTAATTGGTCCTTATTTCCTCCTGGTTTTGGAGCAACCCCAAAGGGAAGATGCTATCTCCAGGATGCCAGAGGGTAGGAAACTTATCCTGTTGCTTTAAAAAGATGGAGGTTTTCTCTTTTCCAGTTCTAGGAATCTATCACACTTCTAGGCAAAATCATAGAAAGGCATGGGTTGGCCTAGGTATTTTGCAAATTTGTATCTGTTTGGATTTCAGAATACACTCTTTTAATCCAACAAAGTGCAAGTTCAATGGTCAGGGGAAAAACAAGTACATTTGAATGTCCTGATAATTTTAAAGGTTTTGGAAAGTGACTAGAGCCTCATTCATTCATTTGTCATAATGCTGTCAGGATTTGAAAGATTATAAACACACCTTAACTAATTTCTCCTGGAGCACAGAAGTATCATTGCCCTTAGTCTAGAATTTCAATCATCTGCTGAATCTCAAACAAATTTTGCCCCACTTGATCAGTTCTCTGTCATTCTTTCCAGTGTTCACTGTTTTCATTGGTTTTGAACCAAAAGCTACTTAAGCAAGTACAGAGCAAAGAGGTTAAGGGAAGTGTTTTAAAACGAGATGCTTGCCAAAATCTTAATCTTAGGTTTAAGGGAAAAGCATATATAAATATAGGATTGAAATTTTGTTTTGGGGATGGTATTACTGTTGGATTTGGCTTAGATTTCTATTTACTAGTTTTGAAAGTGTGAACTTACAAATGTCAAATTAAACTTTTTACTTGTGCAGAATACTATGAATTTAATGTTCTTTTCATCCATTGACAAATAGAACCAAAAGCCTTTCCATCTCCTCCAGTTTTTCATGACATGAAATATCAATTAGAAGTTTAGGATCAGGTAGACAGGTTTCTTTGTATATGAAAATATCAACTTCAAATATTAGCGTAGATATATATTTTTGACTGAATTAAACACAACACCCTGGGAGAAAAAAAATTAAGAAGGAACCAAAAGAGAGATGAAAGCAAGACATTTATTATAAAACAGAGAACAAACTCACACTTGTTAGTATTCCTACTGTGTCCTACTGAAAATACTTTGAAAACACTGATTTGTTCTGTTGCTTTTATTTGCCAGTTTTGCTGAGTAGCTCTTAATTGTAAATGGCCTTTAATGAATTTCCTCCATTATATTCAGAATATTTTAAACAAAGAGTAAAATAATGAAGAAGGCACAGTCTGGGCTGAATGGGCTCACCAAAACCAAAGGCTCATAACAAACAGCTGAATCTTAGGCATTCGTTTTCATGCCCAAGCTTCAGACAACACTCCAACGACCAGTGTGGACAGAACAAATGCACCAACTCATCATCAGGATCTCATCTCTGCAGAGAATAGGGAGCCCAGAACAAGAGGGATTCCTTATTGAGAAGTAGAAAGCAATGAAACCAGGGGAAGCACTCTCAGTAGTTGGCCCTCTGAGGGCTGCAGTGAGTCTGGATTATGAGATTATCCACATGCTCATGTGAAGCAGGATCTGACCTGTTTAAAGCATAGGTTTCCCACTTGGAATACAGGAGCACCAATTCTTTTAAACCAGTGGTGAGTGGCAGGATGCACACAGAAAATGGATCTAGGCAGAAACTCCCAAATCTCCCCTAATTCTCTGTGAGGCCTGCATGGGTTACAGCACAGTCCCATTAAGACTACAGTTTTGAGAGCTATATTAACTTCAATCAAAATTTTCAACAGTCAAAAAAAGCATGATCCTTTGGAAAAACAGGTATCTACAGATTGAAAAAGAGCCATAAAACCTTATCCTGAACTGCATTCCAGGGTTCCCTCTGCTCTTTTCTCTCTCCTTGGTATGACTTTTCTTTTTATTCTTTTGGATTTTCACATTTTAGATTTTTAAGTGCTTTTTAAACCTTGCCCAACATCTCTTACCATCCACTAGATGTCATGATAGCCTTACTAGTATTATTGAAAACAAGAATCACCAAAGCAAATTAGGAGGGAGTTAGTTGAAATTGACCTCCACTCTGTTTCTGACAGATAAGTCTTTAGACAGGGTGTTCAGGACCGTATCAAGTGACAGGAAGCTGAGTAAAATGATTCTGTGCTGAAAGTTTATCTCCCTTCTTTTTGGAAACTGATACACGGCATGTGCAGGTTATTTCTTGTAGAAATTTCCAGCATCCATTTGACAGCAAATCTTCTAATGCAAGGATTACCCAGGCTGTGGAACAGGTCAGTAATCCTTGTGCTGGGGAAAGAAAGCAGCGTTTCTGGATGTTGTTAAAGCGGATGCACACCAGCTCTGCAATAAGCACCTCTACAGAGGCAACTAAAGACGGAGAAGTAACTGGTTCTGGATGAAGCCTGATCAAAAGCCATTTATAGATGGGCAAAGGAGTTCAGGGACTTTCTCAGCATTCCATCAACAGCAGTATAATCAGGATTTTTAGACCAGTATGTTAATACCGAGCTTGTCATTTCCTGAAAACTACAATTTGAATAGTAACTACATCAGAAGGAAATATTTACTTTTTCATACAAGTCAAAGTTTCTCCTATTTACTTTGACAGTTTAAAAAAGAGCACCCCATCACAGAAACAAACTCTGAAGAGGAAATCTCAACATATTTTTCAAAAATTGAGTCTTTGCAGTAGGAAAAACAAACAACAGCTACTGAAATGTATGTAGTACACTTTTATCCATTCTTGCTGTACTTCTGGTATTTCCATTTGTAGCAGACATATCTTTGGTGTGAAAAGTTGACAAAGGTAAGAAAGAAGAATGTCACGTGTGCTTGGCCATGTATGAAGCTAGAAGAATAGGAAAGCTACATATGAGAAAACATAATGATAAAAACATTTACTTTACTGAAACATGTTACTGAAAAGTAAGGAAGATGGGAGAACCAGTACTGGCTCAAATACAGAAAAGCCCATCCACAATGAGAACTCTTGATTCAGTTTACTGGAAAAAAACCCCAACATATCACAAGAAGAAACAGATAAGAAGAATACAAATCTTAACCTGTATGTTTCAGTGCCCAGAACTGAAGGTTGCACAAGACAGACAGACAAAAGAGAGAACATGCTTATGCTTTCAAAAAAAAAAAAAAAAAAGGAAGAAAATTCCAGCTATTTTGGCCCTGGCTGAAGCTTTCTCAGCAGTAAAATGTTTTTAAGAAAAGCGTTAAAACCCCATTATAAAGCTAAGAGGAATGGAAAGGAGCAAGCATATCTGAATTCACTGCATATTTCATTACAAAACTCTCGAATGGATTGACATAGAAATACTAGGTGCAATTTACAGGGGAAAAAAAGGAAAAAGCACTTTCTTTTTTGTCTTCCAGAAAAATTATGTGTATCAGAGATAAAAACTACACATTTGGTCTCTGTACAATGATCTAGTTAAACTACCAACCCCATTTAAGTATTGATGGTGCTTTGCAACCAGCAAGAATGTGTTTAAGCATTTAATCAGCTGAGTAGCATTTAATCTCAAGAGAATTATTTTATTCATAACAAAGCTATACTGTTAGAATAACAATAACCCTACGTGCATTCTGTGAGGGACCATTTAGCATTACTGGTATGAAAACAAAAACTATTACCTAGCTTTATGCAAGAGCTAGATATCACCTCTCAAACATGCAACAAACAGAAGTGGCAGACATTTGTAGATCAGAATAACAATTTAAAAATTGAAATCAGCTTAGTACACTTTATGGGCATAATTTTTTTGATTGAAACTGTCTGGGGTTTTTTTTAATTAATATTTTTATCTGTGTCTGCTCATTCATCTTTCCAGCACCAGTCAGCAGCATTCCCAGGTGGGCATACTCTACGTTGTATTTTTCTACAGTTCAGGTATCTATATTTAAACCTGCTTTTTTCAACCCTTTATGATTACATAACCATTCCTATACTTCAAGATAGGTGATACACTTCCTTGTACCTTGTTTTCAAATCAAATCAGAGATGCATCAATACATATTAGAGAATTGCACCTGTATTGATGAGCATTTAATTTCTGAATTCAACCTTTATGAACAGAAATTATACAACAAAGTAGTAAACCTCTAAACACTTTCTCAGCACAAAGAACACACATTGGCCACATTTGTTGTCAAATCAGGATTTATAAATTATTTAGCAGAGGCCCTGGTCTTGTATTGTTTTGATAAATCATTGTATAACACTATTGGTATAGAGTATACCACTATTTCACGTGTAAAAATCTGAACTGCAGAAAGGGACGCTGGATTCCCTCTCTTCCTAATTTTATACAGGCTTCAAGCCTTTCAAATGGGTGTTAAATACATCTTTCCACAAATTAAAACCAGGGTGTAACAAATCCACAATTTCACAGCCCTACTGCAGTATCTCAGGCAGTTCTGGTTTGGGGTAGAATTTCTAAGGCATTCCAGGACCTTCTTATTTCAGTACCTGATCAGTTCTGGAGGAGGAGACAGAGGAGCATCCTTATGGAGTTTGTGGGTGACACCAAGCTGGGAAGAATGCCCTGGTGGAGGGGAACACAGTGGAAAAGATACCACACATTGAAAGAAATGGGCTGCCATCCAGAGGGACTCATCTAGGTTGTAAGTACAGGCTGACAGGAACCACACAAAATTCAGCAAAGACAAATGCAAGGTACCTGACACAGGAAGGACCAATACTCTGGTCCATAATGAATTACAGATCTGCTTTCCACAACCTCGTTGACAGTAGGCTAAACATGAACCAGCAGTGTGGTGTGGCAGCACTGAGTGCCAGCAGCACACCGGGCTGTAGCAGCAAGCAGTAGTTTGAGTGAAGGGATCAGTGCCTTCGACTTGGCCCTTACTGCACATCACCTGGAGAGCATATTCTGCCTCCTCCTCCAGCTCATTCAGCTTTGGTACAAGACACATGTAGATAAACTTGTTCATATTCAGCAGAGAGCTACCACCAAGAAGGCTGGGACTGGAACAGATATCCTTCTGAGGTAACTCTGTTTGCTCAGGCTAAAGAAGAAATGGCTTTGTGGGACTTAATACTTTTCCAGTACCTAGGAGGTGACTAGAGAGAAATTGGACCCAGTCTTGTTACAAAGGTGTACAGCAGAACAATGAGAGTCTACCATCAAACTGAAACAGATACAGTCCTGACTAAATAGAAAGAAAAAGCTCACTATAGGGATGATTAAACAATAAATGAGATTATTCAGAGATGCTGTGAAATCTGCATCCTTAGAGGTTATTCAAGAGCTGACTGGACAGAGCCCTAAGCAACCTGGTTCTAATTCAGTGCTGACTGATTTGAGCAGCCTCCTGGGACCTCTTCCAGCCTAAGCAAGTCTGTGATTCTGTGATCCAGGTCACTACAACTCTCAGAGACTAATCTTTTGTGTACTGAAGTCAGGAGGAACATACAAAAAATCCATTTCTCCAAGAGTTAAGTTATTAGACTCTTATGCTATGGTCTGGAATTCTCTCTCTTCCAGCTGTAATGGATAAAATACAGATTCAGTACCATTTTGCATATGGAGACCTTTTCCTATGTCTGAAAATTCTCTAGTAAATTCTCCTTACTACAGATAGCTTTCTGATTCCAAAATTTCTTGCACAGACAGAAAAAAAAGTTTATTTGTAACATGGTAATTTTCCATTGCAAGACTGTAGGTTAGATTTAACATGGTATTTTTGAAAGACAGATGTAAAAGTATGCTAGAACTATGGAAAGTTATATATATCCCTTTCAAGACAAAATGCTATTTACATGTAGAAGTAAAGAAAGTAAATTAAACTTGGGTAATGTGAAACTTAGAATCAAATGAGTCAAATTCTGTTTATGCTCCTGTTGTAAAAAGTAACAGACCAAGAACTTTGAAAACCTCCAGCTTTTATGAGCCTAAACCACAAGACTTGACAAGGTTAAATGCCCTCATCAGCAAAATATATTGTGACGTGCTCCTGTGAAAGGCTGTATAATCAAATGTGTGTTCAGTTATTAGACTTCCCAAATTAGACAGCAAATTAAAAGCCATCCCACAATAACCCTGGAATCACAGTCATTTGATTATTTCCAAAATCTGTTACTCTTAATTTAAAGTATGTTTGTTCATTATCAGCTACCTCTTCAAACTGAAGCAAATAAAACCAGTTCTATAGAATTTATGGTTTGGAAAAAGTACAAAGCAAGTATTTTCTTTGAATTATCTAACATAACTGAGATTATAAATAAGAGCTACCATTAAAAAACCTCAGTATTTACACAAAATTATCCCAAAACAATGGCCAAAATCACTTAAGATATAGCTGTAATAAATGTGTCATAGAAACTGAGAAACATTTTGACTTCTCAGGGACTTGCACAGCTATTCACGTACACAAAGAGGGTTACTACTTTTGTAAAGGTAGGGGATACCTTTAAGTCCAAACAACTAGCATTGGTAGATATTTACAGCACAACAATCAAAACAATCTTGTAGTGAAGAAGTGAGACTGTCAACATCCTCTCCCTCCTCCCCTCAAAACTGTAGAAAGTTTTCTTCACATTTAATGTAAAGAACAACATTCATATAATTAAAATTATATCCAAATATTATTAAAATATTTAATTATGATTAGGTTATAAAGACCTATGCTAACAAATTTCATTTAAAAGCCAGATATCACAATTGATTTTATTTACTTAGTTGGTAACAAGCCACCATCAATTAAATTGTAATGGTTTTCCAATTCTCAAAGACACCATAGTTACCTGGTCTAAAAGATCCTCGACCTTTTTTTGCCATCCATCTCTTGCTGCATTTTTTTCACGTTCTTTCAGCTGCAACAACTGAGTCATGGCTGCCTTCTTGTCCTCTTCATGCTGCAGCCTCAGCTCTTCACGAAGCTTATTACATTCCTGTCTAAAAACAAAGGACAAATAACTAAAATGCAGTGGGACCGTGTGCAAGAGGTATGAAAGAATTACATTCTCAGTAATAATTGGAAAATCTGAAATAACAGAAACCTTTGGTTTACATTTCATTTGATAGTACATTTGCATATAATACAAAGTTCTTTTATCATTAAAGAATAAAAAAATAATACTTGCCGAAGATTTTCTGTCCATTTTATTTCCAAGTCACGTGCCATTCTGTCAACTTTGAACTTCTCCTCCTCTCTCATGGCAGCAATCATTGCCTCGTGCTGTTGTCTCTCCTGATCTAGTTCTCCCTGCAAGTACAAACTTTACAATAGAGACTGATCAGCAGCAAAAGCGTATTTCGAACAATGAGTGTATTTATAATAAAAATATCAATTACAATTGGTTCATAAATTTCAACTACTTCTTCAGTGTAAAATTCCTAGTTATGCACAATTAATGCTTATACATCTCCTGATACTTCTTATTTGTGAAACAGAAGTCTGTATTCCTAGCAAGAGCAATTTTCCAGTAAGTCATTCTGCAATATTTTCAAATACCATTAACGTTGAATCATGAAATAATTTATGTTGCAAATAACCTCAAAAGGTCAAGAAGTCCCATTCACTGAAGGACTTAACTTCACAATTAGAGCAGGTGGCTTAGGTCCTTTGTAAAGGATGCTTCAAATTTTATTTTTAAAATTTTTTAAAGCATCATATATCCAGTATTTAAATTTCAAAGTGTAAGCTATCTGTGTGTGATACAAAGTTCATTTCTGTCTCTCAATGGGACAAGCCTGCTAGAAACAAGGTTTCACAGACTGAAAACAGAGAACACCTTTAAAATTCCCATCAATTTCTGCTGAAATTTTACCATACTAGAATACTATTAGGTACCACCTAGAAATACTACTTACATGAATGTTGTTCAGCAGTGCTTGCTCTGTTCATGAAGCAAACATAGCCCCCTAAATTGAATTATTAATTTTTAAAATGAGACTTTCTGCGGCATTTTGATAAATTTTAAAATCCGTCAAGATAAATTTAATTGCCAGGAACCTACTATATATGAATAATTAAATGTTTTAATAGGTGAAGAGAGCAATACTAGCTCATAATAACATTTAGAGACATTACGAAAAATACAGAGAAAGTTATAAAATATAATATTGTGCACCTCTAATGACTGTAGCTGAAAGAAATAAGAAAAAATATACCTATAAGCTGTTTCAGGCTGGTTTTGTTAAGAAAACATGAAAACATGTTCAGTGAAAAAAAAAATTATAATATTTGCTGCTCTATGTCAAATACTTCTGTGATCTTGTAAATGTACATTCTTTACTGAGGAAACAAAAAGGAAATGTTTGCCCATTATTGCAGTCAATAAGCTATTGACAGACTAACTGACAGTTCTACTTCCATCTAAGCCAATTAAAATGACAATACATTTGTGCCTAGGCAAATTAATTGCTTAATGGTAGAAAGTGGTCACATTTTCTAGGTGACAGTCTGCTATCCTTAAAGATATCCTAGCATATATCTAAAAATTACTCTCAATTTCTACTGAAATTCCAAATTCGAGCCTCAAAGGAAGACTGTGTCTATTTTCCAAGGAAAACACGGCATATATGTATTCAAATACTCATGAAAAAGATTTCTGTGAATTTCAGAGCTAGTAAGCTCTGGACCTTGTTTTGCATGAACTGTCTGGAATTGCAAGTGTTAACTCATATCCTTTCATGAAATTCTGTTAAATTCCTGAACATATTTTGTATGGACACATTTTGGCAGCTACAATTTACATTAACCATACAAAGATATGCCTGCAGCACTACTGTTAAATACTAAAAATGTTCTGAAAACAAAAAATACCCACCCCAAAACAACCAACAAATAAAATAAAAAATTAAAAAAACAAACCCCAAAACAACCTATGCTAGTTTCCATTCTTTAAATTTTCTGCTCAAAATCGAAATCTCTCCTTTAATGAAGCCACATGAGGCTCCTATCATGGGTACCCCATAACACTTCTAATCATTTTAAAAACAAGACAAAAATCACCCTAACTGTGCTTTGCACAATTTATTCTCCAACAGCATGGTTACCTCCACACTATACAGTGAATCTGTGGTCTCTCGCAGTCTTGCTCTAGTTAATTCTAGTTCTTTCTGGAGTATTTCCTGAGCTTCTTGGAGACTGGAGATGTGTCCTTCTGCAGTCCCGAGGCCTTGCTCACTTTTTCGTACTAGGTCTTGCAGACGACACACCTGTGACATTACAAAAAAAACCCTTAATTTCCATAATTATTACTAATGGCAGCCAAGCCATCCTGGTGTTTTTCAGTGTTTCCTAATTCTGACCCAGACAATTTTTTAGTTGCACTGCCTATTCTCCTTTAATATCACTTAATGTTCTGTATTTAAAAACAAATTCCTGTAATATTACAGAAGCAAAGACTCAAAGGATTTTTACAAGTAAAAAAAATATATCCAATGTGTTTGATGCAAGTTGCAAGGAAAGGGGCTACATAAGAGATCTGAAAATGCCTCTTGGTTTACTGCAAGAAAGCATGTTTTAAGCAAATTAATGAGAAATATTTCAAAATACATGAACTCTAATCTAATATATAAATTAACTTGTGCTAGGGTTTAAGTTTCTGTTTTCAGATTGCTACCTGTCCAGCCTGTTTAAAACTCAACCTAGCAACTGTACATATAATGTAATAATCTCTTTAACTGCTATGTAACAATACTCTTTTTTTTCTGCCTGTTTGTGCTTCAGCTTCCCACCTGTAAAATGATGATACGACACTTCTTTGCTTCAAATAAAAATGACAGACTGAACACTGTTCACCAGCTACAGGAAAGAAAAATCTTTTTAAATATGTAGGTTGAAAAACCCGAAAAATGGGAGGCAGGGAGGAACAAAGAACAGCAGTTAATTTGAAGTTTTTTGCCGAAGCAATAGTCTATGCTATTGCCTTTGTAGGTTGAGATAAATTCATTTACAATGGGACAAGTGTCACAAGCATGGACTTATTTTGCATTTACAGGCTTGGACAGGTAAGAATTGTAACCACTCTTCCTGCTTGTTAGAATAATTACATACAAATACTGTTTATAGTACATACAGAGACACCACCTCTCTCTCCAGAACTCTCTCCCTCTGTCAACAACCTGTGAAGTGTTTAAAAAGTGGAACTCCTCCTTTCCTCTCAGAAAGGAATCCAAAATTTCTTTGGCATGAAAGATCTCTGTGAAAAACTCCTGTAACCTTGAGCACTTGTCTCTGTGCTCCTTTGAGTCATGTTCAAACAACCAGGAATTACCTACAGAGCACTGCTACCTACAAGACAAACTGTCCCAAACTGCATTGGTATCCTGGTAGCGCACTGCTGCCTATGTATCTGATAGCAGCATCATATGAATAGCAGTCCTGTAGATCTAAAGGATGTGGGAGCAGACAGGAATGCCACTCAAAGGGCTTAAGATATATTCTGATGCTGACAAAGCAGTGATGGAGGCTGTTTAAAATGATCTTTAATAACATCATCAGAAATCCCTTGCACGGAGACAGCAAGTCCTTAGGTGACTGTGCCAAGTGATACAAACACATCAACATTCTAAGAAGCATTGGCTGGTCTACAGTGAAAGGAAACACATCTGCAGAGTGAACAGCCAGTCTCATCCTGAGACACGTGCGAGAAAGCCACATTTGGACTTAACCTGGACTCACAAAAGAATCTCTGGCAAGTATTCAAGATTACACTGCTCTTGAATAGCTTAGTACTAGAAGCAAGCCTAATGAGGCTTGAATCTTAGGTAAGATAATTCCCACCAGAAAGTTTGTCAAAAAGAAAAGATGGCATGGGCTCAAAAGCAGCTTTCTCAGCAGGGAAGCTAGAACTGAGCTAGCATCCACAGAAAGTAATGAATACAAGCCTACTGCTAAATGACTTCTGTAACTTAAAGCAAACCAAAATAAAAAGAAGCAACAGGAGCAATATGAGGGCTAAGCTACTGATGTGTCAGACAAATCACAGGGAAGCTTTTTCTAGGTTAGTGAAGGCATTGAGAAACTGTTGTTAGTTGCCAATAGACATCTAAGGCCAAGCTGTGGCTGTAACTGAAGTACTTCTTTCATGTGCTCAAGATAAACACAGTAATGAAATAAAACATATTTCCTCTGTACTACATGGAGTGGATTTACAGGCCAACCCCAACTGCCTGTTTGCTTTCTCTCATTCTTTCACTATGCAAAATACATGGTATTACATTTATCCTGACAAAGGATTGTATATAAACTTGAATACTGGACAGCAACTGGACCTAGTTCCCTATTTTAGTCTTCTGTTCCTCAGCTTTGCCTCTGTTTGGTTAACTTTCATGATGATGAATTTTCCAAGCCTGAATTTAATAGCTGTTGGATAATAGAAACTCATTCTTAAAACATTTCAAGTTATTTCCTTCGAGGAATTAAAGTTTATTGCTCATGAAGCCAAGAGACATTGATAAAGAATAGCTAAATTTAAGCCTGCAGTGCCAGATGATGACAGAACGACTACAGTGCTCTACTCCAATCTAATCCAGAAACAATGGAAGTTAACAAATAACAGAGAAGTTAAATCTAAAAATAAATAACTAAACTTCCTGTAATTTTGAACTGAAAAATAAAGCTGTGTATGATTTTGTTAAGATACATAACAAATACATCATATTTTCATCAATTTGAATGCAGGTAAGCACACTGCTAAAAGAGAAAGAGCAGCTGCAGCGTAAACTTGCACATTCTCTAAGCTCTGAAAAAAAATACTGGTAACCCTAAGGAGGAAGAACCCTCCTGTTTAAACAGCTGCTCACAACTGACTGATCAGCAGAGCTGCTGAACTCTAAAGGCAGGAGGTTCAGCTACTCTGGTAGTGTATAATCTCTGGCATATCCATCTATCTGGTAGGTCCTACTCCAAAAGTATATGTTAAAATACATTTTCAGAATACGTAACTTAATATATAATAATGAAATGCATTATAAAGTTATTAATATAGTAATGTGCCAATATGTTACTAATACAGTAATACATAATATATTAACAAATAAAATCTATACTTTTGGAAGGGCAAACTTCCACATTTAGTACATTAAAAACATGCAGGTTTTTTTTGTTAAGATAGTTTAGTATTTGTGCAATTTGCAAGTCACCAGAATGAGACACCTGCTCTCTCCAAATATTGTACAGTATAGAAAGCAGTAATGAAAAATGTTAAATGATACTTAAATTCATGTAAGTCTCTCAAGGCACACACTAAAATCATGCATAGGGCTTGCTGAACAATAAAGCTGATGAACTATGTTCTTGAAACAAGGCAAAAGTTTCAGAGAAAAATGGTTTGATGCTTTTGATATCAGTAGAATGTACCTCTAGTTTTAAAATATTACATTGTGAAAAGGTGGTGAATTCCAAGTAAAAAAATTAAAACTGTCTTGAGATATGATACTTTTAGCATCAATTGCATGTATCATGACATAGCGAATAATTTGGGTCTTACTAAAAGTATTTCATATCATCTTTTGATGAAAATACATGAAGATGATTTGCAAGTCAGGAAACTGACCAGAATTTATGATATGTTAACCATAACCAAATATAAATTTACATGCAGTTAAATTTCCCTCTGATTTTGTGTAGAGGTCTGTGTACCTAATGAGAAGACAAAAAAAATTAAAAATAAAGAATGGTTTACATCATCTGTTTACATGTCTCTTGCTTTGTTAATTTTGTAAAGGACAATAAAATCATTGCTCAGAAGCAGCCAACTAACTTGCCATGTTTTAAGAATACTCCACTCTAAACAGAAGTAAGGCATTAAACACTGAACAGCATAGACCTAAACCTGTCCTGGAGTCTCAGATCACTATTGATGAGACGTGGTAGCTGAAACAAGCAAGTCAGTCCTTGCCTCCTGATTGGCAGAAGTCAGCTTTGTTGTCAGCTCTTCCTTCATGTTTTCCAGCTGCTGTCGGAGCTGATTCTTATCATCCTCCAAATGCAGTTTCTCCTTCTCAAACTGCTGCTCCAACTCCTTCAGAAACAGGAAGGATGGAAGAAATATTAAGTAGTTGCCATAGAATCATTGCAAAGTACAGATGTACCACGCGGAAATTATTCTAACTAGCATAAATACTTGTGATATCAACCCTTTCCTTAAAGTATGAATATTAATTTCCTTTTACAATAACGTAATTTTTCAGTTTATTTTATAATTTAATAACCTTAAATCACATAATAAAGACTAACAGGACTTTCAATTATCAAAACTTTAAAAATATATCTACTTTCACAGTTTTTCAGTCTGAGTTTAAAGAAGAATTTTTCATTTTCTATAAAATTATACTGATAAATCTGCATGTCTTTCAGCCTTTACCCATCCATTTCCTACAAATAATCCCCACAGGAAAGAATAAATCTTAAAATCCATATTGAGCTCTGTGAAGTTTTTAGAATGTTACAATTAATGAAAAAAAAGCCCCACACCATATATCTACTACATTTATGTAGAACCAAAATAGATCAACAATTAGTTTTCAAGTTTAACTACATGAAAAGGATCAAATAACACCCCTGTTGTCATCAACCTTTATGGTGTAATAGCCAAATTCTCAAAATAACTGCTGGATGAATTATATTTCTCTTACATAAGCCTATGTTGTGCGTGTGTATATATACACACAAATGTTAGAAACTTTCATGTTTTTTAAGGAAAATTATAAATTTAAACTTCAGCCTTATTAATATTCAGAATACATTTTCTGAAGAACAATTTCTTTAACAAAATACTTTAAAGGAAACATGTTAAAATTGAGAATTTTATTACATATTTCAGTGAAATATACTATATAGCTCATAATACTGCGAAGTTTTAGTGAAGAAAATGAAGGTTCCCAAGCAAGGTGTTCCAGAGTCATGCCATACAAGGCTTCAAGGTTTTCTATGGAGCTAGAGGCTCTTTTATTAACTCCTTCCTAGGGGCTCAGCTGAAATGCAAGGCTAAGTATCAATTCAGCGCCTCTGTGCAGATCTGGGCTCAGGTTTCTGAAAAATCAATATTATCTCAGAAACAGCCATGAAAATACACAGACCAGAGCCAGCTTGAAACAAAAAGTACAGTATTGGTAAAATTAGGGGAAATAGGGAGAAAGAATTAAAGTATTAAAGAGGAAAAACAGTCACTAAAAGATATCAAAGTCTAAGGAAACCCAAGGTTTCCTGCTGCAAGACAGCATCATAGCGTCAACCCAGCCAACTCCAAGAAGCAACAGAGGCCAAGGCTTCCTCATCCAAACCCAAAGATGCCTCAAGTGTTTTGTGGGGGGTGGAAAGCACATTAAGCAGCTTGTTAGCTCTAGCACTGCTTTAGGGTATGCGGCAGGTAATAAATCATTCCTGTGTACACTGTTTGCACGATCTCTTCATTCAAGGTGGAAGTTGGTCAGAGTGACAGAACAGAGGGTTACACTGTCACAAACTCATTACTAAACAAGGTAAAACTCAACAAGTGCCTGCCTTCTTCACTGGGTCCACATGAGACAACAGGTGGGATAAAAGCTCCTTGCTCAGTGAAACTTGATCAATTTATCTTGTTCATGCTGAAATCTGCTGTCTGCAAAATCCCACTGGTGCTATTTAGACCCCATTCTGATACAGAGCAATTATTTCTCTGATGATACTTGTCAGTACAGCTGTGTGGTACTGCAAAATTATTAGCAACTCTATTTTCATAATCCTCCTGATGCCATTTTTACAGCTCATTTTATACATGGAAATACTGAAGCAAAAAGAAATATTTCAGCTATTTTTTGAGTCCCATTCCAATTCTGCTGAATTCTCTTCTGTTGCCCAGATGCATTTCCCAGGCTTCCAATCCCAATGAATCCTCATGTTCTCTATCCCAAGGCTCCTGGTACCACGCTTCTTCCTCATACAAGATTCAACTCTGCTCCACATTTAAGTTTGACTGTTTTCTTTCTTGGACTACTTGATCACCACAGCATGTGCTTAGTGAGACAAGTTTGACAGAGGAGTCAGTGAAATCTGATTAGATTTAACATCAGTGAAATCGGATTACGATTGACTGAGATTGTGATCCCAACATCTCTTCATAGCTAGTTTTTCCTGGTTAAAATAACTTCTTATTTCTCACACTGAGAGAGGTGTTCCCTATTCAAACTAGTTTAATGATTTAAGAAAAAAAGTTTGTGATCTCCTTTTGTTTTACTCTCCACACTATTTTAGTAACAAACAAAACAAAAAGAACCCCACATCTTACTGAAACAAAAGAAAAATATACATAGAAACTCTAAGAGGCATTGTCATAATAACAGGCATCTTTAAAGTTTTAAAGAAAGTAAACCTGAAAGATTAGATGTATATATGTCTCTGAGGGCTACTTCAATTACTGGATGACAAGAAATATTTTGGATTTATTAAAAATTGACCTAAGAAACAACATACTAGTAGAAAAATTTATAAAATCAATCCAAATCTGAGATGCACATCACTAACTACAACCATGGCTCTTGGTATGTTTCCTGTGAATACATCCAAAGAAATATAACAAAGCCTCAAATTAAACACTCAATCCTGTATTTCCTGTGCAAGGCAAAATTTGTGTATAACATACATACAATCATATTAGGAAATAATAATTAAAAAATGGGCTTCTCATCCTGAGAAAGAAAAGACCAGACTTGTGAAACAAAAAAAGCCTTTCAGTTTCAGGATTCCAGTCAAAGGTAAATGCATAGTTGCTGGAGAGTGAGCTGCTGTACAGTACATAATTTTATGATGCAAGCTTAGAAAAGCTGTTTTCATCTTCTAAGTACACAAATAGCTTAATAAAATATCACTCCTCATAAAATATCTTTCTGTACTTCTGAACTGTCACTGAAAATTTTAAATAAATGTTATAATAATACAATCTTTCATCTCCTTCAGAACAATGGATCTTAATATACCAACCCTTCTGAATATGGGTCACAAGTCCCAGGAAAACAAAACTATTATACTTGAAAATACATTTGTATAAATGGAGAATTTATCTTCTGTATGCAGACAAATGACACTACAAGTACTTTCCCCCCCGCCCCCCCCAAGATATTTGTTATTTTTCTAAAGGCTAAGCAGTTTCTACAGGGGACTGCAGGTGATTCCAAATTAAATTTGCCATAAAACAAAACCATGCAGTACAAGATGCAAACTGTAACAGCTGCTTTTTGTTTGATTAGTAAGAAAATAAGAATATACCATCTGCAGTTTCTTCTTATCCTTATTAGCATTACTGTGTGCAGCCTCAATTGCAGTATGGTGTTTCCATGCCAATTCTTCTAAGGTCTTGGAATGAGCCTCTTTTAACTGTGCAGCCTCTCCCTCCAATCTTGCTTGTAATTTTACCAGCTCCTTCTCATAATATTCACGTTGTGTTTCCCTTGCTTCATTTACTTTCTAGAAAGTACAGGAAAAGAAATCTATTCAATGGTAAAAAAATATGAACAGTAGGAATAAAAAAATATAAAAAAACATTACTGATGACATAAAATTGCAAAAAATTAACTTCCATATAAAACAAATTGAGCAAACACTAAGCACTATGTGATTCAGTAACCAAAAGGTAATTTTAAAAGCATGCAAAACAATACATACTTATTGAAAACCTAATTTTTCCTCTATTTAATCTAGGAAAACAACGATCGGGTATCAAGCCTATAGAGAATTTCTGTTTAGTATTATCAAACATGTTCAATGCATTTTCAGCAAATGGCTTTTTAAACCGTTCTTTAATCATTTCACATTTGTCCTTCCTCAGACAATTTAGATACTAGGCATATACACACAAGGTCATAAAGCAAATGAAATTGTTAGAAGATTGTCCAAAGCAGTCTAACTGCATTGGACAATCTTCTAAAAAAGAAGCATTTCATCTGACTTCCCTTTAATCTCACTTCACACTCTACATTAGTCATTCTTTGTTGCTATATGAGATGTACTTGAAACATACTGGTCCTAGTCTGGTCATATCAAACAAAAATTAAAGCATAATTTTCTTTTCTGAGAATCCTAGTGTTTTTGGTTTTATTCAACTAAAGCCAATAAGCTGTTTAACCTTCTCCAATGCCAGAATTTGTTGCCTTTGTCGCTCATCCAGACTCTGTGTTTTGCTTTGTAATAGATTTCTTTCCTCTTCCAGCTGGGACAATTTTTCCTTTAATCTAGACTTTTCTGATTCCAAGTCTCTGATTGTAACTTCTTGAGTCATTTGAGTAGCTTGAAGCATTCCAATGTGACCTAAAAACAAAACAGCTCTTTAAAACCTCATAGCATTGGTTTCATGCAATTGAAGTGCACATTTATAGTCTAGTGATAGCACAGATCTAGTGGAAGCTTGCATATGGATCTCCCTTTGTCTTCACTGCAATATTTATCTTCTTCTCCACTTCTGACTTGTTTAGTTTTATTGTAAAATACCCAATAACAGTAGGGCACTTTCTGCTGGGGCACCTTTCATTTCAATTTTCCTCGTTCAAAGTTGCAAGTTGACTCCCAAAGGAAAGCAGAAGTAGGCAATTCTAAAAACACTGAAGAACTGATCCCACCTAAACCTGCATATTTCTACCTAGAATAAGACTGACAACAGAAAGCAGAACACTGATGTCTAAAGATAAACACGTCATTGTTTTATCAAACTCATAATTTAGCTGGCTCATAATTTAACTCATAATTTATACTAGATAAATAGCCTTATATGCTGTAAAACTTAGGGAATTACGCTTTATTTTGCTAAAGTGATATGACTAAAAGTTACAAAAAAAATCCCTCTATAGTAAAGTATGATCTAAATCCTTGCAGGTTGGAGGCTTCCTTTTAATTTCTTTATATATATTTTTGAAAACAAACAAAGGAAGTACAATTTCAAACTACACAATATAATCATCTGTCCTTCACATAAGCAGTTGACAAAGGATTTATGATTTCAGAAATTCCTGTCTGTTCTTCTTCACGTATATATTATTGTAGGTAACTGCCTAAAGAAGTGAAATTTCTGTTATTTTGGGAGAGGCTTTGGAGTGAATAGAAGACTGTTTAGAAAAAGAAAATGCTTCTAGTTTGGTCCAGATGAAAGATGACAGGTAATGTTTACTGTGAATAATTTTCTACTGTGTTTTGGTAGTCTCAGTTTCTAGGGAAGACTGTTGTTTCCCTTCTCATTTTATTATAAATTTCAAAAATGAGAGGCTGAATGACAGTTCAGTTTTATAACAAAGCTTTTAAATTTAAGTCACTAAGGAATAGCTATGAAAGTGGAGAATACGCTATTTCTCACATGACAAAATCACTAAACCTCATGATTAATTTCCATTTGTTGTAAAATGCAATATGTGCCAAAAAGGAAGCTGTTTGCTGCCTGTGGACACAGATGTGAAGGGAAGAGCTATGAGATTTTAATTTCTGAATTTCATTATATAATATCTCAAAATTAATGATAATTTCATTAAAAGTGCACACCTCTAATTGTACTAAGCCCTGGAGAATTCTAGAACTTATTTCGACTTATTTTTGTTTGAAAAATGAAAACTGAAGAGGACAACTTAGGACAATGGATATGCTTAGGTTCTGTACCATTTTTTTTACAATCCTTATTTCAAAAGTTCAGTCATTTAAGAAAGGTATTTTCAAACCCAAAATTTTATAATCTAGCAATAATAATAATAATAAAATGAGTTTTCATTTTTTCCTACAAGTATGTCATACATATTTCATTGTAAGCACACACAGACACTGACCTAGAGCTTTTGTCCTAGCAATACCAACACAGAAGACACAGAAGCATGAGGTTTCCCATTCCTCATGCTCTACAAAAAAGGTATGAAATGCAGCACTTTCCTTACAAGTTGGGAATCTCAGGATAAATGGAAGAAGAGTATTTTAAATGCCCCAAAGAGACTCAGAGTGTTCTAAAATTGAAACACCATGAGTAAACATTCTTTATGGCAATTAGGTATGAGAATTCAGTTTCTTTGAGAAAGAATTTTTGACAGTGTGAGCTGAAAATCAAGGAGATGGCAGTGGGCCAGTGTCAGAAACCATTTCCAAACAGGCTGGCACCCAACTACCCCACATGGCAAAGGTTTGGTGGCACCACTGCAAACAGGGATCCCAGCTCTTGCTGCAGAGCAATGCTCTAAAACAAAGAGGTACTGCTGACAGTACTGAGCTTGGCAACAGCATGGACACACTGGGACTTCTGGTAAAGCTGAAAACCTCAGTGCCAGAGGACACCAGGTCTGGCCTCAATCACGGGCTAGCTGACTTCATGCCATCAGTAATACAGAAAAACAGTCTGGGTATTTATTTGGGGTAGCCTGGTGAAACCCTCCCAATGCTTCTGCCTAAGGAATGAAGCAGCAACAGCTTTAGAGTGTATGAGAACAGGGCTCTCATACAGTCATGAATTTTCCTATGACTGCCTCACAAAACACCTTTTGGAGGGTCAGATGCCCCCTTTACATACTCTCAGCAGCAAGCCTATTCTTTCAGCTGTTTGATCTAATAGGATCTTGCAGTCTTGCGCTCTTGCTGGTCACTGTATTTTTCCAACATATGGCGTAGACTACTCCTGGGCTTGTGCTAATTTGTGTGGAAAACAATCAGGAATTGCTGTAATTGGTCTAACTCAAGAGAGACAAAGATAAGCCAGGGGCCTCTTTTTAAGCCCCTACCTCTATTGTATAGTTGCCCAAGCACACTAGGGAGATAATGCCAAAGAGGGAAAAGAAACCTGCATGCGTACAGCCAGGTCTTAAGCTAATTTTTGTGCCTTTCCACATGACAGCAACTACAAAGGAGCAAGGAAAGCAGCTATAGAGAAAACTTTAAAGGATTTATTATTCAATAAGCTGCAAATCTTCTGACAGCAGGTATAAAGGAAAGTACCACAGCATCAGCAAAAAGAAAAGACAACTGAAAAAAGGTGGAAGAACAGGAAGCATATCTCAGTTACTAAGTGGAGAACAAATAGAGAGGAGAATTGTTCTATAAGTGCAGTTCCAAGGCCTGGAAGATACGTACATGCCATACAAAGTACAGCACTCGGACAAATGAGTACACAAAAAAAGAAATTTAAGTACAATGCATGTGATAGCAAAAAAGTTTAAAAAACCCCAAAACTCGTTGGAAAATTCTGTGGAAAGCATTAAACAGTCTTTAGGCACTCTAAACCTGCATGAGGTTGACAGAAAAAGAAAAGGCTAGAATAAAAGGATGAAGTTTGTTTCCAGATTAAGTTACTGACATACATACTGGCTTTGAGAACAAGATCAGTGGCCTGCTGTTGTAAGCGCTCTCTGGCAGCTGCAAGCTCGCTTTCCACTTCTTTGTGTTTGCTTAACAGTGACATCTCCTCCTCCTTCACATCATCTAGCTGTTTTTGAAGAACCTAGAGGAAACACATGATACCTGTTATCATCATATAAAATCATGTCAATTTAAATGAACATTGGGTTAAAAGGTAGAGAAGAGACCTTTCAACAAACAAGTTTTATTCACACAAAAGCTGAAATAGTGCAATATTATTCCCATATTCATTGTCTGTTATATGTAATGCTTCAAAAATACCTTTTGAAGGACAAGATAATAGGCACACAGCATGACAGTAATGCATAAGGGAAATGTGTCAATATTCAAAAAGGTACATGAAAAAAAAATCCTATAAAATGGTTCACAGAGTCTGGGGGTCAACTTTAGAGACCTGGTTTCTGGTATCTAAGAGTTTTTCACATTAAAGAATACATTATGTGTTCACAGCATTTCAGTGTCCTTCATTGCAAGTCTGAGTGTTGACTCAAATTAAGCTACGTGTGGAGATACATAAAATGAAGAAGATGACAGGCATGTATGAGTAACAGAAAATTAAGTTTACACACTCTACTAACCTCAACCTAACAGCCACATGGAAACACTGCTTTTATAGGAAAAGAAAATTCACAGTCTTGGGAACAACATATCATCAGTCTCACCTGAACATTGTTTTCTGCAGTACCAAGAGCCACTTGAAGTTTTTGGCATTTTTCCCGTAGACTAGCAGCTTCATCCTGGACCATTTGCAATTCAGTTTTAAGCTTCCCCAGATTCTTCCGTAACATACTTTCCTGGTTCTGAAATTCTTTTCGTAGCTCCACTTCTTTCTCTTTGCAGGCATGTAGACTTTCTGCTGTAAAAAGCTGAGATCTTTTCAAAGAGTCAAGTTCATGTTCATAGAAGGACTGTGCTTTGCTGAGTTTGCCTTCATAGTCCTCAATGAGCTTTTTTTTTTCCAGCCTTAACTCTTCAACCTTATTGTTCAAGTCTTCCAGCTCCAGTCTATGCAATTCCTCCATTTTCTCTTGCCCCTTAGTTAAAGTAGCATTCTGACTCTGATGAGTCTTCAGAAGTTCTTGAATTTCAAGCCTGTGGGCAGCTTTTAAGTCTTCCAGAGCTGTACGCTTGTCCTTCTCATACTGTACTTGCAACTGTATGAAACTTCGTAGCTTTTCCTCAAATTTCTTTCTGATCTCTTCTACTTCCCTTGACATGGTCACTACACGCTGGACATGCTGCGCTTCTGCACAAAGCTGCATATCTTCAACTCTATCCTTATATGCTTCAAATTCTGTCAAGGCCTGATGTTTCATCTTTTTGTGATCTTCCAGTGACTCTTCCAAAACCTGAATCTTTCTCTTGAGATCCATTTCTTCTGCCACTTTACTTTTATACTGCAAGATCTTCTCTCTGGTCTCTGCAAGAATTTGTTGGATTTCTTCTTCATGAGCATCCTTAAGGGCTTGGACAGCTGCTTCATGTTCATCATTTTTAGTGTTCAAAGCATATATTACCTGAAAACATAAAATAATATTATATTAAGAGAAAAGGCATTCTGGTTACCTGTTAAATCCCAAGAAAAACATACCTAGGTACTCTGAAAGCTACTTCACCAATCTGGCTTGTTTCCATCACAGAAACAAGACACCAAATGTTATTAAGGATGTAACTGCATAAATGCAGTATTAATCACTCTATTCTTATACATCTTATAGAGTAGAGCAGCTTTTATGTTCTCCTTAAACCCCTAATTTTCCTAATAAAAGCTCTGTCTTTATATCCATGTTGTTGCTGTAAATACATTGCCGGGGGGAAAGCACACTTAAAAACACATGTAAAAAACCCTCGAATTTATTTGGAATAGTTCAAAGCACAGACTTTTAAAAAAAGAGATTGAAAGAGATCTTTCTATTGGAAAATAACACAGAGTATATATATCACAACAAGAAATCCAACTGGAACAAAAAATATATCTCCGATCCCTCCTTTCCAAACACTACATGTTCTTAAATATTTCATTTCAGAAACATCAAAAATGCAAACACTAGTTATTCTGGATTGTAATCCTGATGGTTGCCCAGATACAATTTCACTTTTGACAGCTTATCTAGCAAACATTTTGTGCATCCTCAGGTCTAAGGTCCCTTACTATATAAATTCACTGACTTCCCAGCTAGTAAGTCAGCCGAACAGAAAAGTTCAGAGCAGGGCAGTCAGAAATCTGGGGAGCCCAGGGAGCTAAGCGGGTCAAGAAGGCTGTGAAAGCAGCAAAACCACGAGCATTCAATGAAAGTTTTAAGATAACCAGATATATCCTAAGGGATGTTTCAACTGCACCACAACATAGTAGATCTTGGTTTTTAACTGGGAAGTACAGATAAGTATGTGTGTCTGTATCTGTATATGTCAGTGAATAAACTATCCATGCAACAGGTGGGGTTAATGCAATCTTTTGCTTCAAGAACTCCAGCACTTCTCCCCATACTTCCTAGATATACACGCAGCAGAGCTATAAAACACATCTGAACCAAAAAAAGGTCTTCTGATTAGTGTAACTTACATATCTTAAAAATTAAGAAGAAGTAACAAAAACGAACAACGAAGAAGCAATGAAGAGGGGATTTTTCTTTTTTAACTGAGGACAGAACCTAGACCAGTCCTCCATTGGCACAGAACCAGGCAGAGGAAGTTGTGCTGACTTGCCCTCAAGGCTGGGAAATATGGAGAGGGCACCGAGTTGCTCTCCTGACACCAAACAAAAGCCTCGATGCTCCAGGCTAAAGAAAAGTCTACAGTCAAGTGTTCAGATGAGCTACAAAGCTCAAAAAAGTTCTCGTAAGTGAAAAGAGCAGATTCAAGACTTTGGCCCTGGTGTTCTTTTGTTTGTTCGTTCAAACAAAAGTTCAGACATTTATTCTAAATGTCATGCTTTTATGCATTTTATTCTAAATTTATTCTATATTTTTATACCTGAAATAACATACCCCATTCTGTTACCTGACCCACAAAATCCCAAAAGGACAGGCCTTAGATTACAGTTGAAAAGAAAAGGGAAAAATAAAAAAGCTCTGAAGCAACATTAGATGTAAAAAACCCAAAGCCCCTAGCCTCACCTACCTTTATATAGCCAGAATTAACTTTAAAATGTCACAAAAAACACTTTAAACTTCTTCTAATTCTGTTTTTTAACATATGTTCATGCTAATGAAAGAGGAAAAAAAAACATAGGTTTTTCATAGGTTTGGCAACTTGTTTTTAGTACCACTTACATATCTGCAGGTATCAATGATACTTTTGGCTTTTTTCTTCCCCAGATAAAAAAAAACAAACCAAAAACATTTCCTATTTTGAAGGAGTTCCATGGTACAGAGACTCACAAAACTCTACCAAAACATTGCAAAAACTGACAACTAAAGCACGTGCAATCTCATTAGCAAAATCACAACTATCACTGAAATGCCCTTCCCCAATTTCAACTTTCTATATTCTTATTGTCTTTGGTGATGCCAACAGTAACTTCTGATCACAAAGCTATGCCCTCCCTCCTGGTACCAACAAACAGTCTCTTGGATCCCAAAGGTTTGTTTTCCTGTTGGTTTTATGGTCCTAGTGTTCAACTTCTTTGTTCATATCAAAAATTACTTGAAAACAGAGGGTTTGGGAGTTTTCTAAATGTTATATGCACTATCTTGCATGAATAGGCCTTAGCTTTGATTAGAGAAGTTGGACAATGTAGTTTAAGAGGTACTATAAAAAAATAAATCTCACACTTAGGATCAGGTCTTTATAATAAGCAATTGCAGAACACTAAGTCAAATCCTCCACTGAAAACAGCCCTTGACTCTCGCCCTTGTGCATAGAAGTGCCATAATGTTTTTCACTTCAGGCAGTGTTCCAGTCTCAAGTTATGCAGCACTACAATCTGCAGAAAGTATAAATCATAAAGTATTTTCAAGGGTATTATGATTTAGCAGTAGAAACCTCACTGAAAACTCCAAGTGAAAAATAAATCCATGTGCAATGCCACATTCGGAAGATATCTTTAAATTCTCATTACTGACTTGCTCCTCACTAAAAGCACTGAACAGCAACAAATTCAATTCAAATTCAAGCACAACTCGTTCCCTAAATGAAGGGCATTCATATCTTATGGGAAATGTAAAAATAAAATGCATGCAACTGAATATTTAATCACAACATATGCCTTATAGCAGCCTGAATTCCAGCTCCATCATATTACTATAAATCTCAGTATTTTTAAAGAAATTGAATAGCTGTATCACATTTTATTTTTGAGAATTTGATGCACTGTATTAATATAGTAACACAGGGAAAAAAGTCTGTACCAACTGAAGCAAAAGGAACTTAACAGCATTTCAATGAAATGTAAGCAAAAATTGAAGTACCTTGAAGCAAATGAATACATTTAAAGTTCTAGCTAAACTACATAGTTCCTTCTCAAGTAAGTTTCTGAAAATTGAAAAGCAGTAAGGTTGCAAACCTTGGAGATAAGTATATAAATTAAGTGTTGCACTCTCTGTTTTTAAATGAGAGCATGAACCCCTGGTAAGCATGCTTGTAAATGCTTTTAAAAATCCTGCAGCTTTTTTTAGTACAACTGCATAATACTAAGACCCATAAACTGCTTATTTGAGTAATTCATATTTTTCCAGCTCTACTCTAACTGCACATAGCAATTCTTACCACATGACAGGGAAAAAAAAATTATGCTTTACTCTATTTTCAGTCAGCATATCATTTCAGAGGGACAGACAGAACCATACTCTCTATAAGGATACTGAGATTGCCAGCTTTCTTTTTATACAAAATAGTAACTTAATTATTAATGAAGACCTACTGAAATACTGTGTGCATTGGTCTGAAGAACTACAACAGAGTGAATACCAACAATACCAGCAATAACCTTCATTATGTCAGTAATTACTGGATTGTTTAGTTATGTTCTACATGGTAAGGTGAAGCAAGTCTGTCCCTACACTAGATTTGGTGTTTTGAGCTACATGGAGTACAAAGAACAATTCCTGTTCCACACTGTTTGTGGCTGAAAGATGAAAGTTTGGCTGAGAAGTATTTTTTACCCCAAACTAGATGTTATGGTTTGGAAAGCTGACCAACTCTTGCATGGTCAGCTGTACTTCAGTCATCTGCTCCTGACAGGAATTTAGTCAGGATAAAATGCTTTCCTAATTACAAATGTGTAATTCACTTTAATACTAGAATTGAGTGCAAATTATTTTGCAGCACAGAAAACCACCGTCTAGGATTGTAAGAAAACAGCCCAAAAAGTGTGCACGGTTCATTTTCTCTAATTTTATGTCAAAACGAGCGCTGATACCTATGAGAAAAAAAAAAACATCACTACACATCTTACACAAATGTCAATCTTATGACTGGTAAACCTCCATTTCAGAATTGATGTGTGGGTCCCTGGATCAGAGCACCGTATCCAGTCTTGTTCAGGTGAACTGTTGCGTTCCCAGTGCTCCCAGGGTGCTGCTGCCTGAACACCAGCCTGAAACACCAGAGCCTCCAGAGGCATCCCCAGATTTTGTCAGTGCTGCCAGTCTCTGGAATGAACCACACAAGGACAGTGCCAACAAGAAATGCTGGTGCATAACCTGCTAATGATTTATAAGGTGTGGACCAATGAGCCTGACCTACCCTTGCTCCCCGTGGGTAGGTAAGAATTACTTCACATAGGAAGTAGTAACATATACTGAGAAACAGTAAAAAGTGCAACAGAAAAGTTCAGCCTACAAAATCAGTAAGAAACCTTTAAAAATTTACAAGCATTATCATTAATTAATGTTATGTAGAAATATTTCCTCTATGATAGTCCAAAACAATCATATGGGTTTTGGTACAATAGGTATTGGCATTAATTTTTCCCCTTTTCTTCCAGTTGACCAAATAATGTCGAAAAAATGAGACATATTTATATTTTAGCATTTAAAACTTACCTATAATAATTGATTTAAAACAAAATAAAATACTCAACTTAATAACCAGGACAAATTTCTTCTACTTAGCACATTATAAGAAGACAATGATACAGGAAAGTACTTCAAAGCTACTTAAAACTGCCTTTCATAAAAGCTGATTGCAATCACAGAGTACAGTATTACAAATGTGTTACTGCACAAAAGTAGAGAGACAGTTATAACATGTATACAAAAAAAACCCAAAAAACCCGAAACCTCAAAACCTATGCATGCCCATCTTTCTTTTTTTTTTTTTTTTTTTTTTTTAATTTAAATTTTAAACATCCATTTATCTAGAAATATCTTTTGCTTCCTTATGGAAAAATCTCACAAACAGATGATGCTTTGTCAATCAAGATCTTTGTATTGCTGATAACAAACACAGGAACAAGCCTAGACCTTTAGGTCAGGATTTCTTAAACATCACAGAAAAGGTGGAAGGAAGACACTTGCTCTTCAGCTACATGGCTCAATTCAAGTCTTTCTAAATGCACCTGGGTCAGTGCATTAGGGGCACAGTACAATGAGCAGGGAAGGGACAAATATGATCTGCAGCTGTAAAAGGAATGCCCCCTGCCAATAGCATCTCCCCCCAAAAAGCTGGTCTAACTATACCAGTCTTCCCTTGAGATAAAATGCACAGAGGGCAAGAAGTTGATTTTTTTTCCCCTAAAGAAACACTTTCACATGAAATTTATTATTAAAATATCCTTTATGCTATTGAACAGTCTTCATGGGTCAGCTCAATTTAAACCTAAGCAAAATTCAGTATTTTATTCCTTTAGAAACTCTGGAAACAAATAGTGGATTATTTTTATTACAGCAACTAGCTTTCCACAGCAATCTCTAATAACTTTTGTTTACAATTAATTATTTAGAGAATGACACTATGAAGCTTAACATAATTTCTAAGTATTGAGCATTAACAGATATCCACTACTACCTAGGGCTCCACCTCTAGAGAAGAAATTTTTCTTTTCACACTTATTGATAGACACTTAATTTTCTGTAAAAGAGGATAAGTCCAAGGCCATGCACTGCTCACCAATATCTACACTGAGAATAAAACACAGGGGAAAAAAACATATTTTCAGGTTTCCTGATGTTTAATACTATATACAATAGGTATAACACCTCACAGGGGCCCATACACCTAGAGGAGCTTTCTTCATGCTCTTAAATACCTGCTCCTCAAGTACCTGCAATCTAATGTGCTGATAATCCATTTCTACCTTCAGAACTGACAAATACAGATCAGTATCACATTGAATTTGACTTACAGTCCTTCCTGTGTTTTGCTTATTTGTATATGGCCCACACTGAAATATTAACTCTTTTGAATTGTCTGAAAATCCTACTGGTTTAAAATATCTGCTTGCATTTACAGCTCAACATGCTTATAAATTATTACCGTGCTTGTACCTTAAAATTTAATCATCAGAAAAAGGCATGCCACAGTCCAATTAATTGCGGCGGAGATGTCCCACTAAAAGAAGAGGTGCAGAGCACACCTTGACACAGGGACAGAGAGGTCAGCGTGGCTGAATAGGTCATTTACTCAGTGTGGCCTTTCTCCTAGAGTTGTACCAGACAGCAAATGAGAGGCTTTTTGGGAGCTCATCAGGAGCTTTATGCTACCACAGCCTATCTTGGAAATATGCACTTGGTCCAAATCCAGGAACATGGATAGCCTTTATCCATCAGGTAACACAAATCAAAATCACGGCAGGTAAAGCTACAGAGCACTCTGTAACCAGACTCAAAAAGAGGAGCACCTTACCTGCACCTCTTTTGACAGCCCAACACACTGAGCAGCAACGTGAGAACGGAATTCACAAGTTCAGAAGCCAGGCAGTCAAGAGTGGTTTAAACCTAACTCAGCTTTGGGGCCAGGACACAACAATATGCCATCCTACAAGCAATTTTAGCAACCAGTAGCGAACCAAGAAGGAGCTCACCCATGACAAGAGGTAAAGTGGGCAATCAGGCCCTGTTGCTCCTTCTGCTCTAGCAGCAGAGTGCTTCCACCAGTGAAATATGACCATAGGGGGACAAAAGGGGATTTGACAGAAGCATCAGCACATATCTGACAGTGACAGAAAGACATTTGGGAACAAACCCATTCCATTAAGCAGAATAAATATAATACTGGATACAGGGACAGATAGCATCCTGATATGGTTAGCAGAAAATTCCTTTTTTTTTCCTTACATGGTTATTTTGGATGTGCTGCAGAAAAGGGAAAAGTGGGGTATTTTCCTCACTACAACAAATTATAATGGAACAAAGGAATTTAATCACTGTACTCCATTTTCTGAGGAAGAAAAAGAGCAGATATCTCTTCCAAATATGTATCAAGATAAAAAATAGGAGGGAAAAGGAGGAAAAATAAAGTTCACTTTAAAAAGGCTTTTAAAAGAATCATGACCTGGCTGTAGTGTGACAGACAGACACAATGCTGCACCACCCAAATCAGGAGGAATTTCTCATTGAGAGGGTGGTCAAGAATAGGAATGGGCTGCTCAGGGAGGTGGTGGAGTCACCACCCCCAGAGGTGTTCAAGAAACAACTGACACGGCTGTTAGTGCTATGGTCTAGTTGATATAATGGTGTTTGGTCATAGGCTGGACTCAATCTTGGACACCTTTGCCCATATTAATGATTTTATGTCTCTACGAAACATGATACAATCTTCAGAATATCTTCAGCTGAGGCAAAAATTCAGGTACAAAACAAGCAGTTGTGATGTCAAACACACAAGAAATAACAATTAAATGGGAAGAGCTGTATCAAGATAATATCACAGGACAATGAGAGATGGGTTGGGTATACACTAGACACCTCTAGTTAGTGGCCAAGATGGCCATTAAAGAATGCTGCAGATGGACAGGCAAGTGACCAGACTGAATTCAACTGATTTTCAGGAACAGAACACCTCAGAATTATATGTACAATCCAGAACCAAAGTAATTTTTCCAGGCAGAAAGTAGACTTGAAGACCTTGACAGAAAGACAAGAAGCAGCTGGATAGAAGTGAAGTGCAACTTTTTACTATAAACCAAATTAGGGAAGACATCACCATTAGTGCTTTGTATGACCTGGCACTTAATCCCCCACTTGGCTAGTACGTGACATCTATTTCTGAGAGAAATGCTCAGCTGTTCTACACCGCCATTGCTGTCTCTAATGGAGTTACGTAAGTTTACAGCGTTCAGCAATCCAGTTCCGTACATTTATGTTGCACTGCTCCCAAACAGAGCCATTTCTAAGCAATACATTTATTATCTGTGTGACTGAGACATTTACTTTTGTTAGTTGTACATAAGTTTGCTTTCTGTGCCAAAGTATAAAACCATCTTGCAGAATAAGTCAAAATAGAGTTTAATGTAAGTTTCAATCTCATTATGACACCAAAAATATTTTCACGACAACAGGTTTTAATACAACACAAGAATACGTTGAAGAAAGACTGTTATTAAAGAGAGTAAAACTGTTTAGAAACAGCTTCAAAAGTTAGAATGGGAAAAAATTCTAGCAGAAAACAGTTTAAATGTTTTGTAATGGCTCCTTGAAAATCAACCCTTATTTTCAAACTCAACCACTTGCAAATGAAGTGGTTTTAAACACAACTGACTTGTAAATCAAGTCGAGTGATACTAAACCTCAGACCTGCTAACTGAGAAGGAGAGGTCTACTGTACAAATGTTATCAAAATGCAACAGTTATTTACAATGCCTCTAAGACTACTTCAGCACTAGGACTTAAAAATTATTTGTTCATCCCAAATCATCAGCATTGTTTCAGAACTACATTACAGAGAAAACAGAGATGCCATAATTTCATTGACTTTAATCACTTGCTAGCCATAGTAAGTTCATCCTTTTTTCAATTTCTGTATTTAGCATCATCAAATTACATCCTAATGGTCAGTCAAGCCATAGTTAATGAAGTTGGAGTTTTTTCCCCGACAATGTAATTCAGAATTTTTTCTAATTCTGTGTATTTTTAGAAGGAAAATATAATTTCTAATTCACCAATTATTCCTTTTCTTAACAAAAAAGCAAAGGCATATTACTCCTTGAAAAAGCATCCACAGAAGAAAAACAGCCTTTTGGTGCAAAAGATGAGAGATGGCACTGAGGAAGTGGGTTGTCTCCAGAGCAAATGCCTTAAAGGATGACATTTGCTGATACTGAAGTGATGAGAGCCTAAAAGGATGAACAGAATTTGAAATTTTCTGCAAAGTATATTCCTATGACAAACCCATCACACTTAGAGAATCTCAATTTGGAGTGAAAAAAACAATCATATAAAAAGGGTAAGATTAGTCAACTGATTCGATTTATTGTCAGAAAGCAAAGCTTAAGTTTTTCTATTTTGTTCTAAAATAAATCTTTTTTTTTAAAGGCCACTATAAGTAATGTCTAACCCAGTCATAAGCAATTATATTGATATAAATTATAATTTAAGTCTCCCTTTTTTGCTAAACTGGGCTAAATGACCCTTCATACAATCATATCATCTGTACTTTCACCTACTGTATTTTCATCAGAAATAAATATTTAAGTTGTGTAGTTATCTGTACTACATAGATTAAGTCATAACACTCAAAATAATCCAAATTCTAAAAAACTACTGTCCCATTTCCTTCTAAATCTATTTCATTGCTTTATCATTCAAGCGAACTTTCATTATAGCTCAATACTAAAAACTTGCTCTTAAATCTTAATCCATTTCACCTTCAAATCTAACCCCCTATTAACTTTCACCATCTGAAGTGTCATGTTTTTAAACATTTATTTTTCACTAGATTTTTATAATGAAAACCTGCCTGGTCATTGCCTGGTTTTAGCTTTTTCAATGCATGGCTTAGAAACACACAGCTTTTTAATAACTAAGGGCATGCAAGCTGAGTTGTCCTGCTTTTTAGGAAAAGGTAATTTTTGTAGAAGTACCCACTAGTATTGGGAACTGGCTTCAAGTATTTAGAATGAAAGGGATTTGTTTTTCCTTTTATTTGGCAAGGGGAGAAGAAAGGAAAGCAGGAATGATAGAGACAGAACAACAACTGCAGAAATGTAAAGTAAAATGAAGCATCTCCATTTCGAAATCTGCTCTAGAGGATATCCAAAGCAATATTTCTGAGTGCCATCACCTGAAAATGTCACAAGTACTTCTGGATAATTGTAAATGAAGTTGACACTAAAGAAAGATAATCTCTTTTCCTCTTAGTTTGCTTGTAAACCTGAACTCAAGGCATAGTCAGCATTATTATCACTCATACACACTATTCATTCTTACTGAAGAGTTCTCAAGTGTTGAGCTGATGAAAGCATTAGCAAAAGGGTTTTTTTGTATTCTGTTTTCCCAAAAAAACAGCAGTACTGTATGACAAGACAGAGAAAAGCTCCCAGTTTCTTCTTCTCCACCAAAACAAAGTTCATTTTTGCACACTCTCTGCCTGCAAGTCTTATCCTCTCAATGCCTGACCTATTTTGGGTTTACTTCCTCAAGAATTTCTGTGGACTCTATGCAATTTGAGTATCTAGTGGTTCCTCACAGCAGATGAGACCATGCAGATAAGAATATACCACTAGGGGATCAAAGAAGAAATCTTCATCAATGTTTTGAAAAGCAGACTGGAAAATAAATCCATTGCTTGCTCATAATTTATTTTCTACTTTCCAGACTTGCTAAAAGAAGGAAAGGCATGGAGCCTTCCAAGCAAGTATACAGTTCTGCAGGAAAGAAACATTATGAAAAACATAAGTGGCAAGACTCTCAACACAGTATTTTTATCTACAGCATCTTTTCCTTTTCTAGAAGGCATTAACTACAAACCTGGAAGTTTTAATGCTAAGTTTCCAAAATAAATGAAGGAAATTCCAACCAGAATAATGGAATTTTTAATAACTGCAGAAGAATTTGAGCTACTTTCCCAGAAAGAAATTACCTTGAAGCAATTTCTCTTCTTTCCTCCAGGAAAAAAAAAAAAATCTAGATTTTAACCAACAAAATAGAATCCATGTTCATGCTAAGACTTATCACTAGTTCGACTGTTTAAATAAAAAATTAAGATTAGAGAAGCAAAATCAAAGTAAGCAGAAGGTAGCACAGTCACCAACTCAGAGTTCAAGTTTATTTTCAAAGCTAAGCCCAAGATGAATCTAGGACAAATCTGTAGTGGTCTACTGGGATACTTTCCAATAACCTACAGGTACCAACCATGCAATGGAAAAAAATTTTAATTCCTAGCTACATCTCAATATTTACACAATAATGACTATTAGTTTTGATCTGACACTCATAACTTAGAGGTTCAACACAGTAGCTATTATAGAAACACTGTATACAGAATCACAGGAAGGCTGAGGTCAGAAGAGCCATCTGGAGGTTACCTAGTCTAACCTAGACCCTGAGCAAAGCAGGGTCAGCTAGAACAGACTATGCTGGGCCTTGCTCAAGTGGGTTTTGAATATCTCCAAGGAAGACAACAATGCAACATATGTGGGCAGCCTGTGCCAGAATTTGACCATCCTCACAGTGGAAAAAAAAAAAAAAAAAATGTTTTCTTGTGTTTTTGTTTGTGCCAATTGCCTTATGTTTTCATGAGACACCACTAAGAATATGCCTGCTCAGTCCTCTTTACTCCTCACCATCTGGTGTACACACACATTCATAAGATCCCCCTGAGCCTTCCCTTCTCCAGGCTAAACAGTTGCATCTCTCAGCCTCTCCCAGTATGACAGATGGTCCAGTCTCTTCAACACAGCAGCCTTCTGCTGGAAGTGCTCCAGTACGTCCATGACTCTCTCATATGGGGCAGCCTTCTAACCAGACCCAGCACTCCAGGTGTGTTTCACCAGCACAGAGCAGAGGGGAGGGATCCCCTCCCTTGACCTGCTGTGACACTCCTTCCCGCGCAGTCCAGGAGGCCATTGACCTTCTCTGCCAAAGGCACGCTGCTGGCCCACGTCCAACGTGTGTGTCAGGACCCCGGGGCCTTCACTGCCCGGCTCTTTCCAGCCAGTCGATTCGAACCACGTCCCCGCTGCGCTGCCCCAGATAGGCCTTTGCATGAGGTTCCTGCCCGAGCGTTCCTCCAGCCTGTCCAGCTCTGAACAGCAGCACACCCATCTGTTTTACAGCCCCTTGTCCCACTTTTGTACTGGCTACAAACTTGCTGAGTGTGCATTCTGTCTCATTATCCAGCTCATAACGAAGATGTAAAACAGACTGGCCTCGAGGGCACACTGTTAGTGACCAGCCCTCAATTGGGCTTCGCGCAACTGACCACAAAGTCCAGAGGTTCACCCAGCTTTTAGTCTACTTTAATGTCTACTTGTCTAGCACACACTTGGACAAGACTCACAGGCACATGACAAAAAACAGTGGAGATGTAACCAATTTTAAATTTCCTTTAAAAAGTCATACCAAAAAAAACGGGAAAAAATTAAATACATTTTTTTCTCATAGTATCTAGTCTATCTATCTACTTAAAGTTCTTGCAGTTCCCTCTACCACAAGTTTTCTAAATCATTCAATAAAAAAGTGGGGAAAAAAAGTTATATACATAACTACAAAAACTGTAGTATCTCCATCAGAGGCCTACAAAAAAATTCATGCTCTTATAAAACCATATAATTATACTGCTTTGTCCTAAAGCATCTCTTTTTTTCTATTCATCCCATTAAATACAGTAAAAGTAGAATCCTGAACACTCAGTCCAACAGCTATACTTTCTTATTATGGCTATCCAATTGAATCAAAACTTCGTACTACCTACTTCATAGCTACCCTACTGAATGTTCTTAAAAATTTGTCTCATGCAATTGCAATAAAGACTTCTACTATTGTTTCTGTTTGGCAGCTGGAATACAAGGAGCTTATTGTAAGAGTACTTATATTGTAAATGATTTGCCAGATTTACCTATTCTACAATACTTACTTTATTCCACATAAAATGAGACATTGACTCCTATTCTTCAAGCAATTCATCATACAGAATTCCATAGGTTAAGACTGTTCAGAATTTTTTACTTCCAACAAAAATTCCCCACACCTGATGGGTCAGTCAAATAATCTTCATCGAGACCTAAAGTTTTGACTGTGATTAGCTATGCTAAGAAGAAAATCTGTGATAGCTAGTATGATAAAGATGACTAAAGGAACACTAATAAGTCTTCTTTGTTCAGCATCTATTACTTCCTTTTTAAAATCCAACAAATGAGAAAACAATGGCAATCTTAAATCAAGGAATACATAGGAATCAAACAATTAGATTTGTGAGAAAGGAGAAAAAAAAAAAAATCATTGAGCACTTGTCTACAACTTCACATTAAATAATTAGCTCAAGGCCTCTGGTGGGTACAGGTCTGTATCACACACCTGCCAGTATATATATATATATATATATATATATATATATATATATTTAGTCTCTTGCACAAACATGTTTACTTCTGACTACTACTGCAAAAACCTTCCACTTTTTACACAATAAGGGAAACAAAAAATAAGCTAAGTTGGTGGCATATTGCAAAATACACAAGACAAAATTTAAGAATGATCTGTGCAATTCATATACACAGAACACACTGAGATATCATTCCAAGGCCTGTTTTAAAACTATTCTGTTTACAACGCAGCTGTACATAACTTTTTGCATTGAATTACACCAGCTGTAATTCAATACAAAAATTATAACTCACATCTTAACTTGTTAAGAGACAGCATGGAACAATTTGTTTTTTCAGACTTAGACATTTAACAGTTAACTGCAAATTTGCTTGTTTTCCAATACTTTTTTCAAAATCAAATTTCAAATTAGCTAGCAAATACCATTTAAGCTTTGGTTTGTTGGTGGGTTTTTAACATCACTTTTACACACTAAGCACAAGTATCTTCAGCTGCTGATCCACCATTGCTTCCATTACCCAGTCAGGAAAGATTCTAATAAAGATGCAAGTTTTTGATATTTAGCTCTGTTCTGTTTCCAGCAGATCCTCTCCCTAATTTTAATCTATACTTTTAGAGAATTTCCATTGCTTTCTACATAGATTTTAAAAGTTAGAGACTGCATACAATACAGCTTCCAAAACAAAATCTCTTCCATGGAAGTATAAGGTTTTATTATGGTAAGTTCAATAAAAATGAACAAGTGTTATGCATAAAAACAGAGCTATGTATATTTCAGAAATGTCTCATTTTACAGATAAAAAGTTAAACATGTGCTTGTATCTCTCAGTTTCCCAGAGTTTTCATTAAGTTCGCAGTATACTTCCTATATTTTGGGCAGTCTTCAATCACAGAACCAGATGTAAAATACACTAGAACTCAAAGCAGAGTATCCAACTAATACATTGTGTATCCAATTCATTATTCATTCAACTGGAAACAACTATTTCCTCCTGTTACAGGCTCACTTGGGATGTACTTGCAACCACAAATCAATACCCTTGTGCTGGGATAGGTGTGGCAGTACCAGCACCAAATCAAAACCCCTTTTCACTTCTGGCAACCTCTATCAATTGGTTATGCCAGAAAAAAAACATTACAAATCTGTAGCATAGTAGCTTCAGACAATTTCTCAAGATAGTTAAATCTTGAGAAACATACTGAAGAAAAAAAAAAGAAAAATATTTAGTGACAGAGGTACAAATTTCCCAGTCTGCCTCCCTGTGTGAAAGAATCCCATTTTACCCTCTAATCACCTATCTAGACTGTAGCTGACACATCTGCTATATGATTAGACCTTCAATTGCTGCAAGGAAAATAGGATAGGCCAAGGGGCTATTCTCAAGTTGTGTTTGTCTCAGAGCTGCATTTCCTTTCAGATTTATTTCTTGAATACTTGCATATCTGATTTTAGCCTTTCAGGTATATACATCCCTAGAGATCCTCATTCTACAAAATTATTCCACATATAAACAAAGGAATTTTCTCTCAGCAGAGTAATATTAAGTTCAGAACTTGCCAAACCATGAAGCAGTAACACCTAAGTGGAGGAAAAGGGTGAAAATGGTACTCATCTTACAAACCTGGACCACTGTTTTTGATTAATCACCAAACTAAGGGGTTTTAGTAGTATGTTGTTACCATGTCAATAGGTAATTTCCTCTTATTTTGTGAACCTAAGATACATTGGGCAACATCCAGAAACAAAAGACATATCTTTAGTGAATTTTATGACACGACAACTGCATTTCCAGCTTCTTAAGACCCTTATAAGCTAAAAATACAGTTATTTCACAAAAGAATAAAACCAAGTATTTAATTCTTTTTTTTTGTTGTATATTCCGTAAGTCAGCTTTCGAAAATCAAACACAAACCCCTCTTTCAGAATCCTGACAAAATTAAGAAAATACTGCTGTTCATTCAAATATTCTCAAACATTTCTTAATTTACTAATAGACAGAACTCTAAAAAATACCAGCACCTGTTTTAATTTTCACTTCTTTGTCCTTTGTTTTTATTATTCTGCTAGGTTTCTGGGAGGACCCTACAAAACAGCATGGCACACGCTTTCAGAGAAATAATTAACTGCACTTACCTCCACAGTGCTCAGCAGAATCAATGTTATAGCTCGCCACACCGACTACATAAAACATTTGGGAAATTGTAGTTACATAAGCTGGGCCTCTAACGAGATTTTGCCAGCAGGGAAATGTGCTGGTTTGCATAAACCAAGTCAAACTTGGTTGCTGTTGACACCAGTGCCGGTGAGGATAAGGTGTGGAGGCAGCCTCACACTCGGTACCAGGGAGAGCTGCGGCTGCTGCCCACCCCCGCAGCCAAGGGGCAACGCGGGTCAGGAGAAAAATTCAACACAGCCCCAACACAGCCCACAGGCAAAGCATCTGACAAGGCTCCTCTTCCCAAGAGGAGAGACTCACAAGTCTCCCAAGAAACACACACACAGCCTCACCCTTCACTAAGTATATATACATTGTGTTCTTTGATAAAATTAGTTCTTGTAGGTAAACTTAAGACTATTCACAGTTCTTTGACAAAGCAACTGGGTTTTTATGCTTCCAAGATGAGAGAATTTTCTTAATTTCTTTCTAAAGCTTTAAAAATTCTCCCTTTTCTTAAAAGAATTCCTCTTCTATATGTGGGAACAGATGAGGCTTAAGATTAGTAATGAATGTAGAGTTGAACATAACTTGTGAGTTGGGACTTGAATTAAGGAACCAACTTTATCAAAATGTCATATGGGCCCATAGAGAAGCTGGAGTTTATGATCAGTATGTATTTTTTTTTTATATTCTAGAGTGAGAAGGTGTGTTACTTCTGTCTACAACTTTACCAAGCTAACAGTTTTTTGAAAGCAAGAAATTTAATTTCCCTCAGGAGCAGGGAGCATAGATGCATAAGGGGAAAAAAAAAAAAAAAAACAAAACCAAAAAACCCCCACAGAAAAAAAGAAACAAACCACCAAAAAAACCCCACATCCCAAAACATTTTAAAGTTTCCATTAGAGAAAAACAGTCTATTACACAAACAGCTTTGTCAAAAAAAACCCCCAAAACAAAACAAAAAAGTCCTGCAACAAACAACACCCCCCGACAACCTGGTATTTGAAATCTAGCTTCTTCTAGAGTATCAACTCAGAGCTATGGAAAAGAATGCAAACCAACAGAGGCTCTTTACTTGTTCAGAACACATCTCCTAAAGCAGTGTCTGCCCAAAGTGATAAGAATTATGATCTCATGCATTAGATATTTGGAGGCAAGACAGAATATACCCAATATACCAAATTGCCATATATACCTTTTCAATCCACAGTGTGGACCATTCACAGGACGTGGAACCAAGCACAGAAATAAAGAAAGACAAGAATCACAGGAATGAATGGCCACAGAACACTTCCAGGTCAGCTCAAAGAATATGTAAATTGAGCTTTGTGTCCCAGTACAGCCTCAGCATAAAGCAAATGCTCATATGTTTTTAAAAGAAAAAAAGAGAAGGGGTGTTGAGGAAAGGACTGGCATATATGACAAATAGCTCTAAGTTAACACAATAACACTACACAATATATGCAAAGCTAGTGTACAATACCGACAAAATAATGGATCCAAAATTTCAAATAAATTTCTACCATTCTGTGTCACGACAAAGCATTTTCTTCAATAAATGAGTTATGTTGACAAGACAGGTTAATATTGAGAAGAAAGACATGCACAGATTTTCAAGATGTTTTGCCTTTTTTTATGTATAAACACAAAATTGATTACTTATTACAACCAGCTACAATGAACTATATTTTAAGTGTGAAACCTACACTTACAATTACACAAAGCAGTTAAATAAAAAAAAAAAAAAATCAAGTCCTTTTCCCCAACCCTTATTAAAGAAATAATTTCCCATTATCTTCATTTGTCAAATTTTAAAAGGACAAAGACAGTCATACAAGACTACAGCAATACATTTTGGTACAACCTATCCAAACACATCAGCATCCATAATGCAAAATACTAGATCTGAGAAGGCAGTGTCAGATACCCTTTGCTAAAAGTTATTGCTTTCAGTCACATTGTGAGCAAAAACACTGTTCAAATAAAAATCTTGGGATGATAGCACACCTGTTTTCTGAACATATTACAATTCAGGTTTCTAAAAATTAAATTTTAGTACACTGGCTGAAAAGATTACTTTAATCTCATAAAAATTAATATAGAAAACTACATACTACTTCTTGCAGCTAAAAGGTTGCTTTCATTTAATGGCAGCATCTTGAAGAAGGACTTCATGAACTTTTTAACATTAGCTATTTTTAAAAGCTGTCATTTTGATCCAAGTCAAGTGACAACCTCAGCAAAAGGTTCTTCTTCCTCCTCCTAGCCTTCTAGATTCAGTTAGAAGAGGCTGGCTGAGGAAACAGAACTAGGTAATATGCATTAAGTAGGACAAGATGGTGAATAGCTTTAGACTGTTTTGTTTCTTCTGGTTATTTTTGGAATGCAATGACTTTGGTTACATCAGTCATTAGAAGAATACACAGATGCCTGGCTTACTACTGCCAAACATGTATCAGACAAGAGACATACATCTGATTTCATAATATTATGTTGAGATTTGCTGGGTTTATTTAGCAGCAAGCCTGCAAACAGTCAGAAAAAGTTAGTGACTATTTTAAGGTAATGCCCTCCTCCTTTTTACAGGTCAAAGGAGAATGAAGCTTCAGTGGAGAACTGGAAGGGTGAAAAACAGTAGTGTCACTGACAAAATTACTGTTTTTATTAAAGCCAAAGCCTGAGTTCAAAGAATGAGATACTGAAATAATTTAAGTGCTTAGAAACTACTCAGGGCTAGGAGTCGCTGTACCAAAACAATGACTTATAACAAATAAGACTTCTATGCATGTATTAGATGCAGCATACCTCTAATTGTACTTCTAGACATTAAAAAATAAAATATGTGTAACCAAGACATTGCACGACAATACAGTAATATACAAACAGTATTCAAAGCAATGCTGTTGCCAAATACACTTTTACTGTGCTTGAAGAAAGCACAAAACCACAATGTTTAATATAAATCGCAATCCGACTTCTTCTAAAGAAGTGCTAGGTCTGTCAATTTGAAACAAATTCTTTGTACATTCATGATATTTCAAATACCACCACCAACACCAAAAAAAAACCAAACATTAAAAAGCCCACCAGACTGTCTTCTGCTGAGACATTTTTGTAAGACCTGTCAAATCAAAACTCCTTACAGGATTGAGTACTTCAGAGTGCTGTGCCCATACTAATTTACAAGTACATGAAATAATTAATCTATAAATGCCTTGTACAGTTACAGAGTTCAACTACTGATTTCCTTTTTCAAATATACATAAAAGACTCTCCAGTTTACAACTTCAACATCTGACAGAAAGCATTTCAGTATTGTGTTCTTGACTCTGAACTGGCACTTCCATCTAAAAAGAAAATTGCAAAAGCCTTCTTTCATAAAGCAGTACTTAGCTGAAAACAGTAACAACAACAAAACCCTAAATTGATATACATTCAAAATAGATCTTATTTTTTTTATAAGGTTTATATCATCCTATATAAAAGCAGCTAAAGGTTGGCAGATTTTAAACTTCATGGGTGTTGCAATATCAGGTTTCATTTATATTCAGAACATTCATCCTGAATGTTCTTCTTTCTTTAGTTTTTAAATGTTGACATGTTAACATTGACATTAGAGTAAAATCCATGTCTTTCCACTTTTTCTTTAAATATCCTTAAAGTGTTGATGTATGGGATTTAACAGCTGAAGTACAGACCAGAGCAATAACATCTCACAGTCTTCCAGCTCTTTGTAACTCTAGATAATTTAATTTTGGCAGTGAATAATAAACAAGAGGATGCATATAGAATCTTAAGGATCTTTTCCAACCTCATGACTCTTAAGATCATCAAGTCTAACTTTAAAACTAAACTTGCAAGTTTACCACTAAACAATATCCCCAGCTGCCATGTCATTTATCCTCTCCCCCAGTTTATTTCTTTATCTCTTCATTTTTATTTATTATTCTTTTGGATGTTCGTAAAATGAGGAGAAAAAAAACACCAAACCAAATAATCTCCAAGAAGCTGATAAATCCACAAGTGTATTAAAGAGGCATTTTAGACTAGTAACATATGTGAATGTGTGATCAGACAGTTTTTCAGCATCACACTTTCAACTACACACATACAGGAAATATCTTTAGAACATCAAGTTATGAGTGGCCTCAGAAGAACTCTGAGTTACCAGTCAACCATTAAAACTATGTGGGTGGAGAGCAAAGGAATTCATTTGAGTATATTTCTTTTTTATATTAAAAATATTTCATTCTTGTCCTCCTTCTTTCTTCTTGATGTCTTGTGATAAAAGACTGTAAAGTCATTGACCCAATTTACACATCACAACACTGAGCTCTAAAATATACCCACATCAGGTCAACACAGAACCCCTGCAGTCTCACCTTACAGGTTTGCAATGACAATGAAGGGAAAAACCATTTGAGAGCTATATGATCCTTACTAATCATAAAATTACATAATTTTTGTCCTACAAAATGTGGATGGTAAGAAAGACCTCTTCAGGTCTGAATTATAAGCCACAGCTGCTTTAAAGCAATTCATAGTGTATCAACTAGAAAGTATTCAGACAATGACAAGAACTGATGATTTTATTGAAGTTCTGAAGAAGAACTGAGAGCCGGAAAGCTCTACTTACTTCTTCTGAACTATATCAGATGTCATTAAAGACATGACATTTTTACCCAGTTCCATCTTTCTCCTTATACTATCGGGTACAGAAAACTTCTCTGTGAATATCCCTTGCTAAGATCATAATTACTGCAGAATACAGACACAGCTGGAATATGACATGGAAAGAGTCTGACCAGGAAAATGGAGATCCTACACTAGCACAATTTAAAAAAGAAAAATTTTAAGATAATTAGACACTATTTCTGAAGCAAGTTTCTCATTTCCTACCTGAGAAGTCTCTCTTCTGAGAGGACTTACTTCAGCTATCTTTGGAATAATTAACACAAAACAAAGTTAAATACCTCCAGAGAAATGTAAATTAATTTAATACCTAATATTACATTTTTGTCCTTGATACTATATTTAATGTAGTAACATAATATTTATTCACACATTACCAGTTTGAATAATATGGAAAATACTGACATCAAAACACACACTTCAATCACACCCGCCTTAAAATTTCAGTTCTTTTCATGCAATCCTAGAACTGTTACAAATACTGGCCTACTGCCAGTGTTAACACACATTGGAGAGATGACATAAGGCTGCTTAAAAAGCTAAATCCCAAGTTTTTACAAAACTGTTAATGGCATCAACTACAACATGATGACAGCTAACATCAAAACAGTTCTACAGGGATTTTTAGATTCTCATGCCTTTCCTGGTTTTAAGGGCTCTTTTTTTTTAAGTTTTCTTATAATTTTATGCACAATGAACCTTCTGCAAGAGGTTTAGTCGTTTTATTTCCTGAGGCAGAATACTTCCAAATAAAAACTGACAAAAGTTTCACTGGAAACATTTTGATAAGAATAATTCATATAAGTTAAACCTTACAGCTCTTACTTGCACAAAACTGCATTCTGTGATTGCTGAGGGAGATCTTTAACCGTCCCAGAAAGAGTACATACCACAAAAAACATAAGCATCTGAATTAAAGATCATCAAATTTGCACTTCAGTCTTTGAAATAAATTTACTATCTACATCCCCTAGAAACTGACCGGATTAACAACAACATTAATGTCTACTGGCTAAGTTCTTCTCTCTAACACAGGAAAAATCAAAGATTTTGTTTCCCAAATATACGCAAGAAGCTGTTGGAAGAACTGAGAACAGAAGTCAGGTCTCAGGAGTCTTGGATTCTAGTTTGTTGTTTACTCAAGGATGATGTGCCTTGGTTAACCTTGTTACCGTCATCTTTGAACTGATTTTTCTGGAACCTTTCCAAAACTGAACCATCAAGTTCTAAGTATGTACCAAGGAAAAACATTAGTGTTCTATATAGTTTCTATTCATTAAATAGACAAAAATGCTAGCTGTAGGGTAGAGATCATCTACATGGCACGTACAGACTCTTCTTCCAGAATCACACAATAGTTTGGGTTGGAAAAGACTATAAATGCCAGCCAATTCCAATGCCCTGCCACAGCAGGGACACCTTCCACAACACTACTTTGAACAAAGTCCCATCCAGCCTGGCCTTGAACATTTCCAGGGATGGGTCATCCACAGCTTCTCTAGGCAACCTGTTCTAGTGCCTCATCACACTCTCAGTGGAAGGCTGCTCTGAGGTCTCGCCAACACCTTCTCTTCTCCAGGCTGAATAAGCCCAGCTCTCCCAGCCTGTCTTCACAGGAGAGGTGCTCCAGCCCTCTGATCATCTTTGTGGCCTCCTCTGGACTCTCTCCATGGCCTTCTGATCATCTTCTGAGCCCTTCTCTGGACTTGCTCCAGCAGGTCCATGTATTTTGTGTGCTGGGGACCCCAGAGCTGGACACATCATCCAGGTGGGGTCTCAGGAGAGTAAAGTAGAGGGGGAGAATAAGTTCCCTTGACCTGTTGGTCACATTCCCTTGGTGCAGCCCTGGATACTGGGGTGGTTTTCTGGGCTGCAAGAGCACATTGCCAGGTCACAATTTCTCATCAATCAACACTACCAGGTGTTTCTTTCCCATCAGAGCTGCTGCAGTTAATGTAAAATTTCTGCAGCAAATATCATACAACCAAACCAATCCTGAAGAGTTTCTTTTATATAGTCCCAGCACAAATCATGCAGCTATTCTGTACAAGTCAAAGATTTATGCTGACGTCACAAAACCTGCACAAGAGACTTTACAGACATACTTAAGATATGGATTTCTCAATCACACTCAAGCTACAAACTACATCACAAAGAAAGAAAGAAGAAACAAAACAAAAAAAGCAACACCCAAACAAATCCAAAATGAGAAACAAGTCCCCTGAACTCTTGTGGGAATCATGAAAACTAATGCCATTCTCTCCTATTGATGCATGGCAGCACCTTGCTTCTCATTTATAATCCAGTTGTCTTATGCAAACTAATTAAATATATATGTATATTTTCATCTGCAGCAGGCATAATTCAACACTGCATTAGCACTCCTGCATGCAGTAGTACAAACACATATATGCAATCTCATAATCGCAGTTTATTTCTTGTTGGCTTTAATCTTTGTGTCAGATGCTACTTTATCCCAAACTGGTACACAGATCTTCCAGAATGCCTGAAAATAAGGAGCTTACACTGAAGAGGAAGACCTAAAATTGCTTCAGTTACAGTCTACTGCAGCCTTTGAACATGACATGAAGTATCATCTTGGTTTTTTTAGACCTGCATTTCTAACCACTTGTTTTACCTTCCCCTGTGAATTAAACATATTAAAATTAAATCAAGTAAGTCTTTCTCTCCTATCCAAAAGTAAAAATACAGTTAAGCACTTAAGAAGTGTTTTGCTTAGTGAAATGGATTCATACCTTATTTTGCCTCACTCTGAATTACTGATTAAATCTGGTTATTAAACAAATTTCACCTTTTACTTTGCATTCCTGTATTGTTTTGACTAAAACATCAGATTCCCTTAAGTAACACAGAAACATAACTGAAGAATCCTAATTTTGGAATTTTACATTTAATTCATGAGTGACCCTCATCCTCTATGGGGAAAGCATTTTCTTCTGCTCCTACTCACAGCTCATAATACAACCTGTACAAGGACAGGCAAAATTAAACTATGGAGTCACACTTCTTTTGTCAGAAGGCAGAAGCTGTCTGGATAACTTAGTGAAATTATCCAGAGTGTGTACTCCCTGGATAATGAGTATTTGAATTTTCTTTCACCCCAGTATATTGGTGGGTTCGTTTTAACCTGGTAAAGCATCTTCTGCTCTAAATCCACAGGGGGAATTATTATATCTTCAAAACACTCTTAGAGAAGAGTTAGAACAAAAGTTAAATAAATGGGTAAAACAGTTGAAAGACATGTGAGAAGTACCTTATATATAAGACACTAAACAACTTCAGAAGCACAATTAAGAAGTGGTACTCCTAACAATAAATTCCTAGATTACTGAACAGGAATTTTATGCACATATGCTGGTTAGCATTTGACAAAGCTAGAACTGCAGAATTTGGTCAAAAGACCTAAACAGAAATATCCTCTTTTTTTTTTTTTTTTTTTGCAACACCTAGAAGGATTCTTCTGCAAAGTAAAGTTAATTCTTCTCTGACATATACGTCTCACTTAGGGAAATTAAGTTTATTATGTTTATATTTTTCCCCTGTAGTTGAGTCCTTTCCCAAGGACTAATTTCTGCAGCCAGCTATCAAAGACTTCAGAATCTAGAGCAGATTAGAAAGTTTAGATTATGCTTTAACCAGAAGTTTCTATAATTCTGTTAAGCCTCCCCTCCTGAAAGGTCAAGTAGGTCAACCGAAATGCAGGACCTGAGCCCTCTAGCTACAAAACTGTCAAAATTTGCACCTCTACTTTAATGAAATACATCTTATACAATACATTTAATGTTAATCCTAATCTTAAAAGTCTTAATTTTATTTTTGCAATAGGTGGAAGAAAAGCATTTTTATATACACTTTGGTTTACATCTAAAAGCACTATTATTCACTCCAGAACTTCACTCAAGAGAAAGATCAGCTGATTTCCCAAGCTTTCTCCCTAAAACTTGAAAACAGAACACAACATACAAACCTGCCAGAATCTGCAAGTCACTGGGACTTGCACATATAAGACTCCAGCCCTGCAAAAGCCTAATTCACTTGTAAACTCCTTGTATGAGCACATAGCTTACAATTATTTGAAATACACAGCAGAAAACAACTTGCAAATTTTATTTACATTAAGCCGAAGTCTTTGTCAAGACAGACTTGCATACAATATACAGAATGTTAGATGAACTTTATTGTGGCTCATAAAGAAAAAAAAAAAAGTATTTGCTTTTTCCAACACAGGAGTTCAAAATATTTCAACACCATGCATTTAAATCCATAATTAACTCATATCCACCTCAAGATATCTGATGCATAGTGAGAGTGCACAGGGCACACGCCCAGTGATGTAGAACTCATGGGTCACACACAAATGACTTCACATCAGAATTGAAATGCTGTTTCTGAAATAAACTATAAACTGCTGGGTAATTTCCTAGAGAAGGTAAGGGAAATATATCAAAGGCACACATACAGATATAAATTCTTCTTTGAAAGTATTACTTTACATATGTGCCTAGGCCTTAAGGTAAGCCTAAAACACATTTAGGGTCTCCAGGTGCTTTTTACACCTTTTAGGGAGCACAAAGCTGCAGTAATATCTTTAATGCTTCACTTCATTATTTGTATGCATATGGAGCAAAACCAAGGAGATCCTTCAGCTTATTTTCTCTTTATGGAATAAGAGTTCCACTGATGTTAACATCAAAAGAAATTGGAATTCAAGGACAAGATACCCCTCAGTTATCAGCTTCCCAACACATTAAGGAGCACAGTGTGCCAGAATAAATACTATTTTTAACTGGTCAATGGTGCATCAACTGTACATAAATGTGAACTGTCTCCACTGTGAGCCTGCCAGCAGTCTTCATTCTCTTCACTCTTAGTTCCAACGAAATGTCACCTTCATCCATTTCAGCATACATGTTAAGACTACTGGCAGTTCCCACAGTGCTTTAAAATTACCTTTAAACGTTTCAGCCATTAAATTCCTGACAAAAATTACTTCTTCTGCTTTAATAAAGAGAATCTACCTCTCATTTCCTCACTAATGCCATTTGCCTACAGCTTGAGCATCACACAAGAGAGATTACAGCACCTAAGCATTGTTTTAAGTTATTCTAACTAAATCACATCTGAAACATTGGGCCTACCTGCCTCAGCAATAGGCATTAAAAACACCTCCTAGCTCGACTCCAGCCTCTCACAAAGATACAATGTATTCCCCAGGCTGGGGATGACATAATGAAAACCGTTCAATCGGCAATAGCAGACCAGAAATTTTCTCACACTTCACCCTCACCATCTAAGGCATTTAAGCTATTACCAGGCACCTTAAATAACAGCACTTCAGCAAACGAAAGACAAGCATCACTTGAATTTCCCCATTTAAAGAGACTCGGAGAAAGGCTTATAACAGCGCTAGAAGAGAAGCCACAATTTCCGCAGAATAAATAACCGCTACCAGCCCAGCAGTCAGGGATCCGCTCTGGCACACCGGGATACCTGGCTGTGCCGGGCGGGATTCGGACACCACGAAGGGGGTCCGGCACTGCGGCAGCTCCCGGCGCAGCTGCTCTCCAGCCCCGCGGCTCCCGGACCGCCGGAGCTCTCCCCGCGGGACCGCGGCGCGCTCCTGCCCGCGACGGCCGGGGGATGCTCCGGGCATCGAGGGCGCTCCAGGCTCGGCCTCCGGGGTACAAATCCGGCCGCAGCCCACCCGGATTTGCCATCAGCCCCGACAGTCTGCCCCTCTCCAGGCCCATCGCTGCCCGCATAGAGGGCAAGGAGCGAAAGGAAACAGAGCGGAGGAGGAAGACACCCGAGGCGGCGAAGGACCCGGCGCGCCTGCCTCACCTTTGTCAGCTGGGCGATCTTCTTGCTCATTTTGAAGTGCAGGTCCGCGCTGTGCTCGGCGCCCAGCCCCGCCTGTGCCGAGCCCGAGCCGAGTTTGCCCGCGCCGGGCGCGGAGCCGCCGCCGTAGCTGTGCTGCGGCTGCTGCCAGCCCATGCCCGGGGTCGCCATCTTCACCGCCCGGCTCCCGCCGCCGCCTGCCTCACCGAGGACCGAGCTCGGCGCCCCGGCCGCGATTCGCTGCCCGAGGCGACTCCTCCCGCCCCGGGCGCTTCCTTCGGCCGCGGCCGCCGCCCCCGCCGGGCTGGGGCGTCAAAGCTCTCGGGGACGCTGCGAGGAGGGGCGGCCGCCTTTCCTCTCCCCTCTGGTCGCGCCGCCCGCCCGTCCGCGCCCGGGCGGGGGAGGCCGCTCGGCTGGGCCGCGGGCGCGGCGCGGCTGCCTCCCCGCCCGCGGCCGCGCGCGCCGCCCAGCGAGCGGGGCTCCCCCTTCCCGCCCCCGTCCCGGGAACCGGGAACCAGGAGCCGGCCCTCCTGCGGGAGCGAGTGCAGACAGCAGCTTGGCCGCGGGGGTTCGGGCACGGCGTGGGGTTCAGTCAGCGCTGCCCTCCCCGGAGGGCTCGGGCCGCGTGCGCCAAGCGCCCAAGGCTTCTCCTCGTGGGAAGCCCCGAGCGTGTGGCGGGGAATGCCCAGGGAAGGGCACTACGGTGCGGGGTGTCCGGGGGGATGGAGCTGGCCCGGGGTCGTACCACTGTGAGCGTAGGACGGGCCGTCCTTTCGCAGCTGGAGGTGGCGCGGGCAAGGAGCCACTCGAAATTGGCGCAGGAGCACGGGTAGCTCGGCTTTTGAAGGAAGTTAGGGGCTGGCCTCTTCTCCCAGGCAATTAGCGACAGGAGGAGAGGATAGAGTCTTAAGCTGCTCCAGGGGAGGTTTAGGATGGACATTAGGAGGAATTCTTTCACGAAAAGGGGTGATAAATGTTGGAATGGACTGTGCAGAGAGGTGGAGGAGTCCCCGTCCCTGGCGGTGTTAAAGAAAAGACTGGATGTGGCACTGAGTGCCGTGGTCGGGTTGACAAGGTGATGTTCGCTCATAGGTTGGACCCGAAGATCTCAAAGGCCTGTTCCAACTAAACCGATTCTGTGATGGAGCACCCACAAATGCTGGGTGACACAGCCAGCGGAGCCAGCCGGTCTCTCCTGGGTCACAGGCACTGCTTCTGCCGCACACACCCGCGGGCCAGTGCACTGGTGGGCATGGAATCCGCCAGAGGGGATTCACGGCTGGATTTAGCGCGATCTTTAGGTAGGCTTTGACTGCTCTCTTTTTCGGTTCCCACCCCATGAGACTCCTGAGAACTGCCACCCTCTTTAAAAATTTAATATCTCCTTGCTAGGCTCTGGCCTTGTGAGAATATATATATATTAATGTGGTTGGACACATCTGATTCCCAGATTAACAGCCTCTGCATTCTTCCTTTACAGAGTCCTTGGTACTCTCTGTTGGGTAGCTTATCTTTTTCCTGCTCTAAAAATCTCTTCTCTGCCTGCATTCTTTGTAGGCAGGAAGAGGTATCAAAGAGGCAAACCACAAAAATATACAGCTAAGTCTGTGGTTCTCAGCAATGTTATGGAGGAAAGCATCACTTAGAATTTGCAAATCACAGAAGTAGGTGGAATAGTAAAGTATGAGAAGAGAACTATATTACAGAGCAACGTGCCTCACTTGCTAATAGAGATTCAAGCTTGTATTGTATGATAAATAACCAACTAAACCTGAACTGCCAGTGCAAACCTGAGGTCGTGGGGTAAATTAGCTTCTTTGATGCATAAACTGGTCACTGTCTGGAAGGAACAATTATATATTGCTACTATTTTACAGATTGATTGTGAGAGTATGAGAGAAATAATTGCATTGAGTTCTGCAATTTCCATGCATCAACACACTAGAAAGGTCTTCAAAAAGGTCAGAAGTCCTGGGAAAAGTCTCTTATAATGAAAAAAATAATTAACCCAAACTATTTTGGATAACAAGGAAACTAAGAAATAATTTGATCCCAATCTGAAGTAGCTGTGTTGCCTTAACTCAGAATTTGCATTGTCCAGGAAATTCTGACACCGATTTTTTTTTTTTGCTTCTGGAGTGACCCATTCTGGCAAGAGAACAAAGGACAGATGGTGCCTACCCGGGCAGTGATTCATACAGATGAAATACAAAGGGAAGAAAGAATATTAGGAGCATCTGTTTCAAATCTGTGTCCATAGATTGCATCCATGAATAGCACGTACTGTTAATTCAGTTTATCAAATTAAAAAATAATTCAGTGGCTGAAGAGACTGTGATTTTTCATGTCTAGGAATGTCAAACCACTAATTAAGGCAGTAGACTGGTTGTGGAGTCTTCGTTACAGGTAATGATTGTGTCTGGCTGCATGTTTGTCATTATACAAACTTCTTAATTCTCATGTAAAAAGACAGGTTCTTTAATGTACCTAATAATGCCCCAATATGAAGGAATGGTTGGCTCAATTTATTAGTTCTCCTAGAAATCTCAAGAGTTACAGAATATTTTAATTTTAATCTACACATTTTAAATATTTGGAATAGATTTATTTTAAAAATAAATTAGAGCACTTTGAATTTATTAACATTTCCTCTGAGACAAAAAGCCCTTACTGTTTTATTTTTCAGTTTCTTTTTAGAAACCACTTTTGCTGTGGTTCGTATTGGCCCCAAATCGTTGTTTTGAAGCATTTTGAAGTGACTTATATATGGACATGCTTATATATGTTCAACAAAACAGTCAAATATGTTCAATTTTTGTCTCCTTCTTCTACTGAGATGCCAAATACTAAGTTTTGTCTAGGTGATTTTAAATTTTTTTAAAAAGCGATTAAATATTCTTTGTCAATATTTCATGTGCCATTTAGTAGTTAACTTACTCTGATTTTTTCAAACTTGTCTTTACACATTTTATGCCTTTAGAGCTCAGATGGTGGCTGCTAAACTCTTTTCCTTTCAGGTCTGAACGTGTAGGATAGAGCCAGTTTTCTTCAAGGTTGCTGGTGAAAAGGAGCGTGATGCAGCAGCGCAGTCAGGATCCTAGTGGGTTTTTTCCTTGGTAGGATGTAATGTCTCATCAGTGCAGTAGGATCTGTCAGTCTGAAGGTCTGCCAGGGCTTGTGCTGAGGCCATCCAGAGGCAAATGAGGAGACAGAGCTCAGGGTGTGCTGAAGGGTGCACAAAGCTGTGGAACAAGGCAGGGCTCCTGACGCGGATCACTGCTCCAGAGCTGCACAGTGAAACCTCTGGTGTCTCTGTCACCACGGGGTTACATAAGTGAGATACACTTTGGATCTATCCAGTGTCTCCATGGGGTTATGGACACTATGTAGGAGTGCTCTTGGTGTATGTATATGGAACATTTTTTATGAATTTGAAAATATGGTCAGTTAATATGTGCTTTAAGATTGCATCTTTTATTAATACACTTGCTATGGATATATAACAGCACCTGGGAAGGACTTTGTACTTTTGCTTTCTCTGATGAAAAATCAACAACACTGCCTGTGTGGAAATCTACCTGTGCCTTTATTTGTATCCTACTGCCTATCTATTTATCTGCATATTTGCAGTTCAAATGTTCTGGTATGTGTGTAATGTTTTCTGAAATTATGAAATAACAACACTGAGGTTTGAAAAACCAGGAAAAAATGTGATTTACACTCAGTCTGCTGGGAATATTATGGATTACAGATTTCTGTGTGCACTAACCCTCCTTTATTTACCTCATCAGAGCTCTGACTAAGAGAAATGTGTGCAATCACTGTATGCCTTATTTTCAAGCCATAGGCACAAAACTCCCTCTCTGATTCTTTATGGACAGTAAGTGTTACAAGGGCTAAGCTTGCTTTGTGATAATGTCTTTTGACAAGTCTGAAGATGTCAGGAAGTCAGCAGCTTTTTCTGAAAGGACTGTTAACAAGAAATTTGACCTACTGTTCTTTGCAGGTTTGTGCTATTTAATTTGTAACCCTGCAGCTACAACTCTGAACAGAATTTTCAAATATTTCTGCACATGTGTATGAAAAAAGTAACTAAATAAGTAAAAGTACGGAATATAAGAACTAGTTACTTAAAATACTGAGATTTTTTTTAAAAAAAATCATTTTATTTCTATAAGAATTCTAATAATTTATTATATACATATCTTCAGTTTATATGCAGGTTTAATTATTTTCATCAAGTAAGAATTCTTTATTAATTTAAAAGAATACTATAAAATATTCAAAATAACAAACCAGCTTAAACATATCTGCCATCCCTGCTTTAATTTTCTGGTCCAAACAAACCTGGTGGAATATAATAACTGAATAAGCCCATGGTGTCCTACTTTAACATAAAGACCTCATTGCTAAGGCTGAGATTAATCTAGGATGCTGAGGTTTCTGTGTAAGAAATCATGCAAAAACATTTTGTTTTGAAAGTGTACGAGTAACAAAGGCTTCTGTTAGCTATAGATAATTATATACAAGGCCATATTTCCACATCTGTGAAGGATCAACGTATCCAAAATTGTCTTGCTATGGTTGCACATACAATCATGAAGAATATGTGGGGGAAGGAGAAGAACCAAACAAAAATAAAAATTAAATATCCTAATAGCTTTGAAATAATCTCATGACCATTTAATTTGTGGGTTGGCAAGACTGTGATTTATGGAAGGTGAACAATCTGATCAACATTTCAGGGTACTCCATCTGAGTAGTTCAGGTCATTACTTTCCTGCCTCTGTGTATGCAAGTAAGATTTCAGTCAAAATGACCCAGTGGCACAGGGTGACAGACACATGTTTATGACTCTGCCTGGTAGATCTTTGGTTTTTACATTTTTTTGTTTTATAATTTTATGGCTCCACACTGACTTGGCCTTCAAAACTTGGAAGACTCGACTCCTGCAAATCTTGAACTTATATGTATATAAAACCTGGCATAAACTGAATTTTTTGAATAAGAAAGCAGAGAATGGTGGACGCCTAACTGATACAGATAAAGTTGTCTTTATGATGTCTTTTTGCCCCTTTAGGAAACTGTTAGTGTGAAGAAAATAATTTAGGTCACCAAATCCTAAAAGGAATGATGCCATTTCATGCATGTGTCCAAACTGGAACTACTGTCAAGATATGACGAAGGAGAGAGTATTTTTGCTTGCAACTTGTGAACACGCTTGTTTGAAAGATTGGGTTTTTTTGCTGATTCTTTGGAAAAAAAATTTCCAGATACTGTAAAGATGTGCACTGGCACACAGAAAGATTCCCATGAGCAACTATCTCCAGATATTTCTCTTTCTTTAAATCTACTTATACCTTGTCTTGCACAATATTTTTATCCTCACGTGGAGGATATATCCTCACGTGCAGTTAGAGGCATAAGGGTTTTTATTAGGAAAATTAACAATAATCCACTCTTTTCCGTCAATTGCTTTTAATCAGTAAAGCCATTTTTATTATTTTAATTTCAAGCACTAAAAAATTAGTTAAGGATGGAAAAGTCGAAAAAGACTGATAAGAAAAGTGTAAGGCTCTTTCTTCTGATATAGCTCTCACTTTGAAGACTTCACTCATAAGTTGTCTGGTTTTTAAGCTTGCACCCACATTTCTTTTAGCAAAGAAGTTTTATTTTAAAGAAAATAAAAATTACAGAGAAAACTGTTTTACAGACAGAGAAAAAAAAACCACAAAAAACCCCACCAAAACCCCAAAGCAGCAGAAGAAGCAGGAACAAAAGTAATGCTTTGGGAGAAACATTTCAGTGCTTACACCAACTATCTTTTAGAGAGACAAGTCACACAAAGGAAGTATTGGTTGAATCCCTCAATACTTTCCTGGAAGTTGCTGAGATACAGCTGGGGAAAAGACGCTTCAAGAGTGTAACTAGTGTAAAACAAATTTCTCTTCTTTTGGAAAATATCTCATACATTTGTGTTCACTTCAGCTGCACAGATGGGGAAGACTGGATGAATCCTCAGTTAAGTATGAATCCTACTGTTTCTGTTAGTTCTTAAAACTTGTTCTTTGTCAAGTACTATTTCAGTCTGGTCCCTTTCTAGTTTATCAGGGCAGGAAAGCTTTTGCCAACATCAAGAAAGCAGCCACGCACATAAAAAACCCATTCCCTTACTTTTCCCATCAAAACAGAGAACTAAACATACCAGTGCTCATCACTGGACAGAAAATTAATGAAACAACTGGTCATTACAAAGCCAGAAAATTAATGTAAATGGTAACAGTACTTGTACAGAATATTTTGTGCCATCCATCTGCACCAAGATGCAGCATGTGACCCTGTGGAACCTCTCAGTAACAGGCTTTTAGTAACAAGTCCCTTAATTTCTGGCTTAGAAACAGTATTTTGGATGACAAAATATACTTTTTAAAGTAAGCCTTCTGACTAAATAATGTTTTATTATTTATTTATAACCTTTTCTTGAGGTTTTTGAGTTTGCTTTTATAATACATGATGCACATTTGGTTTAAGTTGTCAATAAAGTCCTTCAATAGAATATGACAGTCCTTGTAGTCTTCCATGTCACCTGCAAAGATTTAACATATAAGCTACTGCTTTGAGCTTCTTCTTAACAAGGTTTCTCATTTTATGTTTTCCTTTTCTTAACTCGTGGATGTTATTCAGGTACAGACCTAAAACTGAGAAACTGGAAGCTTAGCCAAGGGTGAGTACAGAGGAATGGTAGCTGGACAGGAGGCAAGGAACAGAGGGGTCTTGTTTAAGTTTGGGTCCTCTGGGGCAGGGTGGGCCTTTGTGACAAGGAATAAGAGGCCAAAAAACATGATTTTCAAATCAGGCCTGCCCAGCAGAACTCTTACAGAGAATTCAGCAGACATTGAAAGAACTACCACCCTTTCCTGCACAACTTGTGTAAATCAACCTAGTTGATTTCACTCCCTGAAATATGTCAAACCAAATCCTGACTTTAATGTTTCAAAGAAATCCTTCTAGATTAATACTACAAATAAATTTAGGGATGCAGAGAAAGCTTCATTTAATTTCTCTGTTAAAACTCAAGTTGCAGGCACGTTTCTGCACATGAAAATGCAAATTTATCAACATATGTTAAATCTAGCATACTTTCTATTATGTGGAATTATCTGCTGCAGAGGAGATGTCCAGTCTTGCATTCCACATTGGAATATAAATCTAATCATCTGCCTAAGACATTTTTATTCAAGTAGGTTAGAAGGCGTTTTTTGTTTAGCTCATGGACAAAATAGCAGATAGAACAAAATTTGATGTATTAAGTAAAGTTGAAATTTGAAAGTCTTAGACTGTTAGACTTTTACATTCTTATGCTCCTCTGATAATAACTCATTAAGGAGACTGTTCAGATTAGAAAATGAATACATTTCACTTAATTCAATTAATACAGTCATATTAATCTTTGCTACAATGAAAGCCTTCCTATTGAAAGGAACAGTGACCTTTAGTAGACTATTGGAGTTTCTCCCAGGGATGCATTAAGTAATCTTACTAACTTCTGTAATGTTCCTCTAAGGACATAATTAAATGGAATAGAGTGCTATAAGTGAGGCTCTCTTGTTTCTGATGCCAGTGCCACAGTGAGCTCAGAAAGGAGACAAATACAAGGAAATCTGCATGGCCTTTTAGTAGCAACTGGTAAAAATTATTTTGGTATATTAATGTGACTTGCTCAGTTCAATCCTAACATACCTTTAGTATGCTGGATTTGTTTTACAGAAATGTAATGTACTTATTCTCTTTTTGGAGGAAAGGCAGCTTTATAGGCTAAAATATAAAAATAATTTTAACAAACAAAAATATTATTCAGATTAAAAGTATGTCATAAAAAATCCTAAACAACTGTGATTGAAAATAAGACACTGACCTTCCTGGGAAAATCTGGCTGGCTGATGATGTTTGTTTGACTTTGGCACCATTATTGCCAGTTGGTGTTTATTGCATCTATTGTGCATTTTGAAGGAAAAATCCTTGGTAGGAAAAAGCAGCCAGAGAGACTGTCCCCCACTGCTGAATGGTGCTGCTCTCAGCACCTTGATCTAACGTCTCATATCTGTCCATGGTGCTGGACATGACCCAGAAATGTGTGTTCCCAAGCCAGAGAGCCAATTGTATCCCGGGCTGCATCCAAAGCAGTGTGGCCAGCAAGGATGATCAGAGGCAAGGAACACCTTCCTATGAGGAAAGGCTGAGAGAATTGGAGTTTTTCAGGCTGGAGAAGAGATGGCATAGGGGTGGCCTAATTGTGGCCTTCCAGTACGTAAAGGGAGCCTAAAAGAAAAACAAGAGGGACTTATTACAAGAGCATGTAGTGACAGACAAGAGGGAGTGGCTTCAAACTGAGAGTAGATTTAGATTAGAAGTCAGGAAGAAATTCTTTACTGTGTGGGTGGTGAGGCACTTGAAACTGGCTGTCCGGAGAAGCTGTGGATGCCCCACCCCTGACAGAGTTCAGGACCAGGTTGGATGGTGTTTGAGCATCCTGATTTAATGAGAAGTGTCCCTCCAATGGCAGGAGGGCTGGAACTAGGTGATCTTTAAGGCCTTTTTCAACCCAAGACGTTCTATGATTCTGTGTTTATAGGAGCACAGGTACAGAGTTAAGCAGGGCAAGGGTTTAGTTCACTATTTTTTATGCTGGCCTTTATATTGTCCCTTATATGTACTCATTCAGATTTCAGGATGCCTATTCATAGGTCTTGCAATAGGCATATTGGATGAAATATATATATTTTTTTTCATTAAGTCATCAGTGGAAGGTTGGATGGGACAGCTGAAAGCCACACTGAGTGGCATAGTTAAACTACAGTGCATGTAAAGGCACCAAAAGCACCAGGACTGCTCAGGTTTTCCTTCTCCCTCAGTACCAATGGGATCACTTGGAAGCAGCCACAGAAATGCTCCAGCAGAAAAGTTCAAACAGATGGCTGGTGTAGCTCTGATCCTACCCTCAGGGTCATTCTGCTGAGCGAAACAGACAACATTTGTCATCTGTATTCTCACTGTGTTATTGGAAATGGAGATTGGTTGCTTGAAGGGTTTTACTTTGAATGTGGCTAATTAATCTCCAACATTGGTTCGGGATTTTCTGTTCCACATACTTATCTCTGGTCTATTCCCTGACACATAAGAATTCAAGTTGCTGTATCTTGCCAATGTATTTTGGGGGATTTGAGCATTCAGATTTGGAGACTAGAGAGGATTTTGATTATGCTTCAAGAAGGAAGAAAGATAGACTGGCCTATTTCCAGAAAATTGACAATTGTGCTAAATTTGTGTTGAAGCCCCAAAAGCTGTGCACAAGTGTCAATATTCAACTAAAAAGGCTTTTGTCAAGGTTTTGTTACCCTCAAATAGGCAAAGGCTTCTTTTGAAATGAAATCTATTGAAAACTGCAATATTTTAAGATTTATTTGCATATGCAGGTTGCTCACTGAAGTCCCATTTTATAGAAGTGTTGCATAGAAATTGTGGTTAAGGGAGAATAAAGAAGAGCACTTATAGATTATTACTGGTCTTCAATTAAGCTGTCAAGATCAAGAAGAACAGCTCTTGATTGCGGTGTAGTCTAATGAAACTGATACAGTAACTAAAACCATCAGGGTGGGGGAAACAGAGCAAAGTTATCTGCCCCAAATCAGATAAGCTGCAATTACTCTAAGTTCTAGTGCCCATGCTTATTATCTGGTGACTGTTCCATTATTATCCACAGTGGTGGTGATTTGGGACCTGCTTGCCAGACATCCAGATTTGAACTGAAGGGTGAAGAATTGTCTGTCATGAGTCTGGATTAAAGTGCAGCAGGCCTGACAATGTCCCATTATGCTGTAATTCAATCAGCAGCAACACAGCTTGCATTCAGCAGAATAGAGGGTGCACCCTCAATAACACCCTCAATAATACTTAAAACTTTGGAAGGGATCAGGATTAGTATTGCATATGCTTGGTTCTGTGCGAGATTTACTTTGGGAAAGGGCTTCCCTTGAAAGCTAAAATATATTTTACCCCAAATCAGCATAAACTTGTGTTTCAGTGTATCATGCATTTACATTTCATAAAGTGCATCATGTCCCTTTGGTGCATAATCAAGCTAGCTTATAAACACCAAAATGTCAGTATTTTTTATTATCATGGGAAAAGGTTGTAAATTTATTGAAGAATGTTCTTAGGAATAAAATGTACAGATAATTTCCATGACAGAATAGTACTTAAATTTACAAAGTATTGCTTATGAAGTTTAAGAACAGAAAAAAACAAATAAGAACTATATTTTTCCACACAAAGCATATAAAATGCTCATGAGCATCTTTTGAAATTTATAACCACTAGGGAAAAGTTTTAAAAATTATATATCACTGATAGTGGTTTTTTACATCATTATTCATTTTTACTTTACATCTTAGTTACAAATGCCCCTAATTATGATAATAAAATCAAGTTTACTTGCTTGTAGACATATCCTGTTAGACATTAAGAAAATAATTCTGAAATAATTATTACAACTCTTTGTAAACTGAGCTAGTTACAACAGTTTATCAGCTTTCATATCAATTCATTGTTTTGAACATTAAAAGTTACAAGATTTGTAGGACTAGAAATACATAAAGCTAAATAAATACTTGCAACATGTAGAAAGTCATAAAACAAAGCATTTGAATATCAAGAGTTATATATCCACAAAGATGTATATATATATATTTTTTTAGTCAAAGAGTGTGATGGAGCAATATAGTGTCTCTGAAGTAGAAAACATGAAGGGCGAGGAAAGGAATTCACTTCAAGTCTTCCTCCATTTAGACTGAACTTGGTGATTAGTGCCTCAATCCAGCAGGTACATTCTTTGCTTTGAATATTCAAGCAGGCTCTTTGAGATCAGCTTTCTCCTTGTGAGTCTTGCCACACACTACCAGCCCAATAGAGAAACACATTTCTATGAGGATTTTTTGCTATCTAGTATTTTGAGCCTACCATAGCTTTCAGAGAATTTTGGGAAGGAAGTCAGTCAGAGCATAAAAAAGAATTAAATATTTTAGGAGCCCACTTCCCAGCTGATCTTTAGTCAAACAGTCTGTCAGCACTTCACAGGAGGATAAAAGGTTTTTGATTTTGTTTTAATCAGGAGTATCCTTTCTCCACAGCTGAGTTGTCCATGGCATTCTCAAACATCATTTTGACATTCATAGAGCTTAATATTAGTCCAAAGATTTTTTTGTTTTGGTTTTTTTTTTCATTTTTTGTTTTTGTTTTGTTTTGTTTTTTTGGTTTTTTGTCTTGTGAAGCGTATCAAGACAAGTTAATTATTTGAGACTGAAAATCCAAAAAGCACAATAAACTTCATAGGAATAATAACACCTTAATCTTTTGGAATCTAAAAAATCTGTAAGCCTTTGAAACATAGCATTCAAAACAAACTTTGAAGAAAATTTGGTAATTTAATATTTATGAAAATCCAGTTTATCTTTAAAACATCCTAATTTCTTCTAAAGTACTCTAGGAAGCATACCTGTGTAATTTCTAGTGCCAGGTTTCTGCATAGTTATTTGAAGACAACCTTTCATTTTCTAAAACCAGAGCACTGTTTAAAAGATGTCCTGTAATTAATGAACCCCATGTCTTTAGAGAGCTCTGTCTTCCTATGGATTGTGCAGCTGGTTTCTGCACTGTTTGCCACAGAAGCTTTTTGATGCTGGACTACACTTAACTACTTAATGAATACCTACTATCTTGGGAAATTTCCTGGGGAAGGAGGTCATATGCTAGTTCCACACTTTTATATTCTAAATCATATCAGCCTTCATAAAGATATCTTAAATCTCTAACACTTGGTTTATTTCAGGGTAAAATAATTTGCCTTTCTGAACCCTTTTTTCTAAGCCAGAGCTTCTGCTGCAGCACAAATGGGTCCATCATAGTTGCAAGCAGTTCTCAATTTGGCATGCACCCAAAACAGAGTGCAAGGCCAACCAGATATTGAGAAGCAAGTGACTGATTCTACCCCATGTAGCTGTCATACAGTGTGTTCTCTGGAGAGACGTCAAATTTGCCAGAGCAGGAATTGTAATAAAAATAGGCTCAGATCATGTCCTGCAGATATAGTGGAAAAGGCCTTGATGCTAAAAGATAAATCTCTATAATATACTAATGTTAAAGAACACCTCCAGGATCACATGTAACCCATATTTGTAAGGGGTAAGAATACTAACTTGTTCTTGCTTAGGTGAAAAGCCCCTCTAATGAAACAGTGATTTCTATTATTGCTCATAACTACCCTATTTAAATTCACAGATAAATGCAGACTTCCAGTTTAAATTACAGCCTACTTGACATGCACAAGAATATGATACTTGTGCTCTAAAATAAAATTCTTGGAGTATAATTTGTGGCACAATTGTTATTCTATTTTTGAGAAATCAGAATATCTAAGTCTAGTAAAAGATGTAAGTGATATTTAGAGAAAGAATATAGAGACTTTGTTGTCATCTGGTAGATATGCAAAGTATGAAAACTACTGGAAAATCTATACACAACTGTTTTTTCATTAAAAGAGTGTTTTAATTCTTCATGCAAGAAATTAATATTTATTTGATAATAATACATAATTCAGCTGCTCAGCTCTCTTCTAACATCACTCAGGGATAAGTGTCTGATCCAGAAATACTGCCCACCACTCAAACTCACTTTTCATCACGAGCCAATTCTTTCAGAATTATCAGTCAGCCTTACACAATTATCATGCTCTTCTCTTTGTGTTTGGTTTGTAAATTGCCTTCCATTTATTTTCCTTTTCAGTCATGAGAATTAAGGAAACTATACTACTGCCTATTTTTGGTTCTAGTCCTCAATTACTTTAGCTAGCCCATGAATATTTAGTTAAATTGATTGGGTATTTCTTGTTGTTTTTTTTGTGAATACTTTGGTGTCCACAGCTGAGAGAGTGCAGATTAGTATGTAGGTTCATGCCCTCTGTGTTGGTAAAGGACAACTCTGTTTGAATGGGAATACATCATGGTATTTAATTCCATGCTAGACTTCCCCTTGGAGAAAGAAAAATATAATTCCGAACTGGACCTTAAAGAACTTGCTTTGCATTGTCAGATAGTAGTATTTAGGAAAAAATAAATGAACAACACTAAAAAGAGTATTAAGATGCTTATTTTAAATATATTTTCTTATGAAAATATGAGGAAATTCCTAAATATTATGCCATCAGTAGGCTACCAATACCTTCAGTTATAAGCTGAATTAAATACATTTCTTTTTTATTAATAAGGTTTACAGACTTACAAACGTACAAATTATACCTTTGTAGCTGTGTATAAATAAGAATTCACTTCCATGCATATATTTTAGAATTTCTATTCTGTGCTATGTAACCCACTTCTGTCTTCATCATTACCAGGTACTCATGTTAAGGAAACAAATGCATGCCAAACACCAAGCAATTTAAAAATAATTTTATAATAAATTACTTGAAATATTTTATGGAATGTGCCATTGAAAACATGTTCTTCTCTCACACCATTTTTATAAAAATAAAAAGAGAGGAGAAAGCCATATGCAAATAAAAAAGATGCATTTTTACTCAGGAGAGATTAGTTCTGCAGCTCTAAGTATTTCCATATTTGAGAAGCTAAGTATGAAAAATGGAATGGGTTTGACATGGCTGAAGAGAAAAATACTAACCTCTATTTGAATTCCAGCAGCTTCTGCATTTTATTCTTCCTCAGGGAGCACAGTTCTGAAGTTGCCTTCACCAGATACTAGTCCTGGACTAGAGGAATAAGCCAAACATAATTTCATCTGAGGAAAGGACCAAAATAAACTGCCAGCATTGTGCTTGATAGAGAGATGCTACAGAATGCTGCTGAGAAACCTCCTTAACTGACATCCAGCCCTTCAAAGGATCAGTCATTCTAATAGTATAGATCTAATTTAGAATATAGATGACACGGTTATTTTTTGGTTTGGCATGATATCAAAGCATCTAGTGAGACTGAACATTCTTCTTTTTAAAAGGCAGTTTCAGATCTCCAGTTCAACCTGTATCACCTAGAGAAAACTGTTTTACAAAGCTCTTACAAGTTCTTACTGATATCAGTTTCATGTTGTGATCCCAAGACAAGTGTATGGAAGAACATAATACTAATTATGAGTAATTACATAATACTAATGTAATCAAGATTTGACATCCTGACAAGTGAAAAATCCATCTTAATAATTTTACATGACTTGTCAACCAAGTATTGCTACCTCACTGTTATACAATGAAGAAAAGATCTCTCTTTTCTTGGATCCTTTCCAATTAGTTACGATATTTTCTGTACTTCCCAAACCCTTCAGGTAGGAAGAGTATCTCTGTACAGCAATGCCTTTGGACTTAATTTTCAGTCTTGCACCCATTTATTAAAAAAACAAAACCAAAACCAAACCATAGTGGTAACAAACCAGTCATCTTCTAAGATATTTCTTTCATTATTATTTCCTTTCATTTTTCTCTTCTGCAGCATTTCTACTTTGGTGCCTCTGTCTTCACTTGAAAACAAACATATTTTCACACAAAATCTATAAATTTAAATTTAAAATTCATGTATCAGCTTTAAAGAAGTGCACAGAAAGTTATATTTAAAATAATTGGAGAAATTATACTTGTGTTTTCTGGTAAAATGACTGCTATGAAGCAGGATTACATATCATAGAAATAATTGATATATGTCTGTGTTAATCCATTTTGGCATGACTTACTCCTCCATAGTTCTAAGGCAATAGATGTGTCCAAGAAGGAAAGGAATTTCATGCATTATTATCTGCAAAACTAATTTCAGGCATTTTGCTTCTCCATGCTACTTGGAAGGAAAAGACAGGGTTACACATGGAAGGCCAGGTGTTAAAGCAAACCATTTTTTACTGATGACAATTCCATTCTCTAATAGCTCTTACAATGTCTTGTGGAATCTTAACATTAGACATGAAATCAATAGACCACATCAGCTAATAATCTCTTTATTAAAACACAATTTACTTCAAATATTTTTCAGCTAAGTAGTTACAACACAAAGTACTCATACCAAGACAGGTTTGTAATTCTAAGCTTTGCTAGAGTAATTCAGGTTAGGAGGGACCTTAGGGGGCCCCTGGACCAACCTTCTGCCTCAAACGAGGCTCAGCTGTGAGGCCAGGCTGTGTCAGGTTAGGGCTGGAAAACCTCCAGTGATGGAGGCAGAACAGCTTCCCCTGGCAGCCTGCTGCTTCTCTGCCTGACTGTCCTCATGGAGAAAGTTTTTCCTCACATGGAGTTTGAACCTCTCTTGTTTCCATCTATGCCACTGTCACAAATCCTTCTGCCATGCACCACTACAAGGCTGCATCTTCTTGATAAATCCCTTGTAGGTATTAGCACATTGCTGTTGGATCCCCCTAAGCCCTCTCTTCTCCAGGCTGAACACGTTCCAACAATGCACTTGCAAATCCATTCTGACTAGCTTCAAAAGAAAGCATCAGGAATAGCCACTAGCTTGCGTTATTTATGGTTTTGGTTTTATTTAAGGGTTATCTGACATGTCCCTCCCTCTGGTTCCTTGTTTTTGCTAGGACTGGTTGAACTCTACTTTTGGCACGTGGTTATTGGGTTAACCAGCATTACATCCTGCTGCAGCATTTATCCTGCAACCTTTAGCACATCTCATACTAGCTGACTCATCATCCTAAGTGATAAGCATTCCCTCTTCCTAGCAAAGGACAATATCCAAAACAACAGATTATAGTCTTAAAATAATAAAATTAATAAAAGAATAACAAAACATATCTAACTCTGGTAATTCCATCACCAGGGTTTGAGGAACAAGAGGAGAAGGAGAGCAAAACTCAAAAGATGATTGTTTTTGTTTGTATTAAGTCTTATGGAAAGCTTTTTTCCTTTAATTCTGCCTGTGTGGGAGGTGGAAAGATGATGGGAAGAGCTCTTTCTCAGACAGATACCCTGTATATATAACACAGAAAGTTGTTATGCAAACAAAATAATTGCATCCTTCCCAGATGTGCAGGATGATACCAAAGTGGAGCCTGACCAGGACAGCAGAAAAGCTTTCATATAAAGTCATCATATAAGGTGCAAGATGCCACTTTTTGCAGAGCTGTTGCTTCATAGCCCTGTATAATATTTGCTAGACAGCCCAGAATCCATAGGATTAAATTAGGGCTCTAAAATAAGGATACCAAAATAAAACCTTTCTCATCAAGAAATACTGTCACAAACAATCCTTCACAACAGAGGTACTGGGAGAGTCACCTGCTGTCTCTCTTGGCAACAGAAGAGCGCAGGACAAAACTAATAATGTTTTTCTAACATATTAAATACTGTTTTGGTGAACTACAAAACCAGTTACAACTTGATGTAAACTTTCTCCCTTATTTTTGTAAGGTTTTGGCAGGGGAAATTGCTACTAGAAATATCAACATTAGGGAGCTGGGATCTCTCTGGTTACTTTGGCTGACACCCTGTCAGACTCATGTTCCTAATTCCCATACAAGTAAGAATTAATTCATTCAGGGCTGTGAAGAATTGTTGTTGACTAACAAATTTTCCACTGCAAACACTTGCAGTAATAAAAACCCATCAAGTTTTTTTCAAGGTGGTATTACAATATTTTTAAAAAGTAATTGTGTAATTTGGCTGTCTCTTCCTGTTATAAAACTTCTTATTTACCACTTTCAAATTTCAGTCTTTCTCATGACTTGTCAGAGAATTTTTCTGCTGCTCGGTGGTGAATATATAGGATGAAACTAGGTCACTTCAGTAACCTGGGGCTGTCTTTGCTCTGTCTCAGTGAACACTGTTGGTCCATGGTGAATGAATTATTTCTTTCCTTGACTGACAAGAGGAGAAATTATTTTAGGAAATTTTGTGCCCATTTTAGACTGGTTATATATTAATATGTAGACCACTAAGGCTTTGAAGACTGGATCAGAATACAGTGGGCATTGCTCAGTAAACACCACCTGGAAGACCCCCAGAAAGGTCAGTCTTTGCTTTACATTTGCATAATTTTTATGCGAGCAAAAGTAGACAGATCTTGAACTCAGGTACCACAGAGGTATAGACAACACTTGGGTTCATCTCTCCTGACAATGTACAGGGTTATTACAGACATCAGGAAGGCAAAAGGAAGCAAATTGAATAAATTTTTAGCCACAATGAGTTCTTTGCCCATAACACCCATGAATAATATTTTGTATTCTGCATAGAAGAAATTATGGCACTCTGGGTTACGGAACTGACTTCATCTAGAAAACAATTATATTGTGTCCCCACAGGACTTCAGCACTGGGCTGTAGCCAAAGCCAGCAGTTTAGGAAACAGCCTAATCTGAAACATGCATCAATGACAGTGACTGCTATGAGCAAAAGTAGCCTTTTGTTCCTGATTTCCTTCACACTGGTTTCCTTCATGAAGCCCCACATGTGGGTCTAAGTCCTTATTTTCAAAGTGCTTACATTCAGGAGATGCTTGTGGATATGAAAGTTCTCAGCCAGACTTAAAACTTTAAGAGAGACTTTTTAGCACTATGGCAAAACCTTAGTGATCCCTCCAGCCTCCCATGGGAGGCCTGTGCTGCAGCAGGCTCTTGGCAGGGACTTGCAGACCTGTGGAGAGGGCAGCCCACATTTGAGCAGGTTTCCTGGCAGGACTTGTGATCCATGGGGGACCCACACTGGAGCAGCCTGTCCTTGAGGGACTGCACCCTGTGGGAGAGTGACCCCCGTTACTGCAGTTTGAGGAGGACTGTGCCTGTGGGATGGGCTCACACTGGAGTAGTTCAAGGAGAACTGTCTCCTGTGGCAGGAGACCCATGGGGAGGGGAAGGGGAAGGACTCCTCTCCCTGAGCAGCGGCAGAAACAGTGTGTGATGCACTGACCATACCCCCCATTCCCTGTCTCCCTGTGGCACTGCGGGGAAGGAGGGAGGGGTGGGAGCCAGGTGGTGTTTTTGAGATCCTATTTCACTTCTCATTATCCTGCTCTTATTTTTTAGTAATACAATCAGTTCATATCTCTAATTTGAGTCTGTTTTGCCAGTGATAGTATTCAGTTAGTGATCTCTCTCTGTCCTTAACTCATCAACCTTTTGTTATATTTTCTCTCCCCTAGTCAGCTGTGGAAGGGAGTGATAGGGCAGCTTTGGGGGGTGCCTGGCCCCCAGCCAGCATCAACCCACTACAATGGGCATCCTGTAAATGCCTGTGTGCTATGGATAACACTTCCCAATTGCTGTGATGGCTGTAAGGGCTGAAACAAAGCCCCTCTCTGGTCATGACTTGCTTACTCCAGCTGGGATTGTCACCAATTGTTTTTAAACAGTAGCCACCAGGTCCATCTGAAATCAGAAAGAATCGGCCAGACAGTGAAAAGAAGAGAATGGAAATTTTTATAAATTCAGGACTGTATCTCTCGCTGAGCTGGGGCATCCCACACAGTTTTAGCACAAACAATTGAAGGCTTCCAAAATTTGTTCTTTGATTGCTCATTGCGGTAGTACACTACAATTTAGTTTGTTCAGTCATTACTAAAGCCATCCACCCACTTACAGCTATTCTTATAGAAAATAGCATCCTTTCCCACTGATGCACATAATTTGTATCTTCTGATAATTGTACATCTGATGCATGGAGAGAAGACAATAATAGATAAGGACTTCAACTTGATTTCTGACATACTGCTGAAAAAAGGAGGCAATGGCTTTAGTTAATGTGTGCATACATTTTGCCTGAACGATAAAAAAGCAAATGGAAAACTTCAATTGCACTATTCAGTAGCGGCAGTAATGTTCTGAGTTTAAGAGTGACTGAAATGTTATCGGATGGACATGGATATGCAGTCACAGGCATAATGATTTTGCCTGTAAGTAACTTGCAATTTTTAAAAACTAAAATTAAAAAGCATGTCAGACTGTATAGATGCTGTTAAGAAGCTCCAGTTGCAAAATAAAATGTGGCATGGAATAATCTTAACAAATGTATTTTCATGTTAAAGGGAACATTTGTTTCTATTTGGTAATACTATAAGACTTCAAAAATTTTATGTGTTACTTATGCAGTTTAATCTGTTTATCAAAATAAGGAAGCAGACATTTAAAAAAAAGACTTGTGCAAGCATTTGGAATTCAGATGCTTAGAAAAAGAATGGGGAAACAAACATATAGTTATAAATCACAGGAGTTTGGAGGCTTGGAAGAATTTTCTGTGAACTTCAGGAAGTCCCTAGTGACTTTTGCAGAGCAAATTAAAACTATGAGGAGCTGAGATGAAGAACTTCATAATGAAGCTCTAGAATTATGGAATTATATATTTTAATGTCTACCTCTATCAATGTAGATTTCTTCTGTGTTCTATATTCAGCTGACATGGCTGAGGATAAAGCAAGCTGTGCCTCCCACCTCTCCACACAGCTGCCTGACCACCAGCTTGTGCCTTGCTTGGGGGCTGCTCCTGGGCAGAAAAAGGAGGTGTGCCTGACACTGTGCTCTCTTGTCAGCTGCGTTGGGGTGACTCCAATTCCTGCAAGCAGCAGGTGGCTCCAGCCAGCCTGAGTTCATGTGTGTAAGTTTGAAACGTACAGACCTCCTTCTCCTCTTCAGAGCTGCCTTTGGCAACAGGGAGAAAAGGTTTCACTAGAGAATCCTTTGCATCTGTACGTGGAAGGATATATGTTTACACAGACATCAACAAAAACACATCCTGTTGTCAGTACTTATAATTACACGCCCTTTGATTTATGCGCATTTCATTAAGTAACATCATACAGATCTTTACTGTTCCTGACACAGAAAGTTTAATGTCTTGTGATACTATGTGGGACTCTTCCTATGGAATGCTCATGGAAGTCAGATAGGTGGAAAGTACCGAATATGTTAAAATTATAGGTGGGAAAAGAAGGAATGAATTTTTTCTGCCAAATATAGGTCACCTATTTGTACAAGTTAGTTTCACAGTTCACTGCCAAACCTCTTGCTTTTTCACCTAAAGAGTGTTATATAGTTAACCCAAAATGAATATATGGTACTTAAGCTGTTCTAATGTTATTTATATATATTCTTGAGGAATGAAATTGAGAGTAATACAGCTAAGTAACAAGAAATACATTGGACCATTAACAAGATGAAGTTAGTGTAAATATAAAGGATTAAGTATGCTTAGAGTTATAGCAAATGTATAGTTGCATTATTTTACAAATGCCAAGTTGTCATATATTCTAAAACTTCATTTTAATATAGAAGCCAAAATGAACTTTTTGATGCTGTTAAATTTTAGGCAATGGATGTTAAAAAATAAATAAAATAAATAAATTCCTTGCACATGACAGTAGGGTACTACTTCTATATATAGCTTTTTGATGGGCTCTAGTCACAGAGCTCTTGCTGTGGAGGTTATTTAAATGTACTCATGTCACAGACTTAGGGAAAAATTAGAAAGGTACCAAAAATTCCACAGCTTAGCACTGAATTTGCACTTTATTATGAAAAATAAAGAACACAATTTCTGACAGAACTGAAAAGCCATCTTGGAACATATTTCTTTTTTAACCTGGATGCATTATCTGGTAGGAGTCGCTGGAGAGCAGCACAGAAGGCTGTGACAGCCCCAGTTGGGGGCTCAGTGGTGACAGAGGTGCTGCTTTCAGTAGCACTGCCAGTCTCTGCTGCCTTAAGGTGTTCATTTACCCACAGCTGGGGGGTGCAACTCCTCAGTGACCGAGGTCAGGCCAGGTTGGTGCTGGCACAGTCCCATGGCACCTCCTTCCTGCCCTCAGCTGCATGCTCTCACCTTCCTTTCCCTTGGCCCTGGAATTTTACTCACCCCTTTGAGAGCTAGTTGGGAGAGTAAAAGGAGCAGAGAACTGTACACTTTTCTTACTGATTTCATTTTCTGTGAACAGAGCCTTCCAAACTGACATATCAAAAGATCAATATGAGCACTATGGGTGGCAGCATGAGACCAACACAAAGCTGTGGGTAGGATTGCAGCATCTGACCTGAGTTGTCTTAAATAGTCTTGGAAGTCAAACTGCTTTGTGGCAGTCAGGGCTTACCAGGATTAAGCTGCAGTTCTGTGTTCATTTTCCTGGCTGCACGTTCCTGCAGACATTGGCATACATGGAAATTGCATTGGTCCAGGGATCAGCTAAAAACTAGCAACTCTTTTTTGCTAAGTAAGATTAATTTGCAAACGGTCCAGCTGCTGAGCCAACTTCCTTTCTGGTCACATACACACCCAACTAGGCTTGTTTAAACTGCTACGGAATTGCATTTCAGGGCAATGTGGTTTATGCACTGAAAGATCTCTGTTGCATGAAAGAGCCTGGAAGTGCAAGCAGGCAGAGACAGGGGCCCTGCAATGTGTGAATTGCTCCATCCTTCCTGCTGGCTGCTTTCTCTTCCCAGAGGTGATGCCTGTGGGCCTCTGCTGGTGCCCACTGAGCCTGCAAGGTAACCCAGGAGAAGCAGTGTTCCCTGGGTGCCTGCTGAAACACGCGGAACAGCACAAGTTCACCTTCACAGCAACACCTTCCAGCGCATTCCCAAGCTCCCACCGAGTCATGAATGCTGTTCATCCACCCAGCAACATGACAGGGAAAGGGGAGGTTTTGCTGTCCCGGGAGGGAGAGCGTTCTGTGACCTGTGTACCTTCTCACAGACTGCATGCCTGCCCCTGTCTCTGACTCGCTGTCCGTAGGCAAAAAGATTAGAGGCACCCTTGAACATACAAGTGCTGACAGCTGCAAATAAGGCAGATATTTCTAAAAAATCCATCTTGTGAGCAATGTGGCTTCCAGGTACCGTGAGGCTTCCTTTTAAAAAGTGCCAATGGATATGCATAAACATGCTTATGCTAAACATACATAAATAAATTGCATATACAGTAAGTTAACTGTAAATAAGCACAAAATAGAAAGAAAAGAAAAGGAAAATGTGTATTTCTGTCACAAAATAATGTTGGGGAGTGAATCTGGTATGTTTATGTGTTTCTAAGGGATCTAAGCATTTTTCTGGAAAAGCATATAAGATATACTGAATTTTAAGAGAAAATATTTTCTTTGTATTTACTGCCTCATACATACTAAACCACAGCTTCCCCTGAGGCTGTTTTATTTATAAATTCATAGTTATAATTCCCATAGAGTTACTCTGAAAAAATTACAGGACACAGTAAGAATGATTAAATAAAAATACAGTATTTTAAACAGGAAATATAGTGAAATAATACCTGCAATTGCCTTCTAAGCTACACAGTCTCACAGACTATATTTAGAATATAAATAACACTAAAATTGCAAATGTGGGTGTATCATATTTACCTTTTTTCAAAACATGTTCCCTGGGGAAGGCATGTGCTGCCCTTGTGCTGTTCTTCACACCCAGGGATACCTGTGCTTAAACCCACTAATTGGTGTTGTAATGAGGGTCTGGTGAAAAGCCTGGGGGCCTCAGAAGGAAGCAGTTGTTTTGTTTTCAAGGAAATTTTCTCAGAAATCTGTGTCAACCAGAAAAAAAGCAATTGCATTTTTGCATCTGCAAATATGTAAGTAACCTGTTTTGTCTACCCATACTCTGTGATATGTGACAAGTGTGACATAGGTGTGTATGTATCCTGTGTGTGTGATGATACCTTTCTCCAGTTCTAGGCTGGCATTTTTTAACTGCCCTGTCAGGGGCATGTGTGGTGTTTGTGAGGGTCCCAGGATGAGGGAAGAGATGAATCTGACTCCATGTTCTCAGAAGGCTGTTTTATTATTTTATGTTATTATATTATATTAGAAGAATGCTATACTAAAACTATACTAAAAGATAGAGAAAAGGAAATATCAGAAGGCTTAACAAGAATGAATAATAAAAACCTGTGACTGACTCCTCCGAGTCCAACACAGCTGGACTGCAACTGGTCACTAAGAAAAACCAATTCACATGGAACCAATCAAACATTCACCTGTTGGTAAACAATGTCCAGACCACATTCCAAAGCAGCAAAACACAAGGAGAAGCAGTCAGATAATTATTACTTACATTCCTCTCTGAGGCTTCTCAGCTTCCCAGGAGAAGAAATCCTGGTAAAGGGATTTTTCAGAAAATATCTTGGTGACAGACATGCATGCTGCAAATGAGGTGACTGCGGGTCAAAGACAAAAAGGGACACAGGACTGACCCAGTAAGAACCAGACTGTAGGTTTTAACAGTTTTTTAACAGGTTTATTGTAATTTTTGAGGCATATTTTTATTTCCATTATTGTTAATTCCAGGTAGGGTGCCCACTGCTTGGGTTCATGCTGATGGCTTAGGCTCCTGGTCAGGGCACTACAAACATGGACACACGTTCTCTTTTCCCACTGTTGCTACTGGAGCAGCATACCCTGGCACAGGGACAGTGCAGTGGCTTTGGATCTCCCTGCAAGATTTGCCAGGGGGCATCTGCCAGAGCCCAAAGAGGTAACAGCTGCACAGGGCAGGGTGGAAAATTTTGAAAGAGGGTGAGTACTGATGAGGAAGGAGGACAGCAATTTTTATCTGCCTAGGGCAGCAAAACACCTTGCATCAGCTCTACTCAGTTTTATTACAGATTTTATTCTGGTTTTGTTCAGTTTTCCTAGGCAACATTGTGATGTGCATTTTCATTGCATCTGCTCACCTTATTCAGTTTAGGGAAAGGTATTCTAAGCAGAATACATTTTAGAGTTGCTTTTCAGAATGTAAAGCACATCAACCTAATGAATAGCCTCTGGAAGAGTCCTGCACCCAAAAAGCCACATACAGTGATGCCTAGCAGTTGGAAGGCAATATTTAGAGAAATGAAAAAGGTCACAAGTGCTAAAACACGTACCAGGAAAGAAAATGAAAGAGATTAAAAAAAAAAAATGCTGCTATTGTATACTGAGAGAAAAGAACATATCTGAAAATTGCCAGCATTTAGTGGGAAGGTTTGACAAAAGTTGTGCTTCTCCTTTCATACAAGAGCCTTGGTGTTTGCTGAATAATTTCAAGCCTGTAACTTTCAGAATTATTATAGGATGTAAAACAAGATAGTGCAAGTTCAGTGTAGAGAAGTTAGTGTTGATGATCCTCAAGAAACTGCAGTCTCACAATACTGTCCAGTAAGTAAAAGGAGCTGTCACTTTTGTTGTTCAACTCCACACAGAGTCCTCCATGCAGACGGAAATAAAATCAGATTTCCTCAAGTGGGCCTTAAAGATGTTTAAGATGCAGATTGGGTTTTTCCTTGAGTGTGCCATGTCAAGCAGTGATGACAGAAGTCTACATTACCTGCAAAGATGCTAATGAAACTTCAGAGCTTCTTAGTTCTCATTATCTGCTTATCACAAGTCTTTCCTACAGCAGATCTGCAACTCTAATGTGAGGAGTAAGGTGTCCTTGCCTTTCCTTGGAAAGCTCATAAGGAAGCAGCAATGCCAGCTTTTCATCATCAAATATAAATACTTCTTTTCCTGTTTGTTTTTTTTTTCTTGTCTAGGCTCATTGAGAGCTGATTGCTCCCGATGGGAGGATGACCCGGGTTTCACTATGCCCTCATGGGTGGGTGTGTTTGACCATAGTGGGCAGAGCTGGGGGACTTCACAAGGCTCAATGACAGCCCCTGAGATGGACAGTGAAGAACCAGGGCTAGGGACAATCCAGGAGCTCCCATAAGGAGCAAAAGCAGAATGGGCTGGGGGCAGGACCTGAGACAATACAGTGATGAAGGGTTTGAAGTTCATACAAGGGACAGGGACAGAGGCTGGAAACAAGGTGCTACATATGACCACAGGGGCCATCCAGGAAAAAACAGGTTCACAGCCATCCAGGTGGCAGGGCCAGAGACAGAGGTGGGAGATTGGCACTGCTTCCACACAGCCCAGGCAGGGGCTGCCTTGGGCAGGAGTGGAGGAAGGTCCCAGGTGTAGCTGCTCAGGTCCATTATAGCCTATGGGTCCCCACAGAACCCTGCCATTTCCAAAGGAAACCTTGAATGGTTCTTCCCATCACTCCCAACAGCCACCCAAAAGATGTGGCTACTCTTGTCTTTCATCCTCCTCCTGTTACAGCAGCAGCACTGACATAGTCAGGCAGAGCTCCCAAGTCTCGGTTCCTGCTGGACTCTGTCCTCAGGAGACACATTGAGGCAAGATACCAAGAAAAAGTGGATTAAAAGCAGAAAGTTTTTTGGGGAAGCATCAACTCCAAAGTCCTGGCGAGTTTCTAACAGCATGCTGTTTTTTTTTTTTTTAAGTTTGGGAAGCAAAACATAAACTGTTGCACCAAAACTTGGAGTGTCACTGGGTTTCAGATTTAGTATGAAATCCTCACTGCACTAACTTCAGCAGCAATTCTGGGATTGACTTCAATATTTTTTCCCACCTGTTATCTTCTTGTACTTAAGAGGATGTATTTGGTACTGAGGAAGCTACAAAGAAACCATGCATGAGTGCTGAGAATCAGCCCATAGGCCTGTTTCTCAGCTGATGGATTTAAAGCTCTGTTGTATGATTTCTGAAATCAAACTGGATTTTCAATGCATAAATTGCATTTTGATAATGCTTTGCATAATGAGTAAGTCACATTAAGGCTCCTGTAATCTCCTGGCCATCAAGAAAGAAAAGGAAATAAACCTAAAGGAAGTTTAAATAGAAATACCCACTGTGCTAGGGAAAATGATAGGTGTGTACATAAGAGGGAAAGGAAGGAGCTGAGGAAAAAGGGATGGAAAAGACAATAAAGAAACATGATCAATTAACCTACAACAATCAACTTTTCTAATAGTTACCTATAACTAGTACTTATTGGTTTAGGAGAGAGTGGATATATGTTGCATATCTCGATAGGCCTGTCTGAATATGAAAAAAACCTATATTCAACACATGGGCAAATAGAAGTTGTTGGCCTGCCTTTCAGTGATGCATGAACCCAGGGCTCCCCCTGTATGAGAGGAAAATAAAAATGAGTCTGAAATTCCCCTCATGTGGGTTAAAATATGAGAACTGATTTGATTAGTGTTTACAGCTACATTGTCTCACTGCTCTTTTGTTTCAGAGATAGACTGAGTTGCATCTCTACTACTGTAAATTGTCTCAGAAAAGTACAGAAACAAAAAGGCAGATGTTGAACTAATGAGACAAGCATGTCCTCATAGCCCAAGGCCATGAAACCATTTCATATATACGCTTAAGTACACTCTAGGAAAGCACCATTTAGGCTGTATCCTGGGATGAAGCTTTTCCTTGCTCCTCAAGACCACCTTTTCACTAATGTACCCACTAAGCTGCTGGGTTTAGACACATTAAGATTATCGCCCTGTTCTTTGTTCCAAGGGTCCTGCCAGTGGCACATGTAGCACCTCCCCAGCTCAGTGATTTCCTCACAAGCTCATCCCTCACTGTGGCCCATGCACTGTGTCACACCATCTGTATTCCCTGTGAAGCCAGATGTGGATTGTCTCCCAGTGTACAGATGTTTGGGCTGGTCTTCTGACTGGAAATTTTGCTGGCTCCATTTTCATTATTATTTATCTCAATAACAGTGTCTTCAGTAGATGTCCCCCAATTGTTTTGAATTAAATAATGAGGCAAGGACGCGTAAGTGTCCTGTTCTACCAGACTTTCTTCCTCCTGCTGCTGACTGCAGAGCTTTAGGGACTGCTAGAGGGCCTGACAGAAGGCAGGGAGAGTCTACAGCCCATGCTCTCTGTCATTTTTTTCTGTGACTTTATGCAAGTGATTGGCACCTTCACTGGGAGAGCTGTCACCTCTCATCATCCTCTGACATTTGGATGTTTCTAAACAATTCTGCATGTTTCTGTGAGCTGTGTCACCTTCTAATTTAGCAAATGTGCTCTTCTCTTAAAATAGTTTTGTTTATTTCTAACACAATAGAAAACGTTTTTTGATGCTTTGTATATGGATCAAAGTTTACCAGGGTTAGACTACAGATATATTTGGGGGTTTGCTGCCATCTGCAGTTGAAACTTAATATTAATCCTAGTTTGCATGAGTGTATCTTCCCTGTCTTCAAAGACCTTCAAATCTCAGCAAGCAACAAAACATACGGTGATGAACTATCATTCTATTTTGAATCCCTGCTCCTGCAGAAGGAATGAGAAGTTAAATTTATTTAACACCTCCTGGCTCTAAAGTTCACAGACAATCTGGATAGATAGTAAACTCTTGTAGTCATCTCTTCAGCTCTCCTTTTGGTCAATTTGTTTGGTTTCTGGTCTATTGTCCTAGGGTGACGTTATGATGCTTGTATCCCCAATCGTGTGTTCTGTTAATGCTGGATATTATGGTCTGTGCCTTCAAGACTGGTTCTGAAGAGTGAAGTTTTGTTTTGTTTTTTGTTATCAGCTTGCTCCCCCACAGCTGGTGGGACACAGAGACAGGGCAGTACATAGTGTGGCTTTTGCCTTTCACTTGGCTCTTTGCTTTGCTCTGGCTCTTGCTTCTGCTGTGCTCCTGCTTTGCTCTTGCTTTTTGCTTCTGCTCTTTAGTTTAGCTAAGCAGTCCGAATTTTTTCCCTAGACTGTTTTTCCTTTCCCTTTTTTGGAACCACTCAAACCTGCTCCAGACTGGGACCTGGGAAATGTCAAGAGTTTGCACCTTGTGGCTGCAGCAGCTATACCCAGCTGGAGGGAGCGACAACAGAGCAACCACTCCCAGGAGAGACTTTCTGAATTTGTCATCTCTTCAGAGTGGTGAAAGAGTGTTGTCAGCCAGTATTGTTAATTTTGTGTGCTGGGGGTGCTTTTCCTGCTAAATAAACAGGTTCTTTCAACTTCTCTCCGAGGAATCCTTCCCGAACTGGTTGAGGGGAGGGGCTGTGTGGGTTTGCTTTCTGGAGGAGCCCCCTTTGGAAGTTTACTCCTAAATTTGCCATAAACCAGGACATCTATACACACTCAAGACACAATCCCACTGTTTAAATTTTGAATGGAAACTGTTCAGAAACTTTACAGCCATAAGACAGAACTTGACTGGTTTGGCAGTGAGAGCTGACCATCTGCATTTCTGAACAGGACTATGTCCTTGTTTCATCTCTAAAAGAAAGACAGCTGCTGATGTAAGAATATCCCTTCACACCACTGTATTGGGTTTTCTCATTGAGATATATGGTGAATCCCAGTATAGAAGAGAAAGGCATTAAAGCTTGCTGTGTAAAACAAAATAAGAAAAATAACTGTAATAAAATTTACCTCTACAGTACTGAAATCATTCTGGGCACCAAAAGATCCTGAAAAATTTAGATGCGTTATGGGATGTTTGAGATAATTAAAAAAAAACTAAACAAACACCCCCTAAAAACCAAACAAACCAATCACAAAACAACAACAACAAAAAACACCCTAAAACTCCCTAAAATTACTTAATATATCTAACTATTTAATGATTTAGTAAATAATTCATATAAAATAGCAGGAAAATAATTCATGTAGTTCTTCACGCATCCTGCAAGTAATTACAGAAACATGTAAATAATTACATAAAAGAATGGGAATGGCACAAGTGGAGTGAGTAGATGTATTAAATTGTTCTGGCATGAACAGTCTTGTATTTTTTTTTTCAATTTAATCTACTCAAGCAATTTTACTGAGGTCTTAGTGTAAGAAATTATTTATCCTGCACTCCACTAAAGGAACTGCATCCCATTTCACAGGTACTGGTTTTAACTCCTCTATTACAGCACATTTGCCAGCTAAAAATCTCTGTATTCATAAGGATATAGTATGACAATATCTTCTGATTTTCCTATCTCTACAAAGCACAGCAAAATCAAGAAGTATTATGCCTGATCCTCAAGGACCATAAATCACTGTATCTCCTTGAAGCCAGTGAAGAAACAGAAGATGCACCCCTAGATTTTAAGTGTTTCATAAACATTTCACTCAAACTAAGAGATATAAATGATGATTCAAATGATAGTTTTCCTTCTGCATATTATAGTTTATGGTCTTTTGCCCAATTTGCAGTACTTAAAGTATCAGCAAATATAATAAAGTACAATATAGCAGTGATCAGCATGAAGTACATCAAATTACTATAGTTAAATCATGGAGTGAACTGCCAGCTTGTTTTTGCAGTCACACAAAAGCAATGTCTTAATCTCTTCTGACAAATGGAGATTGTTACTTATGCAGATGTTGTGTATATGAAACATGAGTGCTAAAATTTTGCCAGCGTATCTTTTCCAAAAGAACACTTAACAGAGCAATCCTAAAGTTCACATAATAAAAAACTATTTCTGTGCTGAGATCTAGGTCAGAAATTGTAACCACTGTCAATCCAGTTGCAACAAATTTTCTGTGTGGCTGAGACTTTGTAGTAAGGCATTCCAGGGAATCTGGGAGTATTTCTGTTCACTAGGGAAGTGAACTTCATCTTGTTTGCATTTATTTTCTCCACTTTCTGCTCATGGGAAGACTTCATAATCCTCACATGTGCAGAAGTGCTCAAGTTTCTTATTCAATATCTGGGAATTATGGGATCAAATCTGGGCTATCCTACTAGCTACTGCTGGGCTTGAAGCACATCACTTATCTTTAGTGTTTAAATTTAGGTGTCAGTTTTTTCACTAGAAAGTCAGTAACATCACTATTGAGTCAGAAATGACACAGATAATGAGTAACACACATACATTCTCAGAAGGCAACAAGGGCAAAAAGCTTTGTGTTTGTTGAGACATCTTTTCGATCCTTGTCTGACACAGGTGGACCCAATTGGTCATCTAATCAATATATTTCACATGACTGGCTAATTAAGAAACCACCCTTTGGTAAACATATTTCCATAACACGTTCCACATGTTCACAAACACCAGGTGCATTTATTTCTTTTATAATTCTTTTCTCTGAGCTTTTCCCAGAATGATGCATAGGAAACTATCCATTTCTCTCTCTCAGCATCCGTGAGTAATACCCAGGTGACAAATTTATTACCAGCTTGGTAATTCTGTTGATGAAAGCGTTAAAAGGTTTTTTTGCTTAGTGTACCTTAAAAGCTCTTACTATATATTACATAATTTGGCTATTGATGAGGATGTTCAGAATTCATAGATGCAAAAATTATCTTCTGCAAAACTGGACTAATAAACTAAGGTTTTATTGTAATGCATTCAGATTATATCTTGAAAAAAAAGGATAGATCAAAACATGTTTTTTTGCCAGATTGCATTAGTGAAGAGTATAACCTAAACAAATAGTGAAAGTAACTTTAGCTTATCTGTTTCTTACATCAGTGGTATACTTCAAAGTGCCCTGCAACAACATAGCAATAAAAGAAAAAGAGGAAATAGTACCTTACATTCTGTATTACACTTAGAGACTAAAACTGATGTTGTTTGGTCTAGTTCTGTGCTACAAAGTTTAAGTTACAAACTTTCTGAGAGACCACAAAGGTTTAGTTTGTAGCTTCGTTCAAGATACAGTATTTGCCATAAGCTCAGTATGCGTGGTTTAGAACTCCTATCTTCGCTTGGATTTAAGCTTTAGGTTTTGGCCATGTGTTCTGATTTTTGAATGGGAAAAAATTCCTATCTTAAGGAGAAATTTATGACTTTTATTTTACATAAATCAAGCAAAACTCTCATTTACTCTTTTTATGATCTGGTGCAGTTGACAATGTACATGACAAGGGAGAGAAAGAGGAAATAAAATATTACCAGCTCATTTGATAAAGAGGTGAGATTGCTCCCATTCCTCCAACACTTGACCAAGGTAAAGAAGGGAGGAGAGGAGGGAAATAAAAGGTCTTTAAGTGTCATCTAAATTGCAAGATCAGGAGGGGAAAATAGCAAGCATGAACTATCAAAATTGTACCAGTGTTCTGGGGAGAAAACATAAGTTTGAGTAAACAGTTAGAAGTAGGATTTGAGAAAAGTATTAGAGAAGGGTGGAGCTTAAAGGCAGCTGTGAAATCCTGTAACATAAGTGATGGTGAGACCTAATAATTGAGTGTCAAGGCACTTGGTGTAATGTCCTTGGGAATATAAACAGGCTTTGTTGTGGAGCTAGTGAACAAGGGGAGTTTAAAAAGCAAGAGAACCAAAATGTACCAATTTGGTTTTATAGTCCTAGGTTTTCAGGGGCCAGGAAGAAGAGAACTGATAGAAATTCACAAGAAACTGTCTCCACAGGAAATCTGAAGACTCTGTGTGTAGCCCAGGCCTTTTTAGAACTGGCAGCTCTCTGGAACAGCAGCTCTGACTGTGTGATGGGGTAACTGGCAGCCTTTCTTGGGCATGTAGCTCTTCAGCATGTGCTCACTTAGTCTGACACCCCTGGGGGCCGGTGCACCTCCTGTACATGTGCTGCAGGTGACAAAATACTCTGCAGTGCATGGTCAGCATGTCCACCTGCTTTGGGAAGCATTAGTCTGGCTGTGGAACTTTGATGGGTGTAATTGTGCAGAGATACATCAACGAGAATTACAGAAAAACATTGTGAAGTGGTGGGTACTGCTGATGCCTATCGCGGCAGTTTCCAGCCGGGCTGTGCCCGGTGGGCTGCCGTGGCCAGGATAACTCAGTGGAGGCTCAGAACAGCGTCCGAACTCCCAAGCAGCTCCCAGCTGCAGGCAGCCAAGCAAGCTTTAGTGATTTCAGCTCTCAGTGATTATCAGCTCTTTGTGATTTCAGCTCTTTAGCTTGCTTAGGCCGCAGCAGCAGATGCAGGGAGAGAGAGAGGAGAAGAAGCTGTATAAGGTTCCTCAGGATTCTTTATTAAGGTCTTCCACGAAGGTTCCCAGTGACAGCTCTTCTGCCGAACCAGGCAGAATTAGGGTTTTTGGAAACTGTCCAATAGTAAGGGTCAGGGAAAGTGTCCTATAGGCTTACAGAGAGATAAACAAGGGTCCAAAAGGCGGAAGAGAGGGGCTTCTAAGGCCCGAGTCATCATGACTTGGCATTTCCTGGCTCAGGCTTCTGACCGCCAAGGAGCCATTGCAGGCCCTGGGCCTGCTACAGATGCCTGCAGGCCTGGACTGAGTAGCCACGTGGGGGAAGCAGGACACTTGGTCCATCTCTCTGGGTACCCTCTATGTAGGCAGGGAGAACATCCTCAGCATTCCTGCCCACTGCCATGTAACCAGCACAGGGTGGTTTCTTTTGTTGTCCTGCTCCAGCTGTGATGATCAAGTGTAGGGATGCTTGACAGGCTCCCCCATACAGCAGCAGGCTCATGATCAGGACATTGCATCATCATCTTTCCTGGTCCCCTGTCCCCTGCTTTGTTTCCGGGTGAAGGAAATTTGCTGGTTTGTTGTATAGTAGTGCCTTTGATACAGATTTAGTTCCCTTTTGGGAGTTCTGTGTTATGAATAAACTAATAACCTTGCAGCTGACTTGATGGGACTCCCTACTTTTGCTGATAGAGCTAGATGCTGAGGGTAAATGGGGCAGAGCCAGCTGAGGGAAAAGCTTTAGAAAGCCAAACAGCTGGCAATTACTGAGATGACTGAGGAATAGAAAGCAGTAAATAAGGATGTTTAGATGAAATTTGTTCTTGCTGAAGAGGTAATTATCTTTTCTGAGGGTATGCTATTTTATCTCTGTGGTTTTTTTGCTTGGTTTGTTGATAATTCACACACTATTTGAGAGCTGGGTGCTGATGTAAAGGTGCAGCCTTCATAGCTGAGGCATCTGGAAGTATTTTAGCTATGATAATAGCTGCAAGACCTGATGAGTAAAAAGAAAGGGAAGAGCTGAACTAGGTAAAAGTAATCAAACCTAAAGTATAAATAACTACTGTGGCCTATTAAGTGGACTGATAGTTGGACAAAAGTTGCTGTAGCTGGTGTGCTTTGAAGGAACAGGAAATTAAGAGAAGGAGGGCTGGTGTACTGGTGCTGTGCAGTAGAAACAGGCTAGCAGCTGGTGTTAGCATGGCAGAGAACAGAGGGAGCAGTTTACCTTAGATTTTAATTAAGTAATGCAGTAAAGTACAGTTAGAACACAGTTAAATGAGGCTAAAATCAAAGTTTTCTATGAGACTGTTTGAAAATAGAAGTTAATTTGATTTAAAAAGGTTACAGTCTATCCTAAAATAATAGGGAAAATAGTACATATGTTACTAATCAAAAAAATGTAATCCATATTGCTACAGGCCTGTTTGGCTGCCAAAATGTAGAAGCCTTTATAACCAACTTTGAAACAAGAGTATGTGGAAACTTGCATATAAATAGAAAATGAGATGAAATGTGATGCATGTGTTTACCAACAGTACTTTGTGTCAGGCTGACATGCTGTTTTTTATTAGTCCTCTGCATCACTAGATACAATTCTAGGGTGTAAATAATTACCAGAGAAGACAAATTAATAGAAAAATGTGGAACTGGTGTAAAACAGACCACACCTACAAGCACACAGTGGTAGAAGGGGAGATAAGGACACATAGTGCAACAAGGGAAAGTCTAATTAGATGTTATTAAATGTTTTTTCTTTCAAAGTGAGCAGTGTCAAACACTGGATCAAGTCGTCTGGAGATAAAATTCTACCCTTGAAGAAGGTCAGAATTCTGCTGGAGTTGTCAGATCTAATGTCCAAGCTGACCCTGCTCTGAGTGAGAGGTGGGATCAAATGATGTCCAGAGATCCATTTTAAATTAAATTATTCTAGAATTCTTTGAAAGATCCTTTTCCGAGGCAAAAATTATGAATGAAAGGGTGCTATCACTGTATTATTGCAAGCATGGATTTTTGGAGCTCTTCAAAGTGTTTTCACTTTTTCTAGCTGTAGAATTCTGAGGAAATTTGGGAAATACTGCCTCATATAGGAAGATTAGTGTATAGATCAGAAACAATTAAGACTGTAGTTATAGCAGCGAAACAGTTTTGTGCATTGCTATGTAAAATCTGGGAACAATAAGAATTTCTAAGGGACAAACCAGATCGAATGAGGATGTATAAGCTGATTTTCACCTCACTAGGCCACCAGTGCTGATGCAGTCATGGCAAAGGCAGATACGGTTCTAAGATCACAGTCAGGCACTTCCAGTGGCCATTATCAGGAAATATGAGTTCAAACCTAAATAAATTAATCAGGCATTGAGGGATTGGAGAGATTTTCTTGAAAAGATTTGGCGTAGTTTAGAAAGATTAGACTGAATGCTAAAATGTTTAACAATTTTAAGTTCATCAAAGCTTCATCGTAGAAGAAAGCCTGTTTAAGATACAGGATAAGATATTGGACTCAGAACTGCTAGGTATAAGATTAGTAACATTGAATAAAGTTACAAACCAGCACATTCAGCATTCAGCTTCTGAAATAACTTCCTAGAAGAAGCAATAGGGCCTTGACTGACACTTGATCTGCTGTTAAAATAAATTATTTGATATGGCTGTGGGGAGAGCAAAGGACAAGAGCTGATGACTTTGAAACATAAGACTGGGAAGGACACAGTCTTTTAGAAATATAAGCAGAGAAGTTTGATGAAAACCTACAGTAAATCACCCTGATTTTTAAATGTCATTAGTATTAAAGAGTTGTTATTTCTCCAAAGGATCTAGGACATCCAGAGCCACTGAAAATGTAAGAGCTATTTATTACCAAGGAGACTTAGACTCAAGAGCTGCCTGCACCAGCATCCATACAGCTGTCATGGCCCTCCACTGCGAGGAGCTGCATGGTAAATGATTCTCTTCTGCCTCGGCCCAGGGGTAAGGTTCCTTCAGCTGAAGAATTGCTCTGCTTGCTGGTGTTGACAGAAGGCAGATTGCGTGTGGGAATCCCTTTGTCTGAAGGACAGACTGCATCTGAACCAGACCTGTTTTAATAGTTGACTCAGCCTTGTCCATTTAAAACCATTACCAGGGTCCTGCCCTGCCAGGGAGATAATGAGACCTGTTGACTGCATCTAAGGAAAGCAAAGGCACTTTTGAACACAATTAAAAAAAAAAAAAAAAGCTGCATTTTGATTGTTTGCATTTAGTCTGAGGTCTCGGCACATCTCAGAAATTATTCTAAATAGATAGTTCATTGAAAGTTTCCCTAAATTTCACTGCTCTGCAGTGATTATATTCTTATATACATCTCTTGTTTGCAAGGATTGCCTTGACATTTCCTGAAGGAAAATTTCACTTTTCTATCTGACCACAAAATTTTTTTAAAAATATAAAATAAACTGAACTTCTACCATGACTGACTGAAATATGTAACTGTACTGTTTTTGAAGCAGCAGAAATCGAAAACCTTGCTTTTTGGAAATTATTTCAGTAGTAGTCCTTAAGTAAGAGTTTGCAATGGCTCTACTTAAGAGTTTGTAGACACTGTTGTGAAATATTGTAATTTCATTTATCTCATATAAATGCATGTGATTTATATGTGGTAGCACTGAAGCCACCTTTAGACAGGCAAGTATAGAATGCAGGTATGTACAAAGTGTGAGCCTGATACTTTTGCTCTGTTGTCTGAATGCAAGACAAGATTTTGGTGAGGGATGCGGTAGTGTCTTCAATAGGATTATATTATATTTCTTTTTCTTTCAGAATAAATTATAAATGTCACAGTTCTTCACAGCTGAAAAGACTGAATTAATTAGTGTGTCACCTGAGAGTTTTAGCCCTTTCTGGGAAGGAATGAAGTGGTTTGAAAGAGCACTGGAAAAGGCCCTCATCGTACTTGACCTTTCCAGAGATGCAGCAGACAGATCGATAGGGAAGTGACTGCACTGAGCTGGCACCTTGCAGAGAGGGTGCACTTCAGATGTGCCAAAATAGGTTGTAAAAACAAAAAGGCTGACTGCTTTGTTTCATGTAGAGCCTCTCTCTTTCTTTTGGTAAAGGCTGAAGCAGCATCCAATCATTTTGTCTGTACCCTGACTTTATTTTGTTTGCTTGCATTTTCATCAAAATCAAACCCTTCCTCCTTCAAAAAGATTGCTGGTAGGAATTTATGATAGCTAATTGTGGGGTGGAGGGGGTGAATGACCTGACAAAATTGAAAACTGGTCACTGAGGTAGAAGAGTTGGTGATGGCTACAAGCACATGCACATGCTGCTGCAAGGCTCGTGCTCCCTATGGGGTATTGATGCAGAGGTTTGTTGCTGTGATCCTTGGCCAGCTGTTTCCTTGAGGGGAAATCATTGTGGTTGAAAGTGTCTGTGCTAGATTCTTGGACTGAGGGTGGATTTCACTACATCCATCTTTTAATATTCTCTCCCAGACATTTGTCTTTCAGTGTTGAAGCCTACTTGTGAGGAGTGATGCAAAATAGCAAATAACATGTGGGTTGAGAGTGTGCCACCTGAGATGCTGCTTCTGAATCCCCTTTGATAAGCTTTCATGTAATGAGGGTTTAAAAATATTTAGTTACATACAGGTGTCAGGGAATCCTGTCCTTCTTCACTTGTTTCCCAACAAGCACATTTATACATTTAATTTTTTGCTTTAATCTTTTTCTTATATCAGTAAGCTCAGAACAGCTAACTGACCAGGGGGAAAAAATAAAGCATCAAGAGATGCAACGCAAAAACTAAGTAATTACGCTGGTGATAGTAGACAAACCATGTGTACTTCTCCTAATCACTCCAAAAGGAGACAAGAATACCAGAAATGAGTTAATAAGGAACCTTTGCAATGTCAGTACCTTTCTAAAATTCAGTCTTCCAGCAGCTCAGAACTGTGTCTGCTACACTGCTCTGTATTGCTGTGTATACCACTGGCAGAGAAGTGAGTGAACAGGAATCGTAAATTGTGCCCATATAGGAACAAGAAGTAGGACACAGTGAATATGAGGATGATTAAGACTGGATTTATAAATAATACAGTGTTCTAATATTGCCGATGTACCTCAAAAACAGCTCTGTTGTCAGTTACATGGATTTTAGTAGAGCCCATTCCTGGTCCCTCCCTCATGAGCTTTGTTGAGATACCCTCACTTCCTCAGCTTTTCAGAGAAGTCTAAGTGTGGCTCAACCCACTTAGTCTGAGATTGTTCAACAGTCTGTGACTAAAGGGCTATAATATAAAAAGTTTGAGATAGAAATGTATAGGTTTACAGTTTTTGGCTGAAATCTTTTACTGTAGATGTGACTGGTCTGGAACAGCTGATGTCATAGAGAACAGGCTTTGGCATTATTTACCTTTCTCTGTAGGAGTAGCCATCATCTCTTCTAGAAAATGGGAGACAAGCTGAACCTGATTGAAATAACAAACTCAGCTGTTGTCTGGTGTGTGTAGGGATGAGGTCACTCTTTTGCAAGGTGATGCTCTAAGCTCCAGTCTTTGTTTTGAGGATTTTCTATATTGAAATTAAACAATTAGTGGAGAAGGGGAAGAGAATGATTCCTTTCCCCCAGTAGACTGGAACTGTGGCTTACAGTTAATGTAGAGTTGCAGTCTTTTATGCTCTTCTTCTGGCTCATTTAATCTTGATTTCCACTTATTTTACGCTGAGTGACTTGACCAGGAATAATGGACTGAGTCTTTACTTACAGACATCCTCCTAGACTGGTGATTAGGGCATTTGTGTGAAACAAGGATTCATAATTTATTCATATTGTGCATCTAACTCTGACAAATTGTCTCAAGGGGTAAAATGAACGATGAGGCTGAAATTACTGGATTTACAGGCCATGATTATATTGATCAGTTTAGAAGCTGAGTGTTCTGTTATTCAATGTAGGACAGAAAGCTGGATACAGGAGGCCTACAGAAGGACACATGAGTTATTTGTATAAGCCAGCATACTGTGAATGCCACCAGTTATGGAAAATCCCACTTCTGTTGTGGCACTGGCAGAAGTTTTCAGTCTTATCTCTTGAGAAATGATGATCAATGGATACTGCCTTTCTAGGCATGAAACACTCCAAGGTAAACAGCTCTCATACTCAGAATAACACGGGTGCCAAGGGAGAAGGTTTCCCTGTATGTTCCATCTGTGTATCCTCCCTGAGCATTCCATGAACAAAACTGTGACACCACGTTGCTGTGATTTTTCATCCATCCCATCTTCTAAATAATCACTCTAACTTTGAAACCTGCTGGAGGATCTTTTATGGGTACTGCTGCCTAGGAACTTGTCCAACTTATTCAGTGTTGGGCTTTGTTTTGTGCTCTTGTCCTCTTCTGGATGTGAGGAGGGCAGTGCTGAATGACTTTAATCTTGAATTCCTCCCCCTTAAAAAGTAAGAAGATGAAAACATTTCTTAGAATTTGTGCTTTTCCTACCAGTTTTTCTCTTATGAGATCTCACTGTTTGTAATCTTTTGCATTGAAACAAAATCTTTCAGTTTCAATCATCAACTTGCTCCTGCTGCTCTGTCAGTGAAGGAGATAATCTTCAGTGATCTGTGGAAATTCTGCAGAAACCAGAGAGGCTATTAATGCTCCTAAGGTCCAAGTTATTGCCTGAAAAGGATCTTGGCAGAGAAGAACACCTGGGCTTCAGTGTGAAGACTATTATCTTACTGCATGGAAGTTGCAGAAGTACCTGAAAATCCTTGTTATAGACGTTCTTTCCTTAATCAGGCAAAATGGGAAATAACCTGAACTGCTGTTTTAAACATAGAAAAGCTCTGGTTAAAATATAGAGCACAGAAGCAGTGATACTTTCTGACCTGCTGGAGAGGAAAACATTTTATTTTCATTTTTCTGCAAGAACTTGACACATGGTCCAATAAAAGGTTAATAACTCCTCCAGGGTGAAATGTAACCTACCTAAAAGTCTAGAGCTGCTGCATGAGTACTGCACAGGTCAGTCACTCTGCCTCACATTGATTAATTTTTAACAGGATCTTCTGCATGTGGTGTTCCAGCTTAGTTTTCTAACTCACCTGGTTTCAGTTTTTCTCCAGGAATAATAAAAACAAAACCCTCTTGGTAAACTGTCAGCTTGTTTTTGGTATGCTAATAAGACTGGCTGAAATAATCCAACATGTCCAACATGGTGTTGAATCAGTGACCTTCTGGCAAAAAAAAAAAGAAAAAAAAAAAAAAAAAAGGTCATATTCAACTTGGACCTATGTTCCTAGACCTTTCAGGTGATGCACAGTGCTTAAGAAAGGGATTGTTGGGCACCAGTGGGAGAAGCAAGGCATCTAGAAATGCCAAAAGTAAGTACCTAATTAAGACAAATAGGTGCCTAATTCCTCATGTGACTCACAGTTGCATACTGTCTTGGAAAGAAGGTTGGCTTTTATCTTTCAGACCATGGAAGAACAAAATTCAATTCGTTGCAATGAATTGGCCATGGTCAAGTCTTTACTCAGTGGTGTAGAAAACCTGCCAAAGGAATTTCTAAATACTGTGAAATCACACAACAGATGACTGCTCTGTCTTCAGGACTTATGGATTTGTATAAATAAAGTGACCCTCTTTCTTCCCTTCCCACTCCCCCACTCTTTTTTTTTTTTTTTTTTTTTTTAAGGTTACATAAGTTTTGGGATATTTTTGCATTGTCAGACATGTCAGAAATGCTGGACAATACAAACAGATATATGACTCAGTCCATATAAATTAGAAAATGAGAGAATTACACTGAAGGACACTGAAGGAACAGGAAGACATCCCCTGCAATGTACAATACTAAGGTTTGTATCTCCACTAACAAGAGAAGCTCTGATCTCAGGTTTTTCATATTATATGTGAGGAAGCATGACTGGCCTGGAAAGAAAATACTGCAATACTAGAAAACCCACACTGACTCATGTCTGTGCTGGCTTTCAGTGTGATACAGTTAATTTTCTCCATGGTTTCATGATGTCTGTGCTGGCTTTCAGTGTGATACAGTTAATTTTCTCCATGGTAGCTGGCATGGTGCTGTGTTTTGGATTTGTGCTGGAAACAGTGTTGATAATTCAGGGATGTTTTGGTTCCTGCTGAGCAGTGCTTGCATGGTGTCAAGGCCTTTTCTGCCTCTCACACTGCCCTGTCAGCAAATAGGTTGGGAGGTGCACAAGGTGCTGGGCAGGGACACAGCCAGGACATCTGGCCCTGACAAATTTAAGGGATTTTTCCCTACCATATGGCATCATATTCAAAATATAAAGCCAGGGAAAGAAAGAGGAAGAGGTGTTGTTCAGATTGATGGCATTTGTCTGCCCAAATCACCATTAGTGTGATGGAGCTGTCTTTTCCTGGAGATAGCCAAACACCTGCCTGCCCATGGGGAGCAGTGAGTGAATTCCTTGTCTGGCTTTGATTGTGTGTGAGGCTTTTACTTCAACAATTAAACTGCCTTCATCTCAACCTGTGAGTTTTGTCACTTTTACTCTGCCTGCTCTGTCCCCCACCCACTGGGAGTGAGCAGTGTGTGGAGCTGAGTTGCTGCTGGCTGTGGTTAAACTGTGATGATGTCTCCTGCCCTGGTTAAATTGCAGTCCCACGTAGTCTTGCTGATTTTGAGTGGCTGGGAGCATTTTGGGTGTTATTCATTATTTCCAGCTTGAGTCTGCCATGTCTATTCCATCACACAAGTCCCTGAAGTGGCTCTTCTCATGGAGCAGGCGATGACTGTGAGAAAACAGAGGTCTTGAGAGATGCATGAAACAATGTTTGTGGGCCTTGAAACGCTTTCCTTAATTTGCTAAAACCTTTTGACATAGACAACTTGCCATGGGACTCACGGAAACAGAGGGATATAGGGCCACATGCTTGTTTAAAAATAGTTAACAAACACATCAAAATGTTAAATTCAATGCACAGCTTTTTTTTTTTTTTTTTTTTTTTTTTTTTTTTCTTTTTTTTTTTTTCAGGTTTATGTAGCTGAAGTGAATGTCCAGTACTAAGATAGCTCCAACAATCCAATAGGCAAGTGCAGATTTAGTGTTAATTTTTCTCTTAGAATAGAAACCTGATTTTAAAAATCTGTTCTACAAATCAATGTACTAATAAAACTAGAAGAATCTCCAAAGTATCTTTCTTGGATCTTGGATATTTTGTGTTCGTGAACTGGATTTCAGCAGCCCGCAGTGCCAGTTCTATGAAGTATTCAATAACAAAGTAGGCAGTGCTCGCTGTGCAAAAGCAGTTCTCCCAGACAGATAAATTACTAGGCTAAAGTGCAAGTACGCTTATTCTGACAATGAATTTAAATTATTGCCTCTAAAAATGGTGCATCTGTCCAAAGCTGTGAAACACCTAATTTTTAAATTTTTTTTTCCTTTCAAATTTTCATGGGCAAAATAAGCCACTATATAACTGCAGTATTACTTTCATCTATCCTGGTTTGCTAATTTTTACACTATTCCACAAGAAATCACAGAAAATACTTTGGATTCATTTCAGTAGCAGAAAAGAAAAATATTTGAGCCCTCTTTAGATATTTAACCTCCTTTAGTGGCTAGAAAGAAGGATAGGCTTTTTTGTAAAGGACTAGTCAGAGAATTTTCACTTGGCTGTAGCATTCCTGAGTCACTGTGGGCAAATTAAATACTTTTTTTTTTTTAATTCCCTGTTGGATTTTCTAGAATAGTGTTACCTTTCTGTCTTCTCCTAGTAGGCTATAAGTTGTTTGAGACAGAAACCATCTGGTATAGGGTCTATACAAGACACACCGATGCCAACTTCTAGGCAGGCAAAAAACTAGCTTGTTTCTGCTGCTGGTCTTTTTCTAGTATGTTTATAACTGCTCAGAATTTAAAATGCCTTTAGGTAAAACCTTTTCAATATATATATACACGTGGTATAGCCTGCTGGAAGTTCCCTTTTTAGTGAAGAGCTGCTTTACTTAACCCTGAGGAATGTAAGTGTGTAAATGTAATGTGTGTAATGTAAAGTGTGGAAAAAAACTTGTGGGTTTTTTTTTTCCCTCCTTTTTTCATTTTCTCTAAGGTATGGCTTTTGCCTCTATGAGAAGTTATATTTACTAGCATAACCCTTTTCAGTTATCTGCACCATGACATTAGTATAGAAATCGGTTATATATTCCTTTTTTATCTTTTTCATCTCTTTTAGAAAGACATGTAATTTCCAGCCTACTCATGTAATTCAGAGTAAAGGAAAGAGAAGTTTGCTATAACATCCTCAGACTTCCTGGTTGTAAACCTTTTGAATGTAAAATGAGAAATGTGAATGATTAATTAATTGAAAATGATGGCTAGAATGGCAAAGAATAAAAGGGGACTCTGTCTCTTGAAGTGCAATGTATAGAACCTTCCTTCTTGTTTTGTGTGAAATTGAAACCTGTTTGTAAGCCAAACTTTGGGGCATAGCAAACAATCTCTTAGAAGTTTGACTGATTTCTTGGGAAGCAGAGGAATCAGGAAGGACTTTGCTTATAACTTAAATCCTTCTCTACCACAGAAGACTTTGCACAAAGTTTTTGTTACACTTTAAGGTCACAGTATCAGGTACCTAGATTTTATTTCTTTTTCTGCTATATTTCTGCTAGTTTTTCTCCTTCCAAAAATCAAGACAGAACCTTGTTCCAAACTATTCACATGAGAATTACTGACATGGCAATGACATAGCTAAGTTTAGGATGCTGTGTTTGAGTCAAAGATCTTTTAAGAGAAGAGCTACTGTGATGTCTATGAATTGTTCCCCAACTTAAAACAGCCCTAAATTTTCCTTCAGTCCTTCTATGAGAAGAGTCTGATCTCAGGTATGCCTTTCCATGTCTCGCTCTATCACTGAAGCCTGTGTTCACTGATTTCACTGGGAGTTTCATCAGAAACAAGAAGAATCTTTAAGAGTATCAGCAGTAGTAATTTTCTTCTACCAACTGACATTCAGAGGCCCTTCTGGGGTTTCCATAGGCTGAAGGGAAAATACTGTTACTCTGCTCTGATTCAGATTTGCGGCATGAAACCTTCACTCCACTTACACACTGCACACATTGCATTTTACAGCCATTGTCTTGATTACTGAGCTGCAATTGATTTACTACAGAGCAAATTGAAAAATTATCTCTAGGCTTCTCTGTAAAATTACCTCTGATAGCAGGAGCATTAGACAGTGCCTTAGTACTAACGGGAGGCTGTCAGCCTGTCACTTTCCTGGCCAGCTAACTGACTGCTGGAAGAAAATTTAAGTCCAGCCTTAGAAGCTACAGCCACTGACAGATTGCCTCCTAACAATGGCAAACTATGGGATGGCAGATTGAGAAGGAGGGAGGGAGACACTCACCTTACTTTATTTGAGCAATTGGGGTGCTTGGTTGGCCCTTTAAATAACAGTGATGAAAGAACTCTCATGCCAAAGTTGGTAGGAAAGAGCAACATCCTTTTTATTTCAGCATCTGTGGTTTGCACGTATATCTCCTGTAGTGCACTGCTACTCATGTGCTTTTTTGTCCCCCTCATCAGGAGTAAGAAACACACCATAAAACTCAGACAGAGGCTTTAGAGCAGAGGAGGCAGTAGTCTTTCACACAGTATTCAGTGAAGATGGAGACCTCATTGTTACAGATGTAGAAGCTCAAAGTAGAAATAATTTTTCATGGAAATGTGATTTTTTGTTTCCTTTTTTCAATATGTTCATGGGAGATAGAAGACTGAGAAGAGATTTTTGACCCACAGCGTGTACTCAACTGTCATGACCAAGTCTTAGCAAGTTTATGAATAAGGGTATAGTTGAACGAACAAACAGAGACAATGTAAAATAAGTTAAACCAGACCAATACAAACCTCACTAAGGAAGATGCCATCTGGAATTTCAGGAGAGATTTTTGGTGCTGAGAAGGATGAAAGCTGAACTGGGAAGAATTAGACAATAAGTATGATAGAGAAATCATACTTATTGAGATAGTAGTTGGAGATAAGACCAGTGGAGGCTCAGATTTGTGTTGAGAGCCAGAGGGGAAGGAGTATAAAGTCAAGACACTGACTTCATGCTGGTGATGCACTTTGTGGTTTCATTTGGAACCAATATATTTGCAAGGAGAAAAACTGAAGGAGCTGTGTCAGAGGGCCAGGAAAGTTCTGTCTTCTAGGAGCTATTTTGAAGTTGCTGTTGAGCAACAGGAGGAGAAAAGTAATGTTTGCTTATTTTTTAGGGTCAGTGAATAGAGGCTATTTTCATACAAGGCTGTTTTTTTCCTCTAGGAGAGAGGCTGCCATTGGTGTAAATGAAAATGTTGATTCCCTTCTGCAAAAAATTTTATTTATTAGTGGGGATGCAAGTGAACACATGCATTACTTATATCTCCTGGGGCTTTCTATGGTTGTGATTTTAAGATCTCCAAGTGGAGTCACACCTATTACAGTTTTTACAACTGTGTTTTTAGCCTCACAAGTCCACGCACAGCTAGAATGTCTTTAGATCTTACCTTTACCTGTGCACGTGGGTGTGTTTACTTGTGCACACACTGCTTGTTGGCCCTTACAGCTTGTGTTGAAATCACAAACACTCACAAAGGTGACCTTCCTAACTGTAAGGTGACAGTGGTTTTGTCATTGTGCTTGGCATGACTGGGAGCTGTAGCTGTGAAAGGGCAATGCCTGCTTTTCTGTCCTTCCCTTCCACCTCCCACCCAAACAGAGCTCAGCAGCCTGCTAATGGGAGGCTGGCTTTAGCAACTTTGTAGTGACCCCTGGCTGATTTATGAACTCTTCCCTGCCCAGGAAGGAGAGGCTGACACACTCCCTTGTGTCTTCCTTGAATTCCTTCCACAATTTCTGCTTTCTTTTCTTGCCAGACACTTTGACACCATGACCTATTTTTACACTTACAGCTGCTTTGTTCTGAGAGCCCTAATGAGTGCAAAAGGGCATTTATGACTTCCAAACACTGCAAAGCATAATAGTGCTGTGGGGGCGACAATCTAAAAATGAGCAGAAACAGCAAAACACTTAAGGGCAAACAGGGCAAAGCCATCTAGAAATAACTACATACCTTGGAATGACTTTGTCCCACCCTTAAGGTCTTTCCCCTCCTCTTCCCTGTAGTTTGCAAAGCTCTGCCTAGGTGTTTCAAGTGTGCCTAAAATTAGGCTTTACAAAGCATTGGGGCACTGCGAATACCATGTAAAAGTGTCTCCATGTAAGCTTGCTGCTTTATGGTAGAGCATTGTTAATGCTTGACAACCTTTTAAGAAACAGCTTTCTTTGGACTCCAGCTTGTTGTTGTAGGTTATAGTCTGTATTTTCTCCTTCCTGGGGAAAAAGAACACAAAAGAGAAAGTTCTATTGGCATTTATCCTTCTTCTCAGCTTAATGATCTGCTTTATGCACTCCTTTCAGCGCAGACAGAATCCCTCAAAAGAGGCATTGACAGTTCTTATGGAAAAGTGAGTTTAACAGACTGAGGATGCTCTTGGGCTGTTTATATTCTGCTCAGGTCTCCCACATCACCAGCCACAGGGCTCCTTTTCTTGCTGTTATATAGCTAGGCTACAAAAGTGTGTATTTGACATAGTTGCCACTCAGAGTTTATTAATCTGGTCTTGTCAAGGTTCTTGATTTCTTGATGAAACCTGCTTAAACATGGAACTAGAAGAGTTATTTGGCATTGAGTTGAAGGGTTGGAGCCAGGCACTCTAAGCAGGAAGGTGGAAGTTGCTTTGCCATTCCTCTTAATTAAGATATTGCTCCATTCCTTTATGGTTTAGGGTCTGTGTTGTTTTTCAAATCTCCATCTATATTAAGAGCTCCACCCCCCCTCACAAAGTCACTAATGTGCAGTTGAAATCCTTCAAAAAGTCCAGTCTGGGAGAGGATCCTGTGGACAAAATAGCTTATCTCTCAATTTCATGGAAAATACCCAGGGCCAGTCGATGCCTGTCAGTGTGGCAGGGAAAATCCTGAGCCTCTCTTTACAGAAGCCTTGCAAAGCACTGGACCTTTGGGACATTTTGGGACGTGCAAGGGAACGTGCCTTTCTTTAGTTTCAAACATGAGTCATACTGAATAAACACACCCTGAAATTCAGGAAACATGTGGATGTAACAATGCCTATGTTTATTTGTTTCTAAAGGCTATCACGGGGTAAATGTGCACTAATAAATCAAACTTGGTGACCTTAAGGACCTAAAGAATATCACCACAGCAGAATTGGTTTGGTCCTTATGAGTGTGGGGTCAACTTTGGGTTTTGCTCCTTTTTTGACATGCTGAGTGCAGCTGCAGGTACTCACAAGCTGCTTCATTGAGGCTCTTCCTCTGAGCTAAGACTTTTTAGCACTGGCCTCCAAATGGTGCTGTAATCATAATGTTACGGATAGCATAGGATGATCAGCAGACCTTAATATTTTTGGGAAGTGAAATGATCCCTCATGCTCTCATAGCTCATCAGCTGCTTGCATGGTGTAGAATTTAACCTTCCCAGATTCCCAGGTTGAGGAGAAGTTAATTTCACCCCAATATTAACTGCTGATACTTGGAGGGCTAAGGACAGAGGGTGGCAGCACAGCCCTGTCAGAGCTCACCCACACACGCTGTAGAGGCTGTGGCATTGCTGAGTGGCTGTAAAACATTTCACACACACTTGTCTCTAATTAAATGTACTTTTATTTTTTTTGCTTCACAACAGGGCAAAAGTAACTTCTGTTTGCTTAGTGTGTTTTAAGCTCTATCTTATTGTTTGATTTAAGCTTATGTGATGAAGTTTAGAGCCACAAGTTTTGTGTGTAGTGTATGTGTGCAGGGAAAACCTTGACTCAGAGATCACCCACTGATCTTTAACTTATTAAATGCTGTAACTGATGCTCTTGCTGATTGTCCTGACAGCAACTAACAGGCCATCTGTTAGTGTAAGGCAGATAAGCAAGAAACTGTGGTACTGAGGATATAACCAGATCTAGCTTGGAGGCAGAGTGAAGAATTTTGGTACAAATCATAGCACTGAGGAATGAACCACGTTTGTAGAAGGAGGCATGCTTCCAAGAGCCCTAAAATGCTTCATTTTTCATTTTGTCTCATTGGAAAAACTGAGACACCAAAGTGCTAAATGCGCTACTGGACCAGGTTGGAATTTTACAGTGTTGAGTGCAGGGCTAAACCAACCCCAAATCCAGCAGATCCTAAGCCTCCTGAAACCAGATCTATGTACCTCACTGAAAAACTGGTGCAATCTTTATTCCTCTCTCACTTTCCCAGATAAGTGCAATGAAAGTGGTGGGCTGTTGATATAAATATATGCCATGCTATAAGAATATGCATATGTTGAAAACCTTATTCCTGAACCTTTGATGAAAACAACAGTAGGATTACTGAAGGATCTTTCAGAGTTCTTAGTACTAATAAAAGTTTTCCTGAATGAGTGTCAAAAATTATCTTTTCTTAAAGAAGTTAACAGAGCAATGAAAGGAAACCTTGCCCATTTCCTTCATTAACAGGAATAGTCTTTGTTTCACATGTTTTGAATGAGAGGTCAGTTTTCAAACAGCAGACCAAAGTTTCTGGGGCACACTGGTCAAAGCTCAAACATAAAAGTTTAGTATTGTTGAAAATTGGTGGTGTGATTATATTGTTTATAGTGCTTATATTGTGCTTATTTATATTGTTATGAATTGATTTGGACCTGTGTAATACATTGATGTTGTACCTTGAAATCCCTGTAAATCTGAGATAACAAACCTAACTACCAAATGATGGTTACTGGAACTCTATGAAAGCAAAAGATAATTTATTTATGACTTGTGCTGTAATAAGAGCTTTGAAAATTAAGAAGCATACAGACAAACACTGGGCCACTTTTACAAATGCCTTTGTCCTCATTCATTTTGTTTAACACTTCAAAATTTCGCTTAGATGAGATATTATGTCTTGCTTTTACATCTGTTGGTTTACTTAATCTTGTCTTGGTGGGCTCTTCTGGCTAATCAGGAAATGCATCACAATCTGTTTATTTGTGCAGATGAAATAATTTTATGTCTGCTAATTTCAGGAGAGGCTATTTCAATTCTGAATTGTCTCCAAAAGCCTTAAGTAGCTTACTGAGAAACAGAACCAATGTTTATACCTATTTTGTACTGGTCGTAATTTTAGATCAGAAGAACATAAAATAATATTCCTGAGCTGGAGATATAATGTGCCTTTTTTCAGCAGACAGAACATCTGAATTTAAAACACCAGAGGAGATCATCTTCCATCTCAGCCCTCTTTGGATGTCAGCACAGGTCTATTAAAAAAAGACATTAAAAATCCTTGAAAGGACAAAGGTCAGATCTGAACAGGCTAATTTATATACAAAATAGAAAATGGTATTAGACAAATCAAGACCTGATTGATAGAAGTCACAGCACATGTTTTCATTGGAACTTCATCTTTGTGAAAGAATCTGAAATATTACTGAAAGAACATTTTTAGTTACACCTTTAAACAGCAATTTGATAATGTCATGCAGCTGTGTTAACATTATTGCCGGAACCTTATGCAGTTTTTTGCTGACCTCACATTTCTTAATAAGTGCCCTCTGATCCTCACAAATCAGACAAAATGTTGAAAGAAATATTTGCAATGACCCATTTTCTGCAAAGAATGTATTGTCCATATTGTCCTCCCTATGAGCCATTGTTTTGGAAAAACTTTGTCTGCCAGAAGCTGATGAGGGATGTCTCCAAAACTTTCATAAGGTGTAAATTGTATATGATGACACACATTCAATGCCCTTCCATTTCTGCAGGGAAGGGTTAAACAAAGTAGGATAACCCCTAATTTTGGGCAGGTTTGCTTTGTAACTGTTTGGTGGCAGTAACATTGTCCTGACTTGAAAGGTGGGATCCTCCACCTGTGGAAATGCAATTTTGGGATGGAAAGGGATGTGAGCTACAGGCTGTGATGTGATGGTGGGGGCCAGGCAGGTAGGTGAATGTGTAAAGCAGCTGTCTGTGTTTCTTTGCTGCAAATAAGATTCGTTTTTAGATAGGTTCACTTTGTGCTGGGAGCCAGAGCATCTCCCTAGAATTTAGAGAAGTCATTTCAGCCGAGTTCAGGAAGACTCAATAATTGTGCCCTTAGGTTCTGAAGAGCAAGAAATGTTTTGAAATAATTATTCCCAGCGGAAGCTGTAATGAGGTTAGGTTAGACACGATGAATAATTCTAATTCCTTACTGTGTAATGACACAATTTAAAATAGCATTTCAGACATGAGCCTCCCAGGTAACTGGGTTAGATCAGTAATCTCCTGCTCTGATAGAAACTCTTCTAATCATTCCTCAGTGTTGTCTCTTTTTGTGATTGACTGAACATAGGCTTTATGGCTTTCAGTGCAGCAATATGACTATCTTATTTATTCACCATATTGCAACCATATTAATTAAGCAATAAAATACTCCAGATTACTTGTTGGGATTATTTACATACCATGTGTTTTAAAGGGGGAGGAGGAGGAGGAATTAGTGACTCCATCTTGAGAGGTGACTAAACACTAGAGGAAACAATTCCAGGCATTTTATAGCCTTGAATATGGAGCCTACATTTTCTCCCTGTGACTGTACATACAGACAAGATGCTTATTTGAGGGCAAGGTAGAATACAGTTTTCAATATAAATATTTTGATTGTGGGAGAAAAACAACATCCTTGAAAGTGATTCAGGGGATGAAGATCCTTTTGAGCAGCTGTACGCAAGGTTACACAGAATAACTATGGCACCCCACCATATTATCACTCTGGTGGCTGAATTTTTTTTTTTTACCAATGAAGTCTCCTTCCTCCAAATAGTCTCTGAAGGGAAATCAATAAAATAATATTCTCTTGCAAGAGAAAAGATGTGTATAAACTTTACAACAGAGAAAATAAGTTTGTCCATAGCAGTGAGGAAGTCTATGCTCTTAACTACCGTAATATACATGTAGGGCTCCCAGCAGGACTGACTCTTCCTCATACAAACTGCTTTTATGTCTTCTGTCCTCTCAAGCATCTTTCTGCTGCTGATGGTCGTGGACACTGAGCCCAGGCCATGAGAGACTTTAGGTTCCACCTTCCTCTCTCAGCTGTATTACTCAGGCATCAGTTCCTCACTGCTCTGCAGGGACTGGTTGATACATCGGATTAGGAAGCCTAAGACTATGAAGAATAGCTCAAGTGGTAATGGTTCATCCTTCTCCAAAGGAAAACAATTGGGAAGTAGTGAAGGCACCTGGAGCACAGATGCAGTTGTCTCAGTAAATTACACAGGCATGAGGGCCTGACCTGTGCTTGTTAGCTGCTTGGGAGATCTGCAGTGTCCCTTAAATGTGAATCCAGTTTCTACACAAGCAGAGTTTATTTCTTTCCTTCTGGAAGAGATTGTGGAACCATCTCTGCTAAACTTGAAGAGAGTGCAAGGGTTGTACAGTGAGCCCTTTTTATGTGGAGAAAGAAAATGTCTTTCATATTGCCTCTGTTACCCCAAGTATTCAGGCAAGTACCTGTTGGTGAACTTCCACCTCTCTTTCCTGCTCTTAATTTCTGTTTGTCAAGTTTGCTTGTACAGACAAAATTCATCTTTGTCCTGCACACCACAGCTCTGTAATAGCAGGAAGGCCTGGCCAGCCACTTAAATCAGTGATGTGACCTCTGTTGTGCTCCCTTGGAGGCAACCCTGTGCCCTCCCCGGGCTCTGTATTTTGCTGCCCAAGGTCGCACATCGGTTATATGGCAGCGTGGAGAGTGGCACATCTTCTGCTTGGGAAGATGTGTTCCTTGGGGGCTCCCCAGAGGGCTCATCATAGATTTATGTCTGTTTGTCCTCACTGTACTAATCACCTTGTGGTTAGTGCAGATGCCTGGCTTAGTCTCCTTAGCAGGGTCAAAGAGGGGAAATTTCAGATCTCCTTATTCCTCTGTTTGCCTTGGTTTTCTCACCTTCAGAGGGGAGATAACAGCAACACTGAGACAGCCAAATATTTGCTTGTATGAGTACGTATCTTAATTAGCAGAGTCCTTTGAAAAACTAACGGTGGCAAGTGCTCCAACAGCAAAGAGGAACCCTTCATGCTATAAAAAGCTTGGACTTTTTTCCTCTAGACTTTAGACACCTCTTAGGATGGAGATACTAATTTCTTCTCCTCCCCCTTTAACACACATAGTATGTAAATAATCCTAACAACAATCTGTCTGGAGCATTTTATTGCTTAATTAATATGGTTTCAATATTCTGAATAAATAAGATCACATTCAGATTGTGAGTATAGTAAAGTTAAGGGGATATGATCCAAGAAGGAGTTTCAAATCCCTTTGCATCTGTTCCTCTATTTTCTTTGATTAATTTTATGTTCTAAATTAAATTATTCTTATGAATTTGTTTCCTCTGATGTTCTGCCCTCCTCCCCTCATTTTTTTCATCATCTGTCTGCTCAACACCTTTCCTGCTCTCTAGAACAGGGAAATAAAAGCCACTTGACAGCCCAGCTGGCTGAGCAGGTCTGTGCTGTTCCTCTCCATCCCTTGTGGGGCTGCTGAATGTGATGGGTTTGGAAAGCTCTGGATTTATTAGTCTCTGTTTTCAAATGAATGCAGGCTTTCCAACTGGCATTCATTGTTACTTTGATCCAGGTTTTAATTGAAAACTTGGGAATTCCAAATCAATTGAACTGTAGTAGATTTACTTTTTAGTAAAAGATCCTTTTCTTCCCCTCTTACCTGCCCTTAAATAAAACTCAAAAAAAAAGCCAAACAACTCCCAGGGCCTTGCTTATTTCTGTTTAGCGAAGGAGAAAAAATTGTTAAGGTTTCATCTTTTTCGTATGGTTCTTACAAGGATTTTTTTAAGTTTTGGCTACAGAAATGCTGATGTGACTATAGTTTCCAAGTTATCAAAGGAGGTCAAAAACAGCCTGAAAAAAGTCACAAGACTGGGGAAACAGGAAAAACCTCATAGGCATAAGAGATGCTTATTTGGTAATTAAACTTTCATTTTCATTTTGTTAAATTATAAACTGCCAATGCAGGGAGTCTCCTCAGGCTAGAAGGACCTGGCACATTTTGGGCATTCCCTCAAGGGAAAAATAACTTGGTTACAGGTATAGATGCTAAGGAAATACTTGTTCTCTTTGGCTTAAAGAAGAGTCTTTGCTCAAAGGTTCTTCCTTGCAGACCTGACCTTGCACACCACAACCTGCTAATTTCCCTTGCTGCTGCCTCCAAAATACTGCAGCTCCTGCTGGGGTGCAGCTGCCTCCCCATCCCTCCCTGATACCCCTCTTGCTGAGAGCAGCCAGCAGTGCTGCATGAGTTACTGATGTCTGACTCTGTGGTTCCTATTTTTCCTAAAGTGAGCAACTTCCTATTCCCAACTGATTTATCACCACCACCACCACATTTGATGGGATCAAAAGCTGTCATAAATACCCTCTCCTTTTTCTTAATGATGTATTTTTATGGTGTGTGATTGTTAGTGGAACTGGAGTTTATCTCTGGTTAACAGTTTATCTCTGGTAAAAAATTGTCTGAAACCAACCTGAGAGGTTAGAAAGCCCTTGGAGAGGTACAAACCCACATGGCCAGACTAAATCACCATTGAGAAATGGATTATGGTTAGAAATCAAATGTTTTTTCCAGGAGTGTTGTCAGGTCATGACCATTTACCTGCTGTCCTATCTCATTGTGCACAGTGGAAGACGAAGACCGGTGTTTCCTGGTATTCCTTTGAGTAAATCTTTGCACCAATTTATTTATGGTTATTTTTTCACTCTTGTGTTGCAGACTCCTGACTGCACTCAACTGCTCGTGGAGCAATCTGAATGGTGTGTGACTTTTCCTCCTGCCCTCACAGGGAATGCAAAGAAAGGATGCAGGAGGCTTCCCACATGTTAGTCAGCTCCCACATGTTGAGGGACATGTGCTGTGCGTGTTGCTTCATGGTGCTGTTTCTTTGAGTCTGACTCCTGAAACCTTTTCCCATTTGAGGCATGTTAGCCATAGTCTCTCCACTTCTAATTTGTAAAAAATTTTTGCTTGCTTTTACTACTTACACTTGTCTCTTCTCTGACAGTAAAAGAAACAGGAAGTTAATGCAAAGTAAATCACACCTGATTTATGCTGGTATAAACAGCGTGTATCTCTTCACGTGCAGGTAAACGGAATTATAAAGACGTTTGTGAATAAAATTTTGAGAAATGAGAGAGTTCTCTAGTAACTCATTTACACTGACAGGAGATGAATAGAGGTAATTTAGTCTCATAAAAGTAAAATTGGCTCATGTCTTACATGGGGATGGGAAAAAGATTATTGTTTAGCAGCTGGAAAGCTGAGTGGAGCTGAGAATTGGCAGCTGTGCTGAGGGGGTTTGACTGCCTGGCTCTGTAACCTCGGGTGAGTCATTCAGTGTGCATGGTGTACATGCTGCCTCCTGTAAATACAGATCTAATTCTTGGCTAGTTTGTAGAGGGATTTGCTCTCCCTAAGTGAGGCACCAGAAAATAGGACTCTGGTGTGGTGCTACTCAATTTCTATGTTTGAATAAGAGCATTTCCTCCTCTCCTTCTCCTGTGGCTGATATATTTGTTCCAAGTGTATTTCAGTCTTCACATCTTTCCTGGGGACAGAGTGGAAAGTAATCTTGAAAGAAAAGCAAATATCCTTTGGTTTTAAAGTTATATAGTAATAAGATGAAAAGATTAGGGCCTGTGGGAGTAGGTGTTATGAGATTCAGATGAAGTACTTCATCTTCTACCTTGTTGGACAAATAAGCTGGACTGAAGGCACAAATGAAATGTGCTTGGGAACTTCCTTCCAGGACTGTTACTAGTGAAAATGTTGTGAAAATCCCCGAGTCAAAAGAGGGTCAGGGCTCTGCTCTGTGGTGTGGGCTGAACAGCAGCTCCCTCTCAGGGTTTAGAGATTGCCTGAAATGAGAGACTTGGGCAAGAATGAGGTAGATGTAAAAAGAAATTTAAAAAATTCATGAAAAGAGGTAAAGATGTTGCATTGCTAAGTCTGGAGAACCTTGAAACCTTATTCTACCACTGTGGAGAAGGACAGCAGTGGTGGTGTGTGTTTTATTTTTGAAGGTGGAACAAGAGAGGAGTTCTGGATTGGCTGTGAGATGGCCTCTGGCTTTCAAAGGTTCAAGTAGGTACTTTATAAAAATCTATGGGACGAGCAAAAATGCATTGGTTCTGCAGTGTGGGTAATGTTTGTTTATTGGTGTCAATGGATTTAATCCCACAAAATGTCCATTTTTGCCTAACCTGGTCATTTTAGGCATTTTTAGGCTCTGAGAAAGCTAAGCAAGGAGGCTGGCTCATTCCTACTGGTGCTTTGTTTCCTAAGAAGTGTTTGCATCAGTCTTTTTGAAGCTGGGCTATTATACTAGGAAATGGAGTTGCTAAACCTTGCATTATCAGTAATTAATATAATGATTATGTTTCTCTTTTCATTTTTGTGGGCTTTCTGGTTCCTCTGAGTGGTGATGATGCGCAGGCTGCCCTTTCTTAATGAATTTTTTACACATTATGGCTGGTAACTGGAGACAGAAAGATACTTTGTGTCTCTTTATAACATTCCCCTAAATTACTCTGAAGATGCTGCTGCCTCAGTACTACCACACATGATACTTCTGGGCTTTAAATCAGCTCATCATGCTGCTGATCTGCGAGTACTGTTGTTTACAACAATTTGGGGCTCTTGGCTAAACACTGCAAACAGCTTCAGCCTAGGACTTGCTGAAGTCCCCAGTGATCACTTGAGCCCGAGTGCTAATCCTTATGCTTTGCAGCCTGGGTTGGGATTTGCCACCAGGATTTAAAGAAAAGCGAATTCAAACATAGGAAGCTGTACAAATGCTTGAGGCCTGGGTAGGCAGGGGAGAGCTGTGTGAGTTCAGGGAAATCTCTGTCTCTCCTAACCTTTAAAGGTCTGTGTGCATCTCTGGGTGATTTACTTGAAGAATACCCCTAGCTTCCCACCTCCGAGTGAAAGGACAAATCCAGTGAGGGGTGCAAGTGAATGTGAAGTGTAGAAGCTAAAGACAGAGAGTTAATAACCCAAGAAAGGAAAGCTATGCACAAATAATTGCAACTTCTCGGTAGGCAGGGGAGAGCTGTATGAGTTCAGGGAAATCTCTCTCTCCTAACCTTTAAAGGTCTGTGTGCATCTCTGGGTGATTTACTTGAAGAATACCCCTAGCTTCCCACCTCCGAGTGAAAGGACAAATCCAGTGAGGGGTGCAAGTGAATGTGAAGTGTAGAAGCTAAAGACAGAGAGTTAATAACCCAAGAAAGGAAAGCTATGCACAAATAATTGCAACTTTTCCTGGTGTCGTGGTTTAACCCCAGGCAGCCGCTCCCTCATTCCCCCACCAGCAGGATCAGGGAGAGAACTGGAAGAGTGAAAGCCGGAAAACTCATGGGTTGAGATAAAGACAGGGAAAGCAAAAGCTACACACACAAGCCAAGCAAAGCGAAACAAGGAATTAATTCACTGCTTCCCCTGCGCAGGCAGGTGTTCAGCCATCCAGCAGCCTCCTGTGCCATGGGGAAGCATAGAGATGCAAAGATACACCATGATGAGGGAGGGGAATTTTGGAGTTATGAGAGGACAGAAGATCATCTTGCAGTGCAGGGTAATATTTGGGGAATGTTTTATAATTTTTTTTTTTTTTTTAATTTCTGGTTGTAGTAAATGTTTTCAATGAGTGATTTCAACGTGTGATTTTTCAAAGTCAGTGTCCCTGCAGATGCAGAACGGGCACACTACAGCTTCCCTCGATAGCATGTCTGCTCTGTGAGCTCCAGTCCTTGAAAGGAAGTGCCATTTTTCAATTCTTGGCCTGTCTGAAGATGATGCTTTTGAAGTGCCCAGCTTGTGACTGACACCCATTATCTCTGATTCCTTCTCCTCCTCCATTCTGAAGTACATCACTGTTCTCATGGATTGTCTTGCCTGATGTAGTAGTTCCTAAGTTATGTCATTGTCTCATTGCCATCTTCCTTTCAACCCAATGCTTTCAGTGACCCATTTTACCTTACTCTTTGCCTTTTCACTGCTGATCTCCCTACACCCTTTTCATGTTTGAATAATTGCCCAGTGACTTAGATTTACTTTACCTCCTATTGTAAAACTTTTCAGGAAGAGAATGTGTCTCTACAACTTGCTTTACCTTTATGGCACTACAGAGTAGAAATGCTTGTTATCAATAATGCATACCAAAATGGCCTCTTATTTGACAAGTGTACTTCTATTTTAATATATAATATTTATGTCATGCTTGTAAGTAGTTGTCAGCATATTTCATAAAATTAATGGAGTCCCACAAAATGGGAACTTGCTACTGTGTCTGGCTGTAAAATTTTTGCTGGGAAATGGAAAGAGGCTGCAGGATTTTGTATGCAAAATATGAAAGCCGAAGATTTGGCTTTGTGTGTATTTGGCAGCCAGTGTTGGAAGCAGAGTGATGTATGTGATATATTAAAACACTTTAGAATGATAGAGAAAAGAAAGCTTCAAATTTTGTTGAAGCTATTCAAGTTAAGACACGCACACTTTCATTAAAGAAGCCAAGCAACAGCTGAATTGAAGCCACTGATTTGTTTTCACTGGGAAAAAACAGCTCTGAGTGATAAGAAGATGGAGAGTTTGCTTAGTGAGAATAAATTCATACATGATGTTTATTGTCTAAACCATATTTGAGAAACAGATAATCTGTAGGATACTAAAAAATAAAAGAAAGAAAAGAGAAACATAGCATAGCATGTCTGCTGCCTTTCCCTCAAGCATTCCTTAAGCTCTATCCACTCCACAAATCTCCATGTAAAATTCTATGGAACTGTTTTCTCTGAGTGAAAAATTGACTTTGCTTAAATGAACAATTTTGCCACTGACTTAAATGGAGCTGGTTCTCTTGCTGTACAAGCTATTTTTAGAAAGAAAAATGTTCATTGATGCAAGAAATTTCTCCCTGTTAGCCTATTTTTGGTGACACCACGGATATAAAGATGGAAGATTGCCCAAGCAGGTTTCAGCCGTGACCAACCAATTAATGCTCTATTGGAAAATGTTAATATACTTTGGTGTGACACTGTTTCCTCCTCTTTTTTTTTGCTTTGGAGCAGAAAGAAGTGAGAATTAGATTCTGAGAACTATCTTACTGTCTATCAAACCCTATGGCAGAAGTGGATAGTGTAAGGTTTGCTTAGATCTGTAAATATATCTTCGTATAAAGCACAAATAGAGTCTGCATGTTCTCTCACTTTTTTTAGTGAGAAATGTTCAGGTTTGGGATTAAAGTGAGATGTGGACAATAGTGTTTTTTCTGGACAAGATTGTTACAGTACATTAAAACCACACTGCCAATTGGCTTTTTTTCTTTAATTTTTTTTTTTTAAATAGCTTTTATTAACTTGAGGTGCTCAAGACTAATAATAGCTCTGAGTTGCTTTGATTGATGATGTGAAAGCAACACACAACTGGAATGAAGAAATAAAATATTAATGATGAGAGGGGTCCTGTAAAATGTCAGCACGAGAATGCTAAAAGGCAAACAACCTTCCACAACTTGGCCACAAAATGTGCACAGAGTTTGGAGAGCACGTGAAAGTTTAAGAGGGGCTTCCAGTGGGAGGGTTTATTATGGTGAGTTTACAGGGTGAGTGAGAGCTGGTGCAGACAGAGGAGCAGGTACCTGGGACATGAGGGTCAAAGTGCTGGCTTTGGAATAATGCTGCATGCTAACAGCCTGCTGGGCTGTGCATGTATGAATGCATAAACCCAGGAGAGAGCAAAACCCTGTGGTTTTCCTCTTGTTGCAGTATTCAGAGTGCAGCTCTTGAATCTCAGTGACCATTTCCTGGGTTTGGCAGTTTGCTTTTCAATGTGTAATCTCTCCTCCTGCATTTGAGATCAGCTAGGGCAGACTAATCCCAAGATTAAGGCGGATCAGATGAAGGGCTGTTTCCATAGCAGATGCTGCCATGTGAGCACTGAGTTCCTCTTGTGATTGAGCAAGGCCATAGGGCAATGCAAATGGGGCAAATCCTGTTTGTCTTGACTAATTGTCAACTCAGTCCTAGTTCCCTTCTCCCCTGCAGAAAACAAACTACACCAAGCATCCAATTAAGGAGAGTGAATTGGTTGACATTCTAACCCAGGCTTGCATTTACATCTCTTCTGAATCAGTCTGCAGGAAGGTTTTCCTTAGTTCATGTTTGCCTTGTTGAGTAGCAGTTTGTCTATTCCTGGGGCCAGCTGCAGGAGGGCACTGTCTGCTCACTGCCCCAAGGACTTCACTGTGTAGCTGAAACTGCTGCAAAAAATCTCAGAGCTGCCCTCAAAAGCGATTTAAGCAGGTCTAATGAGTAAGTCTTTTGACAGAAATTGATACTACTGAGACTGTTCTGTAAAACCACAGCAGTTTATTTCAGTATCATCCTGGGAGGAGGCTTTCTACTAAACAGAGAAAACAAGGTTATCCAGGAGGTGTAGCTGTTATTTCAATATTTAGATTGGAAATCTTAACGTCCTTCTGAAACAAAATACAGTTACAGTTCCTATGACAACTGTTTCCCTCTCCTCTGGAGCATGGGCTAACGACAGGATTTCATTACACGGTCATGTAACACTGGGCACTGTGACAGCCTTGTCATCTCCACTGCGCTGTTTGCTCCTAAATGGCATTTAGCTTTGCCCACTTGTGTTGTGCAGAGCATGAATTGTAGTGACTGACCTTCACTGTGCTTATTGCCTGCCACCTCCCACTTCCCAGCTTCCCTCTTTTCATTAGCAGGCTCATTTTCTACCAAAATACATTTGGTATGCTGAATTTTGTTGACAAAAAATTCCTAGAAACTTATTTCAGTGGTAGAAATTCTATACGCTGATGTTAATTAAGAACAGCATGTTAACAAGTACACAGAGTGCTGACAAAAATTTGTGAGTACAGCAGCTAAACCAGAATATGCAGCAGATTCCTGTAATTAGTTCTGCAACACACGTAAGAAAAACTGTAACCAGTTGAACAGATATATTAAAAGACTTTATTCACAATAGAGAAATTTTTACAAATATAAGTTCTTAAAAATTAAGCATCTTGATCTATTATGTATTCCATAATTTCAGTTTATATAAAGATGAAAAGACTAAGTGGAATATGTACAAATCAAAACCAATTTAAATACATGATAGAAATGGATATGTATGAAGTTACCATAGAAACAGTGAGCTATTGGGCATTGCAAAAATCTGTGTATAACCAACACATATGCAATATTTATCTCACAAACAATCAAAAAAATATTTTTTGCCCTGTGAAACAATGTTGGTGCCATTTAAAGGGATCTACCTCTGGGGACTCAACATATGTGGATTCAAATGCATTATTATTCTACAAAGGAATGGAAGAAGTGTGGGCAGTGTGTATCTTTATGCAAAGATAATGTGTCCATGTCACTGGCTTCTCCCCCCCTGCCACCCCCCCTCCCCCCCAATGAGCAATTTCTTCTGCTCCTATAATGACTGGGAACACAAAGTCAACATCACTAGCCACTTCCATGAAGTTAGTCAAGTGAATGGGAATTAAAATGCATGTTGTCTTGTTATCTTACTGATCTAACAAGCAGTGGTAAATATGGACTGTTTAAAAATGATTGCTTTAACTTTGGTGTTTTGGGCTTATTTAAAAAAAAAATTGATATATTCTCAGTTTATGAAAAGTTTTTTTCTTACAGCTGGCAGATCTACATGTTGTACAATCTTCTCGTCTACTTACATTACTTTACAAAAAGTACAGTATAGTGCAGTTTGTACATACAACCTGAATACCAATACCACATCAAATTTGTGCTCTTTCAGATCATCCTAACTCCCACGCTAAGAAAAATTCATATGAAATGTCTGTTTTACAAGGAAACAACCATGATGCTTATATCTAAGTACATAAGACCCAATGCACATAGAGCTGTGTGACTGGAGCCTGCTTTTGAAACCGGAGACCTGCCTGGTTCTCTGCTCCTCCCTTCAGCTCGCTAAGTACCAGCAAGATCTCCACAGACAGCTGGGGGATGCAAACCTTGGTTAAGAAAACCACGTAGAAAGTGGCTTAGAAAACACACTTCTCAAAGACTGTTTCTGTCTGAGCTTTTCTAGTTATTTAACTGAGATGAGGTCTAAAGCAGCACATACATGTGGGGGACAGTAGCAGCAGGTGACCCAGTAAGGATAACTAAGAAAAAAAAAAATTTTTCATGTTAAAAAGAGATGAAATATTTTGGTTTTATTCCACAGCTATGGTGGTTCAGGGGATGGAAAAAAAATCTCCCTTATAAATACTATTTATAAAGAAATTCAATGAAGTATAATCCTCCAATGCTATAAATTCTGGAGAATCAAAAGCAGCAGAATTTCTGATTTTCAACGAGGAGAGAGTCAAGACCTCATCCTTCCTTGGTTGGGTTCAGAAACCTGCTGGGCCATGAGGGAATACGTACTTTAAAAAAGAAAATAATAATTAAAAAAACAGTGGAGCAAAAAGTTTTGAGCTGCTGTGCTGGCTCTGTGTAAGCAAGCTTTACCTGCACATCCATTTCTATCCATTCTCCCAGTGCTGGGTGGCCCAGGCTCACCAAGGTGCCCCAATAACTCCCTTCTCATGTAGAAATGCCCAGCTCTGCCAAGCCTGTGCTGGAGCATCAGTGGATCCTTGCCTTCTCCCCTACACCAGTGTCTTTGGCAGCCTGTGTCGGACGAGCCATCTCCTCTGTCAGCAGGCAGCGCTGTCTTTACAGACTGGAGGGCAAGCTCCATGGGTCAGCTTCCAGCTGCTATATATACAAGTGTAATTAGTTATTTTTGGCTTCTACCTAAGAAAATCTCCACTGCAGACCTCTATCAGCATAGAAAAAATGTACTCTAAAGCCGAAACAAATGTGTTCCCTCAGCTGTGAGCTATCTTACTAAATACCATTCAAGAACGTTCCTGTTCAGAACCAGATTTGTTCCACTGCAGTCCAGTCAATGAATAATGTTCTTTCTCAGAATGGGAAGCCAGGTGTTTCCTACCTGAAATGCGTGGAAGTCATCCCATCACTAAATGAAAACAGGTAGACTTAAAAGTCATGTAAACCACTTCAAACCAAGTAAAACAGGAATTGTGCCTCATTTCTTTTTCCCTTTGGTGATGCCACAGAGCAAAACATTTTTGGCAAAGCTGTTACCTTTCTTAATAAGTCTCTTAAGGAATATTTTTTAAGCACATTGCATTTCTGTTACTTATGACAAAACAGTGTTGTCAGAAAGTTTTAGTTCAATGCAGAATAACTTCCTCTCTGAATGACTTCTTTTGAGGAGGCAGGTTTACTTCAAGGCATCTGAACATCCATCTTTATTCATATAGAGACATTAAATTGCTTTGTAACAATTAACCATCAAGTCTGGTGTCAAGTCTGGACCTACCTAAATCTTTGCAAAAGTAACAGAAAAACAAATGAACTGTATCTGATATAATTCTGAACTTCCAGGAGAATGTTGTTGAGTGGATTCTTTTGCCAACCAACCAAATGAAAGCTACTGGACTGAATATATAAAGAAGGTTAATAGACCCTTTCTTAATATGAAATGATTATCTTATTTTACTCCATAGTAGTTTGACCAAAGACATAAGAATAACACCACCTAGAAAAGGGAGGAAACAATTTATTCCATTACAATATTCTAATCAAAACCTGAAAAACTAAGGTCTGCTAACTAATGTGCTAAATCCATAGAAACTAATTTAATCTAACTTCAACTTATACTGCAGTTTCAGTTGTGTTTGCATGAGATGAAAATATCCCTATGTCAACTTCATTGACAGTGAAATACATCAGATACTCCAGCAAGTAATGATAGACCCGCATAAGAAGAGGCTGTCACAGTCACAAGATTCGTCCTGGATGACACAAAACAAACTAACATAGAACATAAAAAAAAAAAAAAGAAAAAAAGAAAAAGCTCTTTATACTTAATTCAATATGGCTTTTTGCAACATGGCAAAATATTACAGCTTAAAGCATACATCTCCTCACAGAGGAGAGAAGAATTTTGCAGTCAAATTAAAAGCATAACAGGAAACAAGTAACATGCAGACCCTCTGCTTTTTTTGGCCAAAATGTCACTGCAGCCTAACAGAATGTGGGAAGATACCCTATTTCACTTCTAAGAAGGTATTAATCTGAATTAGAGGATTAAGGTTTTATCATAATTAATTGGGTACATTCATAAAAATTTACTGTTAAAGAAAACAGACTGCAAAACACTTGATTAAAAAATTTAACTTAGGAATTTAAAACCAAATCATGTGCCCGAGTCCTGGAAACGTAAGGAATGAAACAAAGTATAAATTAATCTTCATCTATTTCTGGTTTTCTTCTTTAGTCACATCATCTTTGTGAAGAACAGGGAGAGGATGAGCCTCTGTGTTGAAGACCCAGTGTTCAAATGGAAGAAGATCATCTTCAGAAAACAGCAAATACAGGTACCTGGCAAGAAAAAAAAAAAAAAAAAGCAGGAAATGAGACCCCATCAGGGAAGTGACTTTCAGGAAAACACACACTAATTCATATGTAATTTACTTGAGTACTAAACTTCCTGTTGAGATGGCACGACTGATTTTTTCTTGCACAGCAAAAAAAAAAAAAAAAAAAACCAAAACAACCCAGAACTGAAGAGACATAGACAAAAGTTTAATTTCATTAAAGATTTAGGAGATATTGATAGATAATGAAAGCTTTTGTTTTTTTCTCTTAACAGGCCCTGCAAGCTTTCAATGGAAGTTGTTTTTTCTTCTTTTTCTAAAGTTTTAAAATGAAAAATATGCAATAGAAGTCTGTTAAGTTCTATGTCTAGTCAATTTGTTTCATTAGTGCTTGCATATATAATTCGATCCTATCAAAGACAGGAGATGCAATGTCTCAGAAACTATCAAGTACCTTTATCAGAAGTAAAGATAATTTGCAGAAGTCAGGGAATTTCATTTATTGACCCAGATTGGAAAAAATAAGGCAATTTTTCTTCCTGTCACCTAAGAAGAGCTCTGCTACTTCACTCAGATTTTGTTACGTGACAGTGTCAAGAGTACTAATGATAAATACTTATCAGTAAAGATGATACACAGAACTACTTCACATTAATGGAAGTCAACTTTCTTAACTTACTTGAGTGTCTCTGAAAGGAAGAAACTTTGCTGCACATCGTCATGGCTTTCATGATTGTTATAAACATCTCTAATGCCAGAATAGCCGCCGTCTACTCTGCAGTGTTTTTCCAGTGCCTGAAGCAGGGAAGAGAACACCCAAATCACCCAAATTAACAAAATGAATACTATGTCAGTTTTTCTGTTTGGCAATAAAACTAGCAAAAAACAACTGCCACAATTCTTTTGATAAAGAGATGAAAACTTGGTAAATGTCTAGATTGAAAACTCTTTAAAAAAAAGACATAGGCATACCAGTCTAATTTCATAATCAGGAAGAGAAACAAAATAATAAATGAATAAAAAGTGAGCACAAACCAGCTTTCAGAAGGAATGATGTATGGGTATAAGGATTTAAAGACATATGGATTTTCACTTATATTATTTTTCCCCTTTTTTAATAGGAGTAACAATAGCCTTTCTCTCCCAGTCTCACAGCCTTTGGAAATTGTGTTACTTATACCTCTTCTGGTCATATTTTGCTACTTAAAATGATTGTGACATAATTGAACACCATACTAAAGATCATACTCCTGCAAATCCCTTCAAAAAAAAAGAAAGGCAACTCTCAATTTTCTGTGTAAGTTATATGGCTTCTCTTTGCAGTTATTTAATTTTTCAATGGGAAACCACTGATATTGGGCTCTGACTGAATTTCTCTTGTGCAGCAGTCATATTTTTCTTTGCTACCTCTCTGAAAAAAGCTTTGTCTATTACACTGGTGTAGACAGAAAGCCAGGACTTAACACAACATAATTTAGCTGTAACAATAAGAAAGTGTTTTTCTCTAGCTAGTTTCCAAACTCTTTATTCAGTTAAAAGGTGTAAAACAGATGACTGATTCCTATTTCACAATAAAAAGGAGTACATGGGCCACGTAAAAATACAATTTCGTTTCTGCCCACATGAATGTCCTATATTTATGAAGGAGAAAAAAGATCAGATGAAGAGTATATATAAAAGGGCAAAAAAGATGCTGGAAATTTAGAAGGTATATACAGTGAGACTATTCAATAAACTTTGTTGCTTTCCTTTATCTTAGGTGTTTGCAGGAGAAATCTGATACCTATATGCATATATATGAGCCATAACTTCTTTAAATATACTGCTATCCAATACCTTATTTAAATACTGGTTATCACTACTATATTTAAAATATTAATTAATAGGGGGTATTTTTCTTTATAATTTATGTATTTAACAAGACCACAAGTATTCTTACTTTATTAATTTTTCTTATTAGTTTTTACAACAACTCTCTGGTATCAGACAGTATAAGGAAGGAGTGAAGAGAATTTAAGATGATTATATTTAAAACAGCTCATTATTCAAAACCAAATTAACCCTAAATAACTTCTTGCAATGAAAATGACAGTAAGGATTGTGGATGGCTGCATTCACTCAGGACCACATTACTGTGAAACAAGGTGTTTTCTGTGGAGATGGTATTGGAACAACAACTTTCAGGCAGAAATACCTGGGGCTTTATCCCCACCAAGAGAGAGCCAGGAGATAACTGGTTCCTCCCTTTCTGAAGTTACTACAAATACCACTGAAGTGAGTACAGGATGTGTAGATTTTATTTTGGGAAAGATGCTGCATTTCAAAACACACAAGCTAAAAAGCAAGGCAGAGGATATATCTAAACCAGGCAGAGTAAGTATTTTCTGAAGACAGATGGGACTAAGAGTCACTAATAATTACTGAAGTATTCATCATCTTCCCCTGCTCTAAAGGCTCTTTAAGATCTGTGTTTTGCTGTGAGTAGCTATCCTAAACATCCTTGATTTTGCTGGAGTCCCTGTAGCTGTCTGCACACATTTGGCTTGCACATCAGGCTCTCCGTAGTTTTCACTGGAGAGTAAGCTGCCTATCGTATATTTAAAAGGGATTTTTCTCCAGAAGAGATCGTTTAAAATGTAACAGCCTATTTGTCTTTTCTTATGTGTTTTTAGGTTCTTTAATTTTCCTGGACACTTTTACTAAATGAAAATATACTTAAGTTTACAGAAGTAATTTCCTCTGGGCTGGTATTCCTTCCCTCTTGTCTACTTCAACCTGCAACGAATTCAGAATGCTGCATCTGTGTCTGGATTTTCAATGTCAAACAAAAGATGATGTTTTTCAAGGCACAGCAGAAGCAGAACTTGAAGGATAAGGCTACTATGCAAGGAAATATCTGCATTCTATACAGGGCAAGGTAAAATAAAAGCAAATTGAATTCACCATTTATATGCTCTAACTTACTTTGAGCATTCTTTGAGTTCAGAGGCATCATAAAGATAGCTGGAGGCACTGCTATGATGTAAACTAAGGGGTTAACTTTCCCCATGTTTGCCTCCTGGTGGTATCTGCTTGATGCAAATATGAAGCATCTCATCCCTCAAAGCTACTTTCCACCTAACTAAAGGAACAGGACATCCACCTGCAGGATTAATAGGATAAAAAGGCTCTAGGTTGTCAACCATCCTGGCAGTAATGGGCTTTTGTACCCTTTCCTGCAGTTTGAGAGAACAGTGATGTTCACAGTGATAGGGGTAGTGGTGGGCAGGAAGAAACAATCAAACACATTTTAAATAAGTAGTTCTCAGGAAATGAGGGCAGCTAGGATCAGTTATGATACAGTAATGAAAAACATCAAGCACAGTGAAAACTGGCTGACAGTCTCAAACTATCATAAAGGGAAAAACAAAGGAAGTGCTACAAATTTAAAATATGTGCCACATTTATAATGCAAAAAGGGAGGCTTTCATGAGCTAAGCTGATAAAACCTTTCTGACTCAGTAACAGTGGATATTGCTGGTGGTCATAACTGCATTTTCTCCAGCTGCTCAAGTGCATAAAAAATTATCTTGGACTCAAAGCAGCAAAGTAAATTCACAAAGAAAAAAAGGAGAGGCTATAGCATATTTTTAGTTTATAAAGTTAGAGAAAGACTTAAGAGACTTGTCAGAGAGTTTAGAAGTCACGACTCTAAAACTGCCTCCTTTTCTACTACAAGGGCACTGGGAAAAAACCTAACGAGTTCTTATTGCCAGAGTAATGAGTTAGAAGTGGACATGAAACACACAAAGAACAACTTTTTTTGGACAAAACACAAATGGTCTGATCATTCATTTCCTCTTTTTTAGTGTTTCAATCTCAGGTTCCCTTTTGTGCAACAGGTACTGGCAACTAAACCAATGACCCACAGTGGCTGGGGGTTTCCCCAAGGACAGAATGGGTCAGGTGCTCTTTGGGGCAGCAATAAGGAACAAGAGGGAACAGAATTTATGACATAGTTACGGTAAGCTAGCATGATATGTACTGTTAAAAAAAAATACTATATTAGGTAGAGCTGTATGGCTATAAACACCAAGAGAGAACAGGAAGAAAAAGATTACAAACCTACAACTGACTGCATAAGTTCTGGAAAGCTGTAAGATTTGTTTTTGTGAAACACCCAACTAACTGCGCATTAGGTGGAAGACGGGCCCCGGGCAGAATGGGACCAGCTGCATCTCCCACACCCATCTGGCTGTGCTAGAGCCAGCTTGAGAATAACCACCGGAATGTTAAACAAGGGACACGTGGGGAGTGAGGAGGACGTAAACAAGTGTACCAACTTGAAAGAAACACAAACAAACTGAACCAAATGGGTAAAGAATAATAATAAGGAAAACATTTCAATTGTTTATAACAATGTTATCAATGTGGGCAGTAACAACGAGTCAGGAAAATCATCTCCTGGAGAAGGAACAGTTGGCATTGCTGAAGCCTGATGGGATGACTTCCACAAACAGCTATTGTAAATATGCCAATTATAATCTGCCTGGGAAGATTCCAGTAGTAAAATGTGTGCCTGTGGGTGATGCTAGCAAAGAAGAAAGTAAGGGAACAGCCCTCTAAATTAGAGGTTTTAAAACCCAAACTGCTTTGGAATTAGCAATTCAGAATCATATTATTTCAGGGTCCCCCAGAGTCAGCACCTTAGGGAGGCAAATAAATGCCCTAAATAACTGCTCTCTACCTAGCTGAATACAGTGCTCAGTGCGGGCATGCAACAATCATGAATATTCAGGCAAGAAGTTAGAGAGTATAAGCACAGGTAATACTACTATTCTTTTTTGAAAAGCAGATTTTGCCTTAAATTTAATTCCTGGAGGATATCTAATTACCAGACTTGAAATAACCTTTTTTTCCACAATGCTCAATGGCATTTGCACATTTCTCATACGATTAATATCTACACAGTGAATACAGAACACAACCCACAGATCTTGGCTGCTGTGGAGGGAGTTGGGTTTATGGGGTCATAACCCAGTTACAGCCTCTCTAGTAGGGTCCCTTAGGGATAAGAAATTGTAGGGCACAAGTCTACATGTTCTACCCTCAGAGCAGATCAACCTTCTATAACTAGTGCTGCAAGCCCCTCCAAGAAGTTTGTAATCATACACTTCTAGAAGCAAAAGGTGTTGGGTAAACTGACAAACAGGATATTTTTGAAATCCTGGAAAGCAATACCTCTGCACAAGAGAGGTCACTGTGAGCAAAATACTGCACAGAGCTTTGATTGATTTTTTTTTTTTCATTTTTCTTAAGTACACAGAGCCAGAGAAATAATGTTTTTCAGCTTGCTGTATTTCCTATCAGATGTCAGCTAATTTAGCAAGGGCAACATCAGTGTGAGGAGGACAGAAGTGAACTCCAGAGAAGTGTAATAAGGACCCATACCTGGAGGATGAAACATGGATAAACTAAAGGCTGTCAACCTTATGAGTAAGCAGTTTTAACTGCTGAAATAAGGGAAGCAATGTATTTGGCAAGCCCATTCTTTGCAGCGCAGACTAGCTGCCCTTTTGCAAGGCTTGTGCTAGACAAACACAAATAGCTAGGTTCAGCATGACTGCTTGAAGCTTAAAGGCTAGTGGGGCAAAAAAAAATTCAAATCTAGAAGAGATTGCTGTCATTTAGGGAGTTTTGTCCATGTAACTTAGGTTTCTTGAAAGTAACATGGTTTTATGTTTGGTACTATCTAGTCCTTCATCCTGGCCTTTGTCACCTTAATTGAAATCACCTTCATAGTATTACTGAAAATACATTTAATAAAACTTATTTCCATATCCAAGACTCAAATTTGACACATGTATGCACTTTCTATTCACATGCAGCAACACTCAACATCTGGGTAAGTACATCCAAATGTGACCCCTCATCCTAGAAGTATTTAAGATGGAGAAATAACAAGGTACTTTGCTGTTATACAATATCAGCACTTTTTGTTTTGTCAAAATGTCATTTATTTGGCAAATGAATTCCTGGAAATCTGAATTGATATCCCTGATTTAAAATAAATATTCAGCTTCCAACTGCTGAACCATGTCCAGGTATCATTCAATAGCTCACTTAACAACATTACTAGGATTTAACAACAAAAAAGTCCAATAGAACATTACCTCAACAGCTTCCCATCCCCATTCCCTGTACTTTGGATCGTGAGTGAGGCGCCACATGTACATGTAGGTCTCTATGACTTCTGGTCGTAGGATGTAGTATTTTTCATTTTGTCTTGTAGCAATGGCCTCAACACCACCATCAAATCTGAAGGCTTCTGGTCCCAGTTTCATTCCTAGCCAATAAAAGAAACACAGATTAAAATAAAGGCATTAAAAAAGGTTTCAAATTATGTAACCAAATCAAACTCCCCGAATTACCAAATCAAGCTAGGCTTTTATGTGGCACAAAGCCAACTTACCCAGAATGACATAGTTTATGAAAGATACTGCAGCTCCTCCTGTTTTAAATATTTTATAAATAATTTGGAGTAGGAGAGAGCTGCTCTTCATCAATGCCTTAAATGGCAGTTACAGTTTGAACAGCGATGCTAACATTCACATTCTGGAAGACTTCATATAACTAGCAACAAGTGAAATTTTGCCTAAAAGACGAGGATATTTACTTTCCTATATCAAACTGGAAAATACACTCTGGGACCTGAAATGCTGCCAGGGTTATTTCTATAAGAAGATGATAAAATCCAAATAAATTTTCTGTACAGAAATCCACTTTCTTTGTGCAATTCTATTGTTTGCAGCATCATATCAACAGAACTGAGTGTAAAATATTCTTTTGTGCATAAAACATGAGTAATACCTACACTGATTCATCAATGAAGAGTCCCTCTCTTACTTGTATTCAGCTATACAGAAATTGGCATGGTGAAAGAAGCTTGTTAATTACTGTTATGTAACTGTCACGTCAATTACTACAATGAGGAGATATGCTTTAGGTGCACAGAAATTATTTAAAAAACAGAGCAGCCATTTTAAAAGTTATTCTTAAAGCAAGGCAGCATTTGCTCAGAAGGGATGAACACTTCTCACTGCGCTACAACTTTCATTCAGCTTTACGCAAAACCACCAGTGGCTGCCTTCATGAAGGCAAGCACTGCAGCCAAACTCTGTGACATGGTACTCACGTGTACGGTCATAGGATTCATGGCAAGTCCTGGCAATTTCAGCACCCAGCTCGATGTGATGGCCTGTCTTGTCACTGGGGGCTCCATCTGCTCCCAGAGCAAACATGCCTCCAGCAAAACAAGTGAGGTGTCCCATCTTGTGTTCCAGCAATCCTCCCTTCCACTCGGCGATGTACGTCAGGCCCCCGCTTGACTTTCGGATGAGGTGGGTCTCTATGGCCTGCAGAAGGACACTGTCTCAAACCAAAGGCCCATTTGGTAAAGTGCAAAGGACAAAACTTACTGGTTTCTCTGGGTCTGGATTGAAGGTACTTGAGATGGTAGTTTCATGTTCCGACTCAAGTGTTTATTTTTTATCAGTAAAACAGTCTCACAACTGTGAGTTCGGCAGCTTTTCAACAGAAGGTACAAAATGGCTAACAATCTCTTGTTACAAGATCTTTCAAGACTAAAGCATCCAATTAAGAAAGGACACCTAGATTATTTTCCTTTTTAACCCAGTAACTGATTCCTGGAAGCTCGCAATGCAGACTTTTCTGCCCAATTACAAAACATCACCCAAGCCCTTGAAGAAGAAGGAAGAAGAAGCATGAAGAAGAAACTCAGGACGACACCCTGTGCCCTGCATCTTGCTTCCATCCACAACATACTAAAAATCCCAAACCCTAAATTTCTCACCAAGTGATAAACCTACACAGCTCTTTAGAATCTATTTCACACTTTTGTAGATTCTAGTCTATTTTGAAGTCTAGGAAACTTTCTCCAAGAATGAGGGTCAAAGTCAGTGCTGCCCTGGGGGTCAGGGCACCCCAGAGCAGACAGAGAAATATTCCCTGTGCCCTGGGTTTCCACAAAAGCTGTCTTGTATGTCGGTTGTTTTTGCTCTGTATTGCCTTTGCTCATAAAATGCAATGAATAATAGGAGCCAGCATAACTTCAAAGTGCAGCTAAACCAAGACAGATGAACATATATCAGTAATGATGACTAATTTTGCTGCAACTTCAAGCAATTTACAGGATATGTTTTATAAAAATGTTGGAAAGACCTACCAAATACCCTTCAAATTTTGAAATATTTTATTTTTCCCCCTTTTACATTGAGTAGTTTCAGGTAATTTAGCTTTCAATAGTAATTTAACTTTCAATAGTTATTAGCCATCACTTCAGCTTCTGTATTTCTCATTTTAATTCTGACTTAAAGGAGGTGGTTATTGATATAATTTCATGTAAATTGTATGCAGTCATAACTCATATTCAAAACACATGACTCAGTGTGCGCAGTGAATGATGTTAGGCCTCTGATGGCATTCCCAAAGTCCAGTGGGTATCCCCACTCAAACTGAAATCCTCCACTTATCTATCAAGAGCAGGGTCTCAGTGAGATCTCTGGAAAAAAAATCCTAAGCAGAATAAAAATACACAAATCTAGAGGGAACTGGAAGTTGATGATGTTAGCAATGTATGGTCACTAATTACACAATCCAGGAAGGCAACCTGCCATTGTGGGAGGAACAGAATTAAAACAACAGAGGAGATGCAGAAGAGCACACTAATTGGAAGCCCAGAAAGAAACTAAGGCATTACTCTTTAAAAAAGTAATGGAGAGGAGATAACTCTGTCATACATTCAGCCATCCATTAGTGCTCTGGTTGCTCTGTTGAAATCATAAGATCCAGAAACAGTACTCAACATGCATTATACAAGAGAAAAAACATTTAAAAATATCACTGCAGACAACTATTAACAAAAAAAAAAAAAAAAAAAAAGGCCAGGATTTAAAAAAAAAAGTTTTCTAAAGAGAAAGTAGTGATTGTAGTTACTTCTCCCCATTTAAACATTTGTAAAGGTTGTTCCTATAAGCATGAAAAATCCTCTCTAAATTAGAAGCATCAGCAGAATAACTGCAGTTTTTATGTACTGGTTGTTTGTTTTTTTTTTTTCTGCCAAGAATGTCACATTGAAAATTACACTTTATTTTCCAGTAATATCAGTGCAAAGTAAGGATGTTTTCTGCCCAGATCCAGAGCCACTATTAGCTCAGGAAACTCCTCCACCCCTTGTTTCACCTTGATTGCATGCTTTTGCTACTAGGTACCTACTGGAAAACATACCTAAATTTTAAAGCAGAAGTAAATAATGAAAATTCCCGTGCTTTAAACAAATCCTGAAAAATTTAACCTATAAAAAGGGGAATTAGATGTGAAAGGGGAAGGTGAGAAAACACACAATAATTTTGTAGGAAATAGCTTTCAGACCTATTTGGGCATTCTAAAAACATGCTACCTAAAACCAAGTTGAGAAAGGAAAAATTTTAATGACATTTCATTTAACCTTTCAGCATGGTATCTCCTATCTCACCAAAACAACAGTTCTAAAAATAGACAATAAATCTACTGGTCACTTAGCTGTTGGATCAGAATTTATTTAAAAAGTAAGCAACTATAAAAATAGATTGATAACTAAATTTACCTATGTTGCATTTTTTTAAGCAATAACTGAAAACCAGAATGAAGTATTGCTGTATCTGTCTGACACAACAGCAAGATGCACTTTTGAACTATATTAACTAGAGCAGAGTTGATTCTGGTCCTATAAAAATGGATTTTGTGATACCAATTAGTGTTGGTAAGTTTTTTTCCTCTCTTTGGCTCATGATTAAAGTTCAGGCTCTTGGTGACTTCCAAGAGTTTTAAAATTATTCTAACAAACTGGTGTTAAGAAACTAACAAATTGATGTTGATTGATACCAAGAATGTCACGAAATAAAAATATATTTCCAATTTAAGTATTTATGTTTAGTGAAGCAAATCATCTCTGTTTTATAAATGGGGCCTATTAACTAGTACATATATCTATTAAAAGTTATTTTATTATGTAACCATCTTATTTAAAGCTATTTTTATGAGGTAGTTATTAGATATATTACAGACTCTCCGATTGCCTTATCATGCTTTGTCCAATCCTGGGTCCCTGAGTGCCAGATAATATCTATGCCAGTGTGTATGTCTTTATTAAGAGCATGCCAGGTCACTATGCATTCTTACCTAGACATGAAATCTGTAGTTTAAGAGCAGGATAGGAAGGAAGGGTTATGTTCCTCTAGGGGAATGCTATTTGCTATCTGCAGTGCTTTGGGTGCAGTTCTGGCAGGGAAATCCAGTGAGTAAAACAAGTTAGCATAAAAGGAGAATATAAGTAGTGTGGTGACAAAGACCCACCCAAGTGAAAAGATCTGTCTGGTACAATTGATTCTGAATTTCATACTTAAAATAAACTTATTTTTATTTTGATATAATTATGCACTCACTTCAAGAGACACATTTATTTGAATTGCAGGTCTATTTCAACTTGCTCCCCAGCTACAAATAATTCCTTCCTGCACTGTTTTCAGATCAGGTGGAGGGATGTAGCACCTCTCCTATGAGGAAAGGCTGACAGAATTGGGATTGTTCAGCCTGCAGAAGAGGCAGTTTTGAGATGACTTAACTGCAGCCTTCCAGTACCCAAAGGCAGCCTACAGGAAAGATGGAGAGGGACTTTTTACAAGGCCATGTAGAGACAAGATAAGGGGGAATGGCTTCAAACTGAAAGAGGGTAGGTTTAGATGAGATATTAGAAAAAAGTTCTTTCCTGTGAGGGCGGTGAGGCACTGAAACTTGTAGCCCAGAGAAGTTGCGGATGCCCCATCCTTGGAAGCTTTCAAGCTCTGAGCAAGTGAAAGGTAGCTACAAATATACATTACCAAAGGGAGCAATAGCAGATGCTACCTGGGAGTGGAAAAAAGATTGAAACAAAAAAATGGAGACAGTCTGATTTGAGGCTGTAGTGGACAAAAAAGGAGGGGGAAACTAAAGGTAAATAAACATTTTACGGACATTTAGAGAAATACATTTACTACATGTAAAGCTGGTATGGTATACAATATGTCATGTACCCATAAGCTCTTAGAGCCAGAGTAACTTTTTACAGCTAATACAGTTCCTGGCAATTTTTCTTTTGAAGCTTTTACCTAAGGCTTTGCTTACAGACCTCACCGCAATAAAGCCTTCAGCCAAATTACCTTTTTCTCCATCTTGTGGGAAATTATTCCTTCGATGCAAAAACTGTATAAATGCTTGTGCACTCAATTAGAAACACTAACAGTGCTTTTTACAGTTTGAATTGTGACTCAAGTGCTCCTTGCATTACTACTGGCATCTTTCTCATGAGATTGCATGTTAAAATTATGCCCTTGCCTGTCTGTCACAGTGAATGAGACATTAGGGATGGTTTCAACTACAGGACTGCAAATTGCACGTTTGTGTAATCTCTGTTATAGACAGCATAAAGGAGAAATTCTTCAGTTTTTCCCAACCTGATTTCCTCCTCCTGCTGCCCTTATTGTTAAGGCAATATGTTTTGTGTTCTCTGCTTATCAGTCTGTTCCTTAACCTATACATTACACTGCCAGTTCTTACCCTTGCAAAATTAAGCAGAACTGGACTCTCCTAATAAATAACCATTCTTCTTCATTGAGTTCTTCACATCTTTAAGCTTTTCACACATCTTAAATTATGTCTTCACCATACCCTTCAGTCCATCTCTGACTTGATTTTGTGGTTGCGAAGTCCTTCATTTACCCTGTGAGTTGTTTAGAATGTATGGTTTATAGGGAAACGCAGAAGACCCAGAACTGAATCATCTCTCTGTTCAAATGAGTTAAAAACTAATCAATAATCTTATTTTTACAGGTGTTCTCTTGGTGGATTACACTGACAGGTAAGAAAAACACTAACTGAGATGCCTGCAGAGCACAGGTGGAGGCTTCTTAGGAAAAACGATCTGCTCCTCAAGGCGGCTCAAATTCTAAACAGACATGTGCCACGGAAGTGTTAACTTTGCTGGAGGAGCTGAGATGACAAATTGCAAACCTCAAATGACAATGCGACCCCACAGTTCTTCTAGCTCTTATGCATTTTACCTCTTCTTTTACAGTATCTTCTTAATTATGATTAATGAATTTCAATGATTACTGCTGTTTTAACAAAACCCAGGTGGTTTCATTTCCTGCCTCAAGATGTCACTGTAGCTGGAGATAAAACTGCTCAGCAAGACAGTTCCATATTTCCACACCTTAATAAATCTGAAACTTCAGAAATATGATTCTAAGTTTCAAGGGCTTATAATGTCTGTTTTGGGGAAAATTACAACTCTGCAGGCGTCTTCATAACAATGCACCATAAATTATCTCTGTTCAAACTTTTAATATATTTTTCTTCCCCTAGGAATTTTCATAAACAGTATTTTGATCATTTGAAGCAACTGTGGGGATGAAAGAGAACTCTATGATGTGTTATTTCCAATAATTCAAAGATGTATAATGTCAGTTGCTTACTTATTTATTTTAATACTTACAGCTTGCACCAGTACATTTTATTGCTTTGAAACAGCCCAGAGCAGCAGGTCAGGATTACTGCGGGTTTACATCTGTGAGCTTCTAAGTAAATTGTCTGCTTTCTTGTTACTTTTTCACTTCCCTTATGTTTTCTCTGTTTAGTTGATCTAATGCAATAGATACTTTTTTTTCTCAACCTTCACAATTAACCAAATTCATCCTTTACTGCAAATTCTAGTGAGTTCATTACAAAAAGTTTGTTGATTAAATAGGAAGTTCCAGCCCTTGTTACAAACAATTTAAATACTTTTGCCAAAGAAAAGTAGTGTCTTATGCTGAGGTCCTCACTGCTTACTAAATGAGCTTTAAAAATCAGAACTGAAATCTGAACACAGAAGATCTTTCATTTGGTTAAACACAAAATATAAGAAACATTTTAAAAGCACCAAAGCACTTTACTTCTTTTGGACTTTAGACATGTTATGTAGACAAGCTTGTATGTGCAATGAAATATGAGTGCTTATAATGGAGTGACCTATATTTTTAAAGGGGACTCACTGGCAAATATTTAACTACTGTGATACCTATTCATTTGATCACTAAAAAGATTATTAAGTTCTAGGGGAAAGCTGACTATTTACTTGTGTTTGAAAATAATGATTTTTTTTCCCTCTATAGATCTATTAGTGTCTCTCAGAGCTCCAATGCTCTAGCTCTAAATATATTAAATGTTATGTGTTACCAGAAGGATAAATTTATTCATATTTTAAAATGGTATTAATGGCCTGGCATGAATCAAATCAAGTCACTCTCAAAATGTTGCGCATGCTCTGGATACTCTAGGATATCTGTTGATTCTGACAAGTTGTTTTTTTTTTTCTTATCAGAAAACAGAAGGGAAAATAGCATTACTAGTAAGGACATGGCTGCTCTGAAAAGAGCAAAGCCATGAGCAAAACCCATACAATTTCTCTTTAGATTTTTCTAGTTAAAATCCTCCTTAAAGACTTCTAACAATATTAAAGCTTGCTGCTTCTCCTGACAGTCCATAAACAAGCAAAAATTTGAATAAATACTTTATCTGGTCTAAACTTAAGACATTATGCAGTTATCAGTAAATCACTAACAATTAAAAAATCTGGAGAAGCCTTGATGCTTTCTGTAAGCATTTGCAGAGAGTATCAAAACTCATGATGAGAGGGGAAATTCAGTGAAGACAATAAGGAGGAGCAGTGAGTCCTCTGGACGTTCTGCTCTGCTCAGTGTAATGAATCTTGTGTTCCTACATAATGCAGCCATACTATCGCTACGTGCAGAACACCAGTGCAGCTGGGTGATAAGTATTCTAAACATGACAGCTGACAAAACTGCCTGTTTATTGATTTTAGCACATTTAACTTACATTCAGTTAAGTTGCCTCCCACCTCCTACACCAAAAAAAAACAACCCCAAAACAAAGTATGCAGTGGGAATGGGAATGCTGGGTACCAACTGTTTCACTGTTTCATTCTAAGATGGGCTGCTATTGCAGCATCCTGCCTACCCCATTAATGTATTTTCTTCAATGCCAAGAAGTGCTCAAGTATTGAATACTCAAGACATTAATCACTTTTAGCTTTACCTAGTATGACAAACCATTATATTCGAGTTGTTGCAGTTCTCTCACTGTCCACATCAGTTATGCAGTTTTTAAGACCACTACAATCACAAAGCAAACCACTTCAAGCAGCTTAATGGAGACTGCAGTCAGCACAAACCAGCCACCAGACTGTCACCTCAGTTAAACAGATCCTCATGAAACTCCAGAGATGAAAAAATCCTGTCTGCCAATATCATGTTTTCAGTTTGCTAACAACACTTCGTTTTCCCTCTCCTTTCAAGGAGAAAGGAGTATCCATGGATTTTTTAAAATTTATCTGAAAGGCTGAAATCAACAGCTCTGAAAATATTCACTGCTTAATGCTGACAGTTAATTATACCCAAAATCTCTCAATCAAAATACCCAACAAATGCACCCAAAATTCCGCAATCACTACCTTTGGCAGGGTGCAAACTGAGTATTTATCAAAGCTAGTCTCCAAAGTCAGCAATGTGCCAAAAAAATTTAAACCGCCACAAAAGTAATTCTATATATTTTCTGTCTGAATCCTGAGGCCAGAAATTACTTTTTCCTCTTTTGACAGAAGTTTACTGCATTGACGGCATTGCTTAATTGTGCAACCCAGCCTAGCAGCAATTTCTGAAATGGTGTTGAAATCTGGCAGAGTGGCCATGGCAATGCTTCACAACACATGTTCCTCTTTTGGCCATTTCCATTGTTTCCACTTCCATGTGCTATGTTCTGCGGAAATCACTTGTTTTCTTGTTAGGATCATCTGAGCTGTTGTTACCCATTAAGAAAGAATAAACAATCTCAATGTCTAAAAGGGAACTAGCTATCCTGAGTCAAGATAAAACTGCAGAAAGCAGCTGCTTTACCTCACTGAAACCACAGGGCCACCAAGGGCTGCACTGAAGTGGGCTGCTTGGGAAGTGCTGGTGAGGATTTTCCCTTTTCCTGTGAAGTTCTTGTGGGGTGAGTTACCATTCTCTTTACAGCCTCTAGATATGCCACTTCTCTAGAACTACACTGAGAAGGGGATGAAGGCAGAGTCAGAGAGAGAATAAATATATATGTAAGATGCAGAAAGATTGCAGAAATGGTCATAAATAAATGTAATGGGAAAACTTGGAAAAGATACCTGACCATCAGGCTTCAAGTGTGGGACAACCTATTTACAGGAATAGAGGGAAAATTGCCCTTCAGCTTAGGAAATGAGGCTGACACATTTAAGAGGGGAGGATTTTATGCAGTTGCTTATGACACTGCTGTTGCTAGACTAGACATAAGTGAACCCACAAGGTCCATTTTTGCTCTAAATGATCATGTTCTCTTATAAACCTACTCAATTGTGTCTCAGAGATCAGCTTGTTAACTGACAAGAGTGAGATGATTCCTGTCCTGGATACTTGCAAAGACTGATGTATTATTCTATTGGCAGTTATTTCTTCAAAATATAGCTAAAAGTTGAATACACATTTGTTCAGTAACTAAATGTTGCATTGAAACCAGTTTAGAAAGATCTCTTATTTCACATATTATGTGAAGCAGAACATTATTTGTATTACTTTTCAAAAGAGAAAAAATAACTTACATTAAAAATACATTTACTTGTCTTTTTGTGTGACTTCTACAATTTATGAATCCCTCTGATGGCCTTCTACAATCATACTATGCTCTGGTATTCAAAACAAGACTATCTAGGTCCTTTTTCCCATTAGAAATAAACTCCTTAAATGGCTTCAGCCATATATGCATTTTTTGGCAAGCAGAAGCAGTTTTTAAATCTAGCCTGACGTCTTAGTATTGCTTTTAACTTAAGCCATTATATAATCTATAGGTGATACAAAAATTCTAATGGAAAGCAGTCCTTTTTTTAATATAGTTTACAGAACAATGTGAAAAATAACCCCTAAGCTCTATCTAAATACATTTCAGCTTTTCACAGTGAACTATATAACTCACCATATATTTTCATTTGTGGTTTCTGGATAGCAGAAGATATTGAATTAGGCATCAAGCCTTCACATCACTCTTTCAGAATCTGGTGGGTATTGCTGGACTGAACGGCCAGGAATAATCATGCTGTTCCTTTTGGCATAGTCTTAAAAAGATTCTGAGAGTGCTGGGGGAAATTTCTCTAAGAAAATACCAAGCAGCCTCAGAATGCCCAAACCCTGCAGCCTTAGTTGTAAATAAAGACTGCAGCTTGCACAGACACCTAAATCAGCTTTAATTTAGATAAGTAGTGGATCAATAGCAATGAAGTCAGTACCAAGATGGGTTTCAAATCAGGATAGTTATCCAATGAAGAACCTGGAATCTCAGTGGGGCCCAATCATCCTGCAGCTTCTGTGAGGCTGAAACTTTGCTGCTGCTTTCTGAACAAGCTACTTTACAACATCAAGCTGCATGTGCACTTCCAGCTTTGGTACAGATGTACCTCAGTACAGAAAACAGACAACAGGAATGTCATCAGTCAGAAAACACTGGAAATAGTAACAGCCAGCAGCATAAGGAAATCTGGTTTTAGTCAAGTCCTCTCAAACACTAACACTCTGGTCAGATATGATGATGCTCAGACTGTTTCTGAGCTGGTGCTACTAAAAATGTTAAGAAAATAGGTACTTTAAATACAGTCATATGCAGCAGAGCTGAGACCCTGTCATTGATACTGTCATGTTCAGTGATGCTGCTGCACAGGTGATTCTGCTCCTCCAGCTGAAATCCAAGCAGGGAGAACTGGTCCTTTAATGTGGGTGCTGTCACCACTTCTGCTCCCTCCTGGGACCTCAAAAAAAACCCGATGTTCTTAAACCAGCAGAAGTAGAAGGCTAGAAGCAGCTTTGAGGTGCTTCAAGATGTCTTCCATGGTAAGATGAATTGATAATTTCACACACTTTGTTCTCTCTGGCTGACAGCCCAATGTCTGTGCTATTACAACAGCACTGTTCTTATGTTATAGCCTCAAATGCACTCAAACCTAATTTAAAATCCACCTTTTGCTCTGAAGTTGAAATCATGCTAGCAGCGAAGATGGGGCTGACTGCATCCAAATCTGCACTTACAAAATTAAAGGCAAGATTTCCTTAGCAGAGGACACTTGGTTGTTAAATTTACAACCACCAGAGATCACACCCTCCCTCAGATCTTCACACTGACTTCCCTCTCTAATGAGAAAAAAGATGGTTGCAATAAGCAACCATGGCTGAGTTTTTTTAATGCCACCACTTTTTGTGTATGGGAAGTAAGAGGAGACTTACGAGCTCCCTAGGGACAGTGTTTCCAGATATATGAAAGAATAAGCAGATACTGCTTAGCATCTCAAAGCCTTGTCTATAGAGGCACTGTAGATACACACAGTTAATAAGAGATAAAAGTCCTGGCCCTAGACAGCTTCTAGTCAAAACAGATGAAAGGATAGGGAAAAAAAGAAGTAATATTATCCTCTTTTTTAATATATATCTATATATATGAAAGCAAGGAACTGATAAAATAGGTCATTTGCCCAGGATTGGAAGGAAAGCCTGTAAATATGCATTTAAACTGAATACTTCCCAAGTCTCAATCTGGTATCACAAACCCATTATTTCTCCCAAAACAGCATATTAAGGAAATAACATAAATAACAAAGCAGAATGCAGACCAGCAGGATCATAAATACATATAGAAATCTAAGTATGAACAGTTCTGATTTTATAAAACTTTCTTGTGACCAATTGGGCTATTTTGCAGAAGCTGACAAGTATATGCTCCTGTACGAAAAAGCTAGTGAAATGACACCCCAATTTTAATTTCTAATTATCTACCTTAAAGCTTTGATCCATGTGTGGACCACAGTCAAAACACTTTTTATGGCTGAAACACATGAGAGAATTGAACACAAGGGAGGAACTCCCTCCTGCATATAAAGGAAAAGGACAAGACTAATATATATTAGAGAAGACTCAGGAAGAAGAGTTGAATGTCTGTCTGAGAGCTACTTGCAGATGCATTTTTTGTTGCTTATTTTATACTTCTCTCCTCCAGAGACAATTGACTATATTGCAGTAAAAGGAGAAAAATAGTTATACTTCAAAATTCTCCCCTTTCCCACAGTATCTGTATTCCTCTAGCAATTCTATTTGAAGAAGTCTTTTTTAGTACAGAAACTAATTCTTTGAAAAAACACCCTGTGGTAGCAAATACATAAATCTCTCATATTGTCCTCACAGCCTGCCTCTTTAGGATTATTATAGATTAGATTATTATGGAAAGGAAGATTTAAGTGTCTTATTTACCTGAACAGCATCATAATACATTTTCTTGCCGTCTTCATCTGTCTTGTCTGACATCAGCCATGCCTTGAGAAGATATTCATAAAAGCTATCCCCAAGCCCTCCAATGGAGACATGATCTTAATAGGGAAGAAAGAGATTAAACAGCAATTTCATCTTCAGCCGGACAATAAAATACAATTTCAGTTGGAAACAGTGTATTTAATGCTCTATTTCTACAACATCTCTAATAAACATAAGCCTGGAACCTCAAGAAAAACTTTACTGGTATATACAGAGAATTATTTCTTTTATTGCTATATTTTTAATCTAGCTAAAATGCCATAGTTATTTAATATCCACAATGTGCCGCAGGAGATTATGGCAAAGAGAAAACAATTTATATGTGTCCATTCTAATTCATGTAGTCTATTCCATACAAAACCATGCCAAACTAAGTTTTTTTCTTTCTTTCATTCTAAAAAAGGTAAAAAAGTAGAAAGTGTTCTCTGATTTGATAAAGGATTTCCCTTAATGTGCATGCATTGCTCTTTTAGTCACTAACTTCCCATTTAAGTCACTTCATAAAAAAGGCTTTTAGATCCTTAATGCAGAGTTGAATTTCAGGTTATTTAGTGGTGTTTCAAAATGCTGAGCCAGACATTTAAAAATAATACTACATTTTAAAACTTCTGACTGCTCTCAGAACTCAGCAGTGGTTTGGAAGAAAAAAAAAAAGGACTTCACCTCATCTACAGAGGATTGTTGCTGTGACACTACTTTATTCTGCCCAATGCTTACTATGTGAAGCAATCTGGTACTACAGCTGTGATTATTCAATTGCAGAATGTAGTGACTCTGGAAACACTAACATCACACAAGCCAGACATTCAACATCAGTTGCACCAGTGATGGGAAATTTAGTGAAGCTGTCAGCAGCTTGTACAAGATTGCACCCACTTACTGTCCAGGAACCTAAAAGATTCTTGGCAAAATTTTGATAGATTATCACGATTTCAGCATAGATTCCCTAAATACATCAAATACTACAACTATATATACATGTAAAGTGTTTTTCTAAGCTCCATTAAGTGAAGAAGAGTAGCTAGAGGTTAGCTTTTGAAACTTGTTGCTGCCTGGCAAAATTAAGTGATTTGGCATTGAGTCTTCAGTGAAAAACTTTGAAGTGCTTTACCAGGACTTCTCATCTGTAACTGTCAATTTTACAGCAAAGGAGAGATCTGCTAATTCCACTCAAGAAATCCAGGATGGAGATGTCATTACACAGATCACACAGCAACTTCCTGAGTCATACCACAAAATTCTGGCCATGAGAAAACAAAAAAAACCTGCATGGGCTGATCCAGACTCATAAAGCGAGATGCAGAAGGGTTAGTGATCCTGAGCTCACACTTCCTGACACCTAGCTCTGATCTTAGCTTCAAAGTTATGCCTGTGTAGGTAGAATTCAAAGGAACACAGAGAATTTATTTTTATACCCCTTTGCATCTTTTCTCCATGGAGAGCCTCCCTTCACCTTTCAGACAGGTTGCAAAGACATGCAAATGTAGAAGATAGATATTTGTCTATTCCAACTACATCAACAGTGTCCTTTTCCTCCACTAGCCTGTGACATGCAAAAACAAAATTTAGTTTTCTGAATGCATCCTGTCCCTTTGCGTATCAAGTATATTGTACCATCGAAGCTGGGTTTGAAAAGGCTTTTTTTTTCCTCTCCAATCTCTTTTGAATGAGATATATTGAAATTCTGGGAAGACTAGACCATTTTTTAAATTAAATGTTCATGATCCAAAAGGAGAAGAGGTTTCTTAAAACAATGGGAACATTTCCTGTGATCAAAGGCTCATCTTTGAACAGCAGCATTTAAATGACCTTTACAGTTTCCTAAATAAATTACCATAGAAACCTCTGACATTTGCAAACTAAATAGCACAAGCAGAGTTTCATCAATAATAAGCCCTGTTATTATATACATTATTGCAGTAGACAAATCCAATTGACGCATGCTGCAGCAAATCACTGTCAGTTTACTGTCAAAATAACAAGGGCTAAATGAATTTACAGGAACAATAGCAGAGATCCATCAGTGGCCTTCACAGCTACAACACTGCTGGAGAAGAAACACTCAGAAACCATTCCTCCCTCTCCACTTTAAGAGAAAATATTTCTGTCTTGTGCCAATTAAGGGTCTTGATTGTTTGGTTTTTCCCTTCTGTTGTACTCAGCTGAAAACAGCCTAGAAAAGCAATCACAAATAATATATTTTTCAAGTCTCACATTCTGATGTTCTCAGTGGGCAAAAAATTATTTAATCAGTGTTGGTGAATGGAGGCGACTGATATGAAAGAGATGTAACAAGATGGAACTTGTCTTTGCTGCTTCAGCATGCCAGGGATAGACCTGCATCAACATCTGCATCCATCATTCACAGGCACAGGAAGCTATTTATTCATCAACACTGCACACTATTGGAAAACAAAGCTCTTGCACACTATGAATTTTTCTGTGCACACCAACAAAAACTGGCATTTTGTGTGAATGAGGAGTGCTTAAGATGCAATTAGATTAAAAATATGGAAATAACAAAGGCCATAAGGCACAATAAGTGTTTTGACAGCTTTAAAATATGTAAGGCAGAGCTACTAACTGCCTCAGCCACTAGAAAGATCTGCTCTCATGAAGCATCAAAAAGCTGCTTCTGTGGCTAACAGAAGCCAAGAAAGGAGTTAACTGGATCTGTCTCACAGATGCTGAGATTGTCTCTAATTAAATCCAGTACCTACTGCTGTAGGATTAACACTTCCAGGGGAGGTTTTTATGTCTTGCAAAGCTGTGCTGAACAGACACGTTACAACTGGGCACACATCTCAAATCTGTGAAGAGACGTCAGGGTTTATGCCAACATGGAACCACAGTTGATGGTCGTGCATGCTGAGCTGCCACAGGCCTTGTGGCACAGTGACCTGCAAGAAACCTTACAGCACAGCAGACAGAAATGACAGGTGTACTTCTAATTCATAAAGGGAAATGGCATCAGACTGGAAGTAACCACAATGGATCATCTGGTCCAACCTCCCTGCACCAGCAGGGTTATATCCTAGAGCACATGACACAGGATTGTGTCCAGATAGTTCTTGAATATCTCCAGTGAGGGACACTCCACAACCTCTCCCAGACAAAGGCAATTTGTTCCAGTGCTCTGTCACTTGCACAGAAAAGTTCTTCCTTATATTCAGGCAGAATTTCCTGTGCATCAGTTTCTTCCCATTGTCTTTTGTCCTATTGCTTGGCAACCTGGAGAAGTCTTCCTTCCAACATTCCCCTACCCTGGGTGGTCCCTCCAACCAGACGGGCCTTTGTGCACATTCTCATTTCCTTGGTCCTCAGATTCCAGGGCCTCATAACTATTGTATAAGGACACCTGGGAAGATGAAGTGTATTGGGAGGGAATTCTCCTGCCAGTGTGAGAAGAAACCTGTTTCTGCTCCTCTCTTGTCTTTAAGGTCCCCTACTTCTGCCTGTTGGAGAGTGGGTAGGGGATCCATTGCTTCTCGTGATGTGGATAGTGGGTGCATTTGTTTGAGGCACAGTAGGGAACAGACACTTGTCTTTGCCTTTGTGAAAATTACCTATTCAGACTGGTCAGTCCCATAAGGAGTCCAGAACCTCATTCCCCCTTAGCTACATCCTAAACAATATTAACAAACTTCTCCAGTCCTTTTGTTCTGTTCCATCACCCTACCAGCTCACACTCTGATAATGTAGGAGCCCAGCTAATCTGCCTCAATCTTTTCAGACCATGACAGCATATATTTTATTCAGCTTGTTTTTATTCAATAATGTAAGGAAGAAAAAACAGAAAGACAGAATTGCATGAATAGGATGGTGGCAGACTGAACCTAAGCAGGTAAAGTGGAAAAAGCAGTAAGTTCTCTAGCATCATGATCCTGCACACTGTGCAGACTTTCAACATGTTGTGGGGATCACAGAAAGCAATGAACAACACGAAAAGGCTCAGTAATCATGAAGGGGCTAAGAAATTCAAGTAATTCAAGTATTTTATCATCTTTTTCTTCTAATTTTGGTATCTTCAGTAATGGTTCTAAGGGGATTAATGCCATGACACATTTCTGTTTAGTTTGCTTCCTCAGTTGGTGGCATTAAATTTCAACAGAAATCACAGCTGGGATTAACTGGAAAGACTTGTCTTATTACTTTTTTTTCCTTCAATGGAGCCACACAACTCTGAAAATGTGGAATTTGATTCAGACAAGCTGATAATGTTTTCTTATACAGCTACTTCAGAGAGCACTTTAGATTTTTGAATAAGAGACTTCTGTAGTCCACAAATTCCTTTCCAAAGTCATACATATTCATACATTTCCCTGCTTCCACAAGTCACACTGAAAGCTCAGAAAAAGTATATTGAAATATAGCAAGTAAGATTATTATTTTTATATTTGTAGTGTTTTTTATGTTTTATAGAACCTCAGATATAAAGTGAGCTTCTATACATTATAAAAGTTCTTTTTATATAAAAAACACATAACAGTGACTGAAAGAAGTTAACGATTGCAAAGAGAACACTGATAAACAGGTCATAGTAGCAAAGACTTCAGCTACTTACGCTGGCCCCACTGGCCACTGCTGGGATTCAGGTAGTTGGGGTAAAGGCCCTCTGGTTTATCCAGGCGATTTAGAACTTTTCGGATATTCATTACCTAGTGAAAGGTACAAAACACTGAGCATTTATCCATTTTCTCCACAAAATACAGGAGTGTAAATATGCCTAAAAATAACTCCCCTGATCTTATTCAACTCACACCCCCAAACACCTCTGTGCAATCATGTCACTACTGAAACACTGATATCATCATGCAAACAAGTTCCCAAAAACCTCTGGAGTTTCTGTGTCAATTGTCAGCCTTGAAACAACACAACAAGAGCAAGCTCCAAAGTTCAGGACTTGCCATGCAGAGTGTATCCCCCTTCTCCACAGGACACTGAAATTCACTGAGGCTATTTGCCTTAACTAAGCTCAGCTACATCAGCATTTATATTCCTTGTATACCTAAATGAGAAATGCTATTAAATATTAAGCTCATCACCTAGTTCAGATGTGGAAGTGCACTGTAAAGGAGTTTTGCCTGGAAAGGAGAGCACGGCTGGAGATGACTGAGCTTTACACAACCAGCTTGCCCAGCAGCAGGGACCCAGGCAGCCCCGAGCGCTCTGCCGGCATTGCTAAGGAGCTCACTACAAATGAGATGCCCGGGGAAACAATTACAGTCCAGATGCTCAGCAGCTGGAGCCATCCAGCAGCATAAGCCACTGCAGAGTGCATGAAATGAGTTATACTGCATTTTAGGATTCACAGAAAAACAAATGTAGCAGCTTGGAAGAATGAGGACCCTGAGCACTGCAGGCCAGAAATTGTAACAAAAAGGTACTGACAGCTTCATTATAAACCCCTGAGTGCCTAGAGACCCAGTGAAGTAGCTACTGAAAAAGAAGATAAATTAACTTATACAAAGCTGCAGAAGGATTTCTGTTGTGGTACACAAACTGCCTCCTGCATCTTGACACTACTCACTGCCCAAATGCAGGCTGCAATGAGTCCTAGACCTCAATTAATGAGTTCTTCTATGAATACATCCATGCAAAGCTTATTCCAGTGTTTCTTCTTATCAAGTGTACCAGCCCTGGAATGGTTTGTCTCTGAGGGCTTTGGAATTGCAGTCTCTAAAGGGTTTTAAGAATAGCTTACATAAACAGATTTCCAGCATCTTGCAGCTAGAGCACGATGCCACTGTGTAGAAGAACCATGAGCTAGGATTTTTAAGATACACACTTTCATTGTCTCCTAGTAGAACAGATGTTATGCATTAAATTACCATAAATGCCACAACATAATTAACTTATGTTGTCAGTTTGTTTCTGGCTATTCCTCAGTGCTGCCACCCCCTACCCATCCACTCTCTCTCCCCAGTTCAAATTTAAGAGAAACTGTCCTTAAACTTAGCCCTAAATACATGAAAATTGCTAGGAGTTCGCTTCACAAAATTTATTCCAATGCTGACAATGGTCCTGCAGCAAAGCCACTCAGTCCTTACCCAATAATAATTTTAGATTTGACTATTGCTTTTAGACCAACTGCTAAACATTTGGAGTCTCATCAATAATTAGATTATTAAGTTGATAATATCAGCTTTAGATAACATGGGGCAGCTGCAGGAAGAATACAAAATCAAACCGAATGTACGTTTTAATTAGGAAATAAAAAGATAAATGATAAAGTGTATTATAAAGAACAGGACTTGCTGGCTATTAGTATATCAAAAAGCAAAGCAAAATTGTTAAGGTGGGAGCTGAGGGAAGGAAGAGCAATTTCCGTGGCTCATATATATAAAAAGTATCCAGAAGACAATGTTATCAAATTTTGGAAGAATTAGTATGCACAACAACTGTTTTGTCTAAGGATGTGATTTCTTTTTTCCTTCTCCAAAGAGAGTTCAAAATATATTTCTTATAGGTCAGTGCAATGGAAGGGCTTTCTGACCTCACTGACAGCAGTCATATTATACAGCATTTTGAAGAGCAAACTTGTTGAAATCACCATAATGCTTTGCTTTCTCTAGGCATCAGTTATTATTCCGAATATAATGTCAGGTTTTGTTTACACCCCATTAAGTAGAGAACTGAAGAAAGCTGTGCAGTCTGATTGCTTAATGTGATACTAATGTAAAAGATAAACAGAAATTAAATGTTTTATCGGGCCATATACAAGAACATACATCAGAATAATTTTGGAAGAGACTTTTGACTTTTTAATATAAAAACATGCCAAGGTAATTAGGGAAAATGTGTCAAATGCTTACAACTGAGGAAAATCCAAATCTCTCCCCACTGATATTAGTCTCTGAATATGTGCTTTATCTTTTACAACATGATTTTGATGGAGCAGTCTAACCTTTTCAGCAAAGACAGGGTTTCCAGACAGGTGGCTCAAATGTACAAACTCCAGGTGCAAAGTCCCAAATTCTGCCAAAATGCTGCTTCCACCAGAGGCCCATGGCCAATTTCGACCGATTCCACTAAGATGGGGGGAAGAGAAAGACAGAAAATAATAATGAGCATCTATAAGGCAGTACTAATAAAATGTATAGGCAGTAGCTATACCGTTATCATGAGAAGATAATTGATCTAAATGGACTTAATATGTATGTAAGGAGCCATGCTTCAGGAGCCTTCCATAACTCCCCCACAGAACCTTGAATTACTTCGGTCCAGCTCTGCTTAGGCTGTACAGTTGCTTCTTGCAACAACCCAATCTTTTAGCTCACAAATGGCTCCATCACCCTTCTCACCGTAACAGTGTTTCATTGCAGGATATCATGTTTAAGGACACAACAAAAACTCACTGACTATAAGAAAGCATTCTCATACTTCACCTGCTCTCCCCTGTACTTAAGACAACACTCTCGAATTCTAACTCTAATTTCTACAGTGCAATTGTTTATTAACTTAAATTAATGCATATATACAGAATAGGCTTTAAGTTAGAAGTATTGCATGCAGCATATACTTCTTAATGCATGGGACTTTGATAGGGTAGGATAAGTATGTATTTTCTGTCTGGGCATTCGTACAGGATAAGTAACTTCCGTTTTAATTACAACCTAAAGATACTTCACAGCAAAATTAATCTCAGGATTTGTATTGAGAATTTGTACTGAGAGAAAAGCACATTTATTGCTAAATCCCCACTAGAAACTAATGCTGCTTGAGACTCAAGATGGCAAGTCTACTGAAGTTTCATTACAAAAAAGTGGGTTTTTTCCCCCCCTTGAAATTTCCAGCAGCAATATTCAGAAGAAAACCCCTTGAAATTAGAGAAAAGCTAGACAATGTTCCAGAGCACCTAGGTGAATAATGAAATATTAGATTGGCTTATTATTAGGATGAATGTTACATATAAATACACTTATTAGGTACTGGAATGTCTTCCACATTTCCAAGTTATAAAGAGTATTAAACACAAATACATTTGTATATAAATAAAATTTTAATTTTACTTTTACACATCAGCAGCCACTATAGTTAACAGTTGCACAACCATGAAAATATGGTATTTTTCCTGAGTTAAAATATGACTCAAAAACCCAAAACCAGCAAAACCCCCAATAAATCAGGATGGAAATTCTCAGATATATTAAAATGTCTTCTTCGAAAGATGATCTACAACTGAAGTTTAACCAGTGCATGGAAATTAAGACTCCATTAGGTCAGTCTCCCTGCTAGCTATATTAAATGGTATTTTGAGACTTCTGCCAGACACACAAAATAAAACCAAGTCATTAAACTTCAAAAGCAGAGAAAAGGCAGAGAGAGCACAAAGGAAAGAGATCTGATGAGGCTCCCCTGGTTGACCATAAAGGTGCAAGAGGCGGGGACACATGTAAGTCCTCTGATGTAAATAATTGCCCAAAAAGTGTTTCTAATCTTCATAGCTGCAGACCAAAATCAATGACACAATGAAATTAGGGTACTGGAAAGATGCACACAATCCCAATTTGGTAGGGTATTTGAGTGACTGAAAGAGAATACATGTTTTATGGTATCTTAATATCTCATTTTAAGATCTCTCTTACAGTGATTAGAGTACTTTTTACAGAGTGAAAAGAAATCCACACCTGATTTACAAGCTGTCTGCACTTCAATCTACTGTGGCTTGGAATTTTTTTGAATGGTAATGTAAAAGCATCAGATATTACAGAAAATAGGATCAACATGAGTACAAGCAGACAACATGTCTGGAAACTTCTTCTCTACAGTCTGAAGAACTTACAGACTGATTATTCACCCAAGAGCAGACCCCACCTCTGGTACAAGCTATCTCAAGTTCTAACTGCTGACTTCTAGATGAAAATATTTTATCCTGTTTCCAAATCACCCAGATGAAAAGAGATAAAGTTCACAGGAAGAAGAAAAATGAAAAAAAACCCCTCAGAATTTCAAAAAGTTACCATGTTGTGGTACAAATGGAAAAAACACGTGCTTTTTTCTATGAAGTTTCTCAATCAATCTCAAAGTGAAAACACGGAGCTGTTCCTGCAGCAAGGCATCAACCAAAATTGACAAGAAAATGTAATAGAGTTCCTATTTGCACAGTGTCTGCTGATACCAACACAGCCTGCCAGAACACTTTGATGTAGTGTGTTTTGTTAACAAGGAAAATTTCCAAGCACAGCTGTCAATAGGTTTTCTGCATGCAGCAATGTGTTTTGCCATGAGTGGAAGATTCTTCTTGTTTTAGATGGTTTGAAAATTATGAACTTGCATTCTTTGACCTTAATGCAAAAAATAAGTAGAAATAAACATCTATGTTACATCTTAGGTACTATTCAACAGAACTTTCATTTTTTTTCAGTTGGGTCAGGTGGTTAGGAAAAAAAGGCATCCACTAATTTCTGGTAAATCTGCAAAATAACAAGGCTATGTGTTGGTTTAGCCTCAGATGCAACCTCGGTCACTGAAAAGCTCATGTCAATAAGTGGCAGAACCCAAGATTTGCACTTTAGTCCCTCAACTATTTTTCACGCAACCTTCAGCTATGGATGTCTGGTATTTTCTCATACCATAGAATGGCCTGGGTTGAAAGGGACAGTAAAAATCATCTGATTCCAACCCCTCTGCCATGGGCAGGGGCACCTTTCACAGGCTGCTCAAAGCCCTGTCCCACCTGGCCTTAAACACTTCATGCCACTGCTTCTATGGGCAGCTGATTCCAGTGTCTCCCCACCCTCACGTAAAAATATTTCTTCCTGGTATCTAATCTAAACCTGATCTCTTTTAGTTTAAAGCCTCTTGTCCTAGCACTACCTGCCCTTGTCAAAAGTCCCTCAGCTCTCTTGCAGACCCCTGTAGGTCCTGAAAGGCTGCTGTGAGGTCTCTCCAAACACTTCTGCAGGTTGAACAGCTCAATTCTCTCAGCATGTCTTCATAGGAGGGGTGCTCCAGCCAACTGATCATCTTCACAGGATATATTTCATCTTTGGGAGCAATGGAGCAGGTAAGTTTTCTATATTCACTCACACTAACTGGAACAGCCACAGTACTGCTTCTGATTCCATTTAAATCCATCCTTATTTTAAGATGATACTCCAGTGTGCATTATGCAGACAGTCAAATCCTGAAGAGAGAGACCAGGAGATACTCAACAAAAATGCCAGAGATTTCACACTCTGATCATTTTTTGCTGGGAAAGTAGACTTTGACTTTTGTTTAACAGTATTTAGGCTTATAAAAAAAAAAGGAAATTAGGAAGGTGCTCTTTTTCAGCCCTGCCCTCCCCACCCTTCAAATCATAAATATTGTATACTTTTAAACAAAACACAGGACTTTAAAAAAGAAAGAAACTAAACAGAACAAAATAAATGGAAAAAGACATCTGTGTCAGGGATTATAAACAATGAGTACATTTATAAATTACTTGAGGTGCCCTAGAAAATAACATGCAATAAATAAATCTAACAGCTCAGTAAATCTTAATAACTAGGCATAGTAAAATACTCATTTCTGCCCATGCATGAGATAACATAACCAGTGCTCCCAACTCAGACATTTTTCAAGCTCTTCACCATTACCATTATCAGGGTGGACAAAAACTACTGCAAAGTTAAAAAAAGCAATGCTAAGTACCTATTTACCCTTCAGCCATAAAGCCAGTGCTGGGTATCTCATTACTCTTCAGTTATGAAGTTATGCACTGGCTTCCTGAATTCTTGAGATGCAAACCTGAGTCTCTGGTGAAAGCTTTTTATTTCTACTCCCATGTTTTAACAAACCTACATAATGTTGCAAGTTCCTATAGGTTTTTTTTTGTCTGGGAATGCCCATTACTCAAGTCAAGAAACAACCGCAGTAATCTGAACCCAAAGAATGATCAGGGCATTTGGGGGATTCTCAAAAAGTGGCTTATGACTGTGCCAAGCTTATGTGCTGATCACTTCTCCCAATCAAAGCAAAACCCGTAAAGCACTGAAAACTTTTTGCATCTTATTTTCATTCAGTTTAATCATTTAATGTCACAAATGCCTTGTAAGCTGACAAATGCAGTTTTCAGAAAGAGACAGAGGACAGCAAAGGGGGCTGGGTATGATGCTTTTTATATTAGCTGACTTTAGCTCTTTTCATCTTCTACTTTTTATATTATTATATGATACTTTTTATATTAATATGATATTATTTGTTTTTAACTAGTTGCATTCCTTTGTCTTGCTTTCTTTTTGTTATTTACCTTGCCACTGAATTTTTCAATTTTTCTTATGTTAATACACACTACAAACTGCACTAAGTGTCAGTCATGTACTGACATCAGAGTTAGAAACAAAACTCTCACTATACAGTTCAGGAAGGAAAGAGGGAAGAGACACACTACCCAAACTGCTTTGAAGATCCTGACAAGTACCAAAATACTTCAGTTTATAGGGTACTATTTTAACCTATCTGAAATCACCATTTCTAAAACAGTATATTTTACACTGCATAAAACACACAATAACATATTCAGAGAACTTTAGGAGTTATTATAACTTTTGTTATGTAAGTAAGACAAATTTGAAGTGAGGCTCTGGATCAGAGAAACATAATATTTTGGTTTATAATATTTCTCACTGATTTTATAAATTTTGTTTCTGAACACTGAGTGCCACAGAATGCGAAAACCAGTGTTTGCAATTCTGCTGTCATTCATTCTTGGGAAACATAAGCCTGATTGACCTGGGCTGCTGGTAACTCAATTTAGTATTTTTCCAGCAGACCATTGTTGGTTCATCTGTACATAAGAACAGAAAGTATAAGATCACTAAGTCTTCTAAAATGTACAGAGTGTACCAAGAGAGGGAACCACAGAGGAAATATAAATATTCAAATGTCGCTTTTTAAAAAATCACTGAAATTCAGAAGCACAACCATATTTAAAAGACTTCTAAAAAATTATACTACATCCCAAATATATATAAAGCAGCAGCTAATTTTCAACTGAAAGGAAAAGCAAATCCTCAGGGAAACTGCACAAATACTTCAAAGGGTCAAAACACTTATCAAAATTCTTGTCATCAGCAAGCAGAACTGTTTGTCTCTGCAGACAACTTGTATATTATACCCCAACCTTTCCTGGAGGATGCCAGAACAACTCTGCAAGCTGAAGGCATAGCAAGAAGTCAGAATTTCAATATTTAATGCAAAATGCACCAGCATAACAGGACAGTCAGTATCCTCCTGCAGACTTAGCCAGCAAAAAGGCGAAAGGTCAGAATAAGAGACACAGCAGCAACAATGTGATGTGTCCAAGTACTGCTGCTGAGAAAGGTTTTAGGATTAAATAAGTCCCAACAGCCCCTTTGGACTTTACTAAAGCTGATTTTTTTTTCTGTAAGAAACTTCCCTGCGATTGTGGGTAAAAATGCAAAAGGCTATGACAAAGAAATCACTGAGAGGCGTTCACTGACATTCACCAGAGCACGCAGGTTGTGCCTGGTACTTCCAACAGTGCTGAGAGGCCAAGGAGGATCTGCCTGGAAAATACAGATTGTGACTGGAACTGCTTAGGCTTAATCCTGTTTTAAGAGGATTTCTGCAGTAGCAGAGTGCTGCCCAGCCCAGTCCTCAGAACCTGGCTTATGTCCCTCCACACCATCAGCTGTCACTCAGATGCCCAGGAGAGAGAGGGACCTTTCCAAATGAAGGTCGAGACAGAGGCAGAGGGTGTTGCAATGGACACACAAACTTTCCTGCAGCTTTCCCCTCCCATCACCCCAGCATGCATTTCATGTTTCTCCTTGAGTCTCAACCCCCAAGCAAATATGCCTTGAAACCAGAAGTAATGTAGAATTATCAGGGTTTTTTTTTTTGTCAAAGAAAACCACAAATCATCCCCCACTTTTTTCCCCAAAGGAAGCCTGTGGTTCCCAGACAAATTTGAAAGCATAATACAATTGTTTTTCCATGTTTTAGTCTTAAAATGATGACCACATGCCATTTGGCTGCACAGCTGAAGCCCCAGACTACAATCCAGCAGCCACGCTGTGTGCCAGCTACGAGTCTGACCATGAGAGAAGGTGGGGAAATGTGATAGCTCTGCAACTCCAGCAAGGGTACTCTTAGAAATTCATCTCTTTGGGGCTCCCCTGATAATCAGTACAGGGAGATAACAGAATTAAATCACTTCACAGAGGAGATTAAACTGAAGATGGAGTCTTTCCTGTTACAGAGTAAACCCATGGAGACCAGTCTCCTACAGTTACCCCTTGCCAGGTGCCCAAATCTCAAAATTTCAATTAGCTTCACAGGTACCAGATGGGTTTTTTAACTCTCTACAGGCTAATACACATAACAAAAGGGAGGACTGGAGATAAACTCTGTAATGTTATATTTTAAAATCTTTAATTACATAAAAGGTTTTTTCCTAGCTCACAATTTATCTTTAATGATTTTTTTAGGAACTAGATGATTTTTTAAGGTCTGTTACAATCCAAATCATTCTACAATTTTGTCTTTCAATCCAGTTAGAACAACCTCCAAGGGCACAGTCCATTTTGGCAGAATTGCTCATTATTCCTACGTCTTCTTTTTGTAAAAATTCAGTATAAATACACAGTGTCCAGCCACAGCATTTCCAATAAAGTGTTTATATATTGCAAAAGCCTTTAGTCTATTAACTGCCAAAACCTTTGGTGTATTTCTTTTCTGTCACTACCAGTCTTTCCTAATATTTTAACTTAATTAAATCAACTATGTCTCCTTAGAACAAATGAAGAGAGGTCAGAAAACCATCAGGTTTTTCATTTACATACTCGGTATCTATTTTTGATTTTAAACAAAATACATTTAAAAGATGAAGTTTCTCTAGAGTCATAGATGGCACAAAATACATCAAAATGCTAAATAAAACTTAATTGCTTTCAGAAATTCCTAGGCAAATGATTGAACTCAAACCCCAGCAATTAATATGTTCTAAATATACACACACACTCGACTTAAAAAGAAGCAAATACTGGGGAAAAAGTATTTAATGGATACTACAGTGACATCCTCTGGGCGAGTACTCCAGGATAACCCTGCTGGACCAGGGAGGTTACACCAGGTGATCAATCCACTGTGGTCACCTCCAACCTGACCCCTACTGTGATATTGTGGTCCCTTAGGAAAGGGAGACAAGTGGAAGCCAAAAAGATGATTCTCAGAGGCCATTTTCACAGAGTATCTAATGTTTTATGCATTATTTAGGATTGCCACATCTGAAAATACTTTCATAAGAAGAATTTTTTGGATTGCCCTGAATATAACCATTTGTCAACGTGTCACCAAAAAAATATAAAAAAAAAAAAGAAGATTGGCTTCTCTTCCCAGAAACCAATGTTAATCATTAGACACACATTTCTTCCTAACAACCTGCTGAGAGGCTAAATCCAATACCACAGACCACACTGGGAGAGTTAAAGGATGAGTTAATACTTCTTAGAAGAGGTTCCCTTCAAACTCCTGAGCTACATCTTTCTTCTTTTAGTACTGCAGCTAACTAAGAATGCTAATAAATTATGCTGTGTGATTTGAGTTTTAATTAGAGATTAATATTTTAAAGCAAAATTAAAACCAAACCCAACTATGAAGCACACAGGCAACGCTTGCTCAAAGTTTCAATCACTCTCTTTGATAAATTAAATGCTAAAAAGATTTAAAAAAAAATTTACTTATTTCTCCCCCATCCCCCAAAATACAGTATATAGGAGTGTGGATCTTGGTTTAAGGGCACTGACACTGATGATTTATTTGTTAATGCTTCAAAGCTTTTTACTGTGTTTTTGTTTTTTCCCTAACTGGCAAATCATCCTTACCCTTGTTTGAGAGTACAAAGAAAAGTACAGAAATCTCATGTTTGCACACATCACTGGCACTCACTCAGCTTTTCCACCCAAATCTTGTGGCGGGAGCTGCCAAGGCAGGGTCAAACTGAGGAGCCTGTGACAGGACTAGCACAGTAACAGTGTATTTCTAGCCCCAGCAGCAAGTGTGAATATCTTCCTATCCAGCTTCCAGTAAATGACAGTTAACTTTCTGGAGGCTTAAGTGGTCCCAGAATCACCCAAGGCATCCAGAGTCCTGCTGGAGCTCTGACTTATCCACAGTATCCCTTCTCTGAGACAGGAAAATCATTATAATCTGGTCAAGCACCTCTCTTTCATTGTCTCAACAGTTGGATACAGCTGAAAAAGAAACAGAATTAGCGAGCTAGCCTGCAGGGTAGTTTTTGATGTCTGTTTTATTCCTCTTTGTAAGGAGGATCATGTAGGCAAATTCTAACAGCTGGTTAGTTTTTCAGCTGAGACAATAAATGTGTTGACTGCTGCCCTTGCTAACCACTGCCCAGCTGGCAGCTTCCTGCTCAGCCCAGCTGCCCTCTCTGAAACTGATATCAGCTCTTACCTGGAGAGATGATCTTTAGGTATGCTGACTTAGCAGGAGGAGGCAGACAGTGAATTAATACCATCAGCAACCCCAGGAGGAAGACTAACACAAGTGGTTACTCAATTTTATGGCATGACAGGGAATAAAAAAGATTTCTACATATGTCTGCAATGTCAGACAAAACATGAATGTTTTTTACTGCAAAAAATGAGATAATGAAGAGGTATAGCCTCAGAGCTATTAGTTTGAGAACATAAATTTTGTCTATTTGCCTATTCAATGCAGCGTCAGCATCAACGTATGCTGATTTCCTGGCCACTTCAGTGATGCCAGTGCAGGAGACACATCCATTTGTATTGGAGACACATGCATGTCATCATCTGGAAATGAGAGTAGGAAAATCAGATTGCTGTGGCTAACTGTTCATCATTTGAGAAACTACCAGCACAGCCCCCAGAAGATGCTAATATGAAACAGATTTTATAACAAGATCCCTGCTTTTCTCCATGAAGTTCATCAGGTCCTTCAAAACCAATGTTTATAGTTACATTTTTCAAGAAGAAAAGTTACCCTCATCCCAGCATTTTTACCTTTTATCTATATAAGGAAACACACTCAGAGACCTCTAAAGCTGCCCTAGAATGATCACTGGCTCTTTACTGTACTTTCAGGCAAAAGAGTAAAATGTTCAAACATTATCCAGTGGATTGATCTTCAGCAAGGTGATGACGCAACAGGCAATTTCTCTTGAAACTGGACAGAACAGCAGTGGAGACTGAAGAGCACTATTAATGTAAAAGCAGAAGGTGAGCAGGAGGTACATGAAGTACAAAGTTTCCAGTACTAACTTGTGCTATGGCCTCTGCCAGGACAATTCCTGCCTCCCTGGAAGGTCAGCGGTGGTGGACACAGGGAAGGCAAGAGAGTTCTGTCTGCTCCATGTTCAAGTCATTCTACATGAAATCCCACTAAATATTCTCTGTGGTGAAAGGTATCTGCTTATGATTAGGTCAGAGTAGTGATGGTTCCTGGGGAACACTTATGTGAGAGAACCACAGTGAATGGAAACATCAGACATGGAGCAGGAGAAGCCAAGACCCAGGTGGAGACCAAAATGCCAGAGAGGACCAAGGTGAAGAGGAAACAATCTCATCTGCCTCTGGAGAGCAGCAGAGAATAAGCAAAGGCCAGTGAAACTGCCTTTGGGAAGAATATGCTTTGCTGTATGCATTGAAGTCTGACAGCTGCTTAGAATAAAAATAAATCACCGCCTCCATGGGCTCCAAAAATGACCAGATAGCATCGTATACTTCTTTTGTGGTCTGTTATTTGGACATCTGGATCTAGTAATACCGTTGTCTATTGACACTTAAATTAATCAGAGTATCTTATTTTTACAAAACAGTCGATCCAGACCATTGGGCTGCTTTGTTTACATCAAATTCCTGTAACATTCCTCTGTGGAAAAAGACTGAATTTCTTTAGGATTTTACTGGCAGGGTTCGTACAACCCTTTCCTTATGGCTGTCTGCCCCATGACACTTCTCACATTACGGCTGCTCTGAGGGACCATCAAAGCTTGTGGAACTGGCACTCTGTGGTAAATCAACAGAGCACTGAGCTCACATTTACATGCCCACATGGAGAAAGGGAGAGACAATTAGTCAGGCATTACAAGATCTGAAATATCAGTATTACACAAGTAAAGTGTGTAAATGTAATTTTCAGTGTCACCATCTAAAACTGTACTAAAACTGTACTTGCTACCATAATAATTTCTTATAAAAGTTATCTGAGCACAGCACAGACCTACATGTCTCCCACAACACACTAATGAATAAACTAAAAAATTTGTGCTTTCCATTACTTTATATACTAAGGTTTAATTAATCAATTCCAAAGGCTAAAAAAGCAAGAGGGAATAGAACACAACAGAGCAAAGGCAGAGATAATAAGTACTAGCATGGACTACTTTTAATCAGGTCCCCAAAGAGAAGTGAAAATAACAGGAAATGAAAGTAATGAATGGAATTTCACAGTTCTGCCATCCATGTGATAAGTTAAGACAGAATAAAAGAAGGTGGTATTAGAATGAAATTCCCTGCTGTAGCAAGTGTTGTAACTCAGCGCTACTGACAGTCAAAAACCTTAAAAAGCCAAACCCAAAGAAAAAAACATCCTAAGCAAAGCAAGCAAAAACTAACTCCTGCTTCTGAGAAGCAGATTCACTGGGCAGGAAAATAATTAAGAATTTTGGAAGAATCTATGAGAAACACCATTTATCTCTGTTCTTGTACTCTCTACCATGCCTTTTGATACTAAAAGACAAACTAACTGTGTAAGTTTAAAGCTTATTTTAGAATTTCACATTTCACATTAAGATTGCGTGCTGCCTTAAAACCACTCTAGCCATGGCATTTGGCACTTTTGATATACCTTAGTCAGTACATCCCTCTGTAAGACTCTGTTTCCAGTTCTACATCACTTTTCCAACATTCAACTTTTAGATTATCCTTTTTTTTTTCTTTCTCCTGAAGATCTGCTATAAATCCCTGCTCCACCTTGATTAGTCCATTAACATCTGACTTCAGTTAGTTTCTATCCCACATCTGATTTCCTTTACTAGTAACTAATGTTCAAGTTCTGCTAAATTGTTCTTTTGCTGTATCAGTTGCATTATCCAAGTGCAAAGAAATGTTATTAACATCCTCTGTTATGAGGATGAGTGTTGAGCAGTTTGCATTTGGAGGTGACTAGGTAACATAGAAATAGGGCGGAGAATTGGTGCTAAACCCAGAACTTTTTTTTTATTTGTTTGGCTGCTTTGTTCTTTTCTGGTTCTACAACTCTCTTCTTGCTCTCCCAGTCAATTCCAGATATTCCAGATATTTAATTCCAAATTCCAGATATTCTTTCTTTTACTGCCAGTCACTGGAGATCAAGTTGTCTCCGCACAGACTCAAGTGAAGGCAGCGAGATGTGTTTGTCTGGTGGAGATCCTGCAACAGCAGTCCATGCAATTCAGGCTAAGGACACTCACAACCCAATCAAGGGTATTAATGTACTGAAGCACTGTGAAAACAGTGTTTTCTCTATCAGAAGGGCTGTATCAGTTTTTCAAGAAAAGCCACTACTGATCTTCTGGACAGGACAAAATCCCAGTATTTGATCTTTTCAGTCTGATGAGGACTTAAAAGAACAGGTAGATTCAAAGCACGAAAGCACAGATGGCAAGTGACGGCCATATGTAATTTCTCTGCCACTAATTTCCCCTTTCCCACTTCCTAGCACTAATTTTTCAATACCCTAAGTAATCCTAATCTCAGTCTCAGTCATTTAAAATATATCTGTACTTCTATTGTCTATACAGTTCATATTCATTTCTTATCATCAGACAGTAAATCTAAAAAGTGGATTTAATATTTTTCTTCTCTGAACCCAATTAGCTCGTATTAGCTTCTCGTGCCACAAAAATATTTTATGTGGGTTCAGAGTCGTTCAGGTTAAAGTCTTTCAAAGCATCTAGTCACATTTATTGTGCTTGATGCCGCATGTGGCGCCATTAAATGCTTGAAACATGGAATCAAAATCATTACACTAACAGCATGGCACCGTTATTAAAAATAATGGGCTGACAAGTCACAAAGGTCTGTTTCAAGCCATTTTGTAGCTACCAGACATTGCAAGGAGCCTACGTCAAAGGCTTGCTGACTGACAGTCAATTATTTCTCCCTCTATTACAGCTGCTGGATCAACAGTGGTTTCACAAACTGGACAGCTTGTCACAGGACCTGCAGCTGTGATATTAATCAGCTATTAACATTAACTTAACTAATGCTGAAAATTATACTTGCATATGAATTTGTGGGTATGTGTATCAATCTAAACATGTACAATACAGAGACACCACTGTTGTTGAGGGAAACCTCTCTTCAGTATCTGCTGTCACAGATGCTGTGACAGCTGTATGAAACTCTACTGAAATGGCATTCTGGTTCACTGAAAGAGACAGCTTCCCTAGATTAAAAAAACTTAAGTAGTCTTTTTCAGAATAGTGTTGTGAAAGACATAATCTGCTTTGACAAATGCTTTAAGAAAAGTATAAATGTCCTCTTCTTCCAGTCTGCTTCAATCTTCTTGTTTCTCTTTACCCACACATTGCTGTGTCATAAAAATCCATTTGTTCTGGGATCAGATAAACATTTATTTTGCTCGGTGTCAGTCACAAAGCCCTTGATCCTTACTCACAGCCAATAGAAAGACTTGTGGCCGATTGAACAGGGACTGATCGAGTATTAAAATCCTGTAACTGTCATTAAAACTGTTGCAGAGACAATACATTAATACAAATGCAGAGCCAGACTGAAACACCTGTATCACTGTATGAATCCTTTCTGTAAACATCATTCTGATTCAGGAACTGAGAGCTGGTTCTTTCTAAAAATCAGTGATACAACGTAAAAAACCCATTTCTTTTCCCAGCAAATTACACATTTGTTTATGCACAGTTGTCCTTCAATGCCTACTAACCACATAAAAATAAAATTGAAGTCAATACTTTAAAGAAGTACTTACATGCAATTTACATCCTTTTCCTCATCTTTATACATTTACAGAAGATACATTTATTCAGTATAATCCAGGCAATTTAACAAGAAAGGCCCATCCCTATTTTTCTCAAAATGACATTAGTTTCAGGCATATCACTAGGCTAGAGGAAGTTATGAATTGTATTTATCAGATTCCGATTCTGAATGTTATGCTTTTGCTCTGTGTTTAATAAACACTAAATTCTATTTTATTTGCTCACATTTTTATAAGTGATTCAAGCTCATTGCTGTTTGCATCATCACAGAAAAATCAACCAATGGCTTAAATATGATCAAATTCATTAATTAAGGTAAGATGAAGAAAATGTTCTACTGTATAGCAGGCACATGAGAAAAAACCAAACCCACAAAGAAACTAAAAAATGACACATAATGTAATACACATCTGATTTTCACCTGAGGAAATAACACTATGTTTCCTGTGATAAGAGATTCTATTCAACTGTGCTCTACCTAACCCGGAACTTCATCAGTTATCTCCTTATTATTACTTCAATTGGTTATCTCCTCATTATTACTTCAAGCAACAAATACCTTTACACAGCTCCTGTTCATCTTATAGATGAGCTATTTACAAGAAACCAAAACCAAAAATGATGCTGACAAGGCACACCACAATACAGTTTAATTCCCACATATGCACTAAAAATTCTGATCCAGGGCAATCTGAAAACATCATAAAGAAAAGTTGAAGAAGAAAAAAAAGGACAAATATTACCTCAGAAACTCAGGAAAGCCAGATTAGTCAAGATTTATATTATTAAAGAAAAATAATTTTGTTCCATAATCTTTTTGCAGTATGAAATTACAATAATATCTCACTAGAGTAAATATCTTGAAGAAGGAAAGGACTTTTCCACCCACTTACTTAACAACCCAGTAGAGCTGAAAAAGGCTGAAAAACATTTGTTATTTTGGTAGAGCAGAAAATGAGAAGTACCAAACATTTCTTCTAAAAGTACTTAAAATACATAATCACAATCCATGCACTAATACTCATATTAGTGAGTTAAGATATTCCTTGGAGGATTTTGTAAACCAGATTATCAGATAATAAAGGACCTGGCATCGAGTAGTCAAATAAGCTTTTCTTAACAGTAATGGGATTTTAATCAATGCAATTAAAATAATATAATAAAGGATGAAGTGAAATAAGCATGAAGAGATTACTATTTAAAGTAATAGAACAAAAAGGCTCAGAGAAAAAGCTCCACACTTCTGGAACCCTGCTGGAGACAATATGTGTACTTTTTGTTCCTGTACCAGCACACAGTGTTTCACTAATCACCTTGAAAAGGCTTCTGCATATTAACAACATACAGAGGGAAAGTACATTACTATTTTTCTTTTATAAATTATCAATGAGAACAATGATGATACAGTTTTATAAAGCATTTAAGAAAATTGGGTTCCTGTCTCAATTCCAGCAAAACATTTGGTAAAGGTTTTAAAGGGTTTTTGTAATCCCTCATTGCTCTTGATGGTTTAAGTGAAAGAATCAATATTTCAAGCTTTTATTTATTCCTGCCTTTTTTTTTTCCTTTTTTCTTTTCTGTATTCCCAGCTGTAGACTGGAATAATATAGCATGGAATGTCTTGCAAGAATTGTCATATAAGAAGTACCATATTTGTTTTTCCAGTGCAATGAAGATCATGTCTGAAATGCAGTATGTTCTGGGTAGATATGGTTTGTTTTTTCTGACACTTCTGAAAGATAATATCAGTGATAAATAAGTACTTTCGGTAACATGCACAATTGTCTTTTTAGTACCAGAGAGACCTTGAACTCAAAAGCCACCAACATAAACTATCTTTAGGTCTATTATGAGTAAGTTCATGACACATTACATTACCTATTTGGGAATATGAGAGCAACACACTGGCCCAAGTCAAAGTGATCAGTGAAAATAAAAAAATTGACATGACTCCCCTTTCTCACTCCTGCCTCTTTCAGGAGGGCAGATTTCCAAAGGGTGACTTCAAGGGCCAGCAACAAGAGGCCAAATTTTCTTTGATATGTTGGTGAGTGAAGAGATAGAATATAGAAGTCCAGGCTCCCTTCTTCTCCCTAAGAGGCAAGCATGAAGAACCACCTCTGCTACAGCTGTGGTCTCTGTGGAAAGCAACAGGTCTTTTTGTAGTCATCTTAAGACATGTTTAGCCAATTCACTACCAATTAACCAATCTGTCTCACAAACAAAATTTACTCATAAGTAGGCTTTTGTGCACTTGTACTACTCATGAAAATCTCAGATGCCAGAAAACCTTAACCATACAACAGGCTGAATATTCAAATGACATATTTAAACCTTCAAAGACAAACCCAAAAGCTATTAGCCATTAAAACAATGCTGATAAAGTTAGTTAAGCAAAACTCAACTAATTTACAAAGGGAGTTCTGGGTAAAAGATAGAGAAAACAGTTCATTTATGGCCTCAGTAGAATACTGAGGCATGATGAGAAACAACATTGCTGAAAGACTGAATGTTCTAATGCCAGTTAGAAAATGTTCATTTGGAAAGAATTAAATTCAAAATGATGTGTTTTTTAAATCTTTGCTCCAGTAGATCTCATTACCTAGAGAGGTTACTGTGTGACATGAAATGGGCTACCTGAAAGGTCAACCGGAAAGACTGTCAGAGTTGCTGCACCAACCACAATTTGCTGGGATGTATTTAAAACACATGAGCCTCTCCACAGCTAAGAACTGAATCAAGACATTTACATTAATGGGCCTTTGACAGACTAATACTCAATTTTCTCATACTACACAGAAACTGCACAACATGAGCACCATTACAAGATATATAGCATATGGATACCATTAAAGCTCAATTATAAGGAATACTTGCTCATTTATTTCTCTAAGCACTACTCCAAGGAATGTAGCAGCAGTTTCACAGATGTCAAGTGCAAGTAGTAGCCTTTCATTTAATTTGCTGAAAGATTGTTCCCTCTTATTAACTAATTTCCTCCTAAAGATGTGTCAGTGTTATAACAATAAAAACGTCATTTTAACATGAAGTTTAAACCAGTGAAGGCAAATTGCTGGAACAAACTACTTAGCTGTCTTGCTAGCCTCTTTTTCTTTCCTTCTCAATAGCTCTCAAACTAGCCCATCATTGTACAAGTCTCATTTTGTCTTTACCTTCTGCTATATGGGTTTCTACAGCAACATGCATGTATCTACAGCATTTACTGCTGGGGTTTTACTACTGCTTGTTTAATAAAAAACAACAGACTATTTTGGTAAGTCTTTTAAAATTATATTCAGTCATACCACATCCTCTAAGCCAGGTCTACTCAGTTAGGTTATGGTGTGCTACAGTGTCACGGCCTGCTCATTAAAAAGAAGGAAACACAAGGACACAGTTTTTTATGTAAGATTAGAGAGAGAACACCACGAATTTTGGATGTTGGCTAGGTGCATCCACCTAACTCAACAATTAGAAGAGAGTCCACATCTGCCTGTTGGATAATAAGCCAGGCTGAATGGAAAGGGACCTGGGGTCCTGGTCAGTGGCAAGTTGAGCTTGAGTCAGCAGTGCCCTGACAGCCAGGAGGGCCAAGCGTGTCCTGGGGAGCATCAGGGCCAGCATTGCAGCTGAGCAAGGCAGGGGATTGTCCTGCTCTGCTCTGCACTGGGGCAGCCTCACCTCAAGTGCTGGGGCAGTTCTGGGTGCCACAATATGAAATAGACACTGAGCTATTGGAGAGTGTCCAAAGGAGGGCCATGAGGATGGTGAAGGGCCTTGAGGGGAAGCCACATGAGGAGTGGCTGAGGTCACTTGGTCTGTTCAGCCTGAAGAAAAGGAGACTGAAGGGTCACCTCAACACAGTCTACAGCTTTATTGTGAAGGAAAGAGGAGGGGCAGACACTGATCTCTTCTCTGTGGTGAGCAGTGACAGTACCCAAGAGAATGGCCTGACAGAAAAATTGAAGTTTTGCAGTTAAGATTCCATACCTTTTAGTGCTGAGGAAAAACCTCAGAGAGCTACAAAAAGCCTTGAGGCATTCATGTACATGACTGAATTTGGAGGAGCTTTTGGACATTAGTACCCATGTCAGTTCTGCAATCACCAATTTCCTCAGCACATCTGAATGAGATACAGCACTGGATATCATTTAGGGTTATATTTTATCCCACATATCTACGAACTAACTCTTTAATATGTACTCTTTGTCAGTTGTAATATCTTGTAGTACATGAAAGCACAGAAAAAAAGTGCAGCTGATCTAACTGAAAGTTAGTGTGATAAAAATGATTTACAGTTTGGACTGGACTGCCTAATCCACCACAGAATGACTTCAAAGAATACACAAGACACTTAAAAATATCTTTTTCTCCAAAGAGCTGCATGTCATGTAACTACTCTTGTTTTGCTATGTGCAAATTGAGCAAATGCTCATCAAAATTGTGTTACATTGGTAACTTCAAAGAAAACAATTAGCAAATTTGAAAATAAAACAATTTAGAAACTTATGATATTGACAAAATGGTTGGAAGCAGATTCAAACCATTCAATTATTTGAACAATTCAAATATGAATTATTTGCCAGCATGTGTCTAAAGAGAAAGAAAGCCAAATTCACTATATTCTTTATTCATCTGATTTGTTCTAAAGTGGTTTGTTCAATATAACTAATGCAATAAACTGCAGTGCTGCCCATTTGTTCATTTTGAAGTGCAAGCTAGTTTATTCAATTAATTTTTTTGATATGAAGAACAAAATTGAATATTTCAGGGTCCTAAAACCACTGATATGCTACTGGCTGCAAAACACAAATCAATAACCAGCAAAAGATGGCCACCACCACCATGCATTATTCACAGTCATTAAGGTCAGCCACAAACCTCAGACAATTTGCAAGTTCCATATTTAGTGTTTGAATTTTTGTGATTGTTTTGTTCATTTGGTTGTTTTTTTTTTTTTTGTGTATCTGAGAGTTATGCATAAAGCAAAACTGCCATGAGATCTGCATGAATCTTATTCTCTTCCAATAAACCAACAAAATTTCCAAGTAGGTCCTTCCTAAATTCCAAAGCTGTTATTTGATTAGAGCCTCAGCAACTCACTTCCCCACCTCCCCCAATCCCTTGTATATTTTATTGTCATTATAGAGCAGTCAAAGATTTTAATTTCTGCTTAAAACATTTGATTTAGCTAGCTCTCTGCTCAGATTGAGCTGGATCAAACAAAAGATATAGATGGCTTAGCTTTACTTAGTTATCCAAAGGCAGGTTTGTGATCCCCACATGCCCTGAGAACAAGCATGTCAATGGTGCCAAACAAATATCCACTTTTAGGCACTTTTGCATTTACCCACAAAGCACAGCACAGCAAGTAGGGAACACTGGGAGAGGCACTTCAGAAGCTCAACTCCTGAGCTGAACTAACCTGCTAATGAAGACATCCACATTGATTCCTTGATCTTAATTATTCACAAGCCCTTAGGCATAACCTGCTCACTATTCACCTATCAGTAATATCCGATTTGGACTCTCTAGCTAATGCTTTCTTTTAAAGGAAGCAATAACCTAGGGAGGAAAAGCACATGTCTGAAAAGTGCAAAACCCAAGCCTGCTGAATTCCTGGAGAATTTCTCAAGTACTAGGAGAAAAGCTCTTCTGGCAAATGCTGTCCACTTTCTGTTGAAATTTTGTCACAAAAGAAGTGAAAGGACAAGATTCACTGAAAACTCCTGGCCTTTGGTCTCCCAGAATACCTTCTCTAAAACGTTCCTAATGAAAACAAAATTCCTAACACAAGACAAGCAAATTCCCCAGAAGTCTTATGTAAACAAATCAGGTGGTTTTAACTATCTGTTCAGTGACAGTGTAAGGATACTGAATAGTTTTAGACCATCATCAGCATCTGATCTACATACATGTTTTCTGCTTTTTTTTAGTTAAAAACAACACTAAATATAAACCATACTGAGAAGATTACAATTCTTAAGAGATTTTAGTAGATCAGGTTTGATAGTTGCAAAACCAGACAGTCTGCTTAACAGCATTTCCTCTTCTCAATTTTGCTGCTGGGATCCTAGTTGTAATTTCTGTTCAGTATCACCTAATTTCCTGATAGACAAGAAGCTTTGAGCATGGGGTGACCCACAATAACCTTCATGCCTCATAAAGAAAGCAAGAAGTGCACAAATACTCTCCCCCTCAAGTCACCTTGTCATGCTAATTCAACACATCTAGGTAATTTCTATTTTCTCCTTGCATTTCTGAAAAACATATAGGGATAGATTATAAAAAATGTAGAGTAATATGACCATTACAGTAATTGCATTGGTTACATTTATTAATTTGTCAAAATTAAGTCAATAAAAGTTTTAATAACACTATACTACTTGATTAGTTTTGAAAGTGATTATCATGAGAACTCTATTTAATTTGAAGCATCTCAATTTACAGGATACATTAAATTCTCAGTAGCATTTTAAGACACTTCAACATATGCAGGTCAATTACCAGTAATCACAGTTTCATACAACTGTTTCAGAAGAAATTTCAGTACAACACTGGAAAAGAATGATAGATGGTTCTAAAAATTACAACTGAACCCGAGTCCTGAAAGATAAAGCTGATCTTCAGCTCATGTTATTATGGTAAAAGGCCATATCTAACATCTATACTGTTAAAAACATTCTGAAATGCTAAAGATTATAAAAATCTGAGCAAGGATTAGAGAACAGTTGTCTACCTTAAAACAGATGATGATAATTTGTGAGGACTGCCAAATTACTGAAATGCACTAACTGCACTCATGCCCAGCTGCACATTAATTACTAGATTAGAAAGTTATAATTAATTTTCTTAATATCACTACACAGCTTTTCTTCCTTGAGTTAATAAAAACAGATTGCAATCAATCTTTGTTAATTCATGCTGCAGAACATAACTGCCGTAGCTATTTCCATACGCAAAGAACACCGCATGCACAGCTCTTGCACTAATACCCTGCCTAGAAGCTGAAACTTCTGACATTTTAATGAAGTGTTGTAATAAGGCCAATAAATTATACATTATAATTTGACTTAGTGTAGTTGGTAGAAAAACCACAAAAGCTTAAAAATTAATTCTTAAAGAATCTTCTTAATGACAAAACTTAGAAGTGGATACCATGTTCCAACATCTTTTGAACAGGAAGAGGGTTTACTCATAGTTGCATTGTTGAAAACTTTCACTGCTGAGACTTGTAAAATTTCTTCATCAACTGACTTTGTCATTAGAAATCACCAAAAATGCTCCAGACCTTTGCACATATTGCAAGAAATTTTGAGAACTAGTAAAGGAAAGCAACTTTATAGAGATACAGGGTAAAGTTCATCAAAGTTCTCATCAAGAGCATTCAGTTATAAATGCAGCAAAGATAATTAAAGCAGTATTCAAAGAGCATATAGTCCCCTGTGTCCACATTTCTAGTAACAAAAGGTGTTTTTATAAGATGGAAGGGATTATCCATCTAAAGTCAATGCACTGTTTTTCCATTTTCCATTAAGCCCAAAAATTGGCTTATTTCTCCAGCCTCATTACTGCTTAACATGTATATTTTTTTCCACTCCTCACTTTCCTTCCTTTGTAAAAGATGAGTGTAGAAATATGAGAATTATGACATTGTGGCATCCAAAGTGTGGTGGCCTATTCTATTTTGATCTAATAGAAGTCTTCACATGGTCAGTTTAAGTGTGAAAAAAAGAAAGGGAAGAGCAAATGTCAGCAACAAATGAAGGTTGACAATAATTGTTATTTGGGTGATTGTGATTTGTAATGTTTATGAAGTCTTCTGGGGAATGGTAAAGAGAAACTTCGTGTTTCTGAAAGACTAGAGATAAGAAAAGGGAATTTAAGGGAATACATAGCCTTCAGCAGCAAAGGCAGGCACAAGACTTTTATTACGTATTTTTTTTCCTCCCAAGCATCCCTAGAAGAGTCCAATTTGCCTTACACTGCTAAATGTTATAAATAAATTTTTACACATACATGTAAAACACCTATAAGTTTGTGCTGAGGTACACATAGACATCCCCTCCATCCCCAATGTATACCAAAATACACACAGGCTTGATTAGCACTCTTTCCTGAATATTCAAATATTTCAATATATTTAAGATCTTAAGGAACAAGGTACTGGATGATACACTTGGACAAGTAGGATATATGGATCAACTCTTTCATAAATGATCATATCTTAAAGCAGCACCTTTAGTATGTGTCCCATTGAGGGGCTGCAGAGAGCCAATCAACTAGGTGATCTCAAGAACATTAGGCATGAAGGAAAGCAAGGAGGTAAAGAAGGAAGGATGGACGCGAGGATGGAAGATAGGAAGGGGAGGAAATTAATAACAGTCTGCCCAGAAGTCCCAGAAGACATATGTGGGACAATACCCAGTACAATTCTCAAATATAAATTTTAACATGCCATCAAACTGAAACATCTGGAAAAAGGCTCAGAGAAGCAACCCCTAAACTGGGAAAACATGATACATCCAGGATTCAGATTCCTCTTGTGGAGGATGCGAGGGCAAGGACAGAATCACAGTTCAGTAGAAAAAAACTATCCAAGCTGAAAATGATCACTGGTTTGTTTCTTTTCCAAAATCAAAATGGATTAGAAGAGGGGAGCAAGCACGGAATAGGAGTAGCAGGGTTAGAAAATACACAAAGTAGAGCAGGATCAAAGACAGATTGCAAGAGTTATGATTTACAGAAAGCATACCACATAAAGGAACTGGGTCATCTCAGAACCTGGGTTCTAAAATATTGCAACTTAGATCAAGGATCTGGATGTTTAAGGGACACTATGAGAAACAAGGTAGCTGTTTTCCAACCAAGAACTGAGTTGTTACAATGATCAACATCTAAATAACTAAAAGTAACAAACACAGTACCACAGGCATCTGTATTTAATGCTGAGATTATTGTTTAAAAACAATTAGGTGTTCTGTACTCAGCTGGGTGTATGAAGCTGGTCATAAAGCTGAGAAAATGCAAGTAATGATCAGTAATTATGCAAGCAGGCAAGCAATTCATACTTACATCACGCCTGAAAATAAAGAAGACTCTTGAATTCTCACCAAATCTTAAACATTACTGAACTATTAAAAATAATAAAGTTTTGTTTCTGTTAAAAGGTAAAACAAAAAAATGAATCCATATGAATGTTCTTATTATTCTGATAGACTGACTTCTAGGGCAAAAAAGATAGCCCATTTTGTGCTTATTTGTTTTAAATGTCAAGTTAAAAGATTAAATGGAATTTAAAAGATTAAATGGAAAGATTAAATGGAAAATAGTACTGCAAGAGTATCTGACATCCATGAAAACACATATGCCATGAACTTCAGAATAACAAAAGGTGTCAGAAGCAGTTATGAATAGTCATCTTAAAATTAAACATGCTTATAAAAATGGCACAACACACACCCCTCAACACTGGTACAATGAAACCGAAAATCACAAAATTCAGGTTTCACTGTATTAATTAGATTATGAAGTGCTAAAAAGAGAAGCTGAAAAATCAGATAAGTAAAACTATTATTTGTGATATACATGATGCACTGGAACTGTGTCAGTTGCAGCAGGGTCTTGGCTGTCCAGCTGAGAGGCCATGGTTTGGTGGAGGTTAAGGAGAGAGCCTCTTGTATCAGCAGAAGTAAGAAACCAGAAAGTGATGAATAAAGATTTACCAATACATATATCTATCTGTATGTTTATCTGAAACCAAAGATGTACTTCAAGAAGTATTGAAGGAAATTGCTTTTTCAGCAAGGGAAAAAATCCAGTATTCTTTGAAGATAACAGGAGAATCTGTTCTCAGTAATGATATCCGAAAAAATACACTTAACAACTCTTGTTCATGCTCATCATTTTAGGATGGTAAGAATGCAGAGTAACTACAACATCAGTCAGCTATTTCCTTGGTCAATCTTAATTCTTATTATCTACCACATCATATAAATGCCTAAACCACTGCAGGAAAAATAACCCAACAACCTCACATAGCTGAGGATTTAACCAGGTGGAAGTACCAAATTCCAGCTAAAATACACAAGCAAAGCACTTTGCAAATGCCCCCCTTCACTTCTCATGGTCATTTCAAGATTTCCCTAATGACAAATGAGTCATGGATTTTGCATAGATTGTAACAAATAAGCAAAGTAAGCAACTCAAAAGTGGCTTTATAATTGGTTGGAAAATTCTTAGGTGGAACGATCCCTACACAACTATTGGTTTTAGATAATGTGTTTTTTTCTGAGGTAAATTGAATTGTGGTGGAAGTGACTCCTGTTCATTTTATGCATTTCATGAAACCTGAAGTCTCTAGTAACTGATTCCCTTCCCTCTGAAGGAAGCCTCTTCTGACAGTCACATTTTGTCTGCTGTAAGATTATCATTTACTACACACAGACAAAAATTAGGTCATCCATGATACAAGCAATTAAAAGGGAAATGATCTTGAACCAAGTGCAAAGATTAATGTGCCTACATTCAGGTGTCAGCATTCCCAGCACAGTCAGCATCAGCCATGGAAAAACCAGGCCCTGGGCACTTGATTTCAGGGGAGGATAAATGCTCCTCAAGCTGCTTCACAGTGCCTTTTGCCGTGTCCCACTCCAGCAGGAGCCTGTTCCTGGCAACATGCAAACATATCTTATCTGGAACTGAGCCTCATCCTGCACATCTTCACAAACAACTCCAACTCTCAAACATGTCTGGCAATTCAACACTAAGGGTTCCCTTGAAACTCCTAGGCAACGGGAAGGTATGGCATACAAATAACTCCTGATTATCTGCCAATATCGAGGCGATAACAGCTCTTATCCAGCTAAGGCAGGAGCACGAGCAACACCTTTAGCCATATGCTCATTTATAAAATCCTATTTTCAAGAAACGCAATTTCAAAAACTTACAGGGGAGAAAGAATGGTTTAAATTCTCAGGAAACAAACTGAGTATCTGATGAAACTTTCCCACCTTATGTCACAGCATTTCAGCGAAGGACTGGTTACAACCAGATTGGCAGGAAATTAGAAGTACATGCTTGGTACATGCCACCTATTGGCATATGTCATAGGTGACTGGGGTGAACTTCCTAGTCCTGATTTCTTCTAGGGCAAAACAAAAAACAGTTCAACCTGCTTATCTTCCCCCTTTCTAGCACAGAAAGCCTTTATATCTTCTTTATAAATAACACACCAAAAAAGCAGTTCCCCATTTTTTGAAGCCATCAAGACAAAATCTGATGATAGTCAGGGAACGTTTTGGGGAGTGTTTGCTGATGAGGGGCACAAGGTCCAGGAAGTGGAGCCTCCAGGAACCAGCTGGTTTCTGTGGGACTGTCTGGCAGCAGCTTTGTTTGGTTTTGTGAAAGAACATTACCTATTGTTAGCACCACGGAGATCTATAAAGTGTTTGTAATTGTACATTTTGTGCTGAGGAGTACCATAACTAATGCTCACATAGGCTTTTACACAGATAAGTAATATGATAATTATGAACTTGCATGTATCTATACTCATTTTACATTGCACTAATAAATTGTGGGGAGAGTGTTTAAACTTAAGTCTTGGACTAGAATCTTTCTTTTGGCTATAAAGAAAGCACTTAAACTGAGAAGGATATTTTGCAATAATAATAATAGGTCCCAAATTCTTCCTGTGTTATCCAGAGGGCAACCTCCCACACAAATTCTGCATTACAATATTGAATTGAAGCTGCTAGTTGAATAATAAAGCCTATCATTATGGGCTACCACCAAAATAATATTTTTCTTCGTTTTCTTTCTCGATAAAGAGCTACATTCCTTGAACTATCTCATGAAATTTTTGTGATATTATTATAAATGAGATTTTTTTACATTGCTTACTGGTAAATCAGACATAGCCACAGGTCAAATATACTGAATATTGAATATAAAGCACTAGTCCTGCAATGTGGAACCAGCTACTCATTTCAGCTGAGCTGACAACATAGCAAGGAATTCCAGATGAGGCAAAGACATGGCAAGGAATTTGTTTCCTGTGGTGTTCTAGCATATCCTAAAACATGGAACTTTCTAATTTTCTGTTATTTAGCATGAATAATTATTCTTCCAGGTTGTTTTGCATTCAATACTGACTAAAGAAATGTAAACTTGTTTATGAATCATGCAACGAACTGAAATGCCTGTGCTGGAAAAATGCACCCTTTGCTGAAATCATCCTTATCACTAGTTACTTATAAATCAGGATGTAATTAATCTCCTCATCTCAAGATGTCAGTGCTTTCAATTAATTGTGTGAGGTCTTCTTTAGTCAATGGAAAGAGATTGGTATATCCAGGCAGCAGATCATTCTATGCCAAATCATATGTTTAACACAAAACAAGTACTTTTTAGACAGACAAAGTTCAGCCAGGATTCTCTCTTTGCATCCAGTGCTAATACAAATCCACACTGCAATCCAAATGCCTGAAGGCAAAAGTCTGCTTTCCATTGGTCTGTTTTGCTGCAGGGGAAATCTCAGTGTTTAGCTCAATATTCAAATTCTTTTTTGTTATTATTACCATTTTATTATATCAGTGGAGTCATTTGCCAAAACCACACATACAAAGCCTTTATAAAGTATGTCTGCTACTTTTAGCTTTTTTCTTAGGTAATTTTGATTTCTTCCTCTGAAATTATGCCAAAATTAGACAGAAAGGATATAATTAAAGATTTCATTAAACACACCTTCTGCATGATCCTACAATAACAAACTGTGCAGACAGTGTAAGGTTTTAATCTCTAAACTCCCTTTGAAAACAGGTTTATTTTTGCCAAATACAGTCAAGTTTAAAGAATAGCCTTTATTTAACTCTGCAAATCTCTACCAATTCTGCAGGTTGCTTTTTAATTTTTTTTTTTAAATTTATACATTGGCGTTAACAGTGAAAACCAGAAAAAATATTCATAGTGGTTAAATCTCTGCAAGAAAGTGCTTGTGTCACTTGGATGAGTAAAAGCATGAACCACTAATTCTGTTAAAGAATGTAGTATCATACAAAATCATGCAAAATCATGCAAAAATCAATCACATTTCAGGCAGTTCTGACTGTAAGTGGGAGAATCAAGCTGTCAAAAAGGTTTACTGAACTTAGATGTTTGGATCCCTTTGTAATATTCTCAAACTTTCTCAATGCATTAAAATTCCTTACTAACTAGAAAGGTAAGTACTCTTAGATGCACTGATTATGATGTTTTGGAGATGTCACAGAACTCAAAAAGAACCCTTCTGTTTTTTGCTGAATTATTTCCTTAAGAACACTGGAGTTTTTCTAATGCAGTACCACACACAAGATATTTTGAAGACCATGAGACTTCAGACATGTTTTGAAATGGGGAATTACTTTGAAACTCTGAAATATTTTCAAGAAAATTCCATTGTTTAAAGACCAACATTCCATACCTCCAAGGTGGCTGGTTTATTGGCCACATTTGCACCTACATGGAAAGTGCTGAGAGAAGCTTCTTTAAATGCTTGCAACCTAAAACACTGCCACCAGCAGTCTGAAATACCAGAGTGAGTGTCCCATAAGACAACAACACCTGTGTGTGTCATCCCTCCAAAACACTGTAGCATTTTAGCAAAAAACTCTCCAAAGCAGCCAGGTTCTGCTGGGCAAGCTGAGATGGTGGGGAGAACCATCCTATTTAGTTAGCACTACTGTCACAGAACAGAAATCTTAGCTGGTGGTAAAAAGTTGTTCTAAATAAAAAAAAGCTAGGGGTGATTTTTTTCTTGCTATTTTCTTTTCTTTTCTTTTCTTTTCTTTTCTTTTCTTTTCTTTTCTTTTTTTTTTCATTCCCCCAAGTGATTTGAAATAAAAAACAGTGTTTGAAACTGTGCTATGGATGTCTCTCCTTGCTCTGAATACACAGTAGCTGCAAGGGCTCAGAAGTGCCAAGGAACTCTTGTTTAAACATTTTGAGGCCTGGAAAGACCTGTGCCATAACTTAACTATGCTGTAAAAATGCAGCAATTAAAAAAAAATAGTAATTTTGAAAGTCAAAGAGGACCTTGCTTTAAAATCCTGCTGACAACATCTCGATGACATAAATATTGTAGCTCTGTCACTTCCATCCTCAGTTACCTATGAATAACTGCTTTGTGCAAACAATTTAGCAAGGCCCCTGCTATTTCACTTCCTAAAATATGGTCTATTGAATACAACTCAGATCCACTATTTATGTACAATCAATATGAAACTCTAAAAGGCAAAGAATCCTGAACTGACACCAGACACAGTAAACATTCTACAATTATGTCAAGTAAATCTTACCACTCCCTGTGGTTTGATTTCAATACAAATTAATCACATGTATTTCAAAATCCTCTTTTTTAACTTCTGTTAGGCTTTCCCAGTCTGACCGACTCCAACAAAACCTCACAGCTTTTCCTTCTATACAACACTTCCCATGACCCTTAAGCCAGAAATTATTATATAATCTAGATTTGTCAGTGAGCCAGAGAAACAGGCACAATATCGCCCTTAGCCACAACAACACTTATGAACAGGCTGGACATCCAAAAAACCTCCATTTTCAGTTTGTTATGTTTCCAGAAATAAAAAAAATTATTTACTCTAGTTGAAACTTTTTCATTAAGGCAAGGCATAACTATTTTTCAAAGTTTCAGATGCACTTAAAGGTTATATGCTACATTGATTCTTCATAAAAAGGCAGGCACTTTAATGCCTAACAGTATTGCTACATCACAGCACACAAAATGCAATAAATAACCTTAAAACTACGCAACTGGTCAATGTATAAAGAGCACTTAATGGAAAATATATTCTTTTATATAGAAATTCTTCTGGGTTCTCTACTGGCAAAGAGTAATGTGGTCTTATCAGAAATAATGACTAAAAAGCAGATACAGGTCTGTTTTCAAAGGGGGAAAAAGTGACATAGAGACAAAATTTCCATCTGAAAGAAAGAAAAAAAACCACCACAGACTTTTAAATTCAGATGTTTATTCCTGATTGATTCAACAGAATAATAACAATCTGGGTTCTCTCCTGAATCTGACAGCTGGGCATCATCCCATAAACACAAGCCCCATACAGCTTCCCATTCAGTAGTTACAGGGGTAATAATAAATACACATATGTTAAAAAGATTACTTGATCTTGCAAACTTGATGCACATCTGGGTATTTGTTGAAATTATTTAACTCACTAAGCGAGTTATAATTTCACATTTTTTAAATTTCTATCAATCTGAGAGATAAATTACAGAAATACACAAGCAATCTGATTGATCAGTCATAAACTATCAAAGTTTATAGAGAGAAAGAGAAATGACAATTTTAACATGGAGAAGCCAGATTGTCACAGCTTACTAGGAAGAAGAAAGAAAGGGTCTAGTGGTATTTTCAGAAACTGTTGTAGTTGGCATTTTAAAAGTACTGAAGAGAAAATATCTAAACAAAAGACTTGTGAGAAGAGGAAAATAAATAAGCAAGCAAATGAAAAAATAAAAGTGGTTTTGCCAGCTTGTGCTTCTTATCCCCAAAAATAAGACTAAAACATGCCTGCCAACCCACCACAGCTTTATACACTTCTCCATCTGCAGCCCTTTCTACCCTTCTTTTAAGCCAGAAGAGTCCACAAGTACTATACCACACAGTTTACTTAAATAAGCAAGTGAGCCATAGAAGGAACGTCAAATTTTGCAGCACAAGCAGAAGTGAAAAACAGATGCTAAAGGTGAACTGAAAATACAAAGCAACATCAGAAATGTGGAAGTGCAACTGAAACTTTAGAAAGAAAGAAAAGGAAATCCCCCTACAAACCACTGATCTAATTACTTAAATTGTACTTTAGAGACCAAAGGAAGTTTTAGAAGCACACATACTCATGAATTGGCAAATATTTTTGGCTGAAGAATAGTACAATGAAGTTTTTATCATATTAGATAATAAGAGTTCCACAAAGAAGACGGTAAGTGTCCCATGATTGCTAACTGGTGAGGAAAGAGGCAAGATGAACTGAAACAATGGAAAAGATAAAGAGAATAATACTTCAGTTGGATGTCATTGGCATACAAGGAGAAAAAAGCACACATATGTTTACACACAGAGGCACGTAAGAAGTGAGCAGGTCTGGCTATGATGATACAGGATGAGCAGAGAAAACCAACTATTTTCTGAAGAACTTTTGCAAAGTTAAACAAATATCCAGCTCATCTCTTAATCCAGAAATAATAATTTAAAAATAACCACTGACATCCATAATCTATTGTGAGTGTTTTCCAATTTGAAGCATAAATCAAAATAAAATCAAACAAAATACTAATCAGAAATGAGGCATATTAGATCCGCAATGTATGCAGGCTTCAGTGGCTTAGCATTTCCTAAGCCTGGATGACAGCATATTTGTTTACTCACAGTATTATGGAAGAGTCATCTACTGAAGGTCAAAGCTAGGCAGATGTGCAAGGATTCAGAATGAATAATCAAGAACCCAGCATTTCATTCCAATTTTTCTGCCACAGCAAAGGAAATTTTCTCAGCAGAAGTCCTCTTTCACTTTTGTGCCAGGTAAGAAACAAATCCCTTTTACATTACCACCTTGCAGCTGACATCTGTGGTGCCCCACAGCAGTTGTGAGAAGGTAAGAACAAACCATAAAGATCTATCACATAATTTGAACTATATACAAAAACAACATTGATATATTAATAGTTAAGGATGGATTTAGATAAGGGCTATATAAAAGATGTATTTTTAGCCTGAATACTTTACGCATGCTTAAATAAACTATGTAGAGCAAGGTATTGTTGTGTAGCAATAACAAACATATGCAAGGCTTTTGTATTCAGAAGTTTCTCTAACAGCTTAAAAACAAATTACCAACATGCCTCAAGCTGCTGTACTACTGAACTTGTGCAGAACTTATTAAAGCCTATAGTGAAAAAATTGTTAGCATGCATGCCAAAGTCCATGGATCATCACTAGCCAGCAGTTAATCAGTCCCTTCAATGATGAGAAAATTCAGGAGTTACTAACTCTCTGCTGCTCCCACACACAGATGTGCTTTTTTGGCTTTCTACCTCGCTGTTTGAAAAGAAGGTGGAAGATAAGCCTGTCTGAACTGACATGCCAGAGGGTTTCTGTAGGACTGGCCCTGTGCAGTTTACTGGGAAGCTAGAAGCAAACACAGCCAATCAAGCAACATGTCAATGTCCATCCCACTACGGGGAAAAGTTGCACTCATAAATACAGAGCAAGCAAGGGACAGCAGAAGATGCTGACTGTCAAGGAAGCAAAACCAAAAAACTCAAAAAACCACATCACCATTACATACACACATGAAATTTTTTTAATTCACTTTCTTATGATGAGTGATGCTGGGATTTATTACCAGTACGAAGAAAGCTGATGTGTCCTTATGAATACACAAGTACACCCCACAGGTAGCAGTCCTGATTTGGACCAAGGAATTGCTGATATATCTGGAGCCAGATAGTGGAGGCAAGAGTGACTTCAGGAAAGCAAGCGTCTCCGGCAGAGCAGCAAACACAGAGCTGCCTTTAAACCATGACTGCCCAAAGCAAAACCAGTCCTTGGGAGAGGGTAAAAAACAGTGAGTCTCTTGTAGCCGGTATTCCTTTTGTTTTTTGATATGAAGGACATGATTTATACCACGTTTGAGAACAGGTTAAAATAAGAGTACAAAGTGTCTAGAAAACTTTCAAAGTAGCACATGTCCTAATGCTTTTAGCCTACCTAAAACAACACTAGAAGGACTTCAGAATGAGCAACATACTAACTGACAAAAACGCACTGTTCTGAAATGAATAAATATACTTCTGCATGCATCCTCTGTGTGCAACATATATCCACTTAAATTTCCCAATTTAAACTATAGAACCAGAAGGACAAAAACTCTGCAGCAATTTTAATAGTTTTGTGGCGAAGATGGATTCAACATAATTTTTTATGTGTTTCTAGTAAAAAACAGCAGTTTTACCTCTTGATATTAAGTAATGCCCAAGGTATCCCAGTGGGAGTGTTGAAAGCAGGTAGCAATTTCTCTCCAAGCTCCACTGCCTTTTTTCGGAAAACCTGAAAATTAAGAAGAAACCAAGTGTTGGAAAATGCACTGTTGCTCCAACTAAATTAATTTAGCTAATATCATTATTGAGCATGTGGCACAATCCATCTCAGCACAATGAAGCATCCCTGCTCCTTTAGTGTGCCGCAAAAGGAAAGAAGCAGCACAGCCTGTTTTCCATTGCACCTGGTGAGGAGAGAACTCACACAGCAGGAACACACAGTGACAATGCCCAGATGACCTGCTCCTGCCACCACCAGCATCGAGCCAGAGCCACCAGTACAGGCAGACCCAACCCTGCAGAGCAGGTCACACACTCCTGGCTGCCCCTGCAGCACCCTGTGCTCAGGGAAGGGGCTGTGAGCCAAGGATGCTCCTGCACCTTGGCTGGCTGGCCAGCAGCTCCCTGCCCCAAGCGCCATGTCCTCCTGGAGCATGGGGACACAGCTGCAGCAAGGCCACCTTTGCTTTCTGTCAGGTTTATTCATGGGGCTCAGCACGCTGCGGGAGCCTGGGCTGCATTGCCACGTGGCTGCTGTGCTGCCAACCTTGCATGGGCAGTCTGTGGCAAAAACACCCCCCCACATCACCAAAAAAATAAACCTCACAGATTTTACAGTGCTACAGTCTTTATGGACTCAGCTGGCTTATACTCAGAGAGTGTCAGTGCCACAATTAATCAAAAAATTTGAATATACTCCTGTGGCCAATGAGACTTAACTGATATGCAGCATGTAAAGAGTTTCAGCTTCCATTTCAAAAACATGAAGCAGAAAGGCCCCAAATGCTTACCATATGCCCACAAAAATGACAGACAATTTAACAAGTGGAACTTTGGTGTCCAGGTAAATAGTTAAAAAGCTGGAACAAAGAGGATTTTGCTTTCCTTCAACTGCCAGCTCAGCTCAGGTTACATTAACCTTACTGTTTGTGCACTGAGTGCTCTACTAAGAGAGTTTTTAATTAGAAACAATATTGTTCCAACTTAAATATAGAAACCTATTTAGTGATTTCAATATGTGGATGTTCAAGGCCTATCTGCTTGGAATTACACTGGGATCTTGTGCAACACTGAAAGGGATTATCCCAGGTGTAGTAGTCAAAATAGCAAAGTCACCTTCATTGTTCTCTCTTTCTAATAATGGTTCCTTTCAACTTATTTTTTCTCCTCAGACATATTTATGATGGATTTATGTTTATTTATGTATTAGAAATCAGTTTGTACATCTGATGCATCTTGTGGTGCAGCCATGCATATATGCTGAAGTGAATATATAAAGACATTTGCTAGGCAAAACAAAGTAATGAAGAAACTTCTTTCCACAAAAATAAAATACTATTTGTAAAACACCATTTTCTAAAAGCCAGGCTGAAGGAAGGTTTTTATTATTGAAAAATATGTGATCAGGAGTAAATATAAAACTCTGGAACAATCATGTTACTATAAAGAAGCTCCAGACTATCTCATCCCACAGTCTCTCCATAGGACACAGATCTCAAGATTTCTCTGGCAACAGTCCAAGATTTAGAATTACAGTAAAAGATATTTTGAGGGAGGTTAAGTAATTTCAAGCCAAATTATGTCTGGAGTCAGAAAACTTTCTTGGATGGATTTCATCAGAGTTCTGGGAGAAACTTGAAGCAAAGCAGCAGGGAAAACAATTTGCTTGGAAATCCCTTCACAATCCATTATATTTCTGACTTCCCCATTTACCAATTATGTGGATTCTGATGAGAATTAGTTATGGATTTGTGATCTTTATCCAGCACATCATTCAGTCTTCCCAAGGCTTAAAGCCTTGGTGAACACTCAGAACATAATCACCTCTTAGCAGATTTCCTTGGGAGGAGCCAGGGACAGTAATCCACCTGGAGTGCACAAGCTTTCCCTTGTTTCACAGCCATGTTTTTCACCTTGGTCTGCTGAAACCAAACGTATCCTTTGCTCTTTTAGCACAAGAGAGGCCTCCCTCCGCTTTTTACAGCATATGGCATGATCAACCCATTAGCCTCTCTGCCCTGAAACATGGAAGTACTGACAGGAGAGTGGCTACAACCATCCTCCTAAGCCATGGGCACACCAGGACCCTGATATTCTGTAGGAGCATCTGCTGCACAGCACAAACTCCCTACTTTTAGCCATGCATAAAGGGGGTAGATAGATATCTCATGGAATGCTGTTAAAGGTGCCACATGTATTCTTTTTAGATGCTTATGTAAGGACAAGAGGAGATCTCTTCTTCAGAACACACACACTAAACCACAGCAGAGGCAGCAAGGCTCAGTAGCTACTGTACCTTGCAGGCTGTATCAATCCTTCATCATTAAAAAGATTACATGTGAGCTCAGAATGAGATCTTTTACAATAATTGCTTCTGGACAAAAATTTGATGTAGAGCAATAATGCTTTACTTTGAAGTATTTCTACCAACACTAACACATTTTTAAAATTCTACTGTATTTATTTTATACATAACATAAACCCTCTCAAAATAAAAAATGCCTGCTTTATGGAAATGTCACAAACAATGGCTATCAAAAACCAAACACATGAGATACACAGCAGTAAGCATTGTTCCACGTATGGATATAGAAGGAAAACATAATTCAGTCCTGTCACAGCTACTGCCCTGAGCACCAACATTAGAATACACAGTGAAGCCAGGCATTCCAAATTCTTTCTTGTCCAAAATGCACCTCTTCTAATGCACTAAACAATTTTCATAGTAGGCAATTAGAAAAAAAGAAATTTAAAATATTTTTACACTATCGTACAATTTTGAAACAAGTTCTGAGGTGAAGATGCACTTCCTTCTTTACATGAGAATTTCAACTATTATTACTAAGGCATGCTGGTGATTTCCCTTCTCCTTCCAAAGCTAAAAACAAAAATCAACTATGGACATTGTCTATTTTTATCTCTAAGTTTTATTTAATGTGGCTGAACAACTGACAAGTAAATCACTATCCATGAAGAAGAATGGCATAGACAATAATGACAAGACTACAACAACACTGAACGACTGAGCACACTAAATTGCAGACTCATGCAGTAAAATTATACTCTTTCAGCAAGGGTAAAAGGGTGAAGATAAATAAAGGAACCCCTTTATTTCTCAATTTGCAACTTTAAATGTTAATAATAATAATTGGAAAAGCAGGTGCTGCAATTATTGCACATCATCCACAATGTTCACTGTATTTTTCTTCTGCAGAAACCTACAGTATTGGGCAAGAAATAAATATTGTGCTGGGTAAGATTTTTTTTTGGGTAATAAAAGTAAATAAACACTAGGAACTTCTACTTATTATCTCTGCTTCTGCATTTTATTTCAACTTTTGCCAAGCTCTGATCCTTCCCCACTACCACCAGTAAAGTGATTGTTTGGTAAGCACAAACTATGACAGCCATTACGAGAAACACAAAACAAAGGTAGAAATGACAGAGCACAAAAATCAGAGACATTATATATAATAAAGGAAAACATCCAGGGCGAAATTTCCCATCCCAGTGGTTATCTTTAGAGCCTCAAGGACCTTTCCTGGCTTTTCCTCATAAATGCTCATCCAGCAGTAATGAAAGATTACTTACATGAAGTACTCCAACTGGGTCAGACCTGGGAGAAGCTGTCACAGTCCCATACCTGGACCCCACCCTTCACTCCATGCTTAGTTTAAATATTTACCTACAAATACAGAAGTCTACAAAGCACTCCTGAAGCCTCTATCACTTTCTCCAATGCTCTATCATATCTAGACAGCACAGTTTTTAAAGAAGGGGGACTATGGAGTTACTCCCTTGGCCTATTGGCATTCTCTTTACAAGGTGGTGCACAGAGTAAGCCACACTGCCATCAGTCCCTTCTTTTAAATTGAGGATTCACAGCAAAGTACTGTGATTACCTTTAAACAGCAATGAAGCCACTAAAAATTGCACTGATATTTAACTCAGCTAAACACCATACTACAAAAAAGAAAATTATTCTAAGTGAAGCACTGTGATCCAGGAAAGAAAATAATTGAACCCAGTCCCAAATACATGATCAGTATTTAAAACTATAAAGTTGGGCAGGATATGAAATGCTTTCTCAAGCATTTCTCTTTAACCTAATTTTTGCTAGTAGACTTCAGATGTGAGATAATTATCTTTTTAAACTCTAAGGTGTTACTAGCATTTTTTTAAAGTATAATGCTGATTCATACTGTGTGAAGGTCCTGTGTAAGATGAACTCCCCCATGAGATAAATAGAAATTCCTTCACACTCTGCAGTCCTACTCAAAGTCAGCACAAAAGCAAATTAGATACTTACTATAACCATACAATAGATTAGGCAGAAAACAGAGTTACTATACTTTCTATTTCAATCTCTGTTTATGTTAGTAGGCTGTGAATTGCTACAAACACAGAAGTCACGTCAGATCACCAGCATTACTCCAAGCCAGCAATTCTTTCAAGAACATTTGAGTAAGCCCTGGTAGGTAAACAAGAAATCCACCTCAGTGCTGCACACACTCGTCTCTCCTACTACAGTCTGTCCATTCCATAGGCAACACAAACACACCAAGCCAGGGAACAAGACATTATTTTCTCACTCATTAGACAGCCTTAAATATTTCTTAAATACATATAAGTATTTTTGATCTTTATAAGAGAGAACAAACTAACTAACTAACAAATTAACTGAGAGATCATACACCCAGAACTGTGATGCTAATGTTAGAACACCCAATGCCACAATCAATCAGATCTTGCAGACTCTTCTGTCCATTAACAAATCTTATTAGGGAAAAGAGTGTTCCCACAGAGAAACAAGGCTCTGCCTGCAAAGATGCAACCACAGGGCAAAGACCAGACCTGTCATCTGGTGAGCACTGGCTTTCATTATACTGTAAGAATGTTATCTCCTCTGGATAAACAAAAATGTTTCCTCTGGCTGGAATGACAAATCCCTTTGAAAATGTCAGATTACCTCATTGTAGTTTTAATTGCTATTGCTAATCAGGAAGAAAAGAAAGCACAGGAAACAAATATCTTAGAATTGCGTATGTGGCACATCTAATTTTAAAAAAGGCATAACATGGTACAGCATCATCAATTAAAGAACAGCCAGAATTCTGCCTTAAGAAGTCCTCCACATAAAGGGAACCAGAAGTTAAAATTTAACATCAAAGGAAGGAATACTGTATTTTAATCTTTTTTTTCAATTGACATAGACATTTTCTCAACATTTCTAATTCTATTAAATTAAGCATTTCTCATTTTTGTTTTTATATTTACAGATAAGAACTGACAAGTCACTAAGTAAGATTTATAGATTTCTTTCCAGTACCTGACTCCCTTTCCCAGTAGGGTAAGGAATGAATATTTCAGTGCAAAAGCAGAAAACGAGAGCAGAAAAATGAACAGGGACAGGCTGCTTTCCTGCTCTTCAGAACACCGAATAGAAATCCTCTCAGCATAACAAATGTTGATTTGGGTTCAAAATGATCAGCTAACAAAAAAGAACCCTCTCAGAACAACTTGTTCCAATACCTTCTTTCCTGAAAGATAATCCAGGATTTTTGCTGTATTTACATTTGTTTTATTTTTACAATGAAAGACTAGAAATGCTACAAAAATTGTAGTACTCCACCTGACATAACAGAACACTTGAAATAGTGTAAGCTGAATTCTGCCACTATCTGCAATACCAAGTGATACCACATCTAACAGTCAAATTATTTGAAACCTATTTCCTATAACACATTTTCAGTGTTTATGACAGCTGGATAAGTTACCCAGATGCTGGTGTTAATTCATCAGCAACTAGCGCTTTTACAATTACTGTCACCTTGACACTAGCAGGTGCCAGTGAGTTGTATTTTATTCAGTCCTCACTTCCAGCTGAGTTGAAGTAATTTATAAATATTCTGTGCTAAAAGGTGAGGAGACAAATTAATAACATTTCTGGAAACAAGCATTATAATGAATCACATCAGTGTGATCATCAGCGCCAACAGAAGAAGCCAAATGGCCTGCAAAGAGAACTTTCACAGCTGTGGAAGCATTTTGTACATCCAGATCCACAAGTGTCAAGAGTGCAAGAGTGTGTTTTGAGCATTTTCCCCAGGAAAGAGACTGTTCAAGACCAATTTCCTGGCTTTGGGCCAGCCTCGGTCCTGGACTTGAGCATATGAAATGCCACACCAACATGAGCCCACCTCCAGCCCAGGACTGCATCCAGTCTCAAGTTTTCCTACCAGGATACAGAAGAGGGGGACAGTGCATTCAAAACAAGTGGCTCCACCTGAGGCTACACATATAGCAGCCAAAGATCAGCCAGAGCTGATCAACACAATGGCACACACCGACACCAGTCAGCATCACACTCTTCACCACTCTGAGTTTTGGGAAGGCTTTCCAGTTTGCAAGCAGAACATCAAACCCAAAGCACCTGTGCCCATCTGTACAACTCTTCTCAAAGCTTTTGAAAACAATGATTGTAGAAATATGCAAATAACTTACTGGAGAGATTCAGACAGCTTGTGGTATCTGTCGGCAACCACTCACCTGCAAACTGCTAGAACAGCACGTGTCTCTTTCACAACTACAGGAAGTAACAAATGTGAGTAAGCTTTTAGATTTGTACTACCCTTTCCAGAATAACTCAGCATGCTGTCACCAGCTCATAGAAGAAAGTTCACATAAAAAAGCTGCTTATTGCAAAAATTAGATTAGATTTAAAAAAAAAATAAATTCCTTCTCTTTTATTCAATTAGCCTTTTTTTGTTATGGTTTCACTGGCAGCAAGAAAATTAATTTTCTTTTCTAGCTGACTGATGTACCAAAGAAGTCACATGAAGAGTATCCCTCTGTGGAAAAGATTGTAGAGAACTTAATAGAATGGAAGTAACTGGATTAGTGAGAGATTTCCAGATTTCATTCAAATGCACACAGTAAAAGGCACAAGCCCCCTCAAGTTATCAGCAGTAGCTAACATATCTAATTACTTCAGTTATTTTTTAACTAAAGAATTTCTATGTAGATATACTGTGTTTGAAAATCTTATTTTAGGAAGGCCAGAATTAAATGGTACAAACTGTCAAAAAAGAGTGCAAGGCACAAACCAAAGAAATAACGTCATGCACAGTAAGTTTTCCATACCTCACTTGTACATTAAAACTTAAAAATGAAGACAGGAATTGCTAGATAACTACAGAATTAAAAAAAATCATAAAGGAAGACTTTGTTCCTGTTATATTTGGTTATCTTCTTTTGTGCTATTCATGTGTATTTAGGATTGCTTACACAAACTCCAAGAACTATTTAAGAGGAAGAACGTTTAGAACACACGAGAAAAAGCTACTGTTCATTTATCTACTAACGTCAAAAAGCGTAAGTTTTTTTAAAGCTTATGTATACTTGAACAATTAGAGGCTTAGCTACAACCCATTAGCACTGGAGAGCTTATGAACCAATCATTGAATAATATCCCTGCTGCAATAATTCAAGAAAAGGCAGTGATGAATGCAGTAAACAAACTGCAATGATTGCCTGTAATAACAAAAGGAATTTGTTACTCACAAAAGCCTTTGAGAATTCCTCACCCCAGACTCAGGGCAGCTTTAATTTTTCAAGAGGTGCGATAAGCAGCATGCACAAAGAGTAATGAGTTGGATTTACTGCACACGTATGGATTAACTGAGTGCTGGCAACCGGCTCCCGAGGCTCCAAATACAGGTAAACAAGACTCACACCTGCAAGAACTGTGCTCAAATCTTAAGACTCTGAAATAGCACAACACCCCAAATACATAAATTATGAAACAGCTCAGTGTCAGCAAATCAGTGTCAAAGATTTGGGATGCCAGCTTTGTGTCCTATCAGCAATAGAAAGCCTGGAACTGCAGGTCTCCAGTCAAATAAAGCATTTGTTTCAAGCAAGGACAGATGGCAAACTAGCAGGCATTAAAAGTGTCAGCAGCCATGATGGAAGACTGAGCCCACATCTAAGAGCTAGTGGAAGTATGAAATCTCTGTTTTTACACAATATCCACATAAGAGGAACAGGATCTTAACCCATATGAATTAACACTATGGTACGTCCTGCTTTGAACAACAGGCACCACTTAAGAGATACCATACAACTGTACAACTCAAGTATGAAGAGACACTAGCACTAAAAAACTCTTTCCCAAGGCCCATCTGTTCCCAATAAAATAAGTCTTCTTCAACTTGTGGAAGTCCAATATTCACATGTTTGTATGCTGGTGAAAGGCACTGTCAGCCCTGGAAACAACTCGTAAACTAACACCAGCCAAGGATGCCAAGAGTACAGAGTATGTCATGCATTTAGAAGTGAGGTCTTCTACAGTTCAGGAAGATGATACATGCATTTGAAAGTATATTGGATATAAGTGAATGTGACTGAAATTAAAAGTACGGCATATAAAATGGAAATTCATTATATTGTGAAGTAATACAGAAAACATCTGGATGTCATCTTAAGAGGTTGGTGTTTTTCCTGATTAAGGAAACAGCTGCCTTAGTAAAATTACTCATATCCAGCAGTAACGAAGGGTATCTTTTAGCTCAATTCTTCTGTTAAGCCACAAGCATCTGCTTCCTAATTTTCTTTTTACTTAATCTTGTGTACCCAGCTCAAGTGCTGTAACAACAAATTTAAATAGCTGCCTCATTTTATATCTTGCAAGCTATCATGACTAAACAAAGAACAGCACTTTGCATATGAAACTTTCCTTTCAAGCAGGTGACCATTGAGGGGTGATTTGCAACACCATCTGTGTGAAAGCAGGGGGTGGGGCCGAGGAGCCTAATAAACTGCATGGGGAATCAATAGTTACATCCTCAATGCAGCATAAAGTGCTTTCAGAAGATTCATTCCTAGGCTTGTAAATCTGACTGTATATTTTAATTCCAATACCATTAAGTGATTTAGAGTGATGCCTTTACTCTAAATGACACTCCTAGACCATGGTGGCACGCACAGAAAAGGCTAAAATCACTCTGTGTACATAAAGGGAATTCTATTTTCTTTTTAATGGTAACTCAGCAGCAAATGAAGAGTTGTTTGTTTCAGCCAATGTTATGTGACAGGCATTAATGGCAAGAGTTTTAAGTGCTGGTTATCAAATATACAAGTATAACAATGTGAACAGGACACCAAGGGTGCCTACTTTATTTGTTCTTCCATTAATTTTTTCCTAACTTCATTCAATCACTTTAATATTTTACTCCAACACCAGAACAACAGCTTAATGAAATTACTCTCATCAGTTTGAATCAAAAAGGTCCTTGGACAAAGGCCCCTAGACTCAGGGTCTCCCATATTCTGCCATCTCCCTTGAACTGACCACTAGCAAACCTGAGCATCGTGATGAGCAAATGGAAAAAAGTAACTACTCCTTCTTTTTTGCTCTGTTTGCCCTCAAAAAGATAGTCTTCCTCAATCACTACATAGTCTTGATCTGACATCATCACAAGTATTTTGTCAGTCACTTGTATCATTCAGAGGCCAGCCCTCAAACAGTTAAAAGCTCAGGGTTTGTTCTTTCTGGAGTTACTCCCCTTGCTCTACAGCAATTGTGCCGGGTCTGCAGCAGTAGTGCAGTAGCAGTAAGGAGCTGTTTTCATGCAAAGTGTTCCAGATGGCCAAGGGCTCTGTTTTCACAAAGGTCACAGAAGGATGGTTGAGGTTGGAAGAGACCTGTGTGGAAGGAGTTCTGAAGGACATCTGGGTCAGCTGTGCTGCTCAAGCAGGGCCACCCAGAGCCTGTTGCCCAGGAACATGAATGTTTATAGATAGCTTTGGAGTATCTCCAAGGACAAGGACTCTCCAGTCTCGCTGGGCAATCACTGCAAATCACTGCAGTGCCCTGTCATTCTTACAGTAAAAACGTGTTTCCTGATGTTCAACGGGAACCTCTTGGGTTTCAGTTTCTTCTTGATGTTGAATATAAATGTTATATTTTGGCATTAGGACATGGACAGGGCAGGGTCATAGTACAGGCCTCAGTGACATGCTGTATCTTCAGTAGATGCTGCAACAAGGTATTTTTCAAGGGTCTTGTTATTGGTGGTTTGATTTAGAATGAAGCAAGCAGTAGGCTTGTAATAATAGCAACAATAGGACAACTAATAACTAGTACACTACGTGTAATGCAGGCTATTAAAGGATTAGCACAAGGAACAAAGTATGATGAGAATCCAAACTGACAAGTTTGAATACTGAAGTTTTAAAAACAAGCCATGATTTTAGGCACAGAATTATGGAGTTCCAGGCTTTACAGTCTTCATTAAACACAAAAAGCCTAAGGAGTTAATTTGCATTACTCTAATGTCCTTTGCCAGAGACCCTATGCTCCTCTTCATGCATAGGCAATTCTACATTCCACAGCCCATTAGTTTGATGTGTTCATGGATACAAGGAGAATAAATTAAATTAAACACTACTATTTTAGAGTGTCTCTTATATTATTTAAACATATATAAAATTTAATGAGTATACAATGGAAATTAGTGTTGTATATTATGGCTGCCCATTTTTAAACAGTAAAGTGCTTCTTTTAATCCTTCCACTAGGATTGAAGTCAACACAGGAATTTCCAGATTTTGTGATCACAGATACTGGAAAAAAGTAGAATGATCACAAGTACAAAGACAGTGCCAACAGTTCCTCTGTTAGATCTACAGCATGGATAACTTATGAACAAGCCATTGGATCACAAAACTTTCTCACTGAGCTCTCTTTACCACCAGCAGCTACAGACTACTTCTACCTCACTTGTATAGATATATGGGACAGAAATCAACTGTTTTAGCTGTTTCAGCCCTAAGTTTCAGTGGATGCTCAGATTACAAATAAACTTGTTTTGGTCAATTCCATTAAAAACAATGGGATTGAGAATGTGCCATTTGGGTAAGTGAAGCTTGGATTTGCAACCATGTGAACAGCTGAGCTTGACCCCATGACAGGTGAGTTAGGTAACACCAGCAGTTGCATTGATGCATTCTTAAGTTGTTATTTTTCAAGGGGAGGAACAGGTTAAAATTTAGCTTACCCTGCAGGTTCCTTTCCCCAAAACACTTCTGACACACCATCTAGATGGCTTTTTATATAACTAATGTAACAATAAAAATCTTCCATTATACAGCAGGACAAAAAGATGATGGTTTCCTAACTCAGTGCTTTCTTCCTTATTACTCAGATTTCTCTGACAGACAATAGTCATTGAATTTTCTGATGAATAATGGACAGGATCAAAATGAGCCTGAATAAGGTGCTTGTATATTTTCCTTAAATTAAATATAAGAGATGTGAACTCTTCTAGTTCTTTGCATCTAAGCCAAACAGGAGGCTTCAAGGGGGAGGAACTATGATTTAAGAAGCTCCTTTTATGTTGTAAGTTAAATCATTAGGCAGAATAATTCAATTCCTTTCTGTTTACTGTAAGACTATTTCTCTTACTGGACAAGTAATAAAACTAAACTGACTAAAATATAAGAATTTCCAATTCTTAAAGACTCAGAAACAAGTCCTCTGAATGAGCAGCAGGGCTGCCAGCACATGAAATTTATGAGCAATTCATTTGCTTCTCTGAATTTCCTGCAGTTAAAACTTTTTTGCTTTTTTTGAGCTAAACCTCAAAATCATTCCTGCAATTAAACAGCCATAAACTGTACTCTCTAAAGATTAACACTATTTTTGAATGCAGAACATATTTGAAGGAAACAATGGTTGGAAGTATTAATAAAGACTTCAAGTATGCGTATTAGCATGTGGACATTGCTTTCCATGTTCCCACTTGAAAAAGAGGGGAAAAAAAAGGTATGACAACCATGTAAACTCTCTCAATTTTAAACAAAACTCATTACATGGCTGTAGTGCTTTATTTTATTCTTTAACTGAACACTACACATAGCCACTTCTAGAAAGAAGGCCTTTCAGGCTTCACTAAATTATTTCTATATTTAATAGCATGTAAGTTAAAATGTTAGAGTACCTTAACTGTTATTTCAAGTCAGACCTAGACAGAAAAAAGTCATCAAAGTATGATTTGGAAAAAGGGCATCAGTCACCAGCTTCACTCTCTCATTAATTCTATTACCAACTGTCACAGTCTATCAAGAAAAAAAATATGACTGAGTAAGTCCTCCTTGTTATCTCAGTAAATCTTTACTTTTGACCTTGGGTTACTTAATAACTATATTAACTTAAGACAGACCCTTCAAGCAAATTAGAAAAGCTGATGGCATTTAACATTGAATTAATTCTGCTCAGACGTGCTGAGAGCCACCACTGTAGTTTCCTGCAGCAGTGTGGCAATGAAGGCCCAAAGCATTACAGTAGTTGTAAATCTTGCCTGGAATCAGGAAGATTATTTATTCTTCCCTCTAGAAAATAAATGGAAATAAAAGCAACTCTGGAAAGAAAAAGCTGAGCACAGACTGAACGATGTTTGTAAGAGATACCATGCAAGCAGCAAATGCTGATGAGAAGGTTTCAGTTATTCACTCATTTTGCATGATAAAAGGAAAAAGATTGAAATTGTCTGTATACTATGAATAGTGTTTTTAAGAGCAAGTTGGGGAAAATAGCATCCTTTAAGAAAAATGGCATTGTAAGCTGCTGACTTTGTTCTGCAGCTGTTAGTTTGTAGAAAACAACAAAAAAGAGTTTTTAAAGAGAAATGGAAGGGAGTGAAATTCATAGCATATCCTTTTCACATGATGATCCTTAGGATCTATTGGACTGCAAAATCATCTAGTCATGCTTGCAAAAATTAAGGACAACTTGGCCCCCAAGGGACAGCAAAACTTTAAAGCAGTAACAGGACTGAACCAGATTCCTAAAACAACTAGTATGGTTATTTTGCTTAGCCTGCAGAAGCAGATGAATGCCTAAAGACTAAAGAAGAAAAGAAACAAACAGGACACATCTAGTTCTTCAGATGAACTAGTTACAGAGTATTTTTGGTAGTTCAATGTATTTGAAACATCGGAAACAACAGAACTGGCCCTTTATGCCAGAAAGAAGACGGCTCTTTGTTAATTGAAGGTTGACTCTACTCCAGTAACACTGCTGCTGGAGTGATCTTCCTTGTTTGCTTTAGAGTTATGTCAGTTTACATAAGACTTGGATGTTAAAACATGCTCTTGAGCCTTCATGTAGCTGAATCACAAGAGTCCCCTCATACTGTACTGTTTTAATTAGCTACTATTTGAAGGAGTTCATCAGGGTTGGGTGGGTTAATGTAAGCAATTAAAGGTGTTGAGTAAAGAATATCAGAGCTAAACACATAAAACAAAATCCAAATTCTTCAGAATATTTTACCACCTCCTGACCTCTCTTGTATCTTTTGCTTTACTAGAAAATTAAACAGTCAGATGGCTTCCCAGCTAACACCTATGGGAATACAAAAGCTTGTATACCAGTTGACAAAAGACTTGCAATGTAAACAGTGAGCTAAGAAACTGAATCTACTGTTTAAGTACATCCTAAACTATTTTTTTCTTGAGGAAACCAAGCAAGATTTGTATGAGACACTGGCACTACATACCACTCCTCCTTTTCAGCTTTCAAATCTTCATGTTCATCCTCTTCTCAGTTTCTGGCTTAAGAAAAGTTTCCAGTTTGCCCAATTCTGTGCACTTAGCCCTGGGCAAAATGAACCCTTACATTTACTGATTGGAGGAAAACAAATATTTGTTTTTCAATGTTTCATGGCAGCTCTGTTTAGGGGCAATCACCTGCCAAAACCACAAAACCCCATTGGCATCTATCATGCTGGAAGTGGCACGGGATTTTTTATATGCACATCTTTTCCAAATTTTTTCTCAATCATTTGCACATAGGGTGCAAACACAGTCTGAGTAAGGCAGAGGCAAGCTTTTGGCACAAATGATACAGCAACTGGACATATTTATCAACCACAACATTTACCAACATTATTCAACTGTTGCATTTTTACAAATGGCAAACAAAGCATGTGGCTGCCTGCAGTTTTTGAAAGGTGTGGGAGAAAGCTCCCGACTCATCTTACAAATCATTCAGATTTCTGTTGCCTGAAAATAACAAACAATTGATCCTGCCAAAAAAAAAATCCACAGGACAATTAGCCCTCACCATAAATTGATCCCAAGAGTTGGTGCTAACTTAAAGCAAATGAACCTTGTTTCTGTCTGTCTCCTTTGGTCTGCTGAGTAAGGTATGCTGCAAGTGCAGAGGAGATACTTTTAAAAGAGTATCTGTTTCTCCTGCAGCAAGGATGCCATTATCTCTATCTGTTGCTGGAGATATGAAGAGCATGCAAGAGAAGCAATGATCTCTGTCTGTTTCTGATTTCATGCATTCAGTCTTCTCAAAGGTCTTCAGTGAGCTCGAAGCAGCAGAATTGGTGGGTGGCACAAAGTGGTATTTTGTAATGAATTTCTAATCTGATCCTTTAAAGAGCTAATTGGATAAGAAACTTCCCAAATTGCATCATACATTTCTGTTCACTCAAATTGTATATCTATATATATATATATTTTTTAATTTTTTTTTTTTTTTTTGTTACTAGAAGTAATTTAAATTTTTGAAAAGAGATACAAAGATAGAAAGATTCTTTGCTAAAGTCAGCTTTGGCAATCTGATGGAATGTCTTCATAGCTGCCAACAGAATCAAAAATGTGGTAATCTTCTACCGGATGGTTTATGCTTTAAGCTAATAGGGGAAGGATGTTATCACCTACTTAACTCCCAAGTTAATGAAAAATAACCTCAGACTCAGTCTACGGAGACAAAGCACAAAAAGGAATCTCCCATACACTAGGTACACATTGTGAAATATTTAGATGAAGAAATGAAGAGTTACTCCATACCCAGAGTAAAATAATATTTTCATATGTACTTTCTTTTGGGTAAAAAATCAGTACAATGATTCAATAACATTTCTTATTATCTCCTAATTGAACATTTATACCACATCCACAGAGAGAATATACTTCCCAAATATTTCACATAGCTCGGAATTTAAGCCATATAAATTCATGCTGATCTATTCCCACTGTCAGCACTGAGTTTTTTTTTTTGTTGCTTTAATTTGCAGAAAGAATTAAAATTCTTCGCTGTAGTATTATACATAAGGATTGTAATTTAGATATGAATAGTGTATTTGTAACAACCTAAATGCTGCTTGCAAATGGCTCCACCAAACCCTGTATCTAACCATATGTTGTACACTTTCTATTAAATCTGCACAGCAACTCCACCACCACTTCAGGCAGCATATTTTTACCCTCTTTTTACTCTTCTTTATTATTGCAACTGCATTTTGTGCTGCTAAGTGACAGAACTGGAAACTGAGATAAACAAAAGAGAGAAATATCTTGGAAACAACCTCTTTGCAGGTGCCTGGTGATTCTGGACAGACTGTTAATAGCATGTAATTTCTTCTGTACAGTATACCAACCCACATGCAAAGAATTCTTCTTTAGGGTCTATCTAGAGCTGCTGCTCAAAGGGAAAGCACTCACACTACTATTTCTGACAGACATTCTCCCTCCAACTGTTCTGTAGAACCAGAATGAAGTGAAACTGTAGGAGCTAGTTGAAAGCCAAATCCTCAGAAGAAACAAACAGCTCCCTCTCAGCTGCTTGAATTCTACTTAATAACATAGCTCATGAGCTTGTGTCAAATATACCAGCTGTTGCAATCACAATCCAGTATTTCTTAGGTCTCATTATAATCTATTCTCCTTTCTAGCAATTTACCATCAGCCTACAGTAGTGTGGAGGTGAGCAGGGATTTTAGTTAAAATTAATGTAATGAGCAGTGAACTTTTTTGCTATTTCCAAAGTCAACATAGGAATGTAAAAACATGTCAAATAGGTTTACCATGGAACAAAGCAAATTTTTTTTGTTGTTTGGAGAAAACTGCCCAAACAAACCCTTTTTTGCTACACAAACGGGAAACCACCAAAAGTGAATAACATAAATTAGGTACAGGTTGGAGCTCTAAACTGATGTTTCTCAGATCAAAACCAGGGCTCTGATTCCTGGTTTCATAGCAGGCTTAGTTATAGCAGCTGCAGCAGGCTGTCACCACAGCTTCTCAGTCCCCTGCTGTGGGTATTCACACTGATAGACAAACAAAATGATGACAGACAAACAAAAGCAAAACATACCCACTGCTGGACTCCAGCAGACAGCAATTCACTGAATTAAGGCAAATTGCCACTATTCCCACTTTACATTAGCAGAGTAGCCTGAGGGCCCTCATTCTGAGGCACGAAGTCTGATGGTGATGAAGTCTGATGGTGATGGCAGCAGATTGTGTGCCCGGTGCTGGTGCCTGATTGCGGTACAGGGACAGAGTCTCCATCAGGCTGCAGGTGCTGCCACTCCAGAAGCAGTTCCCTGTCAATGTACACGTGGGTGTATCAGTAACCCTACAGCAGAGTGGGAAGAGAAGGAAAACCTAGAAGCAGCATTTTAATTAAGTGCAAGACTGGAAATGCACAACTCTCTTACCATCCTTCCGATTTTCTTCAGAATTAAGTGTGGGGCCAGCTTGAGCAGCACAGTTGCACAGAGCAGCTGAGCAAGTAGCGCTGGAAGACAGGGGACAGAAGTGTTAGCAAAGAGAAAACTTTTGGAATAAAGGGAACCTATTTGAGAGAGATGGGTTTCATCAACAGTGACAGTGTAATTGCACTGCAGGAACTTAAGAGACAGAAACAGAAGACCGAAGGGCAGTCTGCTTTCAATGGCAGAACAGTCTACATAAAAGAAAATCTTAAGAGTCAAGGTTATCTCCAGAATGTGAATCCATAGGGATTCTGCAGTACATTTTGATGCAGCTAGCACAGAAAGTGAACAGCATTAGATTTATTAAAGGTGGAGAAGAGGCTGAAATAGTAATGGAGATTACAGACTGTGATTGTGAGGAACAGAGGAGATTTTAAATCCTTCTCTCTGTCCCTGAGTAGGCTGTTAAGTGCTACATCAGAGCTGATATAAACCTTCATTTTATACAGTGTAAGGGCAGCTTTCTGCAGAAACTCAGAGTCTATAGGAGAAAAAGTAGCTCTTAACTTAGTTTGACATATTATTGTCAACAGGGGCCACATGCCCCAGTTCAACACATTCTTTAAAAAAAAAAGGTTCACTTTGGTAATGTTTAAGTTTAGAAAGAGAATCAAGATGACCAGCTGAAATGTACTTAGAAAGAAACAGTCACAAGGTTAAATTGCTTGGAGATGATTTGGAGAACAAAAGATGAGGTTCAGAGTCCAAAAATTCTCAAATCAAAAGGTTCAGATGACTTTTACCTTCTTTTGGTTTGACTGTAAAGAAGGTAATTAAAAGTAAAACTATATTGAGTCCAAGTAAGGATTACAGAAATGGGCAAGTTAAATGAAAACTCTTAAGTCAGGCTACATGAATTTTTTGAAGAACAAGTGTTTAAAGTTAAAAAAAAAAAAAAAAAAAAAAAATATATATATAAATATGAGACCTGCTAGAGAGCCAGGAGAAACAATAGGAGGTGTCTGTTTAAAAGAGCATAGTGCATGAACCAAAGCCTTGCCAAAAAGATAAACTTGCCCCAGTGTTTGGTTTTGAAGAGCCTAGGCAGGTTCCCATGCAAGAAGATTCTCCAAAGAATAAGCCTAATGGACTGTTGCAACATTGAGGCTGGACTAGAAGATTTCTTGAAGTCACATCCAAGTTGAATGACTCCAGAATTCAACGAAATACCAAGTTAAAAAAATCATAAATCTATCAAAATGAAAGAGAGCATGAAGATAATTTCAGAGCTCTACAGGAACTAAAACATGACACCAGTGAAACATTGATGAATTGGTTAAAAGTGGCAACAGATGGATGTTAGGTGGGAAACAGGACCCAAATCTGAAAACAGGGCTGTAGAAAGCTACAGGCAGTTGAAGTCCTCTAGTCTGTACCACACAGGGAATTCTGCTGCCAGCCTATGAAGATCACTAAGGAGGAGTTTAAATGGCATTCAAAAAGAAGTGATCAAGCTGATACAGTATGCCTGGAGTTTCAAACAGCATTAGAAATTAAGCTTCCAAGGCATAAAAGGAAAAGTCCTCTTGTTAACTAGTGTAAAGTTAAGTGAGAGGAAGCAGAAGATAAAACATGCGGTCAGTGCTCACACTTGGTGAGCTCAGATCCTCAAGGCACATACACTGGAACTTAATCAAAATTTGCAGAAAAGGCCAATACCTTTGTATAGGTGACAAAAACTTAATTCTCCTACCATTCAAAATTGCTAAATGATGGAATTTTTTTTGCATTAATGGAATTTAAATATTCTCTCTGAAGAGACACCTCTACAAGAGAGGGAGAAACAGAAAGAATAGCTACAGCTAAATTCTGCAGAATGTCTCAGAACTATATGAAGTCAGCAATCTTCTGTGGTCAGCCTGGCAAAGGCAGTTGTAGATCAATAGCATCTGCATCATTATTTCATGCCTGCTCCTCATTAGGAAGATAGCTTGACAATCACTGAGGGATGGTGGTTACAGTCAGCAATGATTAGGTCTGTCTGAAGTCAGACAGGAAGCCAAGATCATCAAATGAGGCTGAACAGTGGCACGGTAACTCCGACTCCAAATGCAGATATAAGCTAATTAAGTATGTCATAACTTTTTCCCCACATTTTTTTAAACCTCTAATTGACAGCTGGTAGAGAGCAACAGATGATACTCTAAGTCTAGCACCTATCACCATGAAGAATAGCTTGGATTTTTTTCCTTTGTTAGTTTTTTTTTGTTTGGGAGTTTTTGGAGGTAATTTGTTTTGGTTTGTTTTTGTTATTCCTTCCCCCTGATCAGAATAAATTAGTGTTCCTTCAAACAGGTTATCCTGCCACAGTAAAAAAAGTACAAATCTGTTACATTTCTGCTTCATGCCATGGAGAAAAATGGCAATATGAGCATATTATGCAGGAAGAACAGCTGCTGCATCCAAAATATTTTAACTCTAGGGGGAAAGAAAAGCTACTTATCCCATTCAGAAAACAAGAAAGCTTCAAAGGAATCTGGGAAATTACCAGCTGAATCTGAAACTCATTCTCTGAATCTGAAACTTCTCCTTATTCACTTCAGAGAGTTTTGGGTTAACTGTTTTGCTGCTCACACAAACAGCAAATTAAAAGTTCCTTCTATTTCTGCCTATGCAACGTATTCCCTGACTGTAGAACCAACCTTCAAGTAAAATAGTCAGGGGACTGTTTTATTGAAGGTTGGCTCCACAGTCTCCTGACCAACTGCTAAGCTACTACTTAGCTTTAGCAGTGCCTTTTAGAGCCAGTTATGAGTAAATCAGAAGACCTAGAGAACGTACCAACCCGACTGGACTAAAAGCAGGGCCATACATTTAGATGACTTTCAGCACCAGTATCACAGCTATTCCCAGGAGTGAAAATTACAGTCCTCAGAAGTAATGTTTGTAATGTCCATGAATTCCAAGAAAGATCTTAGTTACTGTTAGAGGGTTCAGTCCTCCAAAAGTTAACAAATTGTCTCCTTATATGACTACATTTAGAGGTGTAAATATCTGGGTCTGCAGAACAGAGGACCTTGCTGCATGCAATACTCCTGACCCTTGGTATACCAAAATTTAACATCAAACTAATAAGTACAGCAAGGCAGTTGTAAAACAATTTCTCCCTTACTTTTTATTTTTCACTTCAAAACAAAAAAAAAAAAAAAATTACTTAAATGAGGAATCTTCCAAGATTCTAAGACATGTCTTGTATTTAATCAAGGTTTAATTTGAATAAAGTGATCAAGAAAGTTTGAAAAAAATCTGTCCCACTCCTGTGGGATAAATCTATCTTATTATAGTTTCCTAAAGATACTTTCACACAAACCAAAAAAATTTCAATACTAGCAGTGCTTTTAAGGAGCCAGGCTTATTTTTAATAATCCTTTACAGCCAGCGACTTATGAATAAAATACCAAGAAAAGCATTCACATGCAATATTATTATTAGGGACTTAAAAACCCAAAAGAAGCAAAAAAACCCCAACAAAAAACAACCCACCAACAAAAACAAAAAAAAAAAAAAAAAAAGACCAGCAGTTACACAGTTGTTCATCTTAAAATCAAGTATTTGTAGCTATTTTACAAATGAAGTTGATATTTGGCTGAAACTCTTTTTGACTTGGGTTTAGACAGATACCACAGTGAAAAAAAAAAAATCATATGACATTTCTAGCACTTTAAGGTATTTCATATTAATTCTAGTAAGGTAGAAATTGTAGGAAGTTTAACAAAAAGCGTCTCATGACTCTATTTGCAAGTGAGTAGCACATATAGTTATCAAGGGGTAAAGTATTCAATTTGTTCGTTTTTAGAATGATTCACATTGGTGACTTTATCTAAATGAACTATTATGTGAGGAGGATGTTTTAGGAACTACTCAGTATGATAGCATATTCTCTAATTGTGATTAGTTAAGACTTACAAATGATTATGGAACATACAATGTGTTGCAGCTTTGGATCATTACCCATGGAAATGTAATTCAGAAGCACAAACAATAATTATTTCCATCATTCCTTCTACCGAAACACAGCTTTCTTTAATTAGAATACTGGTAAGTGAGCACAGCAAATATAAGATTTTTTTAATAGTTAATCTGATAAAGAATTAATTGATCTTTTAAACTGAGGAAGTTTAATCCTTCAATCAGTGTGCATACAGATTGTGCTACCTTTTTAGGAACACCCACTAATGTAATGGACTAACAAATTATTAAAGATATACTTTCTATGGTGGCAGCCAGCCTCTGGGGCCCTCAGGCCTTTCCACACCTCTCAGCAGGAGCAGGGAAGAAGAGACCTACATAATACAGGAGAACTTCACCCTGCTGTATCCCCTTCTGTCCATTGGCAGAGGTTGGCTATTGCCACAGCATCTTGGGATTTAGGAGACAAATCATTAAGTTTCCCCAAATCTGATGAGGGTGGAGCATGCTGAATTGCACACTCTAAGCCACCAGAACAACTGTTTAGGGACATCATTCTGTCTTGGACAGCAGATGTCTAACAGAGAGTGTGAGAACCAGTGGCAAGGGTGGACGATGCCCTTCCTGGCCTGCAAGAGCTTGGCATCCTCCTTAATAATAAACCTCTTCTCTGTATGTAAGAGCCCATTTTACTTTCATCACTGAGTCCATCAATTTTAGAATGGGCACTAGCATCCTTTATCACTGATGTTCCACTGCAATGAGTTCCATTTAATTATCTGTTGCGTGAAACACTTTCTGTTGCTTCAGATGTCTCCTCATTTCATTTGTGCAAGAGTTTTACTGGAACACGAGTGCTGCTTTCAATCTAGCTGGAGAGGTAAAACTGCTTCTCTGAGGATGAAGAAATGGTTGAGAAGCAATGACTAGGTGTTATTTAGGAGAAACTATACATGCTGATTAAAAGTGAGACTGCACATTAACAGGCACAGGACATAAACCACCAACATACATAGGAAATCACCAGCACTGATGACAAAGAATTAAGGTATTTCCTGGCAGACAAACTGCAACTTGATGTAAAGGCCTGTGAGCATTCATCTACCAGCTCGTCTGCCAAGAAATATGCTCTGCTTCTGTCAGGACTGGTTAATTAAAGTGTACCAATAGGTTATGCTAGAAAAGCCCACACCTGTTTCGCAAGTAGATCTCTAGTGAAAAGAGAAGTAAAACAATATCTAGCAAAGATCCAGATGCCAGCTCCCAAGCACCTCTCAGTTTTTTTCATTACTGTTAAGTGTCTGACTGCATTTTTTCCCAAACCTGTGCATTTTAAGACATGAATGTCTTTTCCACACCATTTACACTCAGCACAGGTCCATGTGAAATAAGCAGGTTAGTCTAGTTAGGACACAAAAGTGTCAGAGGAACATTGTCTCCTTATAACTACTTTGTCAAGTACATGACCCAGCAGTACCTGCTAAAACATCTTTAACATAATGAAAAATTTTAACAAAAAATAATCATGCACAGCCATAGAATTTAGGTAATTTAAAGTGACAGGTTCAAAACAGAGCTCTACCTAGTATTTGGAAAATTCAGTTATGAAAAAAAATTAACTTCCTTGGATTTGTGGAGTTGCTTTGGATTTAAGAAATGATAAATTCAATTTATGCTTAAAGAGTACTAACTTGTGTAATTCTCCAACAAAATACCACTATAATCCAGAGACAGAAACATGGATTTAAACTAGTGAGATTAAAGACTTTTCAACTGCCAAGCTAAAACGTGTCATTTAAAATGGTACCTGTGACTCTTTTGGCCTTCTCAAAAAATATTACACAAGTAATTGCATTTAGACAAAGCTCTAAGATGAAACTGCATCTTCATTCTCTCCAGAAACCATGACAGGTAATAGAGATTAATGGGTTACTAATGCTTTAATGACATTCACATGTATATTTCTTTCTTATCATGCCTTCTCCATGTGACTTGAAGCTCAGGTTCAGCGAGGCAAACAGAAAGTAAGAGTTTAAACAAGTTCAAGGGTACACTTGAAACACATTTGGCAATATATTCCCAGATTCCATTTGGGAAGCAGGAAGCTGATGCACCAAATCTACCACTACCATATAGTAGGAACTCCATAATTACACACTCTAGCATGAAGCCCAGTAAGATGTACTGGGTGTGACTCCCACTCAGGAAAAAACCTGAAATATCACTTAACACTTAAATGAAGTAATAGCTTTAGGACTTATAGAAAGCAGCAGCAATTAAAGAAAGAAGACCCATTGGACTGGTCTCTACTGTACAAGTAATTTTCAAAGTTTTAAACAATGGATAAATGAAATTATTTAATTTGGATAAATAAAATTATTAAACTTAAATTTAATGACTTATCTAGATGATGATATGTCAGATAAACCATCTTACTTCTTCTCCTGAAAGATAGTAAGCTGAAAGTAGTCCACCGACGAAACGAATGTTGACTTCAAATACGGAAATTTCAGCATTCTGTTGAAATAAACATAAATTTATTTATATAGAGGTTTGTTTGGTTTGTTTATACACACAAACACACACACACACACATATATACATACAGCTTTTAAGGCACAACCGCTGTAAATAGCAAAATACTAAAAAAGATGATGTAGGGAAGGGCGACATAAGAATTTAAAGCATTTCTTTCTCTTCCTCACTTTGACAAAGTATCCTCTTCATTATCCTCATCCCGCTCAACTTTTCATCTCCTCTGTTGGGCTATACGGCTTTCTCTAAATCCACATATCTAAGTATTTATCATTCCTTGCAGATGATTCAGCATTTGCCCAAAAAGTGCTCTTGGATCACATGTCCCACACTATCTCCCCTCACACAATCTCAGACAGATCAGTATTAAGCAAAACGTCCTATCAAGTGCTTTCCTACTTCAGTCTAAATGCAGCTTAGTGCAAAAATGAAGGTAACACCAGAATGAGTTAATTATATGCTCAGGAAAAATGTAATCATTATGTGTATTCACAAGGAAAATGATCTTTTGCTATTACAGCTGGCATGGATGAATCTTTTACCAATGATAAAGAGTTGGTCCAGCCAGTATCTATCTCAAAACACATTCTTCCCTGCCTTTTGAAATTCAAGCATAAATGAGGAATCTGAGTCTCACATACTTTTGCTCTTTATTAAGGCAATTCCAATTTTACCCCAACACATACCACTTAACCCAGTCAAGGCATTCAGTTAAAAAGTTGATCTAGTGAAGTTTGCTAATTTTTTTATATAATACTACTTTTTCTGCAGAAGAAGTTACCCAAGTGTCCCAAAATTTTGGGCACATAAAAAAAGGCACTTGACTTTCACATGTTCTGGGTTGCTCTTGCTTCTACTGAGTCACTTTTCCATTTTCTATTTGCCAACATACACTATAGCTATATTTAATATAAATCAGTGCATGGTGGAGCTGATGGGTTTTCTTCTGAAAGGCTTGCAGGCTTTTTCATTTAGCTAGGTTTTGTGCTTTTCCAATTTAAGCATACAGATGTCAGTTTACGTAGGAGGGAAGAAGTTGCTCCCTGTTTTTTGTGGATTTTGAATTGCCGTAAACTGCCTTTACAGAAAAGACAAACAAACAAACCAGCACTGGGCTACCTAACAGAAATATTACTTCATGCTTTTCAGTTTCCAAGGTGTTCTGATTAAGAAAAGGTGTCTAGACATGTTGCAGAGTTGGTGAGTTTTTTGTAAATTGTAAATGTACAGGCTTCAAAACACACTCTCAGGCTTGCTACAATGCTTGTTGATTTACACTCAGAAATTTAACTTTTCTCCTCTAAAATGTATTCTGCACTTTCCCCTCTGAAAAGAGGATATAATTTCCATTCAGAATTACTCTAATTAATATATAATTAATACAGTATACAGGTGTGTGCCTGTATAATTTTTTAACACACGTGAGCACAATTCAAAGGGGCTGACAAAATAAAGCCATCACGCACATCTGACTCTTGAAAACTCAGACTGGCATCATGGGTTAAGACTGCAAAATTTTCTTGCTCTCTTGCAGTGTTCAGAACGTAACATTCTTACAAGTTTATTTTGAGTATTCTAGAAATCTGCAGTTTCTCCTCTGTCACTGCTCTCCCCCACTGGTCCTCTCCTATTCTAAGAGAAACGACAAAGTTTAATTTCTGCAGCTTAATTTCTGTTTCCAAAATGCCTTTTTTTCCCCAAAACTCTTATTTCTCTTTCCAAGTGTTCAGTCATTGTCTGCTGAATGAAGCAATAAGGCAAACGGAAACAGGTATTCACCTCAAATTCAACATTCCTATGCAGGCTTTTTTTATAATGCCATGATCCACGTCAAACCTGGCGAGGGGGATATAAAAACATTTAAATTCTCTAGAAATCTGAACTAACTAGGTGATGCATCTGTTCATCTGCTAAGCACTACAGTACATATATATTAAATACAGGAGTCTACCTTAAAATCCATCTTATAATGCAGCTAGTAGAGAACTGATTTACTAAAGAAAGGCTGATCTAACCTGATCTGATTGAAGAAAGGATGATCAAATGAGTGAAAGGGGTGGCTTCTCCTCCCTGGAGACTGAGCTAGCTGAAAATCCTATGAATAGTATGAGAATATGAATATGTGAACCTTCTTCAGAAGTTCAGGTTCTTTCCATTTCAATCCTGAGCCTTAGCACATGCCAAGTACCTTTCTTTGATGTGGGAAGGTTGAAGCTGTAAAGTGGTAGGTGTCAGATGAGGAAATGAGTTAATCAGATATCCCAGACACTTGTATTTCCTTTGAAAACTGAATTAAATTACTTTTTGGTTTTCAATTGCTTGAAGTAAATTGAGTGGTGTATGACCTGAATATTTTGTCTCCAGAACTTTACATTTTGCCTTTCTGGATTTAAATATGACCACTTAACTCACAAAGCCATTGCTATCCTTCAAGGAGTGCAAAGCCCTTTAAGGAAGGCTCAGTATGTGTTCACTGACATCTGCTTCTGGAAATCAGTTACAGACAAGAAGATGACTTGGAAATAATGCGAATAAAGGTTTTACTGTTGAGCCACAAAGATTAATTGCACTGTAATACTGAACATGTGTTGAAGGGGTGATCCTTCAGGACACTTCTTGAAGGCAACAATTGTTCTAATGTTATCAGATTCCCAGTAGGTCACTTGAACCTCTGAACCCTCAGTTGAAATACTTGCCTCTTACCAAAATCTTTATGCAAGCCACTGAAGCAGACAAATACTGAAACAGTCGTTTCATTAATGGTATATTTGAAAGCTGCATGCCTGATAGTTACTCTTAAACTCATTGTACCAGGTTAATATTATTATCAGACTACAAATAACAGTAAGTGGCAAAACAATTAAAGTTTTATAATTTCACATCAAGAAAACATGTCTACATGTTTTTGTGAAGTAAAGTTTGTGCGAAGAAGTAGTCTGTTAAGAAAAATGAACTTGTCCTAAAAGTAGATTTCTGCTACACCGAATTTACCCTTCTTCCTGGTTCGATTTTTAAAATTTTTGTATGATAAGACACATTGAAGATGCCACATCCTGACCATTACACTCTTTTCATGTATTTAATCATCCACACACAGTTTGCACAAATAAGTCTGCATATTTCTACTCAGCAGTCAAATTCTAAGTAAGCAATACTATTTTTTTATTTTGCTCTCAGATCAAGCTATATATGAATACCTTATGATCCATTTAACAGTACCAAAATATATCAGAAAAACTTTTATCTGAACTTCCTAAAATTTCTACTTCACCATCTGTAGAGGTGAGAATTATTTTTTACTTTAAATTTAGTCTTCTCCTTCAAACAGTTACTGTATCACCTACATAGCAAGTCTGAGAAGTGGTTGAATTAATTCCACTACTTCAAATGGAAATTCTGTAAGGCGAAGTGACTGGGCATGTATATTTCAAGATGACTAAGATGTTCCCTTTTTAAGATACCAAGTGTAAAAGACAGCTCTGAACCACTGGATAAATATAATTTCCAATTTTATAGTCTTTACATTAGTACCCCAAATAGACTGTGCTCTGTATAAGAATATCTGAAACACCTTTGTTAGCACACATCTCATCTGTGCTAACACCTAAAAATCAGTCTGATCTGATATTTGCAGGTGTCCCTTTTAGAAAGGATTCTGAAAGTCAGTAGGTACTTGCAAAAGAGTTATGTGTATTGAGAATAAGATGTTTTTGTTTTAATTCCAGGGCTTTTATGTTAATTGCTGAATGCGAGTAATGCAGTCTTTCATCTTATATTTATTCAGTAATTTATCATTCACTATTTGAACCATAAATGTAATAGACCAACTACTATACAAGATCCAGAGAAATTGTGACTTCTGATCACTGCACTTGAGAAAAAATAGAAAACAAAAAAGCAATGTATGAATACAATATGTGGTGTGAGAGCAAAACTGACAAGTTTCAGGAATTTCATCTGATTTTTCTTATTAGCTTCTAAAGATGAAATTACTTTGACACAGACATACAACATCCTTTACATTGCTGGCTAGACACATAACACCAAAGTTATGTTAAAATTGCTTTTTAAGTAGAAGAAAACCTATAGCTCAGAAACTCTCAAGATGCTGGAGAAAATTACAGCTATAACTAGAAAACATATTATACTAACTCCTTTTAAAGAAAGGGAGAGTGACAATGCCTTCTCAAGACCCATCTTCAAAAAGCAACAAATATAACCAAACAGGGAGAGGACAGGCAGAATAAAGGGCCAAGACTTATATTAGTTAGCCTGTGTTACTGTGCTTTTCTATTTTATTTGCAAATCTATGACAGGGCCAGTTTGATCTCAGCTGCATCTCACCACTCGACTTCCCTCACCCTTCCATAAACCAGAGGATTAAGGCTACAACTGGCAAACTACTGAGGCTTCAGACAGCAGTTATATTGAATTTAATATTGAAAAAAATGTTTGTCGTAGGTTAAGAAGAAAGTGAGTTTTTTGGGAGGTTGTGGTCAGACCAATCAGTGCTTGGATTTGAATATTAGCACCTGGTTTGGCCACTGAAGGTATGGACTGCCTCTGAGAACACAGGGGGTTAAAATCAAGAACTCCCAGGAGAAGTCTCTCTTGGTCCCGGTCCATGAAGGAGCTCAGAGCTCCCCTGCCCAGCTGGGGCTGGCTGGGGGAGGGAAGCCATGCAGCCGGGGAGGTAGGCCGGAGCCTGGGACCGAGGAGGGGGTGAAGGCTCTGCAAGATGGAAGGGTGGAGGAGCCCTGAGAGGCATCGGGCCCCCGTCCTACTCCCTGGGAGATAGAGAGAGAGAGAGTGCCTGTGCTGCCTTGAAATTCAATATCATGGACTGGCAGTGTGGCCAGCCAGAAGGAGGAGTGGGGGATGCGGCAAGAGAAGGTGCCCGGCCGCTGTGGGAGTTCTGGGCAGACAGAGGCAAAGATTTTAACCTCTTTCTAGAATAATGGAAACCTTACAAATACTGATCCTCCTGAATCAGAATGAGGAGAGAGATGAAGCAGGAGGAATGAGCAAGTGTGATGAAAGCTGATGCATGTGAGAAATGTCAGAAGAGGTGAGAAGAATCCTAGGTGGGAGGAGATGATGGAGTGGCCTTGGGCTGGACTCTTTCTTGTATGGCCATGGACAGATCCATGTTTTTCCTGTGACCCGGAGACTGCAGGGAGCGGCAATGCCTTGGAGCCAAAGAGAGCATAGTGAAGCAGTGGCGTGAACAGAGATGGCTGAGGAGGGTGTGGGATGCACTCTGTCTTCAGAGAGGAGGAAGATCTCTGTTCACAAGGCCCCTCAGCCCCAGGGAGTAAATTTGGGGGGAACTGGTGTCCCGAAGCTGAGAGACTGCTGCTTTTTTGGAACTGGGTGGAGCATCCTTAAAAGGGGAACCCTAAAAGCAGTCCTGGTCCATGTGCAGTGGTGAGAGCACTGGACATGGAGGGAAGAAGTCACGAAGGCAGATGTTCTCCAGGCAGTGCCACGAGTGACATGGAAACACAAGAGGTTTCAGTTCTGTTTCTGGGGGAAGCCTATGGTGCAAGGGAGGACTCCTCTCTCCCTGATGGACTTGAGAGTTGATTATTTGAGGGGTGGTGATGGACTGAAAGTTGATTATCTCAGAGATGGTGACGGGGTGGAAATCTGTGGTGTTATTTCATGCTGTGGAAGAAATGGGGGGGAGGAGGAGGAATGTATTTGGAGGGTTTTCATTCTTAGTGCTGTGTCTGTTCCTTTTTAGATATTGTAATTAATAAAGTTTGTTTCCTTTACTCCTAAGCTGGAGCCTGCTTTGCTCTGTTCCTGATCACATCTCACAGAAGCCACTAGGGAAAGTATATTTTCATGGGGGTACTGGCATTGTGCCAGCCGCGAACCATGACGGTGTTCAGACAACAAACTACTGTCAACTGGGCTCTCCTGAAGGCCTTTCCCTATTGAACTCCTCCAGCTTCCCAAACATCAGTATTCATATCCTTCTGGATCATTTCCTAATGCATCTCATTCCTGATAATCTTCCTCTCCATAATTCACAGAACAAGGCCAAAACTATTTCCATCTGTATTTCCTCATGGAAAATCACCCTCCCGTATAAACACAACATTTGAAACACTGTTTTATTTATCCAGAGTTAGGTTCCACCTGGCACTCACCAGCAGCACTGGTTACACGTTCTGCCACTCAAAATTCAGCTGGAAAAAATACTGTGTGCTCTTTACACAGATGAATGTATTCCCAATAACCAAGGCACCTTAATTTATATTTCATAAAGAGCTTACTCTCTCAGCTTTTATAAAGATAACAAAAAAAAAAAAAAGAAGCCACAAATCAAACATATAATTTGTTTCAGTCTTCTCCATTGCAAAGATTCCTTTCAAAATTTCCTTTCCTTTGGTTCTCCTGTTTTTGTATCATCAAGAGTATATAGAACTTTAGCCCCCATCATCTGCATTTCCATCTATTGCTCCTGTGTAGAAGGAATGTAGCAACTGCCCCCATGCACACACATCATGGCAAGCAGCCCATACCCTGCAGTTTAACAAGCTGAGCAAGAGAACACCAGGGACCCTGTACTGAATAATGTATATAATTCTAGACTAAAAAGTGGACACAAAGGGCCCACATTTCCTGTGAAATGAGATGAACTTGTAATTATTATTACTATTAAATAATAATATTCCCCTGTTGAAGCACAAAGGTTGGGAATAGTAACAAATCCCTGCATTTTCAAGAGCCCAGGAATTACTATAGAGTCACAGATAGCTACACATACTACAATAGCTCACTTTCAACTATTGTAATTAAACAAGATTTTAATTACCTGCAGTTGTGGGGGGAAAAAGTTTCATTCATATTCCACAAATGAAAGTTACTGGCAGCCTGCTAAAATATTCAGCTCCCAAAGACATGGGAAACAATCTTAGCAACCTTTTTATCACAAGTGTCAAAGCCTGGTTATTACATAACATGTTATTTAACCTTGGTGAAGTCCCTGCATGGCAAACTGCACGATCTTCAACAGGCACAAAAATAAAGTGCTACTGAAGGCATTAATAAACTCTAGCAGCAAAAGAACTGCGTTTAGTAATGAATTTGCAGGATCTCCTTTTAGCCCATCAAAATTGGCTCTTACACATAATCAAAACAAAATCAAGTCACTTTGAAGTCTGGCATTTAGAGTGTACTAATAAGTTATGTGGCAAACCAGTAATCAAACAGTCCCGCAAACTAAAGAACCATTTTTACCTGCTGGCTTTCTTACGATTTCTCTCTGACCCACAACTTTTTTTTTCTTTTTCTTTTTTTAAATGGGAAAGTTGCTCCAAATAATTGTATTAGGAAACTTTCTGATTTTCTCACTTGAAGAGGAAAAATACCAAGAATAAAAAGCAAAAAAACCATAATGTTCCAAGTTAGAACATTAGATTGTGGACTGTTAAAAACAAGTCAATCATAATACCTACAGTTGGAGAATAGTAGGATTTAGATTTGTAAATACTGAAGTTTGAAATAAGCAAACTGAAGTCTGGAAGTCTGTCCTGCTACTGACTGCCACACCACAGATACAGCTGAGTCAATGTTAAATGCTGGAAGCCTTATTTATGCAAATAATATTTGCTATGCTGGGACCTTGCAAAGGGGGTATGCCAATCTATACATGACAGTAGAAAAAAACCGATAACTCCAAGTTTCTCCACTTCCACCAGTTCTTTTCCAGTTCTCAAATAACACACATATCACTCACAAAACTTCTAGGTTGCATGAAGGTGCTGATGAAACCTCTTTGAAAGACACTCAGATTTGCTGAGCTAAGCACAAAGATGAAAATCAGAAGTGGTAAGTTAGCCTTCAAGCTTCAAAAGTGGCATATAAAATCAGATACAGTGACTGACCAATGCTTAAGAGTATTGGTAGGACACAAGACCAAGGGTACCCTCACCTTCTTCCTCATTGCTTTCTCTTTATGCAGTTCCTCAACTCATTAGTACCTGTCTTTGAGAGGAAATAATGAAATACCCTTCATACTTTCCCAATTTCCCTTTTATCAGAACAAGTGCATGGCTTTCTGCTCCATCCCTTGCTCCCATTCTGATCCTGTCTGGCTACAGTTCCATCAGACAGCTGGTCAGTTGGTCAGGGTATGAATTCAAGCCCTGTCCCACGTACAATTTGATTGCTAGCACCTTCTGGTCTTGGTGTGGGCCCCTGTTTTTCCAGTCCATGCCCAGACATGCTTTAGGACACTGTGTGGACCAAGGACTGCTCCCAGTAGGCAGTGCAGGCAAGACTGCCTTTTCGCACAGAAGGAGTTTAGCAAGGCTAAAGAGGAGGAGGATGGATCACTTGGGCATTCATCCTAAAGATACTGGGCTGTGTTTGGGCATAGATGCAGAGCACCATCGATTCCAATACTTAACAACTCCCAAACCCTCTCTGCTGTGCCATGTAGCTCAGCTCCTGCACCACTACTCCCCAATACCTGACCCCTTCATTTGCCTCATCAAGATCCTTTTTCCTCTCTCTCTCTTCCCAAGCATGTATTCAATGCTATTTGGCTCTTGGACTACAGAGACTGATAGCTTTTTCCTCCCCAGTGTGACGCAGAAGTGGGGTGGTGGTACAGAAACTCCTTCAGAAAGCTCTGTGTGTGTGTGTGTGTGTGTGTGTGTGTGTGTGTGTGTGTATGTGCAGCTTCTGAAACAAATAAGAAAAAAATAAGAGCAGAGGAGCAGGCAGTATGCATAGTTGTAGCTAGGAAACGGCCAAGCTCCCTAAAAATCCCATGAAAGACTGGTTCCCTTTTCCTGCCTTGTAACCTGCTGATACACAGCCCAGCCCAGCTGCTGCAACCTTGGGCTGTGCACTGTGAAGGGTCGTGTGTGGGGAGGTCATAAAAGCCTTGGCTATATTAATTAGAAGAGCAGAGATGAATCCCCCAGAGAGATGAAGAGATTTAACAGAGAACAGAGCACATATCCATCGTGCTACTCAAAGCTAAGACCATGGATTTAGCCACTGCAAATGTCATCTCCTTCCAAAAGTACATCTACATCTCTGATAATATTGACAGAATCATAAAATGCAACATAATTCCTGAAGGAATGGCTCAGTTTAGCTCAAACTTCTGCAAGGTTTCAAATAAAAAAAAAAAAAGTCAGCAGTTGTGACATAAAAAAGCTCCAAGCATTGCAATGTGGATATCTCAGTTATAAAATCACAGGGCTACCAGCTGTAGCTGTAATGAAAATAGCCTGCGTTATACCCCAAAAGGGAAAGCTTCTAAACATACCCACTGACAAGCTTACTAAAATGCACAAGTCTGCCAAGAAAGGTGCTGCTGACTTAACTAGAGTTTTCCCTCAAAATCAAAACCTATCTTCGGGAAGGTAAAGAGCAGCCCTGACATCTAATTCATTGAACTGAGAGATTGAAATCTAATGCATAAAGAGACGTTGCCATCTCCCATTAAGTCATCTTTATTCCATAAATCCTTTAGTGTGGATAAACTAGTGCCTATTTACAAAGTGAAACCAGGCAACTTTTATGATCAGGTGTTGAGAGTGGTGTGAGTGCTGGCCAAATAGTTTGGTGCGTATCTTCTGGAGTTTGTAAAATTTTCCTATATCCAGCTGCACTGAGAGAACATAAGGAGAAAAAATTCTGCTACAGAATACAGTCACTGCAATTTTTGTAAAGAACATTTTAAAGAAAATTAAAAGATCTGAAAGACCAATTCTAAGAATACATGAAGAGAAAAATGTATCCTACTTATGCAAATAAAGGCCAAATATGCTGATTAAGCAGTCACTGCTCAGGAAATGATCAGAAACATCAAACACAAATTTATACTACTCAGAAGAAATAACTCTTAAGGATATGTCAGTGAGTCAGTTATTCCAAATAAACCACTTTCATGGAACAAAGGCTTCTAAAACAGAAGCAAGTAATAGTGTACATAACATTTTTGCAGAATATGTCACGCAAGTCCTGGTACATGATAAACGCTTAAACACAAAAGAGAACTGCTGCTCTTTAAACTGTAAGATATAAATACAAAATAGCATTTGAATCTAAAACCTATACTTGAAGTGGAAAACTAAACAAAACTGCAAGTTGAGTAGCTTCCAACAATCCAGCCATTAAACAAATGGACGTCCATTATTAAATTTGGCATCACCATTATTTATTTTAATTTCCTTGTTCCAGTTTGGGAAAATTCATCTACTTGCTGCTGATGCAAATGCAAAATTCAATTACATATGATTATGAAGTATTATCAAAATAATTTTGTGAAGTGTTGAACTGCAGGCTTCTATTTACAGGAATATCAGTAACAATACACTGTTAGTGACGCATGTCAGTGTTATCTGTGAAGTTGCTTTGGTAAATCTGCTTGACTCCTGCACTGAACAACTAGTGGAATACAAAATTTCTGACATTTTCTTAGCTTATAAGCATTACTGAGAAAAAAACAGGTGCATTAAAAATAGGAAATGTAGGAAATACCATTGAAAAGTTTCCAGTACCAAATATAGCAAGATATATGTAAACCCAAAGATTATCATGTTAATAATCATGTTAAACTCTAAAAAACTTTATAATGTTCCTCCAAGTAGAGCTCAGCTCATCCTTTTAAGTGGAGTTATTTTCTGTTGTCTTATCCTGGTTTTTAAACATCTTGATAATACTAAGCTAATAAGACAGGAATTTAGAATTACAAAAATACCTTTAGGAAAAAAAATTCTTATGCACAAAATAAAATTAGTATGTCATTCAGGCTTTTGTTAGTACACAGGAGCACTGTTCAATATCCTCTATTTGCATTATAAATGTAAATATAAATGCATACCAAATTACTGCTTATATAAACTATGTTAGATCCACTCTTATTAACTCCTTCTTAAAAGGATAATTAATTCTCAAGCATGGAAGAGACCCTAATTAAACCTGACTTTTGCATAACTTATTAGAAAGAGTACTTTGTTTTCAGAAAGTGTTTCTAACATTAAGCATGTCAGCTACAGGAGCTTTTAAGTGCTCAACGTACTGTGCTTACTTCACTACACTGATCAGAGCTGCTTCATCAGCTCTCTGCACCCAACAATAAATCCTCTGGACCAAAAAAAACCCAAAAGAAAAAAAATGAAAAAATACCAAACCCAGGACTTCGCCATGTAATTGAAGAGGTTCCTACTTGTTCAAGGCCTTTCAAGAATAAAAGATTCAATAATGAACTTTGCCCTCAGCTGCATAATTGCCACTTAATAGGGTGATTTGTACGTGCAGCTGTACCTGATGCCTCGTAAGACTAAAGCAGTTCAGTTGTGCCAATATTTCAGCCTAACTCATGATATGCAACTTTACTGGAGTAGAAAAAGGAGCCTAAGTAGTATGTATGGCATGTGACTTTCAACAAACACGACTAAAATCTGTGGAAGATTTCATAAAGGGAAAATGTAAAAGGTTTTGCATGGTGAAAAAATTAATGCTTGAAGGGTCCCAATTCTTCTACCCAGAAAAGCTGAAAAGGCTGGTTTTTACTTTATAATGGCAAATACTCTATTTCCTTTTTCCTTCCTCCAGTCCAGCTCATTGCCTTCCATCTACCTAAGCCGGAAAAAGAGCATATAAGCAGATTTCCTATCTTCCAGCTTCTTGCTTTCTCTATCAATAATCTAAATTCTTTAGCCTTGCATTATGTGTGTAATACCAAGAACCCAGTCCTCACTTGGCCCCTGGAGACTAAACAGAGCATTAAAAGTTAATCAGCAACATTCCTTACCACATTGAAATCCAAGTTTTTTTCAACCCACTCCTTGGCTTCCTTGAACTCCTCTTTCATTTCCATGATGTATAATGTATCAAGGGCATCCACAATTGTTGCTCCTTGTATGTTACCTGAAATACATGAAGAGCCAGTGATTTACTTTCCAGCAGAAGACTTTTCAGTTAGATCTAATTAATTTAAATTAATTCTAATTTCAAAATCCAATTTCAATTAATCCAATTAAAAACTGGGTGCATAAGCATTCAAGTGGTAACTAGTAATTCACAGCCCTTACTTTGATTCCCATGCCACAACACAACATCATAATATTTAAGTATTTCTTCCACTAATGAACTTTTGAAGAGCTGTTCTAATGCACTGTATTTTCAGCCATAATTTTGCATTTTAAACCACTGATAGAACAGTTCACCGTAAAATGACACAAAACACAGTAAATCTCGGTAATTGAGAAATTCCTCTTTCTTCCAGTTTGGAATGGAAACAATCAGCTGCTTTTTTGTTTTTATAGTCAAAAATATAGATAAAACTTTAAGAAACTGGTGAGTACTGATCCCATTTTTGTTAGGAAAGCCCTTTAAGAATTACAGTCCGCACAAGATAGCACTGGGGGAGGCAAAACTTGCACACATGGATTTGTCAGCTCAGGAAGGGCTGCAAAGCACTGGTTTTCACAGCAAGTTCTGGTGGTCTGCAAAAATGGCACCTTTCTACCTCTGCTAGAGAGGTGGCTAAGAGCTATCCTTGACCTAACTCTGCAAGATGGAATATCATCAGTATGTGGGCTTTGGAATGGATTAAATGTTCATCATCCTGTACTGAAACGTTAATGCAGACAGTGAGGTTCAAGAAAACAGTCACTCAAAATACTTTCCTATGCTTACTCCAAATTTACCTTGACCTTTTCAAAACACCATTTTTGTCTAGGAAGAGTTTCAATTCCTATTTATGGGATAATGTCGAAATTCAATTTTGACCACTCTGCTAAGACTTTCATTTCCTAACTTGGCTCCCGCAGTTTTCATAATGAAAGGCAAACCACTGTTATATTTTAGAGAAGACTCTGACACAGAAGGAAACATTTAGAATTACAAAATAATTTAGGTTGCAATCAACAGAGAAAGTCATTGTCTCCCTGTCTCCCTCAGCAGGGCTAATGAGTCAGGTGAATTGCTGACTACTCATTCCGGAATTGATTGTACCGGGGGAATAACAAGATAGTAGCTACAACTAATTAAGGAACTTGATTATCATCTTGTCTCTGAAATACCTGATGAAAAAGTAAACTTAATTTTATAAACTTATCAAATATCAGAATTCAATTTTTCATATTTAAGGAAGAAAGGTACTATATCAATCAATTCTTGCGTTCACTGCCATCATGGGTTTCTGCTTCCACATGAAACAGAGAGGTGATTGGAGAGCTCTATATAGCACATATTATATATATATATCTATATATAATTTCCTTAAATTAAGGTTCCAGGCAGAAAATAATTTTCCATTTCCACCATCTTAAGCAAAATAATATTTGAGGTTGTTACAACAGTTATTTGGTACATTTAACAGAATCAGATGCTTTCTCTATTTTAGCAGCTGTTTATACCACACATTTTTTGAATGTCACTTTCCTACTCTGAAGGAAGGACTCTCTACATTTTCCCCCAGATACTCCACTAATAAAACTGCAGCATACTTTGGTAAGAAAAACATAATATCCTCCAAGAGCTTATTTGGAACTTGGCTGCCCTTCTCTAATATTAAAGGAAAAGTATTCCTTTAAACTTGGCTAAGCAACTTATATTTTTCCTGAGCTTATGAGAAAGTGAGAGTGGAAAACTGCTGGAGGACATCTGCTTGAGATCACTACTGCATAAGCTCTGGAGATGTCTGGTAACTCCATGCAACAAAAGCAGTTCCTAGTGAACCTCTACAACTGAGCTCTACTTACAGAAAAATCATCTATAACTTGATTTGCTTCAGTGGATTGTGATAGGCTCACCATGCAAAGACATTCTTTGTGATAATCCTCTTGTAATACAACTAACACCACCACTAAACAGTTAAGCTTTCAATTTTAAGGATTAGTACTTGAGCTGCAACCCACTACTAAGTCAGAAGAAAAAGAGGAGAAAATGAGGAGAAAACTTATTGAGAAATCACCCTTGGAGTCACCTACTTACTATGATTTTTTTTCCCTGAATCTGGCATATGTGGCCTGCTTAGAGCACAGGTTGAAATAAAAAAAGTTAGAATCTCAAGCAGATCTTACTTCGAAATAATTTCTGCTATTATTCTGAAGGCTCCAGAAAAAGGAATAAAACAATTAATGTGACACTTAGTCAAGTTTGTCTCAAACAGCTGTACTTCCGAGTTGTTGATAAAAGACAAAAGAACAGAGAAAGAGTCAGTTTAGCGGCCAGAATTATGACTTGTGAACAACTGCAGTTTACACTAAGTCAGCCAAGAGAATAACTTAAACTTGAGAGTAGTATGGAAATTGTGATGCTGAACAGTTCATTAATAACCAGACAAGCCAGTGGTGGGGCTGGGGGAAGGAGAGCAAAGAAATTAAATGAACATTCCTTATTATGGGATAAGACCAAACATTTCACAAGCCTATATAAGCTATGCTGCTCAAAGCACAGCACATAAATTGTTAAATACAGTTATCACTGCTGTTCGTTCCTACACAACATTCCCAAGGAATTATACAGCAGTCATGGTCTACAAGAAGCAAAGATTATTGCTAGGCAATTATGGTACACACTCATGACACAGAATATTTGGACAAGAGGACTGTTTTCCTATATACCTACAGTACAGCTACAAATCTGACTAACAGTGAGTACCGTGTTACAGAGTGCAAGCCAAGCTGCAGTCTCCATGGTAGAGTTTCAGAGTTGCCCTAGGCAGAAGGAAGATATCACAAACAATACTTGGATAAAATTCATAGACATCAGATAAATACAGATATATTTTTCAGATAACTAAATAAAATAAATATACATATATACTCAAAGTACAGAAAATGAACTTGAAACTCATAAAACATAAGCTCAAAGGAAGTAATTTTGATGATAAAAGAGATAACTAGATGTACAAGCCTACCAAAATGAAGAACTATTAGTCTCTACCAAAACATCCAGACCATATGCTCCATTTTACTTCTGTTGTTAGCCCTTTAATTTTACCATTCCTCTTTACTGACAGCATCATTTACTCCAAGGGATTAATAGAGAACACATAAAATAGCCTACTATTAAGTGAAAAGAATGCAAAAGAAATTAGTCAACACAAAATTTTCAGTAGACTACCAAGAAACATCAACAGAACTTCCTTTCAGTTTAACACTTAAAATCTTAAGCAATGATCTGGAAAAAAAGACAAAAAATGAGTATATTGCTAACAAGATTTGTGGACTATTAACCACAACAGCTTTTTAAAAGCACAGGTAGCCTATATCTCCTCCAGGTAATGCACAGTCAGTCCATTTAAAGTGCATGCTTTTTAATATCTAGCAGTGCCAGTGGATGTGCATGCAAATAAAAGAAGAGATTACATTAGAGAATGCAGTAGCATCTCAGGACTGGGCAGCAAGAGCAGAATAAGAAGAGTGACCAGAGGATGAATAACTCTGTATGAGTTTCCAGGATGCCACTGTAGGGAGAACTGCTCTGGATGTGAATGACAACCTTATTAGCACAGCTCTGTGACTGAGCTTATATGGCCATATGGTTTAAGAACCACACCTGGCTTATGGCCAAACCCTTTGGAGCATGTGCCAAAATAAGTTCTCACTTGTCAAGCCCAGGCTTTTAGATATGGCCAGATGAATCCGAAATAGAATACTTCAGAATCAATGCATGTTGGAGCACTTAATAATTTAAAATTTTCTCCCATCCCTTGCACACCAAGCTTGGTATTTGAGAATACATACAGGTTCCACTAAAGTAACATTTTGATTTGTGCTGTAGGTTTCTTGGAGCATTGCTTCAAAAGCTGACTCATATCTTAGAACAGTGTTTTCCTTTATTTAAAGTTCACGGAAAAGGTTCCTATGCAATATCATTAGCAATTTAAAGTGTCAAGAGTGATTAATTATTAAAGTGTACTATGCCAAAACATGAAACTCTTGACTCAAGTACTGGCAAACCCTCAGCAATATTAACACTTTTAATTTCAGTGACTATTCACACCTGGTAAGAGTGGAGAAAGAAAAATTAATTCCATTTTTAGCAAATCTAGTTTTTCGCATATGTAACGTGAAACAATATAGTGATATTTCTAGAATGCTCTTCCAAATATCCAGTATTTTATACATCCATGCATTTTAGAGCCACCTCTGGTGTCTTTGAATTTGATAAAGTTTAAATCTTTTTTCCTTCATTGCTTATCTCTGTGCTTCCTGCAGAAGCCTTTGGCATCCACCACGCTTCTGGCACCGTGCTGCTCAGCTACATGTTATGTTATGAGCCACCTTCTTTTGTTTGAACCTGCTGCCTAGTAATTTGCTATCTCCACCCCTTCCTTATAAAGGATATCACTCCCCACAAGGAACAAGAAATCCTTGTTCATCCCATCTATGCCACTTCTTATGGACCCCCACGTATTGTTCTGGAAAGTTGTGAAGCTTTGCTACTTACTATGAGCTCAAGTCTGGCCGTTCTGTGTATTAACTCAGAATTATATGTCCTGTTTCACTAAGATCCAGTTCAAATTAGGAACATTTTCTATTTCTAAGTGCAATTATCGCCTGTTGGGAAATCCTTCTGAGTTTGTGGAACTGTTTGCAGTTTGCCATTGTCAAAGCTACTCCAAATAACTCATTTGCACTGCCAAATTTCACTTTGGTCATTTAATTTTTCCATGTAGGGATGAGTAATTTGAGAGTGTGGCCTCAGCAGTAACAGATTCCTGTGAGAGGCCAGTAATAAGCCTGAAAAATTTGTTTTAGAAATCTAAAATGACAATACACTTGTCTGTGTTGTGCAACATGACCTCCTCTCAAAAATGCTGTGTCGAGTAATTCATCCTCTATCCTAATGTTCATCCTAATAGCTGCTAATGTTATTCTTTACACAAGTTAATTTAGTTGAGATAGATGTCAGGCTTACTGCCCAAATTAAAACCATATACCAAAACACAAAATTTCAAGGAATACAGCAGGAAGAGTGAAGACAAACAAGACTGCGGTGGGGGGAAGATTTTGAATCCTTTAAATTTAAATTAATATATTGTTTAAACACATGCACAATTAATTGCCTAGGCTATATTAATAAACTTAGAGTTTGAAAAGATGCATTGCTATACACCGCCAAGACAGTTTTGGGTATAAATTTTGGCAGGCTTTAAAAATATTCATACACCTCAACACTCCATAAAAGAAATCACAAAAAACAGTTCAAAGTGGGAGGACCAGGATCTTACTAAATTATAGCACTTTAGGGTTTGCAGATTGTGAGTATTTATTAAATGCCTCCCTTTTTGCCTCCAGAAAAGGTCCTTTTTCACTTGCAGAGATTAATTATACTATGCCTACAAGTTACAATATCAAACTGGCAATACTGCACATGAAACACAACTTCAGATAATTAAAAAAGCCCTTTAGTTACAGTCATTTAAGTGCAGAAAACACTTCTAGAAAGAGCTCTCTGCTAGTGCAGCAACACTCATTAGTTTTAAAATTAGTTCAGAAGGCTTAGAGAGGAATATCTCCTAGTTTGAGGGGCTCGTGGTAGAGTGCTATGAAAAAAAAGCAAAATTGTGGTTTTGCCACCTTTGCAATAGGAAGGTAGATTAATAAATCTCTGCTTTAGCTAACGTTGTTAATGGTAACCTGAAACATAAAAGTTAAAAAATTAAAAAGTAACAGCACTTACTACTTTCTACTAGGAATAGTGAGAGAAGAATTAGTACTCATAGAAAAAGTCATACCAGGAGATATGCCCTGTTTTGCTAATGGACAGATATGGTGCAAACAGATGCTGAGCTATTCCAATTTATTTGATTAATCTTGAAACAGTTGTACACTTCATGTAATTAAACTGATATGAATATTTCTGTCTTTTCAAATAGTTGCTACAACATGGTAAAATCCAACATGGCATGTACAAAGGAAATTAAAAACATTGCAGGGATGTACAGAAAAGACATTGCCATGTCAGAGACATGTATGTGGCACTGGCTTCAAGGAGAAATCTTTCAGTGTTTCTCTAAAAGTATATTATTTTTGGTGCGCACATGTGAAAGAAAGCACCTTCTGTTCATAATATGAATATATCTACAGTCTGCCAGTCTAAAGACTTTCTCAGCTTATCACATACACCCTTACACACACACTGCCTGCAGAACACCAGCAAGACTAAGGCAGTTCCTTGAATTCACAATTTGTTTTCATGGCCTGAGTTTAGGACAAAAAAAAAAGTAATTTCCAAGTTCAACAAGAAGTCTTCAGCTACTGAATAGCTCTATTACTAGTACTAGTAATTTGTACAAGGTGCTAAAGCAGGGTTCTTTTCCTTCCCCCAAAATTAGAACCACTAGTTGTCCCTACCCTTTCTCCTATCAACATCCCACTGGCCATTTTCCTCTCCTCCTAGCCCTGGTATAGTGTCTCTATTTCATGATGTTATGTCCTAAGCCCATCCATGTGTAATTACACCTTTCAAAAGCCATCTTATTTTTGTCCTTCTGAGAAACACAGCATGACAGTTATGACATGCCTTCAAGAAACAGCAGTCATTATAATCTACCTGCAAAATGGAGATTGAAAGGAGCCATGCATTTATACTTGCAAAAATAAGCTTAGAAGCAGTATCATTTGAAAACAACTCTCCCCTCTGTGTCAGGAGAGCTGTACTGTAACTTTTACAAAATAAAGCACCACACAGCAGCGGACTCTGCTGTTCCTCATAGTGAGATATAAAAGTCTTTATCCCATAACAGCCACTGCCAGTGCGTGCAAAGCAATGTAAATGCAGCAATTAATTCAAAGGAGAAGTGTTTTATTACATATCAAACAGTGCCTAATGAAATGTGCTATATTTTACTGATACCAAGACTATTCGAAACTCGCATTTTTAAAACAATTGAGACCTGGCAGCAAGAAGAAAAGACAGTCTTGGCAAATTGGAAATAGTTATGATGGATGACAGTGAACTGAAGGTCTTACTTGATTTCTGAAGGCTCGGAGGAAATTCACAGGACACAGAGCTGAAGGTTACCTATTCTCCACTAATACAACTCAGAATTACCTTAAATTAGTCAACCATTTGCAATTTTAAAATTTTTTTTAAAAATAAGAAACAAGGAACATAAGGAAACTTGTCTGTTCTTTCATGAAGGAAAGAAACCCAACACACAAACAGATGACTCTTTCATTGTTTTATTTAAAAGGTGGCATTTGTTGAATTCAAACACGATGGTACAGATCAGACCTAATAAATCTGAGGACACTTAGAGAAACAAGGTTTTGTTTGTAAAGAACAAAGGTAGTTACGGATTTGGGCAAGGGTAGGTTGTGAGGCAGACCTGCTTGTAGATATGCTGCTCTTTGGTATTCTGTAAAGCAATTCAGCAGAAAGGGACCTAATATTTATTTTGATTTGCACCAAGATCAATAAGATTGAAGGGGTTTCTGAGGAAAACTCCTCAGCAATAAGATCACATACCAGATGACCATGATGAGAAACTGATCTGCATTTAGACTGACTCTGCCTCTTACTCCTTTAAATACAGTTTTATTTTTCAATTCGACACCTGTTCTGTTTCACAGAGAGTTGCGCCTGAAATGACTTTAACTTATGCAACATCCACAGAACTCCTGCTTAAGAATTTCACAGCTCAATACATCTACAGCTTTTTCTGCAAATCCATGCAAAATTATCATTAACTCAAACCTTAGAAATGTTTATACCACTTCTGATTTCAAAGAACACTACATGAAGTGTTTTAGTTTTCAAGAAATTTTATGACATTTTGTTATACTGCAAGAAAACAGAATTCCATTAAATTCCTCAGCATACTAAATCACACAACTATCATTCTTCCTGGAGACAATAAATAATTTTCATTTTTAGAGAAGAGAAGGAAACAGAAACATGATGACTCAGCCATGAAGTCAACTCAAACTACTCTGGTTTCAAGAACTCAAAAAGAAGTCCAATAACTAACTAGATAATAATTACTTACTAACATTTTTGATATTACCTTGATGTAGCCAAGCAGTGCAGCAAGATCAAAGTAGATGTTGTATTTTCCTGTAATCACAACTGCTGTCTCTAAGCAACCTCCAAATATAGTTGGGAGTTTGATAAGTGCTCTATTTAGGCTGTTTTAGGAAATGTTTCCACTTCAAGCTATCTTTTGCAAACATTCAACAAAGTAAGTTCCTGTTAAAATTAAACTAATGTATTGATTTTGTCTCAGCTATGAAATTAGTCATTTTTTTCAGCTTTCTGTTTGTAAAACAAGCTATTTGAATAGAAAAATTTGTGTCAATTTAATGGTTCATTTTTCTTCAAAACTGAAGATATGTTCTTCATGTGAAGACAGTTCATGGGACTGTATTTATGCTTCCTCAGAATGCTGTTTCTCTTCAGCCCCAAGTCCCACTTGGACACCGAGGAAGTCTTGCCTCATTACACTGGATTTCTACAGTGTGCCTCTCCTACTAGAACTTTTCAGTCCCATATTTGTTCTACACTGATAACAACTTTTGCTTTATTTAACACCTCCTGTACAATATTTTGAGGTGCAAACAACAGTTATATTAATGAAAAAGAAAGCCTGATAAGGGAGTCTGGTACAAATAAAAAAATTTTTATAAAAAATTGAATTAAATTCCTAAGAACTGCACACAGCTTTAGCTACCTTCATGAGTGTAGAGAGTATTGTGTGTTCCTTGTACTGGCTTTCTCCTCTTCCTCACCCCCACCCCCCCTAGTTCCCTGCTTATTGAATGTGGCACCAATGATTTCCATAGTAAATGTTTAAGACAGGACAGTATTTATTGCAGCAAAACTATATTTTTATCATGCAGCAATGCCATGCCCCATTTATTCTCATTCAGACATTAATCTATAAAAGTCACAGAAAGTACCTACATTTACTGTTACTTTTTACACATAACAGAAGCAAGAAACATCATGCTGCATGACAGGGAGCAGAAAGAAAACATGTTTATCACTTATAAGCTTTTCAGCTGATTTACTGTTTTATGCTAACGTCACTAAGCACAAAAATACACTGTACTCACCAAATAAATTGCTCGAATGTCCTTGCTTAGATATGGGTTTCAGTTCATTTAATCCCCACGCGTAACGCTTATAATTATCCCAGGCATGCTTCATCATCTGTAGGAAAATGAAAGCAGGATTATAATGTTGATTTAGCAAGAAGCCACAGCAAACATCACCTTGAGAATATTCTAAGTTCTAAAAACATTTAATTCAATTCTTAACCAAATTCCTGCTGCATGCATTAGATCTATGAAATACTCAATAAAAAATAACAGTGGCACTGTTTTCCAGATGGCAGTGGGATGGCTGCTTTAAGAATTACACAACTGTCCTCTACACTTTTGTTACCTGCAAGCTTATGGTCAAGACACACTCAAAAATAATTAATTTTTAGGAAAGGAATTCATTGTGTCATATATAAATTCAATTGAGATTTTATTTCCCTTAAGCATATGTCTCAGAAACTGAGGGAAGTAACATTTTTAAAGAAGGTTTCCCCCCTAGAAGCTCTAGATTCTTCAAGGTGAACGTAAAGCTTACAGTAGTTTTCAGATTTTGGCAGAGACCCGCTTACATAAAACTAGCTGGTTCAAACTCAGCACTGCTAGTAACAATAGAAGGATGGTAAAGTGGGCAGGCAGAACACCTAGAAAATGTTTTGAGGTTTTTACAATACAATCTTTTACGACTATAAATGCATCTGTAGCTACTTTCATATGTCATTTTGCACAAAGAAAGGAAAACCTTTACGACTTAACATATCACCACCAAATCATATTTTGCACGAGAAGAGGTGCACCACAGAAAAATACTGCTTTGGGAAACAGCCTTGCAGAGCCCAGCACAGAAGTGCTGTGGTAAGAGCAGGGGGCATCCACACAGAAGTCAGGGGAGTGGGTTGACTCAGGAATAGCTCACACTCTCCACCACCATCACCAGACATATCTGGTGTGAACTGTCCTTTTTCAGCATGGTCCAGGTGCATGTCCAGGAGCCCAAACATGTGGTGAGAAGAATGCACACAGCTCTGCAGGCCTGGTGACAAACCACTGCCACTCCAGCAGGTCCAACACCTCCCCTTGGCAACCACCAGTTTGAACACCTGCTCAGGAATAGTCTTCTTTAAAGGTCACCACAATATAACTTTATGTAATAGAAAGATTTTGCCACCTTGCTGTTCCTCCTCCCCTCTTCCACAAGGCAGAGTAGCACTGGGAATGCCAGAGGTCATCTTCTAGACAGAGAGTGACAATTTCAGACCTTTTCAGAGATACTGCTTCAGGCTGTCAGATGACAACACTGCTCTGTCCTTGCTTTCAGATCTCTTCTTGAGGCCTTGTGTGTCAAGGATAATTTTGTTAAATAACGGTTACAATCCTAAATTTAAAAGCAGCAGCCTTGGGACATGCTGATAATAGTAATCCTGCACTTTCCCCTTTCCTCTTTCCTTTGCTCAAACCTCAGAGAAATGATGTCAATTAAAAATCTGCATTAAGCCATACTACAACAAATGACAACAGATTTTCTAGAATACTGCCATACTTGTGAGAATAAACATTTCTCCACTATTAATGGGAGGAAAAACACATATCTATCCTGCAGGAAAATTCACAGATGTTAATCTAAACTACAAGTCCAGCTTTACAAATACAAAAAATTGGCAATGGCAGTTAATATGTGAGCATTTTCAACCAAAAGATTAGTGTGGCTCAGATCTCAGCTGAAAGGCAGTGGGTCAGAGGCCCTGTGGAAATGGTCTCAGGCCATGGATGGCAGCGATATGCCGGATGGCAGGAGCTGTGTTCATTGCTTGACTTCATTGCGGAATGGCTCAGAAGCTCTCCCAGGATGGAGCTTTTTGTCTCAAAGCAGAAATGGTAGTAGGCAGCCAACTGGCAGGCTTTATGACTATGGGGCCTTCTCAATCCCTGGCTACAAAGATCAAGACTGCATGAAACCGATAATTTGTCCACAGCATATTTTCTAATTTACCAATTGAAATTTTCTGGTGATTTTGCCTTAATTCTGTCCTGCCATCATATCCCAGACCTGCAAGCTCAGCTTTAGATATCAATGCACAAATTCTCAGAGATTTTGGGAGGCTAAATCCTAAGCTTTGTCAAAGCTTATTTTCTCATGCAATCACACCAGAATCTTTTCATTTGCTTAATCTTAATCAGGGCACACCACACAAAAGGGATTTTTTTTTTTTAAATAAACTAAACTTGTAATTAAGTGTCCTGAATCAAAGGGCCTAAAGATGTAGTATTATAACAACATTATAATTGCTTAAGCCACTACCAGCATTGTCCTTCCCTTTTTCTGTCCTTTTTCTCTTGCATAAGAAATGCAGTGGTCATCTATTCCCAAAACAAGTCAGTTCAGGATACAGAAACTTTTGCAAGTAATATTCTTGGTTTGAGTATCAATTTTGTCTCATCTGATTCCCCAAGTCAGATTGTCACAAGTGTCAGAGTTACCAAGAGGGAAAGGCAGGAACAGCTCCAGACCTGCTCAGTCCAGCCACAACAGTCACAAAGGGTGTGATGGTACAAGATATTCCAGATGTAATCACTTGCCTCTGGTTTTCCCCCATGGATTGACACTTCAATCATATTGTATCATAAATGTATGTGTGATTTGGTAGCAGAAACTACTCTAATTACCCTACAACTCATCAACCCCTAGCTAGTAAGACAGGAAGATAACCCAGACAGTAGACACTACCTTCTAATAATATATACTATTGTATGCCAATGAACATCAGATGGGTTGTTGGGGTATTTTACAAAAATTTCCTCCCATTCTATTAACTGCCATTCTACTCAGGTACATTTATCTAATTGTTTCCTAGGAAATTACAATGTGTGGATTCCACAAGCCAAGTAGACAAGAAAAAAAAAAGCAAACAAACAACAAAACCCCCAAACAAACAATCCGAACAAATAAACCAAAAAGCACTGCTCTGCCTAAATTTAAGGAAATAATCCAGTACGAAAAACCCTACCAGAATTTACTGAGCAGATCAAATTAATCTCTTTTGGCTTATCAAAGTGTTCTTTGAAACTCTTCCAGAAAGCCTAGATTTAGACAAAACCACTGAGGTTAGTGAGTAAAGTTACTCCTAAGAAAACACACCTTTAGGACATCCTTGCTTAGACATTTGGAGATTTATGGACAAACATTGAAAGCAAAAGGCAGCTCCAAAAGCAGTCAGTGAGCCCTCTAGTGTTTCAGAAGAAACGAGCCATTCCAACTAAATGCAGCCATGAACGGCTCTTTACAAAAAAGTTATTAGCTCGTAGCGTTACTGTGTTACTGGGCGAAGAGCTCGCAGACACAGCAGCCAAAGAACCCAGCCTTAATCAACACCGCCTTGCTACACAAGCGACCTTGGGCATCTACCCTATCAAGAATTTCCAGGATTTCTAGAGTCAGAAATACTCCACATTCTTTCCCCCCTGTGGAAATTACAAAACCATATTAAGTTTCCCGCTACATTAACTTCCTATCTGTAAATAGCTTCATTTTCTATGTAAGAATGAAAGGGTTCTAAAATATTGAGGAGCAATTTTAATAGACCCAGCTCACCAAGGTAATTCTTTGCTTAGGCAAAACTCCTAGCACTGGTACTTTGGAATTGCATTTCAACAGATTTTTTTGAGAAATCCATCCATCTTTGCAGTCTTTACCTTTTTGTTTGCATGGAATATCACCAAATCATTATTTCCTGATTTTTTTTTTCTGTAATTCACAAAGAGTCTTTTGATCACATCTCTGACTACTTGTACAAGTGTTGCTGATCACTTGAAATTTCTAAAGGTCACAGTTACTGAGAACACCTCCTATGTCAACACAACATTACTGATGATGTTAAAAAGATAAAATTCCCAATGAGGAAGGCTCCAATACCTTTTGACTAGATTATTCTTGATACTCTCAAACTCCTCTACAGTACAACTAATAAAATTATTTTAAATAATTCCATATTAGTCTTCCAGGATGTTAATAACCAGAGCTACATTTGCATAGAAGCATCCCTCAGTCCTTTCAGTTTTATTACATGTTTAAAAAAAAAAATCCCAGAATGGTTGGGATAGGAAAGGAGAGATGATCTGGAGATCAACCACTTCCAGCCTCTGTGCTAAAGCAGATTCACCCACAGCAGGTTGCCCAGGATTTTGTCCAGGCAGGTTTTGAATATCTCTAGAGAAGGAGAATCCACAACCACCAGCTTGTTCGAGTGCTCACAGTAGAGATGTTTTTTCCACACATTTAGATGGAACTTCCTGTGTTTCAGTTTGTGCCCATTGCCACTTATCTTGTTGCTGGGCACCACTGAAAAGTCTGACCCATCTTGACCTCAAGATATTTGTGTGCATTGATAAAATCCATCTCAGTTGTCTCTTCTTCAGGTTCAACAGGCCCTTAAGCCTTTCCTCATAACAGAGAGATGCTTCAGTCCCTTCATCATCTTCATAGCCTTTTGCCAGGCACTCTCCAGTAACTCCTTGTCTTTCTTGAACTGGGGAGCCCAGAAAGGTTCATTGAACCTCAAACTCTAGAACAGACTGACAGCTCTTTCTCTGTGAAAGCAGAAACAAAACCCTTTCCTGCAGCCATAATATTGGCCAACTAAAAGATGATGATAACACACTCCCGTTTGTTGGTATTTTAGTTACTGCCATCTTTCAAAGCACTCTAACACAACACTAGAGAGGACATATAAGGCACTTGAAATTCGCAAAATACAGTTCTATTCAAACGTTGACAGAAAACAACAGTAATGATGAATTAGCACAGTAATAGTGGTGCTCAGATGGAAATCCTTGCAGTACCAGGGGGAGTGAAAAATAATAACTTAATAAGGTTTATTTTTAGCAGTTACATATAAGTGGGGGAGACGCAAAAGAGGATGTCAGGAAAAGAATTAAAGCACCTTTTAGAACTGGGATATTAAAGGAGAAAAAGGATTAATTGCACGAAATAGTACCATCTTGACCTTCAACAGAGCCATTTAAATCTTGCCAAGACAGAGGAGGAAGGCAGAAGATGAAGGTAACTGAAAGTTCAAGAAATGAAGAGACAAAAAACCCCAAACAACTCCCTCCCAAATCAAACCTCCCCCTGCAACAAAGCTCTGAAGAAAATGTAACAGTTTGTATAGTCTCTATTAACTCCCACCCCTAGCTTAAATAATCTTTTTTTTTCTCAGTTTACACTGATCTTTCTACACATTTAAGTTATTCTCACCTTTTAAACTCCTTACCAGAACTACTACTTAGGCTAGTCTCCCTGCATCTTCTCTTGCTGCTGGAACTAAAACATCATTTTTCCACAGTATCAGCTAGGGTAAGGAAGCCCCTAAAATTAGTGAGAAACCTCAACAGGCATTCCACTTGAACTTTCCTCCTGTACAAATCAACTTGCATGGCTGAGGACTGCTCTGGGGCTGGCTGGGATGAAGTTAGCATCCTTCACTGCAGCCCATATGGTGTTTTGAACTGCTGCCTGAAATAATGCTGGTAACACAACAGTGTTTTGGCTGTTGCTGAACAGCACTTGTAAAACAGCAAAGCTTTCTCTTTTTCCAGCTCCTGCCCCTTTTCCACTCCCCCTGAGAGGGAGAATGGAGGAGGTGGCTATAAGGTTGAGGGGGGGACAGCTGGGAGAGCTGACTCCAGCTGGTCATAGGGTTATTTCCTGCCATGTTAACATCATGTTCAGCAACAAAAACCAGGGCAGAGGAAGAAAGAGCAGTTTTCCAAGGTGACTGCTGTTCAGTGACTGGGCGTCAGTCTGACTGTGGGAGGATATGAGTGATTGCCTTTGCACCATTTGTCCCTGTCCCCTCCCTCTTTCACCTAATAAATGAGCTTTATCTTGACCCACCAGGTCTCTGGCTTTCATTCTTCCTGTTCCCTCCTGCAGCCCACCTGGGCCAACAGCTGTGTGGAAGCTGGGCTGCTGGCCCTGGTGAACCCACCACAGTGGATCCTCAGTGCAGGAAGCTTGTGATCACAACACAACCTTCCGGTCTCTTTGCTCCCATGAAATATTACATCAACATTAGCAAAACCTCAAGTTTTAGAAAGCCTTATATTCTTACTTTCTGCTCCCATTACTGTTAACCAACAAGCTAACTATTCTGTATAACCTGTTCACAGCCACTGAAAACCAACCAAATTGCAGCTGAAAAAACCATAGTAAGAATTTATTATTAGCAGATGTAATACCACCTTTGAAATTATTGTCACCAATTAGGATTTCTCTGTGAAATCCTTCAGCTGGTTCACTATCACTTTCAAAAAGCTATGCTGGATATATGAAAGCTTTGTTTAATATGTTCTTACTGAATCTACTGATTACCACAGTGAGTAATTTTTGGAAACACACAGCCTTTGTTTCTTTAGTTATCAAAAGTACGCATTTGTGTTTCACCATCTTCACAATGATATTTAGTGTATCATTGCACTTCAAAGAAATACAAGTTATTAACTGAGTTTATTGAGCTTCTCTTGAATAATATGCCTCTAGAAAACATGAAGTAATAGGTTAATTTTCTCTTTCTCTCAATACATAACACTTTTTCTAGGATTAGTAAGCACAACTATATTGCAAATTCATTTGACTTCTTCCCTTGTTTCTGAGCATGATCTTTGTTACCTTTGTCAATATTCACTGTTATTGTTTTGGTAGTGCTTTAAACCTTTAATTTCCATCTTTTCTTCCAGGTCGGCATGCATTCCTAACGCATTCCAATGTCTTTTCCATCTGCAAATGTTTTGATCCCTAATAACTACTTATAACTACCCTGACATTTTTTTTTTTTTTTAAAGAAATTTTTATCAGTATTCACAGTGTGTTCAGACTTGCTCTATAGTGGAAATTCTAGGTGAAGATGTAAGGTGTTCTACTGTAGTTACTTCTTAGCTGATTAGTTCATAACCTTATCTAAGCAAACATGCAGATCTGACTAACAGTGATACATGTCTGCTTTAGGCTCCTTCAGATAGTCTGTCTACTGTTATGCTGGACTGCTGACAGAATTCACTATAAGCAACTTTCCATAAAATGAAAACTTAAAGTTAACTTTTTAACCGACCACCAAGGTTCACTAGAAAACTAGTAAAAACTGGTTTATATCCAGATCACTGTTTTCTGTACGTAGAATTGTGTCTCGAGTTTATTTGCAAACTAAAAATTAGCAATTATAGTCGAATTTTATTTTAAGCTATTTTCTGTTACTATTTCTTACTTCAGATACAAAGCTGAAGAAATAATCTCAAATGTATAAAGATTCATCTCAGTTGATACTGTTTATTTTTTTTTTCTCTTGAATCTGACAGAAGATGATACAAATGACAGAGTCCCTTTCTCTATTGGCAACAGAAATCTGTTTTTCTCCTTTGAGACATGTAAAATAAATCCTGTCACTATGAACCTTCATATAAATAATCACTTCTTATCTGTCAGCAGGAAGATTATGGCAAATCAGGAGCTTGACAGATTTTTGGTGTTTATAACCTCATTTCCTAATGGCATCATCCTGAGTTAAAAGCAAACCACACAGTGTCAATGTTTGTGTAATAGTCGCTGCCAAAGTGTCACCATTTCTAATTTAGCAGGTGGATGACAACCATGCTCTGAAGCCCAGGCAGGCTGGAGGAGTTCCCATGAATGCTTCCTGATGGGACTTCCACCCAGCCAAGAAAAGCCACAAAGGAGACTTCAGTATTAGTTAATGGGCCAGCAACAAGGATTCCCAGTCACTGCTCCCCACAAAGCAGCACACAAGGGTTTGGGGAACATTTAGGTGCTCACAGCTTCCTTGTGCACTGTGATAGGAATGAAGGACTCCCAACAACCCACAGGTTCATTCAGCAGTGTTGCCCACAGGGCAGGGCACCGCCAGACACAAAGTGGGGGCAATACCCGTACCTCCTACCATGACCAAGGTGGCCAAACTGGATGACAGGATTTTCACTTAGTATTAAACATGCACATCATATAATGGAATAATTTATAGGGTTCTGTATTTAATGATCTGCATTAAAGGGATATGCGAGCAAAATCCTACTACTCCCTCAGCATTTAAGCATCTTACAAATAATTCATTTCTTGCCCACAAGGACAAATTAAAATTAACAAAAAATCTAGCATTTGCATTTAAAAAAAGGGAGTAAGAGAAAATAAAAATCTCAAGGCCTATTCTGAGAATTAATTCATCCTTTGTATTGCAAAGCACTTCAAACTCCTCAAATGGAAAGCCTTACAGAAATGCTAAGTATTATTCCCTCATGTGTTAAGTTACAGATAAACTTCTATTCTTATATTTTCTATTCCTCACAGTAGCTTGTAAGCCTCCTTAGGACTGTATTAAACTATCCAACTAATATTCATCATATGCCGTTCTGGGCATCATTTATTAACCAGGGGCAGACTCTGCACAGTGCTTCATTCTGTTACTCATTTTAAAAGGAATCAATTATCCTGTTAATTCTGTAACAAGAATTCTAATTAAAAGGTAACTAAAGAGAACAGGAAATTTGCAGGTAAAGTATTTTCTACACTTATTCTATTACTGCACATTTTATTTAATGCACAAATACACAAGAAAAAAGAGACTATTTCATGTAAGAAATAACTAATAAGAACAGCAGCCCTTATGCTTTGATGTCTGCATAAAAAATAATTTGAAAAATGATTGTATGACATATGAAACTAGTCCATGATAACAAGTCACGTTTTACTCATTTGTCAGGCACACCTCTCTTTGTCAACTGAATATAATTGAAATATCTCTCTTTGTTAACAGTAATGTACTGCTAAAATTGTGAATTTACTGAAAAACTGGAGACACCAGAATATTTTACTATTAGTTTCTGAGAGCTGGGCTACAGTGCATTAACTATTGAATTGTTCATTTTAGTAGAAGACACCAGAGTGATAAGGCAGAGAAACCTGAAGGAAAACCTTCAGGAAGGAAGAGTTTACCTGCATACTTCCCATATTAATATCATTCAGTTAGTGTATTATATTAGCCAATATCTACAGCCTGCTTCTTACCTGGCCATCTCACCAGTACAGCTAGGAAAAAACCGAACTATTTGGTGTGGCACAGAAATATCCTGAGACCCCTTCCTTTACTAATAAAAAACTAAGAAGGCAAGAAAAATGTATGGTTCTTCCCACAAAGAGCACTGTCCTTGCACTTACGGTAACCAAAATTCTGCTTAACTGCAGCCAAATGAAATCATCTGTTTCAGGGAAATAGAGAAAAAGATGGTTCAAAATCCTGCCCACACAGTCACCCAAATAACAGCTTTCATCCTACCTTGAACCAGCCAGAGTACATCAGTTTTAGCTCAGTTTTAGACTCATTCACTCAATTCCAGCTGTCTTCCACCAAAAGTATAGAAAACAAAATAGATATGCAAGAAAATGCTATTTCCTTATCAAATTGAGGGGTTTGAATAATCTTTTTTTAAATTGTTTTTTATTTCATCTCCCAGGTAAGCTAGGATTTGAGTATGTTCTGTAGGCATTCAAATAGTTTTTCCTGAAAATATCTGCCTTGAAAGCATCAATTAGGATATTGCTCAACTCTTTCTTCCTCCAACTCGCAGTTACTAGTGGGTGAACCAACCACACATTCCCACTAACTACAGGACTAAGTGGGAAAAGAAGAAATAGCACTGAGGTGCAGCATTGTGGAATTACAGACAGTTTAAATTAATAACTGAAAATCTTCTTTTTCAACTTATGCCACTTGTCATTTATGTCTGTATACATAAACAAGACAGAAATCTTGAACTGTCCAAGTCATCCAGTTCCAAACAAACGAGCAGTCTAAAGAGCAAGCCATACAGCCTCTACCTTACAACTTAGCAACTGTTACCAAGATCTGCATTTCAGAAAAAAAAAATGAAGCCTACAGCCTGTCACTCAAAACCATTGCATTTCTCCAAGGCTGTCTTCTTCAACACTTAATATAAAAAGTCAGATGGGCTCTCTAACAGCTACAGGGATATTTCCTTATCACTAGCACAAGAGATAGATGATGTTTCTTCAGACAACCTATTATTTGAGCAGTCTGGATATTTATTTTTATCTTAAATCTGTGGTGGATAAATCAGTGATGCTCTATTGTTCTGGTTTTTTATCTAAGGTGAGTAACTGCTAGTTATTTCTTAAAGAACCAGATCACAAAGATATTTTGTGTTAATTAAACACCCATTAAAGGAAACATATCCCATTATAAGGTAATGTGGAAGAACTCAGGTCATTGTTCATTACTGACAACAACCAGAAAGAAAGCTCAAATATTTTCACTTAAAACTGAAAAGCACTGAAGAAGAAAGAAAGCTTTTCACTTAAAGAAAAGCTTAAAAGAAAGCTTAAAGAAAGCTTTTCACTTAAAGAAAGAAATATTTTCACTTAAAACTGAAAAGCACTGAAGAGTTGTATAAAAAAATTGCAGAACTAGTAGCAGCCTCTGAAGTTCAGCACAATTTGAATAATGTCATAAAAGGGAAGGCAAAAAGAAAGCAATTTGTGGAAATACTACTATTATGAAGAACAGTGGTATACATAGACTCATCCCACTCAGTGTCATTTTTTTTTTAGTCTACTTATGACTTGCTACAGTTTCCAAGAACTCCCAAGCTGAACAGTGTGAACAGTTCAGCTCCTGCACCTGCATGATACAATCATGCTTTTGTTCTCTTTTTCCTACTATTTTTTAAGAAATTATTTGGTAAGTTTTGCTGCTAATTAGATTATAAATTATTCATGGCATGGACTGTATGTTCTACTTGTTTTTAGGTAGCTGGCACTCCATAGCCATGCTGCTAGTGAAGTTCCCAATCTCAGCAGGGGCAAGGCAAATAAAAAAGTAAACAGTACAATAATAAGCAGTGTTATGCAAAGCAACACAGACACAGAAAGTGATTAACATCCAAGGTGATTCAAGCTGCTGTTCCAGAGCATGATTAACACACACAACAATGAAATAAGATACTTTCACACATTTTGAATCTCAATCTCCCCTTATATGCTTCTAAGCTTTATTCTGCTGCTAAAGTCAGTAACAAAGTTTTGGCCACCTTGTTAAATGGAAATTGTCAGTATATCCAGGTCTATCCAGCATGTCTTTTAAGACAGGAACAACAACTAAAAAAAGCAGCAACAACCTTCTTGAAGTTTCTCCCCCTTGCTAAATTAGTCTACGTTCATCCTACAATCCTGCTTCCCGAATACCAGGGAATTGGAAGTGACAAGACAGTATCATTGATGGTAAGAAGTTTTAGTGGTGAGATAAATGGCAAATTTGCATTGAAAGGCAAAATTTCAGATGTATTTTCTACGAACAATTCTTCTTTCATCATATTTTCTTTTATTTACTTGCATTTGATTGAAGCGGGTATTTTCAAATGTCTTTTTAATTGTAGTTTTTTTCTTAAGAAAAATAAATGAAACAGTGAGCCATGCATTATTAATCGATTTGTGGCCATTACCAATTTAAGTTAAATGGCTAATAACAGTAAGTAAAAATATAAACAAGCTACAAAAGCTACTAGAGTTTCCCAGTTAATGAGAAACTTACTAGAGCTTGATGCTGCCCCTGAATTTATGAAGTGCAGGGCACTTGGAGTTTTCAAAAATGCTGGGTGCTGACAATCAATACTTCACCCATCCTCAGGCCATCAGCTTTGACAAAAGGCCAGCTCTTCCTTTCCCCTCCCCTCTCCTCTCTCCAGCATCCAGTTAGAGAAGCTGAAGTACTCCACTGCTAAAGATCACTACTGTGGCCACAGTGAAATTGTGCTTTCTAAAGTCAGAGAGCCTGTTCACTGAAGAGTATTTACATAGATTAATCAGATACGCAGTTGCTGCATGGATCAAGGGCTAAGTCTACATCATTACCTCTACTGTCAGAAAGTCTCTTCAGCCTAATATCCTGGAATTAGGGCAAAAGGATGGGACTGATTCCCAGCAGCTGAAAACCAGTTACACGTGTGTCAAGAGCAGGTGACACCTGAAGAATATGAAACAGCACAACTGTACCAAGCTTGTAAGCAACCACTTCGGGGTGGGGGAAGGAAATCCAACCTGGGAGCCAGGGCTGCTGTTGGCAGAGGTCAAAACAGGCTGGAGAAGAGGCCAACAAGAACTTCATGAAATTTAGCAGGGGTCAGATGGTCCACAAGGAAAGGGAGCCAGGGAGGCAGAGGTGTGGGCTGCCCAGGGTGGCTGTGCCAGCTCTGCTCCTGGGGGTTCCAGCACTGTGAAGGCACAGACCTAAGCAGCTCTGTCTGACCTTGGATCAAGGACCTTCTCATACCTCCAGACCAAGTTATCATGCAATCCCACCAAATTCAGTATGGATTGCACATATTTATGCACATTTTATAGGGCAAGTAAATTGACTTTTCCTGATCAACAAGGACACAACTCAAATTTCAGCCCAAGATTGTGGCCGTTTAAAATACTCCAGATGAAAATCATGAGTTGTTAAAGCCTTTTCCCAGCCTTCAGAAATATTTCAAGGTATTTTCTACATGAAAAAAATACACTAACTATGCAAAACACTGCCAGCTCGTTTCTGACGGGAAGTTAAGAGCTATCTACTTAAGGCGTTTGTTTAGAAAGAACCAAGAAGAACAATCAAGATAGTCAGACCCTGGCAAAATGTGATAAAGATCCAGTGTCATCTACAAATTCATGATTTCTTCCCATTTCACATTTACATCTACTTATCTTGGTCAGATTGATCAAACAGCTTTTCTAAGGCTGCATTTGATTTCAGAAAAAAAATATTTTAAGAACTATTTATTTCTGCGGCCCTATCTCCAGGAAACATGGGTTGTACAGTAGCAGCTTTTCTAAGGTGAAAAATTTCTTGCTGTAAATTAATCATCACATCTAGCTTTGCACACAATGAAATAACCACCAAAACAGGAAATGTGTATCAGATGTTTTCCTTCAGCAGTTTTATCACAGTATTCGAAGTGGATATTGTAAGCTGCCTAAACATCACCATTCTTTGTGTGGCATTTTTTTTCCTCTTGAAACATTTATTTGATTAGGTGGCCTGTGGATCCTGACACAGTGCTGGTCAAGTTCCCCAAATACTGGACACTCAGAGCTCATGCCTTTGCTTAATTCCACTACCATATGATACAAAACAGCAGCTGGGTTGGCAAATTAACTTTCCAGTTCATGTAAACACATCTGCAAAAATAGTAATAAGATACTTTCCCCATAGCCAACAGGTGAGACGTACCTACTGGTATCTGTATTTCCTTCTGTCAGGCTGGAGTAATGATGGCACCTTGGAAATAATTCCTTTATACTGAAAAGTACAACTATGCCATGAATCCTTTTGTGGAAGGGTACTGCTTAAGAACAAACATAAAAATCTGAAGTCTGCTTTTATGTACTAGAGTTAATTTAACCCTTGTGTAGTAACTCTTCCAGTGCTATACACAGCATTACACAGTATTTTTCTTATATATCCAAATCTTCCTCAGCAATAAGCAGATATAATTAACATAGAAAATCATAGGATGGTTAATAGTTCATCAGCTCCATGTGAGTTTGGAAAGAACTGTCACAGGCTTATGGAGAATGCCTCTGATCATGTTTTCATGACAAAAGAATTAGATGCTCAGTTATATGAGAAAATGAATGCAAAACCATAAAACCATTATGAGATAAAACCAGCCACCAAGGATACAAGTGCTCTGTTCCAAACACCTCCTGACAGTGGAGGATAGAGAAGAAAAAGAAAGGATTCAATTAAGAGACAAGAAGATATTTTCCTCAATGGAAAGGATGAAAAATGGGCAACAAGATAAAAATAGACATAAAAAAGTAAGAACTGTTCCTGAATGACTTTGTAAAAGACAAAAGAAAGAAATTAAACACACAAACAATTAAGTTTGTTCCTGAAAAGGCAAACACTCAAGAAACATTGCCAGAAGATACAGTGACAGCATAACAGGATACTGAAGGATTTGAGAGAGTAGATAGTCAGAGAGATGCAAACTTCATACTGCACTTCCTAAGTTGTTAACAAAAAGGGCGTCAAATGCAGTTTTCACAGCACAAACGGAACAAACTAATTTTAGTTTGCACTATCTATAACACAGATAATGGCATGACGACTTTTATTAGGATATACCTTCCACCCCACACACCCAGTAGAGACTTTATACTATAGAGTCATGGAATCGTTGTGGTTGGAAAAGACCTCTAAGGCCACCAAGTCCAACCATTAACCCAGATCTGCTAAGGCCACCAATAAAATATGTCCCTAAGCATCAAAACCACATATCTTTTAATAACCTCCAGGGATGGAGATTCCCTGGGCAGCCTATTTCAATGCTTGACAATCTTTTTGTGACAAAGTTTTTCCTAACACTCAACCTAAACCTCCATTGGTGCAACTTGAGGCCATTCAACCTTGTCCTATTGCTTGTTACCTGGGGAAGAGTAACCTCACCTCGCTACAGCCTCCTTTGAGGCCGTTCTAGAGAGCGATAACATCCCCCGAGCCTCCTTTTCTCTAGGCTAAACAACCCTGTCTCCCACAATGGGTGAAAATTTTAGCTTTTTATTGCCATCTAAATTACAGTTTCTCAGCATATATGGTGCCTCACACAAATACTTAAGCTACAATAAAAAAAATATAGAAAGTGCAATGCTTCTCCATAATACAATGCATTCAACAGCTACCTGTAATTTCTCACCCTTCCTAAGAAGGAACAGGAAAGCCAGCTACTGAGAGAAAGGAAAAACTGTGGATGTGACTTGCCTTCCAGCCACTCCTTTTTTTTTTTTTTTTAAATTCTCTTGCTTTTTCCTGGCAGGTATGTAAAACCACACAAGTCTCCCAGAATCTCTGTTGATTCCTCACCTGCATTTCAAGATTCCTTAACAGAACTTAATGTAAACTACAGTACACATGAGAAAAAGTCTTCGCTCTCCCTCAAACTATTTTGGACAGTTCAGCCTAAAGTTAAAACTTTAGGGGCTCGGAACCAGGTGGTCTTTAAGGTTTCTTCCAACTCAAATCATCTTATGAAAATAATTACAGAGTTTGCTGCAGCTCTTTTCGAAGGTATACTTCAAATATAAGAATAATTATATAATAATAATAATTATATGAAAAGAAAGCATCCATATCATTATAATAATTTAAAAAAAAAACCAACCTATGTCAGGTCACCAAACTACAAAGTGTCTCATAGAGTAAAGCCAGGGGTGTAGTTTGCTGTTGAAAATCCTCTTCCCATGTTTATAAAGAGCTCTCCCTCAACGCAAGGAAAACAACCAACCTACCAAACATATACAAGCAAAAAACACATCAACTTCACTTGCTATGGATAGAAAGATGACTTGGACAAGCCCCTTCCAGGCAGGCTGATGGCTGAGGAGCAGAGCAAGCAGGGACTGAGTCTCCACAGCAGCCTACTTGACAGGTCCTGTCAGTTTTCATTTCTGGCTTACCGCCTGCCCACAGCAGCTTTTCTAAATTCTGAAGATTCTACTTTTGGGTGAAACATTTTTTGAAAATAAATATATTGTTCTTTATTGCCACATTTCTTCCTTAAATCTCAAATTTTTCCACCAGGAATGTTCTCTATCAGCTCTGGGCTTTTCCAGCTACCAAGTCCCCTAATCTCCAATGCAAAAGCTGTGATTATCCCTGTAGAAAGACTTTAGGAAACCACCAGCTACATAAACATTGAGGTATGTGTGAACTGTATTATTCTGTAACCTTTTTGGGGGTGCAGGTGTAAAGAATTACAGACTGCCAGACTCTCAGCATGGCAGGGCAGCAGGAGAAAGGCACTGCCAGGCTGGAGGCGCTCTGCCGAGATAACACCACCAAGATAACACCACCGGCAAGTGCGAGATGCTGCAGATGACAGAGGGGGAGCAGCCCACACACACGGCTCACCCTGTCCTGTGGCACCCTGACAAGACAGCAAGGGGACAAAGGGCAGGCAGGTGCTAGAGATAACAGACTGCTAGCTTTTAACAGGGTTGAGGCCAGTGAGAAAAGTGAAAGCAGGCTGGTTAACTGGGACGTGATGAGGATGACAAATGGAAAGAATTCGGAAAGCAAAGAATGGGAGAAGGGAATGTAAGGAGAGACAAATCGGGTGTTTGAGGGCACATTATCAATGCAGTGAGGAGCACACTATCAAAGCATTGCTCCTTCTCCCTCCTACAGGTGAAGGAACAGCTAGAGTGGATCTCCTGAGGTCTTAGACTATACCAGATGGAGCAGACTTTTCCCCAGGTTCATAGCTCATTAACTGGGCATTTGGGTAATACTAATGGAACTCTGTTCATGAAAGTTATGAATTCTGTTTGTACCATTCTGAAACAATACAAATAGCTTTACTCAGGACCTTTTTTTGATTGTTTTTCCTGTCTCAAAAATAGATTTCTCTCAGGGCAAAGCAGGCGACAACCATTCCAGTTCTCAGAAGATACTCAACACAAAAAATGACTGCTAGATCAGAGTCTAAAAGGCATATCTACTAGTTTCCTACCCATAACAAATGCTTATGAATAGTACAAGCAAATAAACACTTCCTATGAGTAATAGGAGTGTTCAGAGCTTCAGAGTGGAAGACTTTTGGAGCCAGATGTGATGCTTGCATGATTAATAATGCCCAGTAGAGTTCTCTTCCACAAAATTACTCAACTGTTTTCTGAGCTTGTTTGAATTTTTTATACTCATAACATCCTGCAGAATGATCTCTACAGCTCTGCAACATAAAGTGCAAAGAACAGGTTTGTTCTGGTTTTATCACCCAGTAGTTTCATTTGATGTGCCTTATATTTGACAAACAGGAATATTTCTCAGAATAGATGTAAATAACACCACTAAGTACACCATAAAAACTGATGTCTTACTCTTACCCCTCTTTCTCCCAATTACAGTGCTTTCCTAAAAAACACAGACTCTATTTAATCTTAAAATTTTGAAACAAAGTATGCTTTTTATTATGCAGTTTAGTAAAGACTGTTGTAGTGGAGAAGACTTGACTTGACTGAAACATATGATATACTCCCTTCTAATTATCTACTATTTTTGAATTAGAAGAAGCTAATGTGCTTGAAATCTTAGTGCCTGCATTCTAATATGGGGAAGCAATTCTCATCTTCCCTGAAATACTTCATTAGATACATCCATAAAAACTTTCTATATAATAGCCATGTGTTAGCACAGTATCCAGTTTCCACACCATGTTCATGAGCAGCAATTTTTGACTCTCAGTGATGAGCAGGTTACCTGCCTATGATCTCAGTCTCCATACATTTACTGATTTCAGGATCAAATTTCAGAAATCCAGAACTTTTAACTTTTAGGGACTCAAATATAACATTTAGCATGTTAAATTAACATGCCTTAGAGATGACAGTTTAGGACAACAGAGGTTTCAGTCCTTCTAAAGATATATTTCATCAGAACGACACAAAATTCCTTTTTGAGCACAGAAGTTGAACACATAAGCTCTTTTAGACAGCTTCTCACAATCTTTTCAAAACTGCAATATGTTTCATTCCTAGAACTTAGTCTTTCATAATATCTCTGTTCAAAAATGAAAGAGGAAGAAATAGTTGTTGGTCTGATACTACTTTTTAACAAAAAATGTGTAATGTTTTACTCAAAGAAATTGAGAAGGACTTTTCAGTTCTTCCAATGCTCTGCTGTTTGGGACTAACACAGTAAAATTACATAGGCCTTTCATTCCAAAGTTTCCATCCTGTAATGACCACGTGAAAAAAAAAAAAAAACTGTCAGGAAAAAAAAACCTCCTGACACATCTGTTAAGTCTGTTTTGTCTACTCACTTTCACAAAATGCTGAATCATATTTTCTCCACATGCAAAGAGATGCCTGACCACACACAGAGATCTCATCTGAACATTGCGGTTTGGATCTGTAATTAGCAATGTTTTTAGATTGTTTAAGTTTGTTCCAAAACCAGGACACATTGGAAGGTTCTGACATAATTTGTTTAGAGTAGGACACAATGTATCCTAGTTGTTTCCTGTTAATCATAACAATTCATCATTCCCTGTGTTCAGTGATTTAGGGCTGCCAAGCACATGGAATAGCAAACCCGTATGTATTGTTATCCTGATTTTGGCTGGGATGGAGTTAATTTTCTTCTCAGTAGCTGTACAGTGCTGAGTTTTGGATTCAGAAAGAGACTAACGTTGATAACACACCAATGTTTTCGTTGTTGCTAAGTGGTACTTATCCAAGTCAAGGACTTTTCAAGTTTCCCAGGCTCTGTCAGCAGGTGCACAAGAAGCTGTGAGAGAGCATGGCCAGGACAGCTGACCGAACTGGGCAAAGGGATATTCCATACCATGGAACATCATTCTCGGTATAGAAACCAGAGCAGTCTGTTCCTGAAGGACTGCACCCCATGGAAGGGACCCATACTAGAGCAGCTCATGAAGAACTGCAGCCTGTGGGAAGGACTCATGTTGGAGAAGTTTGGGAAAGACTGTCTGCTGCTGGAGGAACCCCAGGCTGAGGAAGAGTTTAAGAAGTCTACTCCTGAGGAGAAAGGAGAAGCAGAGACAATGTGTGATGAACTGGCCACAGACCCCACTCACTGTCCTCTCCACAGCTGGAGGAGGAGGAGGCAGACAAAATTAGCGGTGAAGCTAATCCCAGAAGAAAAGAAGGGTGGAGAAAATGTACTCTAATATTTGGGTTTACTTTTCATTATCCTAATCAGATTTGATCTCCCCATGTTGAATCTGTTTTGCCCATGACAGTGACTGGTGAGTGACCTCTCCCTGTCCTTATGCCTACCCACAAGCCTTTCATTCTATTCTCTCTCACCTGTTCAGCTGAGGAGGGGAGAGATAGAGCAGCTTTGGTGGGCATCTGAGTTCTATCCAGGGTCAACCCATCACACTCAGTTAAGCATATTTGCAAACTTTTAGCTGATACAGTTCATTGAGAGTTAAAAATTTACCTGCAGTAGTTAAGGAAGGCAATGAAGTACTGATGTGAATATTGCAGTGGAAATCTTATTGTCCCATCTGTCAGTCGTAAAACAAACAAGCCAACTCTATCACTGCCTTACGCTGATGAACACAAGAGACTCATTTCCTTGTATTCTACTTGTACCCATTAATAGCCTATATTCTTTTAAGGCTGTCATTTCTTTGAGGAACAATCAGCTTTGAGCTTAGTTCTTTTACACGTACCAGTATAGTAGCTTTGACAAGAGCTACTAGGCAGTGTGTTCATCTGCTCCTGACTCCAAAATAGGTCACTAACCATTGCTCCAGCTACATCAAAGCAGACCCCTCCAGAAGTGTCACACTAGTCAGGGCCCACAGCTGGAGTGCTGAAGAGCCCAGAGCTTTTCATGTCCCGTTCAAGAGCAGTGAGATGTGGCAGGAAAGCCTTTGGGCTGCACAACACAGGAGGGAAGGCTTTGCTCTGGTGCCTGGTACTACTGGAACTGGTCTCATACTACGACCTCTGGTCAAAGATGGAAAGGTGCTATATTTAAAACATGCAGCAGCTCAGGTTTTCCATTTCTCTACCTGACTTCATATCTACCTTTATATATGACGTCTCTGCTACTCACTAATAATGGGTAATAACCAGACGCCAGAGCAAGAAACTATCAAGCTTAAATACTGAGCATGTATTTTACATTTTTTGAGGAAGTTATAAAGTCAGGATCAAGTCAATAATGCCTGCTGGTGCAAGTGAGTGCTGTAATCAGACTGCAGACTAAACCCAAGGCAGTGTCAAGCAGAATGTAAAATGAAGGGTCTGCAAGAGAGGCAGCACATCAGAAATATGTCTGTATTTGAAGTTCCATGACAGTATTAAATAAACTCAAATTCAAAAACTACAGTCTTCCAAAACACATATCCTGAAAAACTTGTTTAATATTTGCAGTCTAGTGCCTTTTTCATTGATTTACAGAGAAATTGTTTACTGCTTACTTTTGGAGGAACAGCAGTCTGCGCAGAGCATCATTTGCTATGTTTGAAAGCGACAGATACAGCCATAAAGAAAGGAAACCCACCTCCACTGCAGTGCTCCCTCTAATTCTCTGTCTTCACTCTCAACACTAATGAAGGGAGATTAGAATGCTTCAAGAAATCATTAGGAAATGCCAGTTCTGTGCCATCATGTCACAGTTACCTTACAAGGTAGACAGTGGCAGACTTCAATACCTCACCCCAGATGGAGGAATATTTCAGTGATTCCATCTCTGTACAATAACACTCTTCTTGGAAGCAAACTACTGTAATAATTTGTTCATGAAAGGTATGTTTTTCACAGATCAAAGCGGACTATAGTTTTTGCTTGGCTTTAGTCCACATTACAAAGTAAATAAAAGAATATATGTTCAACCTATGCCCAAATTTCAAAAAGTACCAATATTCCACAATCTTCACTTACTTTCAGCAACCTTTGCCCCCTGTGCTCCAAAAGGCTTGGAACCAAGTGCACATGCCATGTTATTCTATGAATAACACCAGCACACACACTGTGACTTCAGAGAGAGATGATTTTTCAGTAGCAAAGTGTGTGCCAAAAAAGCAGTGGGGTTTTGGTGAATTCCCTTCCAGTTCTGATCTGGAGGAACCACAGCTGGTTAGAATTTTAAGTGTACTGCCAAAGTCCAAGGGAGAATAAAAAGAACATGAGCTTTTGTGCTGATCTGGGGAAAATGATTGACTGTACAGATCTTAAAAGGTCACGAAAATGCAAAAATATTTTTTTTCCTCACAATACATATTTTCCCTACTTTTCTGTAGAAACAGAAGGAAATGGGTTTAGAGACAGATGCTAAAACAAACTAAATTCTGTTATAAAACCCCAAATTATTTCTAAATTCACCTAGAGGTATTACTGAGGTCATTGCTACTTCAGTGATACTAACCATCTCACAAAAGCTGGAGAGCACGAGGAAACCAAGTGATGTCCCAAAGTGAGAAATTAACTGTGAATTAACTGTAGAGATTAAATTCTTATCAAGTACCTTGTATAAAAAGCTGATTGAGAGCTGCTGATAAGAATTTTCAGTAAGCTGTAAAGTAGTGAATAATTTGCAAGCAAATACTGCTCTTGCCCAAAGAGGTCTATATTTAGTTAGTAATAGCCCTTCTGAAGACCAAAAATATTCTTTAACCCCAGCAGTCCAAAGGGTGAAAAGCAAAATATATGAATAATACAAAATTTAATCAGAGTTCATACAATAGTCATCAGTCTACCTTTATATACAGCTCCATACGAAGTTTCAAGAACTACCTTTCATCATCTGAGCTAAACAATTCCTCCCTACTCACAGCCAAAACAAGGGCCTTTCCCAGGCTTCAGTCTTGCATACAAGCAGGAACAGCTGTGAAATACTCTAGAGAAAAGCATGCTATGTAAAAATTACAATTTGAGTTTACTTCTTTGGCAATAATTCCATGTATCAGGGTATGAGCTTTTCCTCTAGTTTTTTTTCATTACAGAAATACAGATTTATATATCCAGATACATACAAATCTTCCTCCACTCTAAACACTCTTAAATGCTGATTTCCATGGTAAAATGTGTCACATTCACAACATTACTAGCTTTCAAATGAAAGATGATCAAGTTTGCCTTATCCCATCAGAAAATTTTCTCTCCTTCTTATATATAACATCTTTGTGGAATTTAGTAAAGTCCAAGGAAATGGCTGAAGTTGAAATTTGAGCGAGACTGAGGAGGCGGGGAGAAGAAAACATAACATGTAACAAATTCCCTCTTGTTTTGATTACAGCATGTACAATGCCACCCAGGATGTTTCCTAGAAATAGCATATTTGAAACCAGATACTACAGCATAGCAGGAATATCCAAAAGAAATTATGAATAAATTATTATCTTCCAGATAATAGCACATTCATGGCCTGCAGAAGTTGCCCACATAACACATGATTAAGGGCAAGCAAGCTACCAAGCACAAGAGAATCATTATTGGTGATGCTGCAGTAAAATCAGCCACAAAGTTCTCAGGGAATGTTTCTATATGTGGACACAAGGTAGGGCTGGTAAAACAGACACTTCAGTGTGTTTGGCATTGAGGCAGCTGATCACGTCCGCATTTATTTACACTGCAGTGTTCACATGAACACAGGGGACTTTTAAAGCTGGTTCGGAGACTTGTCTTTGGCATCAGCCACTGGTCCTGTGCCTTCCTTAGAAAACATACACATTTTGCAAACAGTGGCAGGAATCTGCAGTGAGAAAACTCCTCGTGAAAATAAAGAATAAAACTGGCATCACAAACATACTATGCTCAAGCAAAAGGTAAGGAAAGACTCAGCAAAATCCCCCCCGTCAGAGAACACAGTAACAGGTAATTAGCACACCATTAAGCTACTGCAGAGGTACTCTGAAATGAACACATGTAATACCTTGCAGTGCACTACTCTGTGTTTAAAATAGCTCCATCGATATTTGTATCCTCTTGGTTCTTATGATTAAGACTACAGCTGACCAAAAAAAAGGTTCTCTCAGTGCCTACCAGGTGATCATTCATCTAAAAGTTTCTTTTCATGTGCAAGAAATCACAATGGTGTGACTTCACTAGCTTAGACTACAGGATCAGCCTTATGTAGGAAAATGCTGAATTTTTTATTCAAGTCACCGATCAAAAATGTAGAAGTGGACAGGTGCAGCCACTGGTCATGCTTTGGATTGCTGAACATCCAAAATAACTTACTTTCTTGATGAAATGAAACCTCCATACTCAGGTACAGTAGAAAATTTTTAAAAAGTAGTCTAATGAAAATTAAAATAAGCTTAACTCCTCTTTAAAACCTCAATGCTCTTTCCTCAAACTTACTCAGTTCCTACCAAAAGTACTTATTATAGGTTTTAAACAGCTACCTTTTCACATTTACAGGGCCAAATAAAAACTATGTATGGTCACTGTTCCCATAACAAAGGACTATAAATCTGGGGCAAAAGGAAGATTATATAGTCCCTGCTATAGCTATAAGGAGCTTTGCTTCTCACATCACAAAATCATAATAGGTATGTCAAATTGAAGGGATGCTCATGTATTTCTATAATGCTGGAAACCAACCCTTTTAGAAGTGACTAGTGGGTCTGGACACTGATCATGTGGCAGGGTAAAGAAAGACTTCATTTTATGACATCAAAAGTGACAGAAAATCAAATGCTGGTGAGTTGGACACTTCTGAATCAGCATGTAGTTCAATAGTACAAACCCACTGTAAAAATATTTACAGTTCCTCCTGTAAACCCCATAGTAAGTCACAAAAAAACAGATGGAAATTTAATTGAAAAATAGATGTTTATAAGCTAGCAGTTAGACCCTTGAAAAAGAGCTGCACCTTAAACCTAATTTAACAGAACCCATGTAAGTTTCAATATGAACTCCAAACCTACCAACTTTGAAATGACTCTGTTAGCTTTCATGTCCTTAGTTTCATACCTGCAATGTATAAACATCAGGTGACTGATATTTTGATCAGAGGTATGCAGAGGAAAGATACTTCAAAACACCACACAGACCATGTCATTGTGCTAGTCACCCATCTACAGCCACAAAAGTGGCAAAAGCTGCAACTAAGAGCTTTGTTTTCCATCAACAGCTAGTATTTAAAACATTCTAATATCAAGTCCTGTATTAACCCAATCTCTTTGTCCAGTAAACATTTCCTTATCCTTTTAAATAAAAAATATCTGCTAATATACAGTTGCCTGCTGGGCTTCCCCAGAGAAACAGAGAGGCAGCAAAATAGCCAGGAAAGGCTGCATTGGCATTTTCCTCCACCACCCCAACTCCCAGGATAAAAGCTTGCTTCAAAGCAACTGATGCATGAATGAGAAATGTCTAAACCCCAAGTCTATTTAAATGCTAGACAGCAGAGATTACAATCCTGAAAGAAATGCAGAAGGCAATATAAGACCCAGAACTCCAGGGGAATGAGCTCAATTTCTTCAGGGACCTGATCTGCAGGATCCTATGGGAGAATCCCCTGTAGGGCAAAGGTGCCCAGGAGATCTCATTGACCTTCAATCTGTCACATCAGGAGAGGAGGGTGGCTGCATAAGCAGCTCAGGTGGAGCACAAGCCCCCAGGGAAGAGGGGGGATGAGAAGATGTGGGGAGATATCCGAGAACAACTCAGAAACACTGGCTAGGCACCAGGGAAGAGGAAGCCAAAACTCATGAAGAAGCTAGACAGGAGGTGCCTTTACAACAAATGAAGGACCAAACCACATGGGCACTGGTAACTGAGGAAAAAAACAAGAAGGAAATTCTGGGGAATTACAAGACAGCTTTATTCCAAACCTTGGGAAGAAAATGGAGCAGAACCTCTTTCATTCTCTTTCCAGGAATATGAAGGACAAAAACATCTTTGCAAATGGCAAGGAAAATTTCCCAAAGGCAAAATGTATCAAATCGACCCAGATACTTATGATGAAGCCACTGGCTCTGTGGATGCGGACAGCGCAGCAGACACAATTTCCCTGACAGGCTTTTTGACACAGTCCTGCCTTAGCACTAAGCAGTGAAAAAGGAATGGACAAGACTCATAAAAAAGTGGCTGGTTTGACACTCTCACGACAGCTGTAAACAGGTCAAAGTCTATCTAGCAGCTAGCTACGAGTGACGTGTCTCTGGGGTTCAAATGACCAAAAGAGCAAACAAACACAGTCACCACCTTCACGTGTAACCCAAACTCCAGCAATCAAGAGGGTGGACAAGAGGGCTCCCACCTGAATGATCCCACGAGCTGATGGCCAACTCTTGAAATCAAATAAAGCCAAATGCAAAAACCTTATGCCTAAGTATATAACAGGAATTTAGAGGCTAAAAACCAGCTTTGGGACAGATGTCCTGGCGGTCCTGGTGAACACCTGGTTGAACACAAATAAGCAAAGCATCCTTCCAATGATGAAGGTAAACTGTGTTAGCATGAGTGCATGCTGGTGATGGGAAGCAACAAACTCTTTCCATGTGACGTTCCTGATGTCTCAAATGGAAGCCCTGTTCCTGGTTTTCAGCTCCCCTGCAATGACTAGAGATTTTTTTTTAAATGATGGAGAATACAATGACCTATGAAAAGAGGTAAATGAAGCTGGCTATGTTTGGACTAGAAAAGAGTGGCTTCTTAATGACTTAGGGGGTACCCATGGAGAAAAGTTAGCCAAGATCATTTCAGTGGGGCACAATGAAAGGAGTAAAGGCAATGTCATCAGTTGCAGCAAGAGAAATTGAATCCAGACACAATAACAGTTCAAGAATCCTGCAATAAGGGTCTTCAGACACTGGAATATGTTTGTCCAGAAGGGCTGCAGAATCTCCCTCTGTAGCGATCTTCCTTACTTGAGTGCACAAGACTGAGCAACTCAATTTTATTTTGAAGTCTGCTCTGCTCTGTGCAAGAGATCAGGCACCCAGAGGTCCAGTGGCAAGCCTGAATCTCTCTCCTTCTTAACAACAAAATTCTGTGGTAAGCAGGAGGTTAGGAAAAAGAACAAACAGGACTACCAGTGTGCATAAATACAGACCAACTGAGTCTCCATAGTGCCTACAGATGATAAGGCTGCATATGAAAACTGTTTCCATGAAGTCTGAAAACTTAGAGAACATCTACTTTTTGCAGTTACTCTTTACTACTATCTTTTATATAACAAAAAAATAAACTTGAGCAAAGCTGATTATTGAAACACAAGGATTTCTTTGCTTCATCCTGATGTTCTTGATTTTGCCTGTAGCATATGTATAATATTTTCAATTTATATGATGATTTGTAAAACAAATCCTATGCCTTTAACTTTTTTCAAGGTGTTGTTTCAGACCACACAGAGCTTGTCCCCAGCAAACTGCATTCTCAGCTACTGACAAGAGACCAATTGCACAACATATTTCACTCTTATGTAAAACACACATGTGGAGAGAGATATTAATATATCTCTATCAATACATGAACTTTTTTTTTTAAAGAAACTGCATTAACATATATATGGGCTTTTCTTCAGAAACGTAATTTCTTTGAAGTGCCCTTGTTGATCTGTGATGTCCCTTCAGCCCTTAACAAGATGACACACCTTTCTATTTCAGTCAGTTCAAGTTCAGTGCCACACTTACTCTAGAGATTTACAGAATAAGACATAAAAATATCAGTCAATTTGCAGTTGGTCATAGCTTTTCCCGTGGCGATTCTTCAGATGATCTAACCAGAACAAAGAAAGCAGCATGCAGTTTTGACATGGTATAACTTTTTAAATAAGTAACATATATAACTCTTCTGCTCTCTAAATGGTAATTAGGTTTTCTGTTGCTTGATGGGGGTGGGGGACAGAAATCCATCACTGCAAATTATTAACATCTATTTCTCTTCTTTAAGCTTTAAAGAATTTAGTATTACTACCTAGGTCCAACTCAGAATTTCAAGTGCAATTCTTAAAACCACAGATGGGTGGAGAACTACAACCACAGTAGCAAGCAACAGATTTCCCCACAGACAGCAGCATGGGCAAAGCTTTATCAGCAGTACCACCATGCACTGCACCAACAGATGTCAGTGCTCAAAGGCAGTGAGAAAAGCACGAGCAGAGTTAAAGACTGGGTCTGCATCTGCACGTGTCTATCACTGAACAGTAAAATTACTATCTCCTTAAGCAGTACACTTTGAAAGCAAAATGGCTTTTTTTAGCTTGATATTCTTTTACACTAGCTACTTCCTATTTCCTTGGAAGAAAGCAGTCCCTGAACAAAAGAATTTCAAAAGGCAAAGATTCATATTTAGCAGGGAACTAAGTGAAAGAAAAGTATCCAGGTACTTTTAAAAAATAGTCTCACAGTGGCCTGAATACTAATTAAAGAAGCAAGCCACATTGATCTAGTGTAATTTTACTGCACTGTTTTAAAAGCAGACACTGACTTTTAATAAATAATTGAAAAAGAGGGTTTATGTTGCCAAGCAATATGATCACCCCTACACAAGTGAGATGATGTAAAATTCTGTGAAGAAAGTATCAGACATTCTTTCTTTCTACTTTATTCATATGAAAAACACATAGTACTGCCTCTACCCTAAATTGCCAGCATTATATATCTTCATATGGGAAGTGCAAAGCTGCATACTTTTCCATTAAAACTGTAACTGCTGTTTCTACCCAGTATCAGAGAAAGAAGCTGATTCTTCCTTAAGTATTTTTGAGATGCACACAAATTCTTTTAACAGCCAGATGTTCCACAGTCATCAGCTCATTCATTGCACAGAATTTTTTCAGTCCTTTGCAAAGTATTGCCTACCATCTCTTCTGATTTTCACCTATTTCCTTACCTGATTAGAGATTTGCCTTAAAAGAAAGGCCCAAGTTTCAAGTAAGTCAGAGTTCACTCACTTTCCGTATTCTTGAAACAGTTTAAAGCCAAGGTACATGCAGCTTCCAAGAAGGAGTAGGAAGACAAATGAAAATAGATTTTACACTTGTAGTTACCCTTGCCTAAGAGACTGCATTTCTCAGTGTTCCCACAAGGACTGTGAATGTTTAATTTTAACAGTTATAAGAATGCAACAGCAGGTTATGTGCTCATCCAATCTGTTTGAAAAGCTTTTCAAATCAGAGGCATCAAAATGAGCAATACCTGCATCTTCATAAATACCAGCTATAAAATCCAACCGGCTTACCGTGGAGAGTTATAGCAAGTTGTCATATTATTTCATGCAAGCCTTTCTTGGTTACAACAGAGTTCAAACTGAAGATTTCAAGATGCAAGAAAGGCAAACTAGGAGTTTTGCTACTCTACATGCCTTCCTTCATAACAGCACTGGAGCACAGCACTCAAAGTGCTGCTTCAAAAGCTTTACAAAGCTGATGATCTAAACACAGGACCAGGGAGTCTCAGGTTTAACCTGTCCCTGCAATAAAACAATGCATTTAGCAGCAGTTTAGTGGTAAAGCAAAGCTGCTCATGTGCAACCATGAATCATACTCCAAAGCTGGGGTTTAAACTGACCCTAAAGAACTGACATGTCCATGCTGAGGACCTGCAGCACAGGTGGGAGCAAAGACACCCTTCACCCAGCACGGAGCAACAGTCCCTGGCTTAGCGGGGAACGACCAAACAAGAACCAGGTCTCCACGTTCTGCTCGGAAACCTGGCACACTGTGCAACCCTGTGTGAGTCAATGGACCACTCTCAGCCCTAGAAAAGCACCCAAGTGCTTCCCCTTGACAGCAAAGCCTCCTGCAGGCAGGGCTGCCAAGCACTGCGATAAAACTGCAGCTCAAGCACCAGCCTGTGAAAGGTTTCATTTGATCTGGTTCGGGGAAGCATGCGCTTCATTACTCACCAATTATGTTTTCATAACAGACTTACAGACACGATTAAAAAGAGTCATGGAAAACAAAAAAAAACAGAAGATGCCTCTTAGAAGTGTGCACACAGTCTTTATACCACATGTTTTGAAAAGCCCAAACAACTCAGTGAAAAAAAGAAAAACAACAAAAAACAAACAACTGAATAACGTTGTGGATAAAGAAGATTTTCACACAAAAGGAACCAGTATATTGAGCATCTGGTACATTGCCCATATTGCTTAATTCACAGGTCCTCACCCCCCCGGCAATTATTTCCCTCACTTGTAAAATCACAGGTTTATAAATAACTTAGAAAGAGACCACAAAATCCTTCAAAACTGAATGTCTAAAACCTGCTTTACACAGAGACACATCTGAATACTTGAGTTTGTTACAAAAAAGATACACAGGCAGTGTGTCATCTCTGTACCACCTCAGGTGGCAATTTATTGCCAGAGAAAGTGCTGCACTGTTGAGACAGAGTGAACACTGAATCAAAGCCACTTTCCTGAAGTATTACTCTTACTGTGCCAAATGAGTTAGGAAGACAAATTTGTTATTTGTAAATAAAGGAAATACTTATCAAGATATTATCTTTAAGACGAAAACCGCAGAAATTTCCTCTTATGCTGGCTCCCCAAGCTAGAAAACACCCCAACCTAACCAAAGAGGAAGTTAACAAACAGCAACCCTTAGAGCAGCATGTTTCAGACAACTTTAAGAAAAGGTCTGTCCATCCAACAGTCACACAGGTCCTTCTGCAAAAATATTAATTATTTTCCACAAGAAGAGCTGTCTTCTGCCTCTCCATGACTTCCTTTTCATAAATCTTATCCTTTCATTAAAATTCAAAGAAGGTATCAAAGCCTGGCTGTCTACCACTCATATTTGCTCCCTGAATGAGATAAGACCTTTTTTTGGTCTTAACAGTAGATTTTAATAAACAGGTAGGATTTTTTCTACTTCAGTTTGTCTGCAGCACGGAACTACAGCCTTAGGCAACTGTACTCACTAACTGTTATGATTTAGTCTATTTCTTTATATTAATTGGCTGCCATAGGCTGCTATACTACCATTAAATACAAAATCATCACTATGAGAATGTAACTTCTGCTGAAGTACAGCAGATATTCCATTTTAAGCTTTACCTCACATGTTTACATCACCTTATTTAGTTCTCATGAAGAGTCCTATGTGTCTGGAATTTACATTTTGCCTTTACAGAAAGATAAAGAATTAATCATGTACTTGGTTTTGTTTTGTTTTTTGGGGTTTTTTTTTGGTTTTTTGTTTGTTTGTTTGTTTGTTTGTGGCTTTTGGTTTTTTTTTTTTTTTTGGTGAAAATCAGATGTTTTCCATCCAACACTTAAAGCCTTTTCATTTTCCCCACAATTCTGAGGATCTGGTTATAAAGGACATTCAGTTACTTGGGAAAAATTTACCTGTTGAGAATATAGACCAACTCTGAAGATAGGAAAATTAAATATTATTCTTAGCACATAGAGAACAGGTGCAAGGCTGTAAAAACATGAACTAGCAATTGGGAACACACCCCATTCCAATCAGATATGCACACAGTCATACAGTGAAACACCCCTCCAACTCATGATCCCAGTTCAAATCCAAGATCATTTGACTGAAGGGAGGCTATGAGGTTCTCACTAAAAATCCCCAAACAAACAAAACAAAACAAAAACCCAAACACGGCAGCACCTGAAACAACTCACCTGAAACAATACCCTTCCCTAAAAAGACCCTAGGGTGTCTTATCAGGAAGAACATTAATTTGGCAAATATACACCCTATTTCATATTTTGGGGACATAAAGATACCTCAGACCATTCTCCTCCACTTTCCTCTCCTTTGAAATGCAGTGGCTTAGTGGGGGTCCACTACATGCACTGTGCTCAGACCTCCACTAAACTATTTCAGCTGCCTACCCTCTCAGGCCACAAACCCAACTAAAGCAAGAGTAGCTTCACGTCTGCTTGGCAAGTTGAGCTGCCTCTCCATAGGTTCTGCCAAGTGAGTCACTGAATCATGCTCAGTAACACAGCTGAAGCTTCTCTGCATCCTGTAGTGCCATTAACCCTAAGCAAGTACTTTAATTTATTAGTTTGTGACATTTTGGATATCATAAGGCAAACCTGGCCACCTCCAGCTTACCATCATCATACATGATTCCCATCTTTAGGCATTTTATTCACCTCCTCAGTGACTTTCATAAAACCATAAGAAAAAAAACCCCACAAACAGTATTCATCAGGAAGGAAAGCACTATCAAACACTCAGAAAGAAATAGCAAATATAAAAATACTGAAGACTACAAGTAAATAAACAAAGCTTTGGGTGAGAAAAAAACAAGACTAATTTTAAACTTCAACAAACTTAATGACAACTATAACATGTCAGCATTAAGGTCACAAGACACTTCAGGAAAACTTCTTTCGAAATGCATTGATTGCATCATCATCAGCATGTTGGCAGGAATCAACACACTGCTTACTCATTACGTGTCAACTCTTTTCCTTTCACTGAATCATGTTCTTAAATAAATGAACCGTCAGGGAATGTGGCTTTTTCTGTTTGAAATTCAAACCACCCAATACTGTTGCATTTTAACTGTTCCCTCTCCTATGAAGGTGCTCACAACTAAAAGCACTCTGAATTTTGGTCTGCAGTAGCTGGGGCTTCAGTAATTCCTGTTTCTGTATATCCTTTCTCCTTTTCTGTTATGAGAAGAGGGGTTGGGGGGGTAAACCTTCTGAAGGGGAATGCTTCATTCTGCTGAAGATGATTACAGTAGACAGAACCTTTGCTCTGCAAAAGTCTCATTGCAGGGATTCGGTTTTAATGGAGAACTTAGGCAAGAAAACCAGATACCTAGTGCTAAGACACAGCTTCTCAAAGAGATTTCACACCTTTCATCCACCTGTTCCCTCACCACAGCCAAAACTAGCACCAAGTCAACTCTTTCATTAACACCTTTGACTCACCAACCTGACAGAAAGTTTAGCAGAAATCCATCCAGTTTCTTTTTTTGTCTTGCTCTGACAGTTTTTAGCTGACTTGCTGAGCTGAAGCAGCTTATGGAGGGATGCGGTGAAAGTCACAGAAAGCAGATAGTGGGAGAAAGCAATCAAACGTGGTATGAAGAGACTTCTCCTCTTCCAATAGCAAGAAGTATTAGTGAGCTCACCTTGTCATGTAAACACCCTCATAAGGAAATAAAACTCCATCCAGCTGGCACTGCCCTTCCTGAGCAGCAGCACCAGGATACCAGGCAGTAGGAAAGCAACTGGGGGAAGCAGGCAGGAAGACACAAGGGGTCAACTGCCCTTCCACAGCAGTGAGTGACCATCCATAATTTTGCCATCACTACTTGTTAATGAAGAGATCTGATTATGCCCAAGTATTTCATGTCAAGCACATGTAAGATCTCTGATTAGTGCTTTATTTCCATGCTCACAAGTTCTCTTTCCTCAAGATATTGCTGAACATCCCTGTAACATTACTGAGACTGCCATCTAAACTGCACAAAAGCCACCATAGGAAATGAAAACCGAGGACTCAAAAAGCTTCAGAATTCACACTGCCAATGCCACCTGAATTCATTTCTTTATGAAAGATTGGGAGGGAAGCTTTAGAGTCTCTTTTGCTGACTTGCAACCACTGCCCTGTTGAGCTCAAAGGACTGGCGCTCAAATTCCTCTTGGCAGGACTTGTACTACATGACTGCAACAGCTGAAAGCTGTGCAAGCCCTTATAGCACTGCATGACCATGCTCTTTAGACATTGATTCCAATTTACCAGGGAGGCTTTTATCCTGAAAACATGTCCAAACAGCTCTGATCAATACCATGAACAGTTTCCAAGCTAGTTACCTTGTACAAGAACAGCACAGCTGCATTAGTATGGTGCTCCACCAGCACCAAGAGCTTGCTGTTCAGCAGGATTAATTAGTCTGGGCAGAGCACCGCACTAATGTGATTATACAGCTTCTAGTACCTGAGCTAGCTCACTCATCGTTTCTATTCTTTTGCTGTAAAATAAAAAGAGCTTAGGTTTTGCTCTTTTCTTAACACCTAAATAATTCCAGCACCATTTTTTTCTTGGAAGAGAGAGGAATGAGACTTGGGGAAGACACAAAATCAGATTTTCCTTATTAAAAGAATGCATCTCCTGCCTTCATAGCCTCTCTCCACTATTATCATACTCTTCTAATAATTTCTTTTATTCGTATCGACTACCTATGCACCTGCAAGTCTTCCCTTGACATCAGGAATAAAGATGCCCAGCCATAACCAACAGTGACAAAAGCAGAGACCGGAATGCATTGCACTTGAGTGGAATAGAATCATCATTGTCTTCCACTCCTTTTCTCCAGGTAGGGAACAGATACCACAGGAGACTCTTGCCACAGGCATACCAGGGACCCAGACCTTGCTCCAAGATATGGGAGCACTGGAGGAGGACTGAAAAATGTAAGTTCTGGCAAATGCAAGTGTGCTGGTATGCTCAAGTGTGCTTCATTGCTCGAGCGTCCCTGAGGCATCCTGCATGAGGACAACACCCAGGGCAGGCAACATGAGGCCACGTAGTGAAAAATCAGCAGCAACAAGCAACTGACAGCAGCTGAACAGGAAGTACTGGGGAAAGCCCCACTGCTGGCAGTGCTGCTCCTTCCTCTGAGTTTGCCTGTAACACATCAACAGAAGAGAAACAAAGGACTAGCACAGCACCCACCAGTATCGCTGGTCTGGCTCATGTCCCTTCCCTGCGCACAGCCAGCCCCAGAGGTGTGACACAGCGGGGCAGTTCCCACACACAGACATTGAGAGAAACCATGTTGTTCTGACAGAGTGAAAAAGAAGTGATAGCAACAGGATCTCTAGTTCTTCATGTTTCCACAAGTATTTTACTTGCTCAATAAGCATCTAGCATTTCTTTTTTCTTTTTGGTAATATTATGTTGGTTTAACTACTAAGAGAGGTTCAAGAACCTTTATATTTCCTTCTTGGTTAAAGTTTCACCCTGTTTGGGTTTTTTCCTCATATAAAAGAGCAAGCTGTAGAAAAAGTCGTTAAAATTTCTAGAACAAAACTTGGCTAAGAAATGCCATCAAGTCACAGCATTTCATGGCTTTGTGATTTCAAGTGATATTGTACTGGCTGGACTTCTAAACACACATGTCAACTTAAAATTTAAAACAGTAAATGGACAAAACATCTCTAAGGTATCTCCCCTCTCAGCTTTATGTCAGCATGTTGGCGGGAAAGAGACCTTCCAGAACAAAAACACAGGGAAGAACAACCTTATTTTTTGGCATTCTTTTCCTTTAAAGTAACTTGCTTCCTTCTGTAAAAAGTATTGCCAAGACTAGTTTCAAATTTTGAGTTCTAGATATATGACATAAATCATGCAATGCAGATGCGAATTCCAGGCTCAAAAGAGTATGAAAGCAGAAAGATTTCTTATGTTTGCATCTCCAGCATGTAACCACTGGGCACAAAGAGAAGAACTTTACGGGATAATTCTGGTTTCTGTGCATTTACAATACAGTACAAAAGTTCATACTTTAAAAAAGACACATTTAAAACTATTTAAAGTTTTAAAACTAAGCAAAAAAGACTGCAGATTAGAAATTCATCTTGACACTTAGGTAACAATACAAATAAAGGGGGGCTAAAGCTTGCCAAAAGACAAAAGAGAACAGCAACAAAAAAGCCAACACATGAAACAATGTGAAGGAAGTCAGCACAGAACAGAAACACTGTTTTATTGTCAATGGAAAAAATGTATTCTTCAAAAAAGACAAAAATCAAGCTAGGCAAAGTACTGCAAAAATGCTAAAGCAAGTAAGGAACCAAGACGTTAAGATCACATAGTAATTTAGGAGGAAAAGAAACTCTCAGAAACAACACATAGCAAAACTGAGGCATGAAGGAAAGCAAAGATCTGGAAACCAAGTGGAGTTTCTGTGTCATCTCCTATGCTTAAACAGCCAAAACTCTGGCTTGGGGAGGCTACTGTGAAACTGATGCTCTGTGTCAATGTGAAGGAGAAAGAGGATGGAAAGGAAAGGGAGAAAGAAATTGAAGAGATACTGGCCATATGTTTATAAGTACACATACACATGCATATCCACACATAACAAAAGGTAACTCAGACTAGCTGGCACACGGTGGGACCAGCAGGACAGCAGTATGTTTAAGTGTTCTCTTCCTTCTGTTTAGTTACTTGTTACAGTCTTCTGTACTACAGAATCACGTACATCAGGTCTGGAGCCTCATTACTTCTAAATACTTCTACATGGAAACGTCACATAGCTGGAAAAAGAGTTTGCTGGTATTTCCAACTTTCCATATGCCTCAGGGAGACTGCATGACTAAACCAGAAGACAACATACTCTCTGCACACTTCAAGACATGGTCTGTACCGTGTACTCCTAAGAGTTTCTCCCTTCAAAATACCTTTGCATTGGTACATGCTGCTTATGACTTAAAACTATGCTACACAATTTGCTGAAATAGTTAAAGTGACACAAGGACTCCAGAGCACAGAACACAACTTGGTATTTGTGCTTATTATGTGATGCTTCTTGTGATATCACAGCTCACTTTTCAGAGCACTCTGTACAAACACACAATAAAAATAAATAACTTTAAATAAGGCTAACCAGGTTTCACAAATACTGAAATATTCTGTAGTAAGTCTCTTGCCTATCTCATTTCCATCACCACAGAACATGAAATATATACTACTAATTAATTCATAAACCCTAATCTCTGCAGGCAGCTGAAATTGTCAGTTCGATAAACAAACCAGCCAGCACTGATGGGAAGTTGAACTGTATTACCAAGGAAATTCTTCTTCTGCTAGAGGACCCTGTCAAGCTCTGCCCACGACAGCATTACCTAGACACAGTTTGGAGAATTTTTGTAAGGAAGGATTTAAACCGGCACCTGAACCAACCGAGCAGCAGGACGGAAAAAAAGGCGGTTGAAAGAATTTGTCAAAGACACACAGCTCTGACACTTTACCGCTGCAACCTAAATTGACTGTATTTCGCCAAATGCCCTCAACTCTTCAGACAGCCGAGTGAAGAGCGAACCGCACGGACCCGAGACAGACCGCGACACCTCTGGAGCGCTGCACCGCACCTGCACCCGCACCCGCGCGGCGCCGAACAGCCCCGGACAGCTCCTCTGCCCGGAGCGCGGCTCGGGCAGGGAGCCGTGCCCCGCTGCCGCCCGCACCCCGCGGAGGCATCTGGCGCCCACCGGCCGAGCCCGGGACGTCCCATGGGGAGCGCAAGCGGACCCGCGCCGCTCTCTCTCCCCGGCGCCGCCGTCCCCAGCCCTCGGCGCCCCGCGAAGCGATCCATAGCCTGCCAGCCCTCGCGGGGCTTTGCTTTCTCGCCGGGTTTCGGTGCAACAGCTGGGGGAACCGGGCAACGTTGGGAGGGAGGGAAGCGCAGCCGGCACGGAGCCGGCAGGAACGCACCGCGGGCTGCGAGGATGCAACCGCGGGCGACGCCGCTGACCTGCGCCGCGGCTAACGAGGGACAGCCGGCCAGAAAGACCCCCTTCCCGCAGGGAGGAGGCGGCAGGAAGGGTCAGGGGTCCCCCAACACCGCCGCCAGACCCGGCAGAGACCTGTTGCCCCGCGCGGGAGTGTCGAGGCGCATCCCCCGGAGCGGGACCGATAGCCGCCACCACCCACCTCTTTGATTTTCTCCCTCCTCTGCCGGACGTCGGGGTCGGCGGGATCCTGCCCCACGGCGCCGACGGGCTGGCGGAAAAGGCGCTGGGGCAGCCCGGGGGCACCCGCCTCCTTCCTGCCGCGGGCGTCCTGCAGAAGTTTCTCCTTGTCCTGGCGGATGTCTCTGCGGATCTCCTCGGGCAGCTTCTGCAGCGTCTCCTTGGCCTCCCGCAGAGCCCGCTCGTGGTCCGCGCGGATCCGCTCCAGGCTGCCCGCCCCGTCCGCGGCCGCCGCCGCCGCCGGTCCGCCTCCGGGCTGCGGAGGGGCGCGGGGCTGCCCGCCGGGCGGCGGCGGCGGCGGCTGCAGGGCGGCCGAGTGGAAGAAGACGCCGCTGAGAAGCTTGGAGGAGTCGGGCAGGAAAAAGATGGCCCCGAAGCAGAGGGTGATGAAGGCGCTGAACACCAGCAGCAGCACGAACTTCTCCGTCAGCCGGAACGCGCCGGGGCCCGCCGCCTTCCTGCCCCCACCGCCCGCGCCGCTGCCCGCGGGGCCGCCCAGCGTCCCCGGCCCCGCCGCGCTACCGAAGAGCGGCAGCAAGCTGGCGGCGGGCATGACCCCCGCGCCGCCTCAGCGCCGCGCCGCGCAGGGACCGCACCGCACCGGACGGCTCGGCTCCGCCGCCCCCTCCCCGCTTCGGCTGCACAAAGTTTCCCCGGGCGGACGCGGCAACTTTTCCCTTCCCCGCGGCCGCGCTCCCTCTGCTCCCCCGCCGGCAGCGCTCGGCAGAGTCTGCGGGGCGGGCGCTGTCAGCTCCAGCCCATGCTGCCGCCGGGCCGCCGCCGCCGCGGGTGCCGCTCCCCGCTCCGCCCGCGCGGAACTGCCGGGCGGCCGGGGGCGGGGCGCGGGGGCCTGCGCCCTCACGCGCGCGCGTGCACGGGCGCGCACACAGCGTCTGGCGGCGCGCGCTGGGCCGGGGGCGGTGCGAGGGGAGCGGGGGCACGGCCGGGCCGGGAACCGCTCCTGACCCCCCGGCAGGGAGAGCCCTCATCTGTTCTTTGCATGAAAACAGGGCTTAATCTTATTTATTGGCTTGGGGCTTCTTTTTTTTTCTGTAGGTAAAAGAGCACCTTGACCAAGGAAGCAGTGTGTATATCTGTGCAATGTGAAAATCCGACTTTTCACCTACGCTCGTGCAAATGAAAAGACCATCATGTGTTGGCACAAGGAAATACCGTGTTTGATAGTGGATCAAATTGCTGCATCAAGCTCCCCAAGCATTAAGCGAGAGGGAAAGTTTCAAAAAAAGAAACAAGAAAAAAAAGATACCGATTTATTATTTTTGCCCGTGTTACAGAGCAATGCAATAAACAGCAGGCATGTGAGCAGAATAAAATGTTATGTTGTGTCACTTTGAAGAAAAAGGGAACCCAGCCAACATCAAGGGGTTTATCTCCAGCTCTTTTGGAACATACTCAGAGTCCACCTAGGGTTTCACAGCAGTTCAGCACTGTAATCTTAAACATTTCCCCCAAAAGGTTAACCACACAGTCAGAAAGAAAACAGTGAGATATGTTGATCCCAGAAGTTAGGATGCTGAGGTTGGTTTGTTTGCGTATTTGCATGGCTTTATTTTGCAAGGAATGGAAAAAAAAAAAAAAAACCAAAAAAACGACGGTAGAGGGAAGTCTATGCTTTAAGCAAGGGCAGGGAGAAGACATTGTGTAAGCCTTAAAGACATGATTTTGAAAATGGGCTTGGCATGGATCTAATTTTGCTCCCAGTGGAATTAAGGGGAGTTTTACCATTGACTTAATAGGAATAAAGCAAGGCTGCTGCCCAGTGCTTTTCCAAATCCCTTTCTTTAGAAGTTAGAATATGTAACAGATTAATTAAAAACAGATTCAGAGAAGACAGTTATATAGAGTTATATAGAAATGATGGAGTGAGTCCTGCAAAATTCCCCGAAGTATATAAGAAAATCCTTCTGTAAAATTTCAGGATTATACATGAAACTGAAGGATCAGGGGCCCAACTTCATATTCAGTGAGATCAGTAATTCAATTTCGTTTTTATTCTGGTTTCTTTTAAATCTTATTTTTTCCTGAGTTGGATTTTCCCACATTTAGATGTGAAACTATTGCTCAAACCAAACAATGAGCACTCTCACTTTGACACACATTTCCCAGAAATGTTTAACGTAGCCTAATAGCTGTGCCAAGACAAAATTGTTCAGGGTTGAAGAAATCAGACTGCTTGGAAAAGAAGATAAGAATCCATGGTGATTTCGTGTTTTTGGTTTGCTTTTTTTTTTTTTTTTTTTTTTTTAGTGTTTTTGGTTTGCGTTTTTTTTTTTTTTTTTTTTTTGTTTGTTTTTTTAGCAACATTTAAGGTAGCAAATATGGGGCTTAGCTGTTGAAAGACAGTTGACTAATGGAAAAGCTTCCTAACTGGTGAAATACCACTCTCAGCTTCAACGAGCATATTCTGCTTCAGTCACTGTGTATGTGGGAGTGCAATATTTCTCACAGATTGCCCTCAAAACTCATCACTACTTATATGATAATATTTGGAGGCAGAAGTTATTGCTGGAAGAAATGCTGTCCTTCAGTATTCTGAAGTCATTCCTTAGGTTGCCGTATTTCTATAGCACTTTATGAACGGATGCAGGAGTAGAGAATACTGTCACATGGGGTTCTGCTCCTGTGTCTCCTAAAATGAGAGATCCATCATCTTTTTGCCTTCTTTTGGTGTTCATCCTCTGTACTAGGGGCCAAGTGTGGACTCATGCCAGGAGTTTCACTGCCATGCTCATCGCTGTCTTTGGGACATCCTGAGCATGAGGGAAGCAACAACGAGGATTTTCTATGCAAAGATGGAAACTGTGAAATTCTCAAGCCTTTGTGATGAGATGATCGTTCCCCCTTGTCTGAGCAGGATGCAAAATTTTGTATGCAGAGTATTCCTGTTGTTAGCACTTAATGTTACAGTTACCAGTAAGGTCATGTGGGAACTATTCAGTGGGACTGTTGAAGCATGTAAAGTTACTGGCACACAGAGCTGTTCACTACGTGAGGGCAATAGAGACTGAAAGACAAAAGAATTGCTTCAACCCAACCCTGATATACAAGTTCCTCGGGTTTTTTTGTCACTAATTTACTTCAGGCACAAGGTATTCCAAGGACCATGAAAATACAGGAGTAGCTCAGAGTAAAATACCTTTGATTCCAAGTGGCAAAACAAAGGGCTGTACAATGCTCATTTTCAACTGCCTGTGTCCAACAGGCAGTTCAGCTATAGAGTTAAATCATGTTCATAGGCACTTAAATGGTGTTCAAAAATATAAAAAAAAATACAAACAAGAGAAGCTTGGTGTTTGCATTAATCTAGAAACAGCAGTGGAAAGCCCACCTGCCTGTGCCAGGACTTCAATTGGGAAAGCCACTTTGCATACAACTCTGTCAGCACATCCACCTAGTGGATATTGAACTGCCTGCTACTTTGGGCTGGGTATTTTTTGCTAGACAAGCTGCATTACTTCCTGGATGACATCAGGTAAAATGGGAAAAAACCAAGTCTCTGGGCAGTTGTTTTTCTGTCCTGGGTCCTACCTATTTTGGTTATACCAACAAAACACTGGACTGTATCCCTCCTGTGGAGGGAAATACTGCTTCCATGGATTCAGCTGCAGAATCAGGAATAATTTTCCAGCAATCTTGCACAGGTCAAGCATTTATAGAAAGGTAGAACTGATACATGAGACGTGGTCAGAGGGAGATTTGCAGAATAAGGAACAAGACTTTTTTCTGTAATAAATGTTCGGAATGGGGAAATTTGTTACATATTTACTGAAAGGCCTGGAAAAAAACCCAAACTTTTATCATAATATTTTATTCTCTTATTATTTTTTCTTCTTTTTTTTTTTTTTTTTTTTTTTTTTTTTTTTTTTTTTTTTTTTTTTTTAATCTACTTATACCTAATTTGTCATGGTTCCAGCTTTAGATCTTGTCTAGTGATACTAGTGATAAGGAATTAGCCAGCTTGGTCTGAAAGACACATGCCACAGATAAGAAGAGAATTAACAGTTGTCCCACTTTTGAGCCCATTCAGCTGAGGCAGAGATGCCTACTGACACATCTTCTTGGATAGTGAGTTTGTAACAATGCCACTCCCTTGCCAGTGTTATGTTCTAGTTTAGATTACTGTAAAAACACATTGACAGCTTCCTTTTGAAATGCAACACTTTTACACAGCATTCAGAGATACTTTTAATATGTTTGCCTTTGGGAATGTGACTCATAAACCCAATTTAGACATCCAGCTCTTCATAGATTAAGTAACGTGGCACAGACTTAGGGTTACCAAGGCACACAGGCTGGATTCATAACACCCAGTGAGCTGTTTGGAAGGAGGCTTCGACCATTTGAGGACCAGATGTGTATGAAATACTCTCTATCTATCTGATTTTGGCAGCTGGCTGCAGTTCTGAATTTGGTCTGTGAGGAAAGTGTGATTCACAGACACAAAAACTTTGTTCAATCTTCAGTGTTTTGAGAATACAGGACTGCCCGATGCTTTTCTTTAAGAGCTCAGAAGAGAGAAGTGTTGACCACTTCTCAGAAGAGAGAAGTGTTGACCAGGAGTTGGAGATCTGTGCTTGACATATTTTGTAGTCTTGGGGGATTCAAATTATCCTCTTTTGGAGTGGAACATGTACATCCCCCACCACCATTCATTTTGAAGTAGTGCTATGGCTCAGAGACAAGTGCAGGACTTTGAAGGCAAAGAGGAGAAAGGTTTTCCACTGGGCATTGCTTAACAACCCTGAAGTAAGACTGCTCCACTCCCAGAGGAGCCTACAGCCTAAAGAGCTAGGGCACTAGTCTGAGAGATGGAAGGCACCAGATTATCCCCTTCCCAGTGAGATAGGTGTTGAAGATTGTTCTCCTACTTGAGGATGAAAAACACAAGAAAGAAAATTAAATTTTCTCACATCCTTTCTCAAACATTTCCTCTAGCCTAACACGTGAGATGATTGTGGCTAACCAACTAAACTTTATAAATACTGTAGAAATAAATGTATCAGGAACAAGAAACTGTAGGCTCACAAACCTTCATAAACACTTTTTCAACTCTTTCCTGGCATGGCTGTCAATTCTACGAGAGGTCTCTTTTCTACCAGTATAATTGGAAATATCTTCCACCCCTACCTGAGGGAGAGGATCATTCATTTCTCTGAAAGAAATCTCTGTAGTGCATGCAGCTTTCAGTGTTTGTTGGGAGGCTTTGCTGGAAGCACTCAAGTAAGCATCCAGCTAAGGGCAGAAAAGCTTTGCCCTTTCTCTTCTCCCCAAGATTTCAGAAGGCACAGAAAATGAACTGCAAGAAATCCTGTCTGAAAAAAAATATTTGACTCTTGTTCTATTAAAACATCAAAGATTAAAATCATTGTCTTCAACATTGCAAGAAACCTGAATCTAGAATTTGAACTGTGGCTGCTTCCAGTATTGTATTCAGCAGTAGCTTAAAGTATATCATACTCAGCCTCAGATGGCATCTTTGAGAATATCTCACTTTGGTTCTGGCTTTTTATCCTTTTATAATTGTTTTAGCAAGAGACTTTTTCACTCACTCAAAGCAAGCAGACATGGTCTGGTTCTCAGTGTGCAAGGGAGGGGATATAGAGGTAAATATAAAAGTAATGGAAAGACAAAGAACTACAAACTTTATCCTTCTTTTCAGAAATTTATCGATGTTCACGTCCTTGAAGAAAATTTTAGCCATGGAACTAAGAAATGGAAGCTAGCTCTTATGGCATTTTAGCATGCAAGATTCAGAATTTCATGTAATTATTTGCATAGCAATTAAGGATGAAGTTGTTTGGGGACATCTCAAGAAATTCCATCTGGACCTTATATCTTTAAGAGATTAAAAGTCATTACAGGTACATATTCTCTAATTTCTCCTTCAGAAGTGAAGAGACTGCTGTTATCTAGAGTGAGATTGCTGTTCTTTTCCTTCCTGCCTCCTATTTCGTACCCACAATCCCCAGGAAAGGTAAAAGGCCACCAGATTGGTCATATATTTAAGGGACAAATCTTAGTGGATTGTGAGTGACTGAAAGTGGTTTACTGCTGTGGTTTCATTTGGACTTAATTATCTCCAATAGCACTAAAATGTCTTGTGCCAGAACCATGACTAGAAACTAAAGAAACTCCCAGCAGCTCTTTTTTCACTGTCATTAAGTTTGTATATCACATTTATATGTATGGGTTTAGTAGATTCTGACAAGATTAAATCAAAACAAGATCACAAAATTTTTTAAGACAGTCCTTGGAAAACAGCCTTCCTGTCCTTTCCAAGGTGGTTTCATTTTCCTGAACCAGGGGGGAGATGTGTTGGCTGAAAACAAGATGTGGCCACTGGAGCTGGCTTTTGTAGCCATTTAACAGCTGTTTAGCAGCCAGTTCATTGGAATAACTGTATGTCTTGGCTGAAAAACAGATCTGGCTCTGTTAGTGTGTAGCCTCAAGGAAAAGTGGTTAGAGCAGAGATTTCTAACCTGATAAATCTTCTAAGGAGTAAAAATATGCTATAATAGATGACTAAAAGTATCAACAAGAAATCTTAAAAACAAAGGACACTGAAAATTACTCATTTATTTTTTTAATACTAGCTGTGTTTAATTAGCACAGAATTTTAATTCCCTATTCAGTCTCCCTGACTATTTAATAAAAACCAATGTTCTTGAGCTTTTTTAACCCTGAACACGTGTGAAGACACATGGATTATGTAAATTGCCTTCATGTAATAGTTTAAGTCGTGTCCTTGTGCCTCTCCTCCCAATGTATTTCCCTAACCAGATGAGTTAATTCTGCTCAACAGCACATTTTAATAGAAGTACAGATATGGTTTACTGACTGCAGCATTACTATGAATATACTTAATTTCTGAGTCTATTTTAAAGGTTCTTTCTCTTTCTGTAAATCTGTTATCTGGATTTGGGGTTATAAGCAATATTTAGATTTTTTTTTTTTTTTAGTTAACCTTTCCTATTGAAAGCATTCCACTGCTTACTGGGTTCATCATCTGGAATACAGTGGTGCACTTTTTTCCAGTGCTTGTAATTATGACACTTCTTTTCCACAGGCTTTTGCTTAAAAGTGTGGCCAGCTCCATCAGCCCGTGGTGGATTCTCTTACTCCAAACCACAGAAGCCTTTTGGTGACAAAGGGTTAATATTTTTTTGCTCTCGTGTCTGCGCCATGTGTGTTCTGACTCACCTTGACACATACAGATATTGCGTCAGAAGTGTCCAGCTACCACCTGGTGGGTTGTATGAATTTTTTCTTTGCAAAATCCCTCCCCAAGCAGTGGCTGTCAGCTGCAAACTGGCAGATGGTGCATGTGCGCACAGGGCACACGTGACTGCTAAGATCTTACACAGTTGTGAATTATTTGTCTTCCCTAAATGAAATCCAGGAGTTTCAGCCTGGGTTCAGATCTGATCCCTTATCCTGCTGAAATGCCTTTGTTTGATTTACCGCTTGGGCTAAATGATGCAGGAAAAAAAAGATCGGTGCTAATCTGACCTTTGCTCTTGCTGTTTGTCTAGACCAATATCTTACGGAAACCTTGATAAGAAAAATAGTTTTGCCATGTTTCGCCTGTGTGATGGTGAACCTTAGTTTCCTCAGCTGTAAAGTAAGAGCTAATCTATTTCACAGTGAGACCTAATGTATGGAGTTTACTTTGATATCCTTTGGTGAAATATTGTTTTGGGGTGCAAAGTCTAGCTTTGTTTTTCTTAGAAATTAAATTCTTCCTCATTTTCAATGCTCAGTTACTTATCCAAGGATTTGTAGTATACCACGGACAATGTATCCTAGGCCAGTTGTGGTTTACTTCACTTTTTTGGCTGTGTTCCTGAAACACAGGTCTCTTTTCTCTCCTCCCCTGTATGTCCAGTTTTCCCTGAGCCTTCTGCTTTATTGACAGCTGTAGAGCTTCAATGTCATCTGATGGTCTGGTTCTTTGCTGCAACCCTGAGCTTGCAGTGTATAATGCTTTGCTGAATACAGGGCATCTTTGAGTGCATTATGTCCCTCAAAAGCACCAGGCAGTGTGAGGATCCCAAACACAAGACTGACAAGACTGAAGTAGCTTTCCAACAGGCAGATTTCAATTTAAGATGGGAGACAGGAAAATATTTAAGGATGAAAAGGGAAGTTAATTATTGAGTCAGAAGCAAATATTTTTTAAGGAAATCCAGCTCTCTCAAAAGACATGCAGAAGACTGAATAATGTATTTTTGACTTTCAGACTGGTATATGTGGCATGAAGGTCTACATGCATATCTTGAGGAAAGGGTAAATGTTTGTATGTGAGTCAAATCTACAAAGAGAAGGACAAGTGGTACAGGGTCCTCTAAGATTTTTGTCTCTCAATGTCTCTCAATGCTTCATGTCTCTCAATGTTTCTCTAGTTCTCTTTTATATAAGCTATGCTTTTAATGTCCCTGCAAGCAGGGTAGGACTCTGCCATTGGCAGAGTTGCAAATGTGGAAAGTACCAGTCTAACAGTGAATTAACAACAATATATTTATATACTATATCTACCATAAGAGGTAATATCTGCTATTTTTTCAAGTTAACCAGTGACTGGCTACACTTGAATAATATGCATGATCTGTTCCTTATTTTTGGCTCATCATTGACACTAGCTATTTTGCTCAAATGAAAATAATTTGGCTCTTCTTTCCCCTTATATATTCAAATCAACAGACGAGAGACAGCAAAATTAGTTAATTGTTAACATATGTACATGAACACAGAGGACAAATTCCAAACAGAACAGCATGAGGCATCTGGGTAAGGTTGTCATGCTCCTAGAATCACCCATTTAATACAGGTTTACCTTGTTCCACCTTTTCCCCCCATGGGTTAGCATAGAGGCAATTAATTTTCATAGGTGTACACTTTATTGTTGAGCTGTATCAGGGAGACACTGATTTGCAAATTGCTCTGAAAAACAGATCTTTAAAATTAGAATTTTTTTTCTTTACCAGTGAGGAGTGTTTCCTGATGGACAACGAGGTTTTCCACATCGCATGTAAGCATCTGCGAGCAATTCATTCTTTTCTCTAGTTGCAGTGGAAGAAAGAATAAATGCATCCAAGCTAGCAGCAGGGTAAAATCATATTTCTCTAATGGTTTGGGCTGGCATGACCTATCCTTCGCCTCTGTGAGAGCTGGAACAGAGTGCTTTTGAAAAAAACAGAGTGGTCTTTAAAAATCTTTATCAGAAGTGGTTTGGTGTCATGATGTCTTTTACTACAATCTCACCATATCTCTTCAAAGAAAGATTTTCTGTCTTATGTTGCCTCACATTTCCTCCTCTGTTTCAGTTCATAGTGACATTTGATAGTGCAGAACTCAGGTGCACAGAAAAATTAATAGTTAAGTGTTTTGCTGAGAATGACCAGCACTATGCTCTTTGCTCTGTTTTTGAAAAGGATGGTTGCAGTTGGGCAGGCCAGTGCTGACTTGGCCTCTCACCAGTCCTGTCCTAATAAGAGTCCAACTGGGGCTGTGGAGGGGCCTCCACAAGGCACTTCAGCAACCTCACCTTTGCCATCAAGGTTTTTTGCACCTCTGGCTGTCCACTCCACCGCTGATGTGTTTGTGCTGCACGTAGCCATCCTCTGGTCTCACAGTCAGGCAATAGCTTCGTGTAAATTCATTGCCCATCAGCATCTCACCACAAAAGTAGGAGGTTAGGAACGTGGGCTGGTGCAACACTCAGGCTACGGGCTTACCTACAGTGTGTCCCTACATGCAATTGTCCTGAAGGACAGTGCACACTATCCCATCCTTTTGCAGCCTGCACCGAGGAAAACATCTCCCCCCAGCCTGGAGATGGCTCTATTGATATATTCTGCAATATATTCTGCAAGGGTCATTGGTCCAGTCATTTTCTTCTGTCAATTTCTTCTTTCTAGTGGAAACTAGAGGCCTGACAGACCATAATTCAAGATTAACAACACAAATATGGTGATTTGTCCATGGAATATGGACCATGTGGTAAATGGACTGCTGGAAAAATTACAGCAGAGAGAAGTTCTTAGGGATGTGTTTGTGTGGAAGAAAAATAGGGAATAAACACAAAGCAGACTTTTGGGAACAAAAATCTATTCCTGAGGCACCATGTCAGGAAACCAGATGCTGTCACAAGACATTATTAATTGTCAGCTAGAATAACAACCCATAGTTGGACAAGATGTCTTTATAGCTGTTGTTTGCACTAGCCAGAGGCAAGAAGGAGACCTTAAGCCAGCTATCCCTCATGTCCTTTACACACCAGCATTTCTTAGCCTTACTGACCTGTGAGCATCCAGGTTTGACCATGATGGTGCATAGTAACCAGGGAAAATGCAGAAATGATGTAAGCCTTTCAAAGTTACAGGTTTGGTCTTCCTTAGAGCCAATTTTGTGACTGTTGCTCCTGTTAGACACTACCTAATTCTGTCCTATTTTCTTACTGGGATGTAGAAACAATCTGTGTGCTCTGAACCCTTGACTAACAAATTCTACACAGGAGCAGAGTTGTTCCCTGCAGTTGAATCTGTTTATCAGCATTGCTGGAGGTTAAGCCACCAGGGCAGTAGTGTTTCTACCATGCTGGTCTGTGGCTTGTGAATGGTTAATGCAGTGACTCAAATACTGAGATGAATGCCTTAACACATAAATAAAGCAGACATATTACTAAGAACAAGGAAATGTGAATGGGTTGCTTTAGGCTAATGCATTAAGATAAAGTGAGTTACTCTACTGTCCTTCCCAAAACAGGATGGGTGGCTGTGGAAAGTGGATCCATAAATAGAAGTTGCTGAGTTGTGTCCTGTGTCAGGCCTGTCTAGTGCTCCTTATCCTTTGCTCCTTCAATTTTTAGCTGTGGAGATTTAATCTGAGCTGCTTGTCATTGAAATGGAGAAATAGAGCAAAGAGAGTCTAAGCATTTGGGAATCTGGGAAGCAACCAGCTTTAAAATTAAAAAATACCAGCCAGATGCTTTTACAATAGTAATAAAATCATACATTGTGTTGGAGTGACCCTGTCTGGGTGCTAGGTATCCCACCACAGCTGCTCTGTTGCTGTTCTCTTTAGCTAGACAGGGGAGAAAGAATATGATGAAAGGCTTCTGAGTTGAGATAAGAACAGGAAGAGATCACTCACCAGTTACCATCGTGGGCTAAAGAGACTCGGCTTGGGGAAATCAATTGAAATTATTATCAGAGTAGCATAGTGAGAAATAAAACCAAATCTTAAAAACACCTCTCTCCTACCCCTCCTTTCTTCTCAGGCAAACTTTTGTCCTGAATTCTCTGCCTAGAGAATTCTGGTGTGCAGGAGGATGGAGAAGGCAGGTTGCAGTCAGTTCATCACACCTTTTTCACACCCCTTTCTCCTCAGTGGGAAGACTCCTCACACACTTCAGCTGGTCCAGTGTGATTTTCCTCTCATGTGAGACAGTAATCTGTGAATTTCTCCAATGTGAGTCCTTCCCACAGGATGCAGCTCCTCACAAACTGCTCCAGCATGTGTCCCTTCCATGGAGTGCAAACCTTCAGGTACAGACTTCTCTGGTCTAGGTCCCCCATGGGGTCACAAGTCCTGCCAGAAGCCTTGTCCAGCACAGGCACTCCTCTCCACAGGCCCATAGCTCCTGCCAGAACTCTCCTGGAGCCAGGGCTTCCCATGGGGTTGCAGCCCCTTGGGGCATTCACCTGTTCCAGGGTGGGTCCTCCATGGGCTGCAGGTGGATTCCTGCTCCCCATGGGCCTCCCTGGGCTGCAGGGGCACAGCTGCCCGACCATAGTCTGCACCAGGGGCTGCAGGGGGATCTCTGCTCCTGCAGAGCCTGCAGCACCTCCTTCTTCACTGAGTTTGGTGTCTTCAGGGCTCTTGCTCTCACACATGCTTACACTTCTCTCCAGCTGCGGTTGTGCCAGGTGGGTGGAGCTTTCAACATCCTGGTCTACTGCAAGGTGTCCCTGCCCATGGCAGATGGGCTGGAACTAGATGGATGATCTTTTAAGATCCCTTCCAACACAAAGCATTAATGCCATGATTCTATGACTGAAAACTCCACTGTGTGCACTGAAATGCATAAAACTTCAATGAGACAATGAATAAACCAACAAAAATGCTTGCTGCTTTTTTGCTTTGTTTTGTTTTGTTTTGTGTTTTTTTTTTTTTTTTTTTTTTTTTCTCTTTTCTGGCAGAACTCAGGCGTTTGTTATATAAAGTCAAGTCCTACAATCAATTATACTCAGGTTGATTATAGTAATCAAAAGGGTTTTTGAGGTCAACCCCTAGCGCTCTGTGGACTGTTAAAATTTGTTTCAGTTTCACTTAGGATCAAGGACAGAGTCAGAGTGGTGTAGCTCTGCTTGGGCTTGACGAAGATGAATTTTCAGAATGTAGTGCAACATAGGACTGAAATAGTGTTGATAAGTGAAGAAACAAACCAAGAAGAGGAAAGTTTATGCTTGAATGTCTTCTGAGTGTTCTTTAACCAAGTGCTGTGCTCCCAATAAATTTCCTGCTTCTTCCTTGTGCCCAGGTATATTGGTAGACAGGAGCACTGCCCCACTCTTTCTTTTACATTAATTGTTTTCCTCATTTGACTAAAATGCAATAAAAGGTTACTGAGAAACTTCAGTGAGTGTTGGATGCAGTCACATCTAGGTATCAGAAAGTATTCTGCAGTATTCCATAATAAAAAATAGCTATGAGCCATTTTTGTATTAAATATAAACAATTGGTATAGAACTCTTAATTCCATAAATGGTCTTGATGTCTTAGAAAAATTTATCTCCTAAGGTGATATTATACTTTTTAATATGGATGTTAGAATCAGCTGATGTTTCTTTTCTTCTGCTGTAATTTTTCATTCTTCTTGCCCATGAATTAGGAGGTTAAGACACTAAATAGTCCAGTAAGTATATGTTAACGTAATTTGTTGCTGATAAATATTATAGAAAACACCTACAAAGCAACATAAATTAAAGTGAGGTTTTCTCTTTCCTTTTCTGGCTCCTTGTAAAGATAGACAAAGTAATGGGGAAAGGGTGAACTCTGGAGGAAGGCTGCCCTTACTCTGGTAAGTGTCATTTCCATGGACTCCTGTGTAGTCAGTGGAAAAAGACAAGCCCTTTCAGATTTAATAAAGTATAGCTGCTTTGAGCTTTTGTCCTGAATCTTTTCTGGAAGAGATGATCTCTGTCCATCTGCAACAGAGAAAATTCCTGGAGCTTATAGAGTAATCATTGAATCATTGCCCAGGAGCAGCAGACAAGAACCAGTAGTTTCTTCCAGAGGTGTAGGAAAACTCTGGAGATTTTATTTTTTGAATTGGATGGGGAAACAGTCAAGTGATTTAGCTGGTAAGTAATATCAAGAGAAAGACCACTCTTGCCTGACAGCAGTATGTGCTTGTCTGTATCCTTGCTCATAAAGCATGAACTATTAGTGAAAACAGGCTTTTCTCTCCTACAGTCCCCTCACAAGCACTGAGTAAAACATTAGGACATGTATGCAGTTTCCAGTCACTGCATTAATGAAAAGAAACTGAATTGCACTCTGAAAGGTTCCTGTCACAGTGTTGATTCAAAAGCAGTGGTAACATGCACTGAGCTGCTGTCCATGATCAGTTTTCTTGACTGTAGTGCTGATAAGTGATCTTTTTCTAGCCCCAATGATTTACATCCATCCCTTACTGGAGATGCATCCTGTAGTCCTGACCATCCTTTGCCTTTCAGCTTTGCAAGGAATTTTTAACCCTGTGAACAGGTAATAGAGTATCCACAGACTGGTCTGGCAGTGCCCATGCACTCTGGAATGTTCATGCTGGGCACTGATAGCCTGTGCTGTTCAGGCAGACAGAATTTTGTGTGTGGGGAAGCTCCTTCCTTATGGATGCATCACTGTGAAGAGCAGAGATAGCTTAACATGCTTCAAGAGAAAAACTTCCCAGCTCACTCAAATATGATATGCTAGTAGATTTTTCCATTAGGGAAGGGGAAAAATTAGTAATCTGTTGTGGCTGGCATTAACACAAGCGTCTTCTTTTGAATCAGTGGATTTGTAGCTGAAGGACTCCCTCTGTCCTTGGGCTTTCTTTACCTTTAGACATACTCTTTTTTCTAGTTCAGGAAGCTGTCATTAAACAGCAATATTCTTTTATTATTGAATTTAGCTGAATTTTAACAGGTGACCTAGAGATCAAAGTTTCAGGCTCTGTTATTTATTAAGAGAGTAATTTGAATCCCTGATGGTTTTATTATTTAGTACCTGGACTTAGATATTTTATTTCATTTCACAAAGGTGATTGTCACATGCCTTTTGTGATTTAGAAGTTACCTTTTATTGCAGAGCAAATTTAGTCTACTTATTCATCACTTTGCCATGATAAACATTAGTCTTCTGAGGCAGGAATTTATCAGCTCTACTGATGTAAGCTCTACATCCCTAGCTTTCCATTGGGCTAGTGAGTTATGCTGGTCTTTCACAGGGTATGAAATGTAGTAAAATATGTCTTTGCTTAATTGTAATTACAACAGCTGTATATGAAAGACAAAGCATCATTTTCAGATGGGCACATTCTTTTTCTAGCACATGAGGTACTCAAACTGCAGGAAGCTGCTAGTTGCAAGAGTATTTGACACTGTTATAGTGGAAACAAGTGAACAAATAAAGATATATGGGTTGAAAATTGCATTTGAAAGTAAATAACACACCTATAGCATAATAAGTAATCTCAGCCGTCCGAGTGTCAGTGGGGTAAGAAAATACTATTTGGAGGCTAAAAGTAGAATACTAGAACTATTCAATTTGTTCTTCTGTTCTTCAACAGTGACTGGAAGAACCAGACAGGTAAACTTCTGAGGACTGAATTGGAATCTCATGTAAACATTTCATTTGAGACGTTTAGCACAGTTGTGCTCTTTAAGAAAATCTTTTTAAAAGTGTATTATTTATGCTTTTATATGATAATGAAAGCACTGCTTGTGAAGGAATGTATTCAAAAATGTGCTTTAAAAATAAGGCTTTTAAAACTCAGAAAGTTTTATGAATAAAAGTCAGGTCTTGTGTGAAATTTTTTGCTACCGTATTTATGAAAAGTAACTTAATCACATCTTCACAGGTTTTAACCAGACAACAGCTTTGCAGTTGATTCTACTGCTGAACTGTTGCAACAGGAAGAAAACCTAAAGGCAATTTCAGTGTCAGGTTTTAAATTTGTAACTAACAGGTCAGTCTGTTTTTCCTCTTGCATTATAAATTTGTGGGAAGAAAATAAACTTCTTTTAGAAAGGCTTTTGATGGTGTTTAAGACTCCGGCATCTCAGTCTGCATTTGTTTTAATTTGCCATGTGTTACATTACTGTTCTGAATGAACAGGAAGATTTTTGTTATCCAAGTATTCTGGTAAGACTTAGGTCGTAGCTTTTAGTGGAGGCATTTAAGTTGTTTCTTTTACAGTTTACATATCTGCAATTACAGCGACTAAATTTTTCACTGTCAGGCTTAATGTAGCCTAAACAACATCAAAGTCCCAGAGAAGTTAAAAAAGCTTTACCTACCAAATTGTTGTTTATTTTTCCTTGTTAACATAAGTATCTGAAACTTGTGGAAAGGGCAAGCACCTGTACCAGGAGCTCTTTTCCAGCTCACTGATTCAGCTATGAACTGTGGGGATATATTTGTGTACACACTTTACCCCTCATTTCTGTGTTTTGATTTCCCAGGAAATCACAGCTCTAACATACGTGCATTATTAGGGAAACAGGATTGTGGAGCACAGGGCAAACAGCCATGCTGTGTTATACAGGTAGATCCAGGACAGATTGTGGAAGTACAAAATTTACATATCCAGATAGAGATCTATGAGAAAATAAATTGACCCAAAGCAAAGCAAGGTATCTGAGCACCTTTTATAGCAGTCGGGCTTATATGGCCCGAGTGAATAGCATTTGGGATTGAAATTTACCGGGAGGAGCAAGGTCTAAATTTTGGGATTTTTTGTTCTACTGTACTGTATTCCTGTATTTCTGCTTTTTAGGAAGGAGTCATAGAGGTGTCTTTGATGCAACACCAGGCAAGAAGCTGCATGCCTACCAGAGCTATTATCTGTGTCTTTAACTACATATGTATCATTATATAGAAATATATAGTTTAAATACAACCTTGCAATAAACAGAAATCCTGAGTTAAGTAATTTTTTTTTATATAGTTTCAGACTCCTGAGAGTTGTTCAACTGTTCTGTGGCAATGTAATTAAAAGCAGGGCATTGTTTAGGGCAAACGAAACTGTCCTCATGAATAACTTATATTCTACAAGAGCTGACTTTGTGTCAGCATATATAGAACAGCCAGAAAATAAAGCCATGGGTACTTCATTTGCACAGCTTAAAACCAGTGGGCATTCTTTTATTTTTCACATGAGCTCCTTAACCAGGAAAAACATGTTTGTCTATATGGTTATAAAAGAGATAGTTCAAAGAAGCAGAGTCCAGTGGAAAGAAGATGGCACCAAAAATGAAAGGATAAGGCAATTGGTGGTCTAGAAATAGAGTGTAATTTTTTTCTGCCTTTCACACAGGTGAGATAGAGGTCCGCATAAATATATTTCTAGAAAATATAGAAGCAAAAGTGTTTCTCTGACTGTCACATGACACTTAATATTTTTGTTAGTCAGCACCTTTTATTTGACACCACAATTCTAGTTCCAGGTATAGATTTTTTCACCTGTATTTCATGGATTTTGTTTACTGTGTTGCCACTGTACAAAACCCCCCAGCATTAACATAGAACTCCTCAAGTCAGAAAATACTGATATATGGACATCCCCCCTTGACCCCCATGCACATTTTTTGTTTTCCTAACTTGTCTGGAGTACAATTTTATTATTATGAAAGTAAAATCTGTTGCCAGACTAATTTTTCAACCATTTCAATCTGCCTTTAATATAAAGGTAAAAGTCCTAGAGAATGATGGCAGATGGCAGAATGATTTTATATCTTTCTTAGAAGGAGACAGATATTGAAATACATAACATTTATTAAGAAATTTTAGTGAGGTTATGTAATTCCCTCTGGATTTTTGATCTACAATTTAACACAAACTTTGGATCAACTTATGAGAAATTTTCATTCAGAGGAGCTTTCCTGCACGTTAGGTTTTCTCCAGTGCAGGAAGGGACACGATCTGGAGGGCCTTGTAGGTACTGTGCTTGTATCCAGTATGGGTATCTTCCACAGAGCACAGTCATGTTCCTTCCTCCTGATTCACAAGGTTTTGTTGTAAGAAAGACTTCATAATAGAGACCATAAAGTAATTCTGTTTTATTTTTGCAGGTTGAAGAGGCACTATGCATTTTCACACTGAAAAACATGTGCTTTTAACTGTGACATAACCCCCCTTTCCTGGAAATGCTTTATTTCCAGCAGCCCCAGCAGGAAGAACAGAATCTCCTTTGTCAGACTGTTAACTACAGACCAGAAAATGAGGCAGAAGGCCACTTCCTAACTCCTGACTGCCCACAGGTCAGCAACAGCGTGCAGGTGAGCACACTGGTCAGTGCATTTTGGCACAGCTGCACTCTGGTCTCAGTGGGCTTCTTCCTCTATCCATCCGTACCTTATCACGTACCTGACTGCAGGATAGACAGTATAAAGCGCCCCATGGTTTGCCCTACAGCTTGCAGGCAGTGCTGTGGGTTAGTCTGGGTGCTTGCAGGGCACAGGAGCTCATGGGAAGGTGCAACAGGGGCAGGTCCCCTTTGTCTAGAGGACCAGAGGCAAGCAAAGCTTTTTGACATTTGGTCCTGCAGCCCCCTCCTTGTTGAAAGGCTGATGCAGAAGTTGGCTGCAAACTGATTGAATTCCATCACCAGGATGATATTCCCCTTCTTCTCCCATGCTGAGAATGAAGCAGGACTGGGACTGTGAAAAGCAATCTCTTTTCTATCTGTGTAAAGGGAATTTTTCTGAATCTTTAGCAGATAGCTGGGATAGTTACAGGGTAAAAATGACAAATTACGAGCATAGTACAGGAAGACTAGTCTTAACAAGAAATTGCAGAGATTACCTATAATTTTTACTGAGCAAAAACCATGCTATTTTATCACTTTCAGTAAACTAGCTCAGTTTCTTTTGAGAAGAGGGAGATTTAGATGAAACGTTATTTGGGTGGAGATGCATTTCATAACATTTTATGGCATACTATTTTTTACAACAAGAGTAAGGCTTGTCATTTTTACTTGTCTACCATAAGAAAAATGACAGTCTGTTTGAACACTCTAGGACTACAGTTAAGGCAAGGCATTTTTACCTCTGTCTGCATTTTCAAAGCAGGGTTGAGGTGAGAGAAGCAGATAACTAGAGGTGAGCTGACAATGTACTGACCATTTGAGCACTTGAAAAGTCATGTCTGAAATTAGAGTGTAAAATCTCACCCAAATCCTTCAGCTGCTCCACTCTCACCTCACCTGGTGAGACTGAAAGCTGTGTCCTGCTCTGGGGTTCCCAGCACAAGAAGACTTGGGATACCTTAGAGCAGACTTCCAGTACCTAAAGGGTAGCTGGAGAGGGACTTTTCACAAGGGCATTTAGTGATAGGACAAGGGACAATGGCTTTAAGATGAAAGAGGGTAGATGTAGACAAGATATTAGGAAGAAATGTGAAGGTGGTGAGGCTCTGCAACAGGCTGCCCAGAGAAATTGTGGATAGCACAACCTAGTCCAGGTTGTATGAGCTTTGAGCAACCTGATCTGGTGGAAGGTGTCCCTACAAATGGCAAGAGGGCTGGAACTAGATGATCTTTAAGGTCTCTTCCAACCCAAACCATTCCAGTCTATCTTGCTGTGCTGATAGACTTAACTCCCTCTTTGTTCCCTCAAGCAGATCACCTGCACCCTTCTGCACTGTGAGTCAGTCAGTCCAAGGAGAAGTGGTTCCAGTTCAGGGCTATGGATCCCTCTGAGAGGAATGCCAACACTTTCTGGACTGAAAAGTGGATGGAGCACATTTGCTCACTCCCGGTGTCTGTACATGCACTCCTGTCCCAGCTGATGAATTTGTGTACATGAGTATCCTGGTTCTGGCCAGGACAGGGTTAATTTTTGCACTAGTCAGGAGGTGGCGTGGCTCAGACCCAGAGGTTATTCTACACCACCTCACATCCTGCCAGGGCAGGGGAAGGGAGTCTCTTCTGAGCTGGGCTCTCTTCTTGTCCAGGTGGCTGCAGTTGGGTGGTTGGGCCTTGGGCTCTGTGGTGAGCATTGTGCAAGTCAATCACTCTCTCTTTTGTATACTTTTGTTATGAACACTGTTTTCTTTTGTTTTCTAATCTCATTGCCTTTTCCAGTAAATTGTTCTTATCTCAGCCTGTGATCTTTACCTTTTGTATCCTCCTCTGTCCTGCTGCAGGGGAGGCTGTTGGGAGGACTGAGCAGCATGGGGTTTTAGTGACAGCACTAAATTGGGGAATACCTTTCTAAACCACACAATGGATCAGGTTATGGATGGCAGCAAAATTTGAGGTCTCCATTTTTTGCCATTTGCCTCCCCTGCACTGAGAACAAAAACGGATGAAGCCAGGAACCTTCCAAGCAAAGCAGGATGGGGGAGGCTGAGCAGGGGTATGTGCAGGCAGATAATTTGCAGCCAGAAGTGAGAGCACTAGTGGAAGTGTGACATGGATGCAGGAATGTGGATGTGGCTGGTACTAAGGTCAGGAATACTCTCAAACATTTTGTTGTGATAGGGTCAGCTTGGCCAGGTAGTGTTCACCGGAAGCCAGCTCAGGTCTGGCCTATTCTGCTCCATGTAATGTCTGGATGACTGTTTGATGTGGACATAGAAGTGTGAAAGCAGGGTGTGACAGGGAAAACCTGCAGCTGAAGGGAAGTGAATATGCAGAGAGGGGAAAAAGCCAAAATATCTTCATGTTCCGGTTAACCTCTGAAGGTATCCCAAGACACTATTAGGTTAAACAAGTGATTTGAGAGATAACCTGTGGAGACACCAAACTTGACAGAATTAGGAGCTGTGTGTTCCAAGGATGATGTGTCCTTCAACAGGTTTTGGGAAGCATTACATTCACAAGTGCCATCCCTAAGCATCATTCATGCATTCCTGCTTGTTTGGCTGTCAAAGCACTGAGACAAATGTGTTTTTGTGGTCAATGGGAGAGAACACCAATGCTCAGCTTTCAGTTGAGTTCTGACAAATAGTTCTTACATCTAAAGCAGAATGTACTGTTGATTGACTGTGGTGGCCTGTTGCATAGATATGGGTTGTTCTTGGGTTTTGTTTGAGATTTCTCCCCAGTAACAGAAGTAGTAAGTAGATTATTGAACCCTTCACCATTTTTTTTCTGGCCTTTAAATACTGAAAACACTTTACAGACAGAATTAACTTAATTTAAATAAAACCTGATTTAAATATCGTATTCTATGATGTAATTGAATCAGTTATCATATCTCTGTCACAGTTTATGTTTTGTTAGGAGGCAGTTTATACTGCTAACTGCTGTGGCTTATTAGTTGCTTGTCAGAAGCATGATTTTTAAGTCAGTTGGGAAACAATTTTTAAAGAGGCTGTATAAACATTCTTCAATTAGAATTAGGAAATACATATAGAAAAATGTAGGCTCCACCTTAAAATATGTAATGGCTTACATTTTAAGCTAAATTCCCTGTGTGGACAGATAACATTATTTATGAGAAGGGACAACAGAAATTCAAAGCAGGTCACCAGGTTTTTTTCTACAGGAAATATGAATTAACTTATTTATGGAAAAATTTTAGCAACAAGCGGCAAGGCTGTAGGCAGCTGTTTCTTTGGATCTCAATAGGATGGAGGTGAGAAAGAAAAACACAGTGGCCCACCACCTGTGCAGGAAATCTCAGAGAAAAGCACTATATCAGATCTGGACTTCTAAGATTCCCAGCAAGGAGTTTGTCTTAAAATACGGATTTCCTTTCCTTCCCAGACTATATTACACTAGTTCATGAATGTTGTGGGATTTCCTTAAGGATATGTCAACAGGAACATCACAGGATGTCAGTTTTTTTCTATGTGTATCTGTTGTTGCATTATTTGGTCAGTCTGAAAAATACAAGGTGCCTACACTGGTGTTCATCACCAGGAGAATTCCTGGTTGCAGCTCCTTCATCTTTCGGTGCATTACAACACGGTGTAAATACTCTGCTCAGTGTGTTGGAACCACAAGATGGGTCAGCAGAGCCTTACAACTGGGAGGTGTTGAGTCAAGGCTTCCAGACATATGATTTAATATATCTATCATCAGCAAGCACAAGTTTCAACCCACCTGCTGTAAAGAAGAAAATCACTGACAAGGGCATTAATTCCAGCTTTTTATGCTTCTTGCTCTCCCTTGAACACATCAGCCTTTAGTAGACATCAAGATTTTTCTGTTTCCATCTCTTGTGCCAGTGAATGTGAATTACAGTGCTGCAATTTAAAATAGCAAACACATATTATGCAGCCTAAAATAATAAGAAATTTAGAACAACTGTATGGGCAGATGGTTTTATAGTTCCTGCATTCAGAAGATTTAATGCTATTCAGTCTTGAATTAAAAAAGGCAGAGATCCTTTGAACTCATCCAACTATTGGGCAGTCCTCATTACAAAAAATGAGGTCCATATCTTTGGCAAAGTACTAATATCTTTTTTCAGAACAGCTGAAATTAAATGAACACAGAGATCTTATGAATTTTGAAGAGAACTATTTTCATGAAACCACGCAGCAAAAATTGATGCTAAGAGGGTGTATAGATCTCTTATTTGTGACAATTGAAAATACATGTGACTGCATCATTTAGAGGTGTTAGATTAATTTTTCTTTAGAGAGACCTTTGTTCAGTAGAATAATTGTAGAACTATGTGTAATATCTGATTAGTTCCAAGAGAATTAACTTTTTCATTATAATTTCAAGAGTGACCAGCAGCAGTGTTTCTCCTGTCCTTAACAGGATACCAGGAACTGAGAAGCAATAAACAGTTAGAAATCAGAAATCATCCCGTGAATTTCCAATGAGCCTTAGCCTTTCAGTTATGCAGAAGACAATTGCTGCATTTTTGTAACCTCAGTGAAGTTCACTAAAGTCATAACACTAAAGAACTTGTATCCTTTTCTGCTTTATTCTGCCAGACCTGAGCTCCTGATTTCCAATACCATAGTCATTAGGCTTTGGAGGATGACTGAGGGGAAAATGGTGATTAAAACATTCCTTTCCCAGGACAGATTGCCTTGCTTACATAATTGATTATTTGTCAGAATTTAATTCCTGTTCTGTTTCTATGATAACACTGAGGTAGTGACAAAAGAATGATCTATGTGTTTTGGTGCCAAATCCTGCCTGGGAAGACACGGGTTTCTTTCTCTGCTTTGCTCCAGATTTCCACTGTTGCCTTGTGCAGGTCACTAAGTCAGTCTGTGCTTTACTTCTTTGTCTAATAAAGATGAATGCTAAGCAATCCCCAGATCATAGTTCTTGTCCAGGGAAATACCCATCAATTTTGGATCCCCTAAAAGCTGTAGCCAAACAATGGAGTTGAAGGGATCCCCATATCCCAAAATAATTCCACTAAACTGGAAAACAGGAAAAGGCAAATGATGAAAAAGAGGGTAAGCAGATGCATTTCTTTACATAACAGGCTGAAATATCCTTACACTCCTAGTACATATCGTTTTATTTTCTGTGGTTACATATAACCCAACTTTTCTCAAATGACTCCATATTGCTTTTTATACAGCCTTTACAATTTGCTCAGCTTTTCTAGGCATTGATCTAATGAAACCTTTGAGAAGAAATCAGCAAGAAGAGGAAAGCTCTGACCTATTCCTATTTACAATACCATCTGTTCATTCCTGCTAGTGTATTTCTCATGGCAAACATATTTTCTTTTCCTTTTACCTTGAAAACTAAATTTAAAAGTCTTCATTATCAGAAAATATAAGTTTATTGTCAATATGCCCAACAATCAAGGAATATAGCTTCTCTCCCCAGTAACAATTTGCTCTCCTGCACAAATGCTGCACCTTGCTGCTAGCCTGAGCTCTTGGAGAGGTGGGTCATTGCACCTTCATGAGGGACATTGTAGTGACAAATGGTTGAATTCCTTCCACAGCTCTTTTTACATTAAGAACTGTAGAAATATATTTTCCTAAATTCATTTTCCACCCAGGATTTCAGTTCTTTTGGATGTATTCTTACTGTCTTACTGCACGGTCCGCAAGGAGCTACATTCTCTGGGAGCTTTCCCATTTATTTCATTATTTACATTGTTTCACTTCACATTATTGAAACTCCTACACACTGCAGCTCTGACTGAAAACTTCTAAAATGTGAAACTTCTGTCAGGAACACCTCATTTTTAATGAGAGTGAAGATTTCTGACACCAGAAATATTACTGTGGCTTGAGTCAAAGGAAAACAACAATCTATATGTTCCCCTTATTTTGCACATTTTATACCTCCCAGAAAAGACATATGAACACAGATTTACATTTTTATTTAACCGTCTTGTAATTTAATCTCTCCATCTTTCAGTAAGTTAAGCACATGTTTTTTTCCTCTCCTGTTTCTCCTCAGTAGCTGTAGCAAGCTAAACATTGGCATCTGTTGCTCCAGCAAATATTTTGTGGTTTTCCTAGTATCTGCAGGTGGCTGCGCTTGGCTGCATCTCCCAGTCCTACTGCTTCTATGTTTCTCTGACAGAAAAATATAGAAGCAATAGCATACAGAAATACCATGATCTGGGGGAAAAAAACCTTTTGGGGAGTTCATACCTACCAGACATAACACCCTGGATATTTTAATTTATATGAAAAATTTTGAGATTTTTTTTTTATTTTCCTAGTTTATACTGAGAGAAAATTAAGATCTTTTTGTGTTCACTTTGTTTCTTTATTTTTTTGGAGTGAAGGCACTAGCAGTGAGTAGTATGGGGACATTCACACTGAGTGGGAATCCTAATAATCTTTTGTAGCCCAGGGAAAATACCTTTTCCTACCCATATATGATATAAGTACAGAACTGTTCAGCTGCAGCAGAGCATAGATCTCTTGTATCTCTGAATTTGACAATAAAACCCCTAATTTCCTCCATGCCCCATGGGAAACACTTTCCCATGGGGGATCTTTCCCATTGTCTTTCTACAAAAATTATTCAGCTTTTATAAACTCAGGCTTTATGCTTTATTTTCTCCCCTAGTCAGGTTTCTGAATTTGGTTTCTGCCTCTGATAATGGTTCACCATGCACCTTTGGACAGCTTCTTCATTTCTGTGTCTGCTGCCCAGCTGCCTTTAAAAGAAAGGTAAAATATCCCCAGTTTCACTGAAATGCTTTACAATTATTGTAATAGCTGCATTTTGATGTAAACTTGTAAATAAATGGAAGAATGCAGAGTACAACTATAAATATGTCAACAGGTTCTTAGCTGAATTTAATTCCATTTTAAATAAGCAGGTATTTGTTGCTTCTTGTGACTTTGCTTTCTACAGGGGAGTAAAGATAATACTACAATGTATATCAGATAGATGGATACATGCACGTTTTTGTGTTTGGGGAGATGTTAAAATTTTTATGTCTTCTTGCAGTGGTTATTCAGCAGTTTGTTTTCCTTGGTTTTTAAACAAAAACCCCAAACCAAAACCAATCAAATGAAAAAGCACGAGGGGTTATTTTAGAATAGGAAAAATAAACACTCCCAGTCATTTGTGTTTATTTCCCAGATGGCATACTATGAAGTTATTACTACATAAGGTCTTAATATTTCTGCAGTTTATAACTCCAAGTGCTAAGTTTTGGTTGATTTTTCTCACTGTGTTTGCCACGCAGCTTACAGATATTCGTGTCATTTACTTGTAGTTATAAATCTCCATGTGATTTTAAGGGATCATTTTTAAGGCAGGATTGAACAAAAAGTAAACCATAACAAAGTCCATGTGAATTGCAATACACCCATGTATGATGTATTTCTCTGTCCATTGGGTTTTGTTGCCTTTAGAGGCTTTGTGTTGCACTTTGTACTAAAAGCAGAAAGTTTAGGCAGTTTCTGACTGCTGTGTGATCAAACACATTGTAAACTTGTACCAGATGAACCATTAATTCTTTCCTTTTACAATTCCATTTCCTGAGAGAGAAAATATTTTTGTCTCAGGAGTCTTTACATCATCTGTGGTATTTCACTCTTGATGAGGATGGCGAGATCCTCTGATGATATGGAAGAACACCTTCCCTCTGATAGTGCAACAATGGAGCCAGCAGGAGTTTTGCTTTTGGAGAAAAGCAGGCATGGAGGTGGCAATAAACACAAACAGTGCTCCACTGATCCTCTGACTGTGCCTTCTGGGCAAAGCAGGAGCCTCCTAAACTCACTGAGATGAAGGGACACGAGCATGTTTTCCCTGGCTTTCCTGCATCGAGGGTGTCAGCCTGTCTGCTGCGTAGGACAACTCACGTGCTCTGTATCTCATGTGTGCATGCATGGTTGTGTTGGTGATTTAAGCTGGCAGGTGTCTGAAGGCACCCAGAGATCTGGTGCACAGTAACATGCTTTTACTTTGTGGCTTTCCCCAAGGAAGACAGTGAGCTCAGAATGAGATGCTGAAGCTGCTCATGGTGATATTTGGTGTCTTGTCTCCTTCCCACGGCACCACTCAGCCGCGCTGGGAGTAGCAGAGTGACCAGAAAAGTTTAGTGCATGTTGCCACCCAGAAGCAAAGACAGTTCTGGCAATGCAATGAGTTGCTTGCTCAGGTGGGTATCTGCAGACAAGGCTGTCCATGTGGTTGGCCAGTTTTGATACATGGTTGGTTACCTGCTCTGTTTTTAACATGCTGCTGCGGTGCGGTTGGTCCCAGAGGTATAGTGAATTACAGCATTCAGTTCAGGTTTAAATTATAGTTCCACAGAAATTCCATAGTTAAATATGTTAAATTTTTCATCTCCTTTTGATACTCTGAAAAACCTCACATCCATTTCCTGCTGTGGTTTTTTTGCTGATCCCCCTCCTTTCGGCATTCTCTTTTGGCTTCTCAAATACTTAGGACAGTACAAAGTAAGTAATAAATACATCAAGGCTCTTTGGTATCGTAAAGATGTGAAACTCTTACTGTGTTCTCATGGGGGTATCATGTCCCATCATTCATAAAAAAATCCTGTGGGTAGATCAGATACTTAGGAGTTTGCCTTATTCATATCAAAAGTCAAAGGCATATCTTTAACACCTCCAGTGATTTTAATGGAGGCATCTGTAAAACTTTTAAAAAGTGCTGTATCATTTCAAAATTTGAAGGTATCTGGTTCTGATTATAAACAGTTAAAAGCATTTAAAATTTGAGCTACAAAATATTAATTGTGCTTATTCCTTAAGTCAAATGCACTTTATATCTGTTTCTATGGTGATAATAATATAATGCACAGGGAATGTTAACAGCCTGAAGCAGACTGGATTCTGAGGTGATCTGAGCTACTCCTGTGAGGGCTGAGGGTCCTTAGCTCCTGGCAGCAATAGAGTGGAACATATCAAAGGAAAAACATTGCATTTTACAGGGTAAGGTCTTGCAACTTTTGCCAATTAGGAATGGAATCTGTACAGTACTGCATGATCCTGTTAAAAGCAGCCAGAAGGGACTCCAGAGCAAATGGAGCAGCACCAGCTGTAAAATCCCAGCCCGGGAGGCACAACAGGGTCTTGGCTCCTGCTGGAGTTTGCACACTTAATGCTTGTTGGCATAGCTGCTTACCTGTGTGACACCCAAACAGCTCCTCAAAGCTCTCCAAGCACCACGAATCCCCACAAATGCATTCCAGGGCTGCTGGCATACAGGGGAAATGAGCAGGATAGGACTCACAGCTGAAGTGTCACTCAGCAAGCCAGGGAGAAATGGATTTTACTTCTGTTTTCAAACAGCTGGTAAGTGAAGTGAAGTTACTTCATTAATTCATTCTGTACCCCACTCTTTCCTTCTCTACTTCCTTCTTCTAGGACTTCTTCCCAAGGCTAGAATTTGTTTTCAATGAAATATGAACTGTTCTTTTAATACATATTAAATAAATGGAAAGAGAAAATGAAACATAATTTCTTACCTGAGTGGGTCCAGGAAATTTGGGGTGACATACATACTCACCCCAAATATTTTTATGTGTCTTATATACTTACCTGTTAGGACCTCATTTCTTCTTCATCAGAAAACAAAGTGAGATTGGATAAGAAACATTCAGAGGACCTTGGCTTAGGTGTGTTTTTACTTTAGTTCTCTGTTAAATGAAACTGGGATTTTTTACTATGTTAATTATAACTGTACATATACTATTGAAAATTAATTAATATATATGTTATTTTGACAAATTATATTGATATATGTGTATTTAATACATAAATGGACCAATGGTCCAATTTAATAAAAACTGAAACTTGATTTATTTAAGAAAATACTGCAGAAAAATCATTAATCTGAGAGTTTAATCCTTCTTTGTCTGGATGGTTCATTATTCCATTCCCTGAAAGAGAAGCCCTGGACCCCAGGCCTACCCTCCAAAGTAGTGTGAACATGACTCAGCTTTTTAAGGTTAAATATGAGGATATTAAAAGAGGTTTGTGGAAGGGACAGTATGGCCAGAGGGGAAATGTTATAAAATTGTATTTCTTTCTTGTTCTCCTGCCACAGAGTAGAAGCAGTAGGAAGTGGTTCTGTTATTCATGAGGGCAGGTTAAATTTCATTCACCAACACAACTTAATTGAAGCACTGCAAATATTTAGAAAGCATGATGCCTACTAAGATGAATAAGACTCAACTTTTATGTGCTGTTTTAAATTTTGGTATAAAAATACAGGTGTAAAGAAGTGTGAAGGTTGGGAAAGGTATTTTCTTAAACAGACACTTGCCATCTTAGTGGAAAGCAGATAGGTATTTATAACCATTTGAGCAAATTGTTTATCACAGTCACTGAAACAAAAGCCTGCTGAATTCTAAATTACAAACCTGGTCAGGAATTGGCTGCTGGACTGTGCCTTTTGAAACCTCTTTCAAGAGCTACAATATGACTTTGTGACTACAAGTGTCAGAGAAAAACATGACATAGGCATCTCTGTAAGGTCCTTGCATAAGAAAAACAAAGACACAGTTAATTTAAATGTAATAACATATTTTCTGCCTGGGAGCTCTGCCACTCTTCCTACAGAACTAAACCAGCACTGGTTTTGTAATTGCCTTGAGCCTATGGCTTCCTGATGGAAAGATCCAGAACACAAGTCCTGTGCCTCCACGTGCTTGGAAAGCCAGGGCTCAGGCGGTGCTGGCAGTGGGTGAGTGATGGCATTATCCTGCCCAGTGACAGGTGAAGGGGTCTGTGGCATCCCAATGAGCTTGGGTTTTAGGAGCCTCTAAACTCCACATGTAATTAAAGAGACTTTTCATATTTAGTAGTATTTATCTTGTGTGTCAGATAACACTTGTTAAAACTCATCAGCTTTTCATTACCAAGATCATTAATACTATTGGTGATGCTGTGACTTGAATAGCTCTTGGCTTGTTTGTCACAGCTGCGGATTGACTTTCTAATGACTAATTCAGTTGTAAATTTGTCTTTTCAAGAACAAAAGCAGAAGCATCAGACCTATTGCTTACCTCAAATTCTTTTATTGAAGTTTCCTTTCAGTCTAAGGCAATGTGAAGCCAGTGATTTTAGGGGGAAGCTCTCTTTGGAAGGTCATATTTTCGAAGAGGTAGCATGCTGCCCAACGGAGCAGCTTTTTTGTGCATCCAAATTTTGCTGATCTTCCCTTCTGTTCCCCCTGCTGTGATGGGACACCTGGCAAAAGGACTAGATCTTGTTTTTTCCTGCATGTGAACACTTTGGCCTACTAACCTTTGCATTAGTACTCCTATGTGTGATGGAAAGGACAAAATTGTGTTGGGCTGTCAGGCAGGAAACCTGTCTGCTCTGTGCCTCCACTTTTACTGACAGACTGAGCAATGGAGTTACTGAGACTGCTGCTATTTCAGAACAGAAGTGCAGGTTAAAAAGTTGTTTTGCATCGTTTTTTAATCTTTAAATACAACAAGCCCTTAATATCAATTTGATCTTGTACAAGGCTTTAGATGGACAAGTAATCTTAGATTCTAAGGCCAGACGTAGATCAGTAAGTCACTGAGTTTCATGTCATATGGTTGTTAAGGTGTTTCTTTCCTGTCTTTAACCAGATCCAGATCTTTGATTAATGCACAACTCCTGGAAGACATCAATGAATGGCCATCACCATGTTTTTCTTTTATTTATTTATTTATTTTTCATTATTCATCACTTTAATGTTTCCTTTTTTTGTATCTGTGTGTCTGTGTGTAAATGTTGCTCCACATTTTCGGGACTTGAGAGACCACTTCTGCACTGAGAAACTGATTTAGTCACTATAATTATGTGTGCCAAGTGAAGTGCGATGTTCCTGTCACCTGCCAGTGTGGGCAGATATGACTCAAGGAAATACAGGAAATACTTAGATTTTCAGGTCTACATCATAAGAGTGCTTATACTGCTTATAATTTCTTAGATTGCAAAGTACTTGTGATAGGCCTGTGTAGACTTTGCTTAACAAAAAAAAAAAAAAAAAAAAAAAAAAAAAAAGGAGCTTAACAGGAAATTCAGAACCCCCATTCTGACACAAGCTGTGGAGGAGAGAGCAAGGGGATTGCCACCTGAGGCATGACATGAAGAATAAAGTATTTGAGGAGCCTCTTGTTGGTACATATAAGCCAAAGCATTGTAGATACAAAGAGTATATCCTCAAAAATGGCTGTACTAGATGACCGATTAATGACAGTACTAAGCCAGGTTTAACTGTTGTCTTGTCAGCAAGCACAAGGCTATACCCTGGAAGAAGACTACTTTTGAGGATGAGGTCAAATCTCAAAAAGGAAGAACATCACCAAAGTTCATTGTAGTCAGAAGGTGATTGATAGAGGCAAAATATTTCAGCTGAGGTGTGCAGCCCATTTCCTTGGGCTGAAACTTCCCCAAGGCATCCTTGCTCAGGGTGAGAGCCAAGCCAGAAAGATCATCCAGGCTTGCAACTAAATCTAGCATGGATCAGCACTGTAGTTCTGGCCCAGTAAACTGTCAGGACAGACTTAAAATTATGGACCTTGGTAGTGCTCTGCTGGGGCATGGGAGGAGGTGGGAGGGAGTGGTGAGCTTTGACTACTGCAGTGTTTGCTGTGGTTGTGTTGGTGCTTCCGTCACTTTCATCTTGCACAAGGTGCCTAGGTAGGGAGGAGACAGAGGGAATCTTTTATGTAGCACATGGAGAGCAAGTGAATTTGGTGGAAAACCCTGGGGATTAGGTTTTGTTAGTTAGTTTGCTCACCGAGAGGGCTGAGTGTTTGGTTTATGCAGCTGTAATCTCAGTAGTACAGAAAAAAATTCATTTTCTCTTTGTTGCCAAGACATAGCCTAACTTATTCACAAAGACCCTCTTCAATTAAAGGACTTGGCATTCAAAGCTAGACAAGCATCATTTGGCCATTAATTGCATTGGATGAGGAGGTAAAATATGATCTCATAGTGCTACTGAATTATTTATCATGTTTTTTTGTTTAATCCAATCTCCATGGAGAGCTCTGGTATACTTAATATACCACTACTTCATACATTCCATGATGAAGCGGGATATTAAGGAAGTGAAATAGCCACAATAGCATGCTGGTGAGGTTTTTGTTGTATATAGGGAAATGGAACTACAGGAATGCCCTGAGGGTATAGAAGCTTGAGGATATAAAGTAGGTTCTCAGTGAAAATCAGATTTGACTGACATCTCCTGTGTGAAAACTGAGTGCTTGGTGTTGGAAAATAGAGGTGCACTGGTGGATTTTCAGTCAAAAGGCACCTTGAGTGGAAAGGTTACTTGTTTTGTTTGGTCACATTAAAAGAATCACAGAAGTTACTAATCTCAGAGGTAATGGGCCCACAGAAAATGAAAAAACTATATGAAAACCATGGCCTTTGTGAGATTTTATCTTGCAAAACTATCAAATATTGATCAAGTAAATAGCTTACAATTAGAATGTGCTTTAATAATAATAGTAATTTTAGTCAAGATGAAATAAAATACCTCTAACAGTGATAAATCATCCTGTTACAACCTTGAATCTAGTAGTGTCAGTGGCTTTTTTTGCAAGAGACAACCATGACAAATATATAGCAGCCTGATAGAATGTGGCAAATGAAGACAAAAAGCTGCAACCCCACGGAAAAATTATCTATCAATAACATTTGCCCTCATGAGTGGAAATTAGAAAAACAACTATATGAACTCATTATGTTCTATCAATACAGAGAAAAGAACTGGTACCTTCTTGGGTGCATATATACTTATGTGCAGACAGTATGAACTGTCACAGGAGCTTCTGTAGGGCTGTCTTCTCCTAAAAAAAAAAAAAAAAACAAAACAAAAAAGAAACTAAAAAAAGAAGGAAAAAACCTCCTGGAATTGCCATGCACGCAGTTGAGTAATGGAGTCCTATGCAATCCCACTACTAAGGTTTAGAGTGGGATTCATCTCCAGAGTAAGACATTAACTGAATATGTCAACACATGAACTTGGATAAAATACTACATGTAAGTATCTTATGCTGGAGACAAGTAATAGAATCGTAGAATAATTTAGGTTGCAAAAGACCTTTAGGATCATTGAGTCCAGCCATTAACTCAATGCTGCCAAGTTCACCATTAAACCATGTCCCTAAGTGACACATTTTCACATTTCTTAAAATACCGTTGGGGATGGTGATTGCAACACTTCCCTGGACAACCTCGATGTTCCAATACTTGATAACTCTTTTCCTGAAGAAGTTGTTCCTAATATCCAGTCTAAACCTATCCTGGCATAACTTAAATCCATTTCTTCTCATTCTGTCACTTGTTACCTGGGAGAAGAGAGCGATCCCCACCTCACTACAGCCTCCTTTCAAGTGATTGTAGGGAGCAATAAGGTCACCCCTGACCCACATTTTCTCCAGGCTAAACATCTCTAGTTCCTTCAAGTCACTCCTCACAAGACTTTTGCTCCAGAGCCTTCACCAGCTCTGTTTCCCTTCTCTGGTCACACTCCAGTACCAAAATTCTTTTCATGTGGTGAGGGGTCTAAAACTGAAGACGGGATTTGAGATGTGGCCTCACCAGTGCCAAGTCCAGGGCAACAATCACTGCCCTGGTCCCACTGGCCACACTATTGCTGATACAAGCCAGGATGCCATTGGCATTCTTGGCCACCTGAGCACACACTGGCTCACATTCAGCTGGCTGTTGACCAGGTTCTTTTCCTCTGGGCAGTTTTCCAGCCACTCTTCCCTCAGCCTATGTGAGATTGTTGTGACCCAAGTGCAGGACCTGACACTTGGCCTTGTTGAATCTCATCCCACTGCCCTTGGCCCATGGATCCAGCCTGTCCAGATCCCTCCACAGAGCCTTCCTGCCCTCCAGCAGATTAACATTCCTGCCCAGTTTGGTATTGCCTGCAAGATGACTGAGGGAACACTCCATCTTGTAATCCAGAGCATTGATTAAGGTAGTAAACAGGACTCGCCCCAATACCGAGCCTTGGGGGTCACCACTTGTGTCTGCTGACCTCTGGATTTAACCCCACTGACCACTGCTCTCTGGGCCTGGCCATCCAGCAGCTTTTTACCCAGTGAGCTGGGTAAAACCCCAGCCAAGCCATGAGCAACCAGCTTGTCCAGAGTAATGCTTTGGGAAATGGTGTCAAAGGCTTTTACTAAAGAGCATAAATCACATCCACAGCCTTTCCCTCATCCACTGAGTAAGTTACTTTGCCATAGAAGATGGAGTTAGTCCTGTCCCTTTAGCTCTGATGCAAAGTAATCAAAGCCTGATCCTTGGAGTTACTAAAAAGTGTGAAGTAACAGTTATGATATTTTAGAAAACAGCTGTAGTTGCAGGCTTCTTTGTTAATATACTGATGGAAATTGAGAAGTCATAAAAACAGCACTGTAAAAATATAGCAGGTTATAAAAAAATAACGGGAGCTTTTGTTGAAAACCCCTATTTTCTTAAACAGTGTGAAAAAAATGTTGATGATGGGGAGAATTTTTTCCTTATTGTAGTCTTAACTAATAAAATGCCACAATAATGCTGGGAAATGGAAGATTTTAGCTCCTGTTTTATGAGTCATCTGAGTTTTCAAAGTAATGAGTGCATATTAGCATCTACATTGCTTAGGGCTGGATGGAAGTTTAGATAAGTGACCTTCATATCTTACGATTTAATGCTGATGATTCTCAACTGTACACTCATAGTACCATCTGTAAGAAGACGTAAAGAAAGATCTTTTTGTCCATATGCCCATCCAGGTTAAGGAAAAAGATTTCTACCGTGACTTATCTTGGGCAAGGTAAGTTTCTAGTTTCTTCCTGTGCTTCAGAATTCTTGTTTGCATCATGTTATCCAAGATGCCAAAGTCTCCTCTTATAAGTCTGCAATGACTGCCTCAGTTCCTCTCTGCCTTCTACCCTGCATACTAATTTACCTTTCTGTGAGCAGAGTAAGAAAAACATTAGGAAGAAAGAGAAAAGAAGAAGGGGTAGGATAGAGTTAGGATAGCTCAAATATCCAGTGCTGGAGGGAAAGAAAACCACACTTTCTCTCGCTGAAGAATGAAAAATCACTGATTTCTTTAGGATGGTCTCACTTGCCCATTTGGAAGAAAGGAAACTCTTTTTTGACTGCATCCAAGAGTTCCCTGGGGCTCGTGTGTCCTTGCTCTTCTCTTTGAGTGGTGAAGCCTCAGGGCTTGTGGCAAAAAGTGTCCCATTTCTTGGCCTGGCACCTCTGTGCCTTGGGCTCCCCACCTCAGCCATGTTCAGAACTCAGGAACTGCCCCCTGTTTCTCTGCAAAAAGGCATCATCTGTGTGATTGGCAGAGTCTTGCTTCTCCCCTCGAGTTTTTCAGTTAGGGTTTCCAATTTTTACTTATAACCCAAGTCTCGCTCAACTGGTCCTTTTCCTTTTTCCTGCTGGGAACATACTGGTAGTGTTGACTGTACAAAGAGAAGTGCACTAGCTCATTTCTTCCATAAGTTGCTAAAGGACATTACTGTCTTCCCCCTTCCACGATTTTCCATTTGCAGCATGAATAGAACGGCACCTCGCTTTGCACATATGCACAGATGGTCATAATCTCTCCTGCATCCCATCATTTTGCTCATCATTTTTAATGTCAATTTTACTCTCCTCACTTCAAAACCTCCCAGTTTCCCAGATATATGTATCTCTCTTCCCCCTTTTTTCTACCCGATTTTTAAGGGACTGTCAACATGTACGAACTGACCAACATAAGTGCACAGTAAACCAAGTCATTCTGCAATAACTTCTTGCATGAACAGTCTTCCAGAGAATAATTTACAGAATAATTGTGTTCTTTCCAAAGCTACACACTCAAATCTTGAAGAAAATTCTTTGGCTGGATTTCCAGAATTTGTTTCTGGTTTAATGACAGGGAAACCTAGTAGTGTCTCTGTCAGATGACAGGCATTTCTTATCCTTATGTAGAGCTTATGCAACAGTGTAGAATATGAGTTTCTCTCTGTCAAAAGGATAATCCTGATTATTTCAGATTTTTTCTACTCCTGGTCTAAATGTATGAATTTCTATCTCTCCTTGCTATCATTTAATTTTGTCATTAAACATGTAATAGCCTTCATAAATTTGGAGGTGTTTATCTCTCATAAAAATAACGATTTTGGAAATGCTACAACTCAGTGAAAACAGTGATGTTTTGTTATACTATCACAATTGCATCCTTAAATGATCATAAATTCACTTGGAATTAGCATAATTATTCTATAAATGAAATAAATTCACTATAAAATAAATGTGAAAAAGGTTTAATTTTAGCATAAAGCAGGAAATAGATCCTGGAGCAGAAATGAAAAATTCTTGTTGGTGTGTTAAACAGCAGGAGATAAAGAAATTACTAAAAAATCCAAAATGAATTAATAAAATGAATGACTGTTGGCTGAAATCTTAACTTTATGTGAAGGATTAATGGAAACCATTCTAGCATACCAAGAACATATTAAACACACTACTTTCCCATTAGGATTATTTGGATTTGTTTGATAAAAGTATTTGATTAAGGATTATTTTCTTGTAAGCTGCAAAGGGTGGGCAGCTGAGGCACACATCATCCCTTTAGAAACCATCACACTTTTCCTTCTTGCACAATCCCATGTATTTGTGCATGGGAAATACATGCACAAATGTATTTTGCTGCCCTGCTGGGCTCTCTGTGAAGCTCTTTGGTACCATTCCTGAGGGAATGCAAAGGAGAACATGTATTTCTAATTACCAGGAAAGCGCACTGGTTTCAGGGTCTATCACTGCATCTACATTTACTTTCATCACAGTGCCACAAATCAGTGTTTTGCTCTAACTTCTGAAAATGTGAGAAGCTGGGGCTAAATTTAGTCTACATTTTCTGTTATAAAGTCTGTCATTCTCCTCATGACTTTTAGCATTGTCAGCAATACCTCTATCGACCAAGGCGGCACTTAGCAACAGTACACAGGTTGAGGTCTCCTGCAATAAACATTGTTCTCTGATATCTGCCTGAGGCAGAAAGGCGACTGAGGTGGGTGGGAGGAGGTGGAGGACCAGAACAGAGAGTGAGGAAAGCATAAGGAGGAATATTCTAGTATGAGGAGCTGAAAACACGGGGCGTCTTTTTTTTTTTTTTTTTTTTTTTTTTTTTTTTTTTTGCCTCACAGGCTCAGCTCTCCGAGTGTGGGAATTCAGAGCATTGTCCTGTGAGTGACATGGGTGCTTGGCCAGCCACTCAGACACTGCTGCCATGTGGAGGCCACATGAAGCAGATTCTACTGCCAACCCTGCTCTGGGCATCTGTCCTGAGAGGCAAAGCTCATCCCTCCTGGGGTGGGAGTTGTGTCTCCTCCAAGGGCCATTTCCTCACTGGTTTGCTGATGAAGATTTCTAGCAAAGACATATATTGTGAGGAAAAGATTTGCTGTTGCAGTTGTTTTTTTCAATTTGTAAAAAAATGACAAAATAAAAAAATTAAGATCAACTCTTTTCAGATCACTTGCTGATGTTCATTTGCATTGCATTGCTCTGAAACCAAGAGCAGCTGCACTGCTTACTGTAAGCACATCTGGAAACAGGAGCCATGTACTTTTCCCAGGAAATCATGAAAATAAAACTCAAAGTTTGAAGTTTTCTTATTTATGTTTATTTTTATTTTGTATTACTTTGCTTCTGATTTGAGTCAAATGACTTTACAGCTTTGATATGGATGCACATGGTGTACAAACTGGTTGTCACAGACACTGGATTTAGGTGTCAGCTGGCACTTTCTGAAACAGACAACTTTATGATAGAGCTAAATATCCTTTTTCTTTTAGGTGTTGTGAATGCAGAAAAATAAGTAAATACTTTACAAAATAGTTTGGGTAAAATAGGAAACATATTTATATCAGTGTACTTTTTGTAATAAAATGTGAATAAAATTATAGCTAAGTTGCTTTTGAAGTGATTTTTGGATTCTACTCCTATCTTGACAAGTAAAGATTTGAATATATCTTTTTTTCTTTGTGGTTTGTTTTATATTGGAAAATGTTATTGAAAAATTGGTAAATCTTCATTTTTCACAATTGTGTCTGAGTTTTAGCAAATCCCATTTTAAATTTTGTGGAAAAAACCCCCCAGATCTAGCAGAAGTGACTTAATGTTCCTGACACTTGATTTGCTGCCTTCAGAAATTGAGCAGATTTACAACAGGGGAAAGCCACAGTCATTCCTGACTGTCTGCTCAGCCCACTCTTTTTTGGAGTTTCTTGCCCCTCCTGTTGGATGGCTCAGCTGTTGCTTGGCTCCCTTAGCTTGTGTCCTGCTGTACTGAGGCAATGGGGAATGAGTGCCAGCTCATCTGGTTATGTGGCACAGTGCCACCTGAGGGTCTCTGTCACCCATACAGGGGAGGAGGAGAAGGGGAGCAGAAAGCTGGAAGTGGGAACTGCCAGCATTGTCCCAAGGTGGACAGTCCTCATTTGTCGGTCAAAGCACTCAATCCCAGGGAGCTGGCACAGCTATGATCTGTCTCAGGCAACTCTAATCCAGAAGAAAAATGGTATCTGGAGGTTTTTGTCCTTGAAATTTAGTCAGTGGTAGATGATGGGGATATATTAATTGCTATCGTAATGAGGACAGAGCAGCTAGATGAAATGTATGGAAGGGAAATGTGACAGTGCCTGGGGAGGAGGAATCTCCCTGGCAGAAAGTAGGGTGTGCTTGTATCTGCTTACACTGGATGCCTCTTAGGATCTGGTAAGTGATTTCAGGACGGATCACGCTGGAAGGGGCTGCTTGCTGCAGCTGGGGGCTCTCCATGTCTGCCCCTGGGCTGCTCCTCCAGGTTTCCCTGCAGTGGGAGCTCTCCTTGCCCTTCCCCGTGTGGGCTTGCACTTACCAGGCATGATTTAGTGTGGGTACAGAACTGAGTCAGATTTAATTTGCGAGTTTACTGCCAAACCTGAACCAATTTTTAAGCCAGCTGTACAGCACTCATTTAACAAGAAATGGAAACCATTCAAGGCTCTGTGAATTTGGCATAAATTAACAATTTTGGCTGAGCATTACTATGGGGTTTGGACTAATGCAAATCTAAGGCTCACAGTGAAATTCAGGAGGTTTGAATCCATGCCAAGGGAAAGGTTTGCATAGATCTCTGCAAATTGGAAGTGTCAAGGTTTCAACAGCTCTGCTTGATAAGTAAGAGGAGATTTCCCTCTGAAGTCTGTATCTCTCCTGGAATCCACAATGAATCTGTCATGGTGACATACCACACCTGATAACATATCTTCGTTAAACAGCTTTATTTGAATGGGTTGTTAATGACATAAACAATAGCAATTAGAAGTATTGATATTATATTGACAGGCTGTGAAACAATTTGGTGATTCATTCTTCTAAATTAGCTTTTTTCCTGCTATGCACTGTGAATACTGCTATTGCTGAGAGGAAAACAAAAATAACTTAAAGGAAAAAAAAAGGGAGAACTATCTTGGGGGAACTCTATCTGGGGCAAATATTTGTGTAAGGATTTGATCTGGGTTTTGTACTCTTTGCAAATATGTTATGGATAAAACTGGTCTTCTTTTCTGCATATATTTGTGCATTAATTTCTGTGCAAGTATTTGATAGCTATAATCAGTTACTAAATGAGTTGGATAGTTGTTAGGTGCAATGGTTGTTTGCAGTTTCTCACAATGAATATTTATGATGTGCAAAAGTTTCTATCATATGATATTGGATCTGGCCTTTAGTACGGTAACTGAAACAGAGGAAACAGAGGGGGGAAAACCAACAAAACCCAATAAAATTATGACAAATGCAAACCAAATACTGTTCATATACTAATAGTCATGAGTACAGAGAATTGCAGGTATTTGTGTGTAAATCAGCCACTTAGCAAACATTCAAGTCATCTGAGAATTATTTTTAGATTTTTTTGCTAAAAATGGTACCACCAGTATCAGGAATCACCCATAAAAACCTGTTTAAATTATGAAGAGATGAATACAAATATAAAATCTGTATTATCCAGGTGGTGCTTGCATTGAAGAACTGCAGCTTTGTGTTTTCATACCAATACAAAAAGGTCAACACAAAAAAAAAAAAAAAAAAAAAAAAAAGGAGATTTCAGAGCTGTAGACTCTCACTTTTTAAATTAATATTTCCACTTCATCTGCAAAGACCTTCTCTAACTACTATTGTGTACCACTGGAAAAATACTAGTGCATGGAAGAGAGAATATGGGAGGGAGAAGAATTTATCTTCAGTAAGATTAATGGAGTACAACTCAGCACCATTTTATTGTTCTGTAACCCCAGATTTTAAGACTTGATCTGTGCAACACTCACAAATGGCTGGTTGCTTTATCTTAAATCAAAGTAATTTGTGATACTGTTTTAATATTTATTGCAGTCACATAACCTTATTACCACAGTCCTATCTCTCTCCCTTTCTTGTTATTTTCAGCATGCTTACCTGCAAGGTTGCACTGTAGCTGCTGACCTCCCAGCAAACTGCAAGGCACCAAGGCAGGACACCAGGAAATGCCACATCCTTTCATTCTGACCTGGGCCTCACACCTGCAGTTAGCTTTTGTTACACGTCACAGACATTAATAATCACAATTTAAATAGCTTAAAACTGAGACCTGAACATCTTTGTAAGAATGTTTATCAATCATTAGAGAAATATTCAAGAAAGTGAAGAATTAGCATCCCAGAAGCCATGTAATAAACCCTGTAAGACTAGATATTAGGAAGATTAAGCTGTTCTTTCACTACAGCAGTATATATCTATAATGAGATGCAGTTGCTTCTTGCAAATGTGCCACAGATTAATTAGTTTCAGAATACTGCAGTTTGTTCACAGTACCTTAAAGGCTCTTGAAAAATATTATGCATGATAAGGATGCAAAGTGAGTATACAGCAGGGACACTGTGAAAAGCAAATAAAAGTGGCTTTTCACATTGTTGTATTCTGGGGAGACAATTTCTTTTTAATGAGTCTTCACTCAAAAATCCTGATAGGATGTTTCAGATGTGACCTTCATCTGTAGCTTTTGAATTTGAATAAGCTAAGGAGAATCAACTTGGCAGGATACTTATTTCTCAAAAAAAAAAAAAAAAAAAAAAAGCGCACTGTTTGAAGACCCTGGAGTTAATGCTGTTTTCTTTTCTCCTTCTCCTGCTTTATGTATAACTTTTTAAGTGGTTCCAATGCTTTAAACCAGATGTGCTAGTTCAGAATTATTCAACTATTGTGCAGCTTCAGTTGAAGAGAACATGTGCTGTGTGTGCCTGCATAAGTAAGCTCTGTGCTGTGCCAACACTCTCTCTTTTCTGTTTGTGTGTTTTTCTCCAATCCATCTCCCTCAGGAAAACAGAAGTGCATTGGACTGGGTATGAAACACAGGACAAAAACCCCCAAACCATGCATTATGAATTATGTAAAGGGGAGACATGGTGGTGTAATATAAAGAATTTATCAGCATGAGCATGAGATCCCTGCATTACTCAAGAGAAGCAAAAGCCAAAGCTACATTATGTAGGTCATCCCAACAAGTACCAAATAAACCTTATGTAGAGGCTGTCATTTGTAATGTGGTACACAAAAATTGTTTACATTTATTATTTCTGCTTTTACGTCTATGTAAAGTTTATCTTGTAAAAAGGTTTGTCTCTAGATCCACATAAGCAATGATGTAGATCCAAATAAATCATATGCCATGATGCGGGAGAAACAGAACATTGGAATTCAGAGCCAAAGGAGACAGAAGAACTAGTCAGGAGTGAGGTGGTAAGAAAATGCCCTGCAGAATGACTTGATTTTTGGCTAAGTGTATACGTATATCTCTCAGAAATGTGTAACTGATCCAGAACTGAATGATTCTGTCCTGGAGATGTGTATTACTTCTTTGAGGAATAATAATAATAATAATGTATTTAATTTTCAAGAGTTTTTGTTGTTGAGGTTTTTTTTGTGTTGTTTTTATGGTAGTTGTTGTTGTTGTTGTTGTTTTGTTTTGTTTTGTTTGTTTTATTTATTTATTTTTTTTTTTATGTAGCTGTTTTAACATACTCAGGGCTTTTGTCCTGGAATGATTAACAAGAAGAGTGCAGGGGGTATCAAAAGTGCAAAGTGAAATTATCTTCTGTCTGTCATTCCCATGCGTGCTCATGTGCATGCATGTTCAAACCCTAGTTTTTGTAGGCAATCCTAAATAACTACAAGCTCATTTTCCTTTTCCCTCAGCTATGATATTTATTGGCCTAGAAATTACTCCTAATCATTTTGTTCCTTTAGATGCGCTGTTGTGACAGCACCTTTGGGCTACAACAATCTCACTAACAGCTGACAGCAATGTGTACAGTGTACATGTGGACCTGAAGTGAATGTGTGACTTGAAGTGATGCTATCAAACCCTGGTTAAATCAGTGGATACAGTTTTTCTCATGAAGATTTCTCAGTACTTCACTGGGATGGATTAAAATGTGGATTATTTTCTCCACCCTTGCCAAGGAATTTTCATAAAAGAGATATCAGTGGCTGTGGTGGCCTAGTGTCAGCTCCAGAATTTATGCAGAGAGACACGTCCTTAACTGTATTTGCACAAAGGCACATGGTTAGGGAAACAGACTGGGGGAAATTCAGTGGGGACAAATGCATAGTTAATAACACCTGGAAATGCATTGCCCTGTGAGGAGAGACTGAGGAATGAAGTCTGATTTTTCTTCAGGGACAATTATTTGGAGTCTAACAATAGCCCCCAGCACCTATGGGGATATGACTGAGAAGAGGGAAGTAGAAGGAACATTGACTGAACCAAGAAAGAGAGGTTTAAATGAGATATAAGGAAAAGGCTTTCCCCCATTGGGTCAGCAGGGCAGTTCCCCACCAAGGTTGAGTTATCTCAGCATAACTGACTAAGCACTGGCACAGGGTGTTCAGAGGGGTTGTGCAGCCTCCATCCTTGGAATATTCAAAAGCCTTTTGGGAATAGATCTAGCAATGACTCTGGGAAACCCTGCTTCTGGAAAAGGTTGAACCAGATGGCTTCCAGATGTCCCTTCCAGTCTCAAGTATTCTGTGATTCTCCAATCCTATGAACCTATCTAGGGATCCAATTTTAGGAAAAAAGGTGTAATATTAGAGAGGCATTTATTCTTTTTGTTCTAGATCCTCTAACATAGCCACATCCTTGAAAATGTCAATTTTTCTTCCAAAAATTTCCACATTTGCTCCCAAGTAACTACATTGTAAGACTAGGATTGGTGTTTTCCATCTCGTATAATGTGCATGATGAAGCCACAGTCCTGTTGGCTCTTGCTTTATAATCACAAAAAATGTGTTGCTAAATGCACTCTTGTTGGATGACCTTAATAAGAATTCAGTGCTTTTCTGCCAGTTACTCTATTTACTGTCAGGTCTAGACTCAGGCAGCTCTTTGAATATTGAAGCTAGGGCCATGACACACTCTGAACTTAGGCATCTTGAAGCTTGAAACACAGAATTGCTGAAGGATCCACTCCTGACTTTCCATCAGTTGGATAGTCACTTGGTTAAATAAAAAACCTACTGCATGTGCATGCTTGCTTATATGCATGCACATACATCAGCTATGATTAAGAAGCATTTTAGCAATCTACTTTTGTGTTTCGTGTCAGAATACACTAGATCCTAGCAGATCTTCCAATTGATTTCACCTATCAAATCCAAAATCGTGACTAAAACTTAATAAACTGGCTTTGAAATTTCTCAGCTATTTGCTTTTCAGTGTTATTTTCTTTTGACATTTCTGTGTTTCAGTGAATGCTCTTGTCACAATTTGAGAACTCAATAAAATATAATGCCCCATAAGAATACAGATTATATGATGGCAACATTTATTCCATGAACCCAAGGGGATAATTTGACTTTCATCACTTCTTTCTCTATCAAAATATAGAGCTACCAATAAATGGTATGTAAAGGAGATCAGAGCAAACTGAGGAGCTGAAAGTTAGCAATTTATTAACTTGAGCATGAAAGTACAGAAAATAACTGACTTAAGTTAGCTGGGGAAGAAGTCTTAACCTATTGCATTAAAACATAGTTTGCACTAGTCTAATGAGTTTTCTACCAAATGAGGCATGAAACGTACTGCCAGAATATAAAGTCAGTAAAATAGTCAAGTTACTGGATAATGTCATTATATGTTTTATCTTATCGGGGAGCTGGTACAGAATACATTATCTTTAAATTTACACATCCTGCAAAATGAGAAAAAAGGCCCCTTTTTTAAAATGAATGTGCCATTCAGATAAATTGCTAATAATGAGATATCAAAACCTACTGAAATCCATAAGAAAACATACACATACAGAATTCTTAAGAACACATGAAAAGAATTGTGTAGTAAAGATATCAGTTCAATGTCCTATTTAATGAGACCTATGGAAAAAGGCACACAAAAATAGCAGGTGTTGAATCACACTGAAAATTTTGCTAAAATTGTTCAAATAATTAAGAATTGCAATATAATTAATTTAACATTCGCAGTCTGCTTCAAAAGTTAATCTTGATTATTTTCAGAATGCTGTTTTGTAAATATTTAAAGAAGGTGGACTGCTTTCCTTGATAAGGAATTGTGTTATGTTGCAAGTGGTATTTTTGCATGACTGAAGGAGCTGATGTTTAACATTTTTAAAAAAGGAAAAAAAAATCATCTTGAGTTTTTTGTTCAGCCCTATTCCTTCTACTGTCTCTAAGGAACCTTTTGTAATTGGAAGACAATTGGATGCTTTTGAAATTAATGGAACTTCTATTACTTCTCAAGAGACTGGAATGTGCTCCAATCTCCTCAGATACAAGAGTAGACTGTCTGCTCAAGTATTCCCCCTTTGACTACTCCTGAATTCCATTTTTCAATGATTTCATTACAAACTACACCCAGAAGCTCCCTAGAATTGACTACAAGTCAGTGTAACACATCAGTTTCAGCAGTGTGATGAATTAAATCTTCATTTATCCAAAAAGCCAATAGGCAGCTCTGAATCTTTCCTGCATGGCTGAACACTGCTTTAAGCACAGTCAGAGCTCTGCCTATGTTGTCTGGGCTGGTTCACTTGTATTATTTTGGTGTTATGTGTGGTTAAAACAGTTGTGTTTCCTCTCAACATGCTGTTTAACAGATGACTGTCCATCCACTTCCTCAACTTCCCTATATTTGCCCAGTGATACCTAGATATTGATAGACTCTAAGTTTGTTTTCAAAGTGCCTCAGGTTTCCTTCTAGGTACCTTTAGAAATAGAAAGCTGTTGAACTCTGTGGCCAGCTATAACATTCATTAAAAGTTAATTTCCTGCTTGCCTGGTATTTTCCTGATTTATGTGCTTTTGAAGGCATTTTGATGCCTTCTTGTGCACGGGTAGATTTCCAGTCTTCACATCAGTACTTTAAATTGGAAGTAGGATTGAGAGCCTGTAGTCTGGCCTTACCAATTAGTAATGTTTTTCCCTTCTGAGAGAAAAAAAAATCCTGGATCTTTCAAAGTATGTAATCTGATTTCTGTTACATGGGTGTGCCTTAAAGGAGCACTTCATCTAGAGAGATGTCAATGCAGAAGAGGATGCAGGGACTGGAGCATCTCTTCAGAGGGTGAGGAAGCTGTTGTCTTCTGGGCCATGAGGAGAGAGGAAGTTTATTCAAATTAAATTATCAGGGGCCTGGCAAAATGTCCACTTAAAAAAGAGAAAAGGGGAAAACACATTCTCATGAATCTTTAATTTTAAATCTTTAATTTTAAAATTAAATTTTGTCAGTGCTTTAACCCTATCTTGTTTGGCCACAGCTTCCAAATCAGCTACTCTATTACTGGAAAGAGTAGTGTCTTCATTTCAAACCTAATTCTCCTAATGTGCAGTCAAGACAGGCAGTGCCAGTGTTGTGTCTGCCTGCCCTGTGTACATGCTTGTTTTAACTGTGCAGCTGATGCCAGTGCTAAAGAGAAATACACCCTCACTTGACACCACTTAAAAAACCGATCAAGTCTGCATTTTTTTCTGACCAAACAATGTGTACCTTAACATAAAACCCTGATGATGGTAATAGTTTTTATTGGCAAGCTATTTTACTTTAAAATGGTCCAGAGTCAATTGCACCATAGGCTGCCAAATACTTTTTAAAATCTTGGACATTTGTGGAATGTGGCTTTTGCTATTGGACAGTGTCTCCTTATTTTTAGAACAAAAATGTGATTAACACATCATCTTTTGTGTCTAAATCCAGTCTGCTCTTCTCTTAGGTTTGCCTCAAGTATTTTGTTCTGTTAATGAACTAGCTGCAAAATGCTTTGTCACTGAAAAAAGAGTAACAGCTCACCAAACACAGGCATCCCTGAATGCATGTTTCTTTGGTCTTCTTTTTCTGTCTTCCCTCAAGTAGTAAATATAGTGATAGGACAAGGGGGAATGGTGTAAAATAGATGACAGTAGGTTTAGATTGGATATTAGGAAAAAATTCTTCCTTGTGTGACAATGGAACAGGTTACCCTGTTGTGGCCAAGACCAGAATGAATGCTTCAACCTGGTCTAGTGAAAAGTGTCCCTATGCAAGGCAGGGGTGTTGGAACTGATGATCTTTAAGGCTCTTCCAACCCAAAAAATTTTATGATTCTATGAATATTTCTGGTCTCCTCTAGTGCCAGAGTTTCTCTTTTCTCTGACCTTCTGGAGATGATGCAGATGTCCATCCAATACACAGAGGATCTATGTGGCTCTGGGAGAAACCACACTGCAACTTCTCACATACCTTAGTTCCACGAGGGAACCTGTAGGAACAAGCCAGTGCTCCCTGAGCATGATGATTTCATGGTTTTGGTCTTGGGGTTTCTATAAAAGACCTTACAACTGTGTAGAAGAGTACTGTCAATGCTATGACTCTCTGAACCTCCAGTTCTGATGGTATCATCATAGCTGACTGCTGATATGTAGCAATGCAGATTCATATTTTTAATTTCTTTAGTTTAAATTACAGCTAAAAACAGCTGACTGTCTCCTGGTGTGAATGAAGTCTCTCTGCTTTGGAAGTCCTCAAGAAGCATCTTGTCACAGCATCTCAACTGCTTGAGCATGCACGATTTTAATTTGGGAACTGCCCTTCACTGAATCTAAAGAGTCCTGAAGTTTGGTCTGGTTTTTCCACCCTCTGTTACTGCAGACATTGTTTCTGAGACACAGAAAGCTATTTTCATAATTTATTTTGTATTTTTTGTAAAACTTCTTCACTCTGAGCTTTTTCAGAGCCTTCTTCAGCTTTTGTCATTACTACTGGGACAAAGTTTATTGATTTTACGCACAATATGCAAGGGCAGTTATCTTGTGCTCTTCCTTTTATCGAAGTCTTATGATGCTCATCTCTCAACCCTGAATTCTTCCTGTGCAAATGCAGTCTTTCAGACAGAATTCTTCTCTATGCTGGAAAAGAGACATGGCAACAAGTTCTAGGCTCAGCAGACTATTAACATGCGGAGGAAATGTCCCAAAATGTTGGTGGTGCTGCGCAACTGGGGCTAAATCTCTTGTTCTGCAGCTTCTTCCATCTGTGTTCCCCCATGGAGACATGAAAAGAGGTAACCCTGCTGTTTACCAGAACAATTTTTTCTCAGGTACAAGTGTTCAGAGAGATGAAAGGAGGTGTCTCCCCATATAACCAGCTGCTGGGGAATCTGACTCAGTGGGTTAAAGAACAGTATCAAACACAAAGCTTCCTTAGCTCTCTGCGTTGCAGCAAGACTTTCTCTTCCACTAGCCAAAAACCTCAGGGAACTATTCCCGATAGGCCCTTCTACAGCTTTTTCTTCCCTCACCTCAGAAGGCGCTCCACAACAATTTAGGAGGGACTTAATACACTTGTTATTTGAATCCTGACAACTATTAAAATGTGGAATGTAAACTGAAAACTCTGAGTGTACTTTGTCCTTCCACTAAAATAATATTTTCAGTTGTGGGAAGATGATTTTTTTGAAATTAGCTCCTCCAGCAGAATTCCTTATTTTTTTCCATGCTGGTGTCTTAGATGGTAGGTAATATTGGTGCACTTTTCTTGCAAAAATGTTCAAGATTAGTTAAGCTGGTGCTGGTGCAGGTTAATAGATTTCAAACACAAAGTAGCAAACTGAAAGAGCCTTCAGGCTTTTTCTGCATGACGGTTTATAACAACACCTCTTTTTCACAAAAGCTTGTTTTAAAAGATAACTTTTTTTTTTCTAGTCAGCAAAATGTGAATTACACTAGGTAATAACAATAATTGTAAAAAATGTTTCTTCATTTGGCACTGTTTAGCACATTCTAATGAATTGTGGTAATAAAGGCATCTTTCTTGTGCTTTATAGTATATGAAACTAATGCCTTGAAGGGACAATACAAAGGGATACAAAAGCTGGTTGCAAGCAGTATCTTCTGTAAATGCTTTTAAGGTAATTACAGAGAAGGCCATAAGGAATTCTAATCAAAAAGATAGATACTATGCTTTTATTCTTAGGTCAAATTAAGACATGTTTAGGTTCTAAATAACTATAAGCATTTTAAAGGAAATATTTGTTACTGGTGAAAGGTTGAACTTCTAATGGGACCAATCTCTCCTCCTCTAAAGGAGATTTGCCTCTGAAGTCAAATGTAGTTAACAGTTAATGAGAACTCAGAGAAGATGACAAAAACACAGGTTGTAATATTTTTTTACTCTTGTGCTGTGTATTGTAGTGGGAAATGGTAATTGGTGAGGAGTAATCAACATTTGTCTCTGCAGGATGAAAGGACAGTAAAAGCATAATGGGAGAGGAGAAGCAAAAGGATAGGGGCAGGATCTCACTCTATTTCTTTGCTATTATTTTAACAGTAAATGCTATTACATGAAGTACTAAAATACATCTGTAGTCAAAAATGTAAGAATACAGAACTTGCTTGCTTATAAAGTTCTGTGCATTGCATAGTTAAAAATTACTGCAAGTATTCTGAGTGTCTCAAAGTTATTCCCAGTGATTTTTTTAAAGATACTTCCAGTCTCAGAGTATGCCCAATGGATATGCATGCTCATAATATATCATCAATAGGATATTGCTCAGTGAACAAAATAGAGTAATGTTATTCCTTCCCAAATAAGAAAACAGAAATATGGAAATTGCCTTAGGGGATCAGACCATCAGTCCAGTATTTTGTCTAGCCGTTGTCAGTGATATTTGATTAAATGCCTAATCCTCCCTCCACCACCAACAATGAAACAAAACCTCAAAGAAAAGCTTGACTCTGCATACCTTTTTTTATAACAGCCATTACACAGAAATTGCCCTAAAATATGTATAATATAGGTATTATACTCATGCCACTGTCAGGAAATCCTACAGAGGAGTTAAGAGATGATCTTTTGGAGGGTGATTTGATTCAGTCGTGAAACAGAAGCAATAAACTGAGACAGCAGTGGATGCTGGAGTTGCCTCCCAGCTGTGGAGTGGGATGTGTGGCCGCCAGGAGAAGTAGGAGCAAGGAATGTGGGGCAAGCAGCCTGCATTACTCTCAAATTACTCCTGTATTATGATTGATTTGTTTTGAAGAAGTGTTTTGGGAAGCTGTTCTGAGGAATAATGCTCACACAGTGACCACTGGTTCATTATGACTCATTTAACACTGGGCTTCAAACTCATGAAGACCTACAAAAATGCAGGTTACTTTGAGTTAGGATGTGATATTTGCATTACAGGTATATTATTCATCTTCAGAGAAGTCCCTGACAACTCTGAAGTATATTGCTATATATTAATGAAGAGCAAAGAAGTAGAATTTATTGAGCATCCCACTTTCCTGAGTTTGAACATTTAACCTTTTCCTTTACTCAAGGTCATTTCCATTACTGGAATTTTAGTTTAATGAGAACTTGACTCTGTCCACTGAAAATTCTATATTTTGTAATTAAATCATCAGCAGGCCCCATGCTGATTTGGTACATTTGGCAAGGAATATTGATGTGGATTTCTTACTGCAACAGCATGCATGTGTATAAAGTTCAGCAACATGAGTTCTTTGTCTCTGAACATTGTACAATCAATATTCTATTACTGCAGTGTGAGCTCTGCTGCATTGTAGCTAAATTAGTGCATAAGACTCAAGAATGCACTGATGGAAAGAATTCTAATTTCTGGATATAAAATGTGTGTAAGCTGTTTGTTTCAGCTGTAACAGCTCTGTTCCAGTATCTGTTCCTTCAGGTACTATTTATGCAATTTAATTGAACAGGAATTTTGGAAGTTTTAATTTATTTTCCTCATGATTTTCTCCAGGAATGATTTCAAAGACACATCATACACTTTTTGATGGTTTTGTTCACATCCTTTCTGTTTGTTTTGCTTTGTGTGATGAAGATGTCTGTGGCATCGGGACATCCATTATGCTGGCCTTGCTACAGACTGCAATGATAATAAAATCAAACAAACCCAAACCAAGAGGGTTAAAGACAAGAAGGATAAGCTGCTCCCCAATAAAAAGGGAAGGGTGTAAAGCTCAAAGACTGACATTATTTAGGCAGCAGGCACTGCTGTATATTGCCACCACAGACAAGCCAGGGTAGGTTTCCTATAAATCCAACCTCAGCAGCTGCCTGCAGGAGCAGAGTGCTGAAGGCAGCAACTTCTGTCCTTGCTTCTTTCCTTGCCTTAGGAGACTTCAGCTGCTGTTATTGCTGGCACTGCTGGGATGGTGAGAGTGAGAGGTTCCTGCAGATTGCCCTGCTACCTCACTCCCTTTACTGCCTCTTGCTTCCAACAGGGGCCATGGCAACCACTGCCCAGACCCCCATGGAGATGTGCAAGGGGACACCCAACGAAAAAGGTGGAGGGGGAGGTGGATGAACAACTATTAGTGGGACCAGGAGAGAAGCTTCTGTGGGAGCAGGAAGATGGAGAGTCATTTAGACATGACTGGATTTCAGTCTGGGAAAGTTCCTCCTGGGGAGGGAAGAGGAAGGTCTATTGAAGTGAATTGGAAGTGGGAAATGCAGAGAGAGAAAAAGAAAAGTCTTCCCCTGCTGCCCCTGGGACTTGTCAGAATTATCATGACTTGTTTTGTTCAGAGTCTCTAAAGTCTCTTATCCATGTAACTCATTCTGCCCAACTCATTCTGCCAATGCTGTGCTGGATGGTTTCACTGATGACAGAACCCGTAAGTTGTAAGGTTGAGTACCTTGAAAGGCCGCAGAGTCCAATCACATGCCCAAAGGCAGGATCAGCCACAGCTGTACAGCTCCCAGCAGGAGCTTGTCTAACTAATGCATAGAGCCTCCAACAGGAAGATAAGATATGGTCCTCCCTTATGCTGTACTTGTGTTTTTCTGTACTATCACATTTCAACAGAAGCATTCATCTATGATGACAGTGGGTGGTCATGCTTCTAGGTCATATCTGCCTTTGGTTTTTACATGCTGCTTGCCTTTCTTTGTGACTTCGTGACATTGCTCATGCAAGTTCAGATGGTAATTCATAATGCCAAATCCTTTTCTCCATGTTGACTGCTGCACTGGTTATTGTAAACTCCGTATTTATGTAGTGGATTATTCCTACTTAAGCACAGACCTTTATTTATTTGTCCTGACTGCAGTACGTCTTTTTTCTTCATGACCATTTTTTGTATTAGGTAAGAGGCTTTAGATTAGAATTCTAAACCTGTCCCCTGGTGTTTACAACCCTTCCTGCAGCATGCCCAGTATGTATTCCTTGATCCAAACCATTGATGCAAGCAAGAAGTTGTGCAAACACAATCCAGCAGACACACCTCTGTGGTGTGGCAGTGCACCTTTAAATTTGCACATGCTTGTGAAAGCCATGCTTGTGAGAGTGCCCAAAGCTGTACTGAAATCAAAGTATTTCAAAGGTAGTGCTTGTTGTCCTGTCTGTGAGATCTGTTACTCCATCACAGGTGGAGATGAGATTTCCTTGCCTTGGTTTGCTCTTGATTGCTACTTATTTCATTGTCATTTTCAAGGAGCTTACACACTGATTATTTTCTTCAGTTTTTATCCTAAGAAAGAAGAATTCCAGCATTGCGTTTGCCTTATTTTCTGGAATATCTCTCCATCCTTTGTGAATTCTCAGTGACAACTTAGAATGGTTCTGAGGTTGTCCGTGTACTTGTTTATTACACATGAGAGTGAAACTCATTAGGCCAAACTAATGTGAAAACTTATAAGCCAGTTTAAAAAAGTATTTTCTAGTCTTGTCTTCCCCTGCTGCATCTGACTTTTTATTCCTTTCTCACTAACTGCCTCACTTATTCCTTTCATTATACTAACTGCCTGATAAGGAATGGCATTTTTTTCTTTCTTGACATCATTGGACTAAAAGTACCTAAGAGATACAGAGCAGGAAACCTTTCCTCGGTTTTCCATTTCAATATGCATGTTTTCTCTTGCTTGTGATATCTAATTTTCAGCCACGATCTTTGGATCTTTTCCTTTTGTCTGTGTAAGCTCTTTCAAATTCTGTTGTATCACTTCTGCCTAATATACAGTTTCCATGTGATTTGATCTTTAGATCACTGAAGGACTGATCATTCATCCACCTATGCTTTTTTGGTTTCTTCTATTTTCTGCATTAAGATAGTTCTTATTTCTTTAAGGGATTCTAGATTTATTGGATCTTAGCTACCAGTTTTCAGAATTTCTTAAAATTTTCCCTGTACAAGTTTGTTGTCCTTAATTAAATGGACAGTTATGCTTATTTTGTATATGCTGTCACTCTGCATTTCAAATGCAAGTTAACATCTACTGTTCTTTTTTCCTGTGCATATCTGTAGAAGATTGTCCTGGGTTGACTATATGATGCTTTTATCCCCCACTGGCAGCTCCACCTGAGGCCCCTTGGCCGGGCCTGGGCCACGGCATTTCCAGCACCAGAGAGACTGAACAAAAACTGAGTGAGCCGAGCTGCAACCCGGGGAGGGGACTGTTCTGAGTTTTTCTTTTGGAGCAGTGAGAAGTTTTATTGTTTAATATTGTTTGGGTTCTATTGTTTAATAAACAGGTTTCTTTCCACTTTTTCTCCAAGGAGATATTTTCTCCCAAACCGGTTGGGGGGCAGAGGGCAATTGATCTGCTTTCGTAGTGAAGCCCCTTTGGAGGTTATCTCCCAAACTTGCCCTAAACCAGGACAAAGATGTACCTAGAATAATTTAATTGTTTGGGTCGGAAGGCACCTTTAAAGCTCATCTAGTCCAACCTCTCCTGCAATCAGCAGAGACAGCTTCAACTAGATCAGGTTGCTCAGAATTTTGTCCAACCTAGTTTTGTATCATAAAATATTTTTTAAATGCTGATTTTTTTTTCAAGTAACACATAATTACAAGTAGTTAAAAACCCAGGAGAAGTATTAAAAGGGTTTTTTTTCAGCACTTGTTTAATATAATCTCTCTGAATAAGTTGATTTCACTCCTCCTGTGCTCATGCTGCAGATAATGCCTTTCTACCATACCATCACTTATTTATTTTTATCAATTCACTCATTTCACAGAATTACTGGGTGAGAGAAAAATACCTATTTGCAATCTAATCAAGCAAACAAATATAATTATAGCTATCTGGTGTTTTCTTACTTGCAGTTGTCTTATCTGTCTTTGCCTTGATTGTTTTCTTGTTTGCTAATCATAAATTCAGGAAAGTGAAATTGTTTTCTTGTTTGCTAATCTTAAATTCAGAAACGGGCTGGAACCCCCTCTTCCCAACATGTGCTAGAATAAACACTTCAATTAAAAAATTATGGCAACAGGAGGATCAATCCAAAAAACCTCATAGTTATTAGCTGGGCACAATCTTTACATTATATATCTGCACGATCTGCCACAGGGCACAGGCACTGGCTCATCCACAAGAGCCATTACAGTGAAGTTGATGGTTTAATGTAGGTTTAAAACAGTGGTCAATGAGCAGGCTGGTAGTTTTTCAAAAATCTTCCCAGGGACCCTATGGCTACTTCCAGTGCATTTAATCACACAGAGGACTGTTCTCAGTATCTCACAGCATGGGTCTTCTTATAATTAATCTTACTTCTGCTCCAGAATGAGTTCAGTCTGCTCAAAGTCTCTATTTGGACAAGTCCCAAGTGTGTGCTATCCTCCAAATCATGTGTGTGCATTACCTAGGAGAGTAGTGGCATGTAACAGAGTGATGCCATGGTCACTCAAATAGTTAAAAAAACCAGATAACCAGATATATGGTCACGGAAACTAAGTCTATACCCACTGGTTATTCACATGTATAAATCCAGAAAAGGTACCTCATCAAGATGCTGTTCAGTGACATCCTTGCTGAATGGGAAAGCTGCTTTAATTGCTATATATGAAAACTTAATCTTGAATTACTTTTAAAGCTCCAGTTTTCCAAAAGTTTTACCTAACACATAATGATTTTGTTAATCATGATGTGATTTTGACAATGGTTTTCCTAAATGAGTGAATAATTTAATGACAAGTCTCTATTTTTGTAATAAAACTCAATAGTAAAAAATGTTTTTATTTTATCACATTGAACAAATAAGTGTTCAAAGTACAATTTATGTTTAGAACAACAGCTGAATATCAATACAAAACTAGGGAGAGCTGTCAGTTTCTTCTCAGAAAGTGCTTTAAATAAGAATAGAAAAAAAAAAAAGTAGATGGTTCCGTGTATTCAGGGCAGTGAAACAAAACATGACTTATTAGATTTTGGATTTTTAGCTCTTTAACCTTCATGATTCAACTCTCAGATTTTGGATATGAAAGCTTATTTGTAAAATTACATGAACAGACATGGTATTTTTCTGGATTTTTTTACACACTTATATAGGATTTCATAACCTTACTTTGGAAAAAAGCATGTTTTTGTCATGACACCACTAGGAAGGGCTATTTTTTGGATGCAGGAGTTCCTAGAAGATGCGAACTAATACTATACATTACCTGGAGTAGTTTTCTGTTCTTATCAGATGTTTTGATTATGTGGAACTTTGTTTAAAGTCCAGCAATATTGATGGAAATGAGTGCAAGCCTAAAATGAAGCACTAGCTATCACAACATGTAGGGAAAGAACACAAAGAGCTTTTAGTTAGAAAAGAAAGGACTAGTCAGTCAAGGCAGGAGAGATGTAACAAAGTTTCTAAAATATGACAAGTAGCAGAAGCGCAGTAGTTTTGCGGAAGAAATTGTTACACAAGCTCCTGTTTTAGGGAAAAAAAACCTGATGTTGCTATTAGGGAATATTATTAATATAGATCACATATATTATTGGCTATCAGACATCTAACTTTTATACTATCGGCTATTCAGGCTCACCCAATTCTAACCTGGTAGTGAAAATATTATAAAAGTTATGTACACTTTTATAGACACATATTTAATAAATGTTTCTGGATATACCACATCTGGGGACTGTGCCTCATATGTTGCAACAACAACTTTTCCTGTTTTGGTTCTTTCTCTTGTGATGTGTCAAGCCAACCCATTAGTTTAGATCAAAAAAGTTCATTCCTGTTTGGTCCTGTTCAGCTTTTTCTCCTGGCAATGAGACATGGGAGCCTGCCTTGTTCTGCTAGTGAGATTAGCCTTGATCATCTGCTCTCCTGCATCCCCCTGGATGAGGACCCCTGTGTACAGTGTGTTGCACTGAGTGCTTAAAGAAGAAAATTCACATTGTGGTTTCATTTTTCCAATGCCATATTCTCCTTTGTCTGTGACTGAGAGTCTTGTTTTTGTCACCTGGTTATGCCTGGGGGTGTTAGAAATTATGATTGTTTGCTAAGGCTAAAGCTATGTGATACAGCTTGAGCCAGTTTGGTGGTTTAGGGATGCCTCCAGGGCAGTTTGATCCCATCACTCTCTGTCCCATTTCCCTCCTGTTTTACCTACAATTCTTTGCTTTGTGACCCTGACCTCTCTGTTGAGCTGACTATGTGCTTCCTGTGATCTTGCTCCAAGCCAGGGCAAACTTCTCAATTAGTAAAAAAACAATCTAGTGAGAAAAAGCATTTCTTTTCTGCTGTGTTAGTGAGTTGGTTATTGCTTTTTTTAAGGTGTGCTATAGAGGTATAATGCTGGGGGCAGGAAAAAATTATGTAGGCAGAAATGTGTGTTTGCACAGGGACTTGTACTTCTTTCTGATAACAGAAAATGTCATCTGCATCACATAACTCCAAACTCAGAACTGATTCAGGCACACACACAGTTTACCTAAGGGTAAGATATTACAGTGCACCAGCTGAATTGTGGTAAGGTACAATAAACTCAGCCACAGATGAGGCTTCTGTACTAGCTCCAGTTTTTTGAATAATAACTCTCTGATAAACACAACTCTTGAACTTCAGCTAAATTCCCTTGTTCAGTAGGTTTTTTGGAGTTGTAACCTTCAATCATCAGAAAAATCAATGGATGAATTCTAGTCTGTGTAATTGTGCTAACAGCCTTGTGCTTTAAATAAAAAGCCCCTCATGCTTAGGCAGGTAAAATTTGCCACTGGAGACATTAACATTATTCTATTGATTAGAGAAAGACCTTTGACTTTCCAATCTAGAGCGCTGCAGGAAGGGCAAACTGGTTGCCTAAGGCTGGGTGATTGGAACCTACTCAGTGAGTGTTCAAATGAAGATAGTTCACAGGAATGGATGAAGGTTGACTTTGGGAAGGTATCTTGAGGTTGCTCAGTCCAAAATTGCTGCTCAGGGCAGGGTCACCTAGAGCAGGTCAGGGCTGTCTATACTCAGATTTTGAATATTTCCAAGGATTGTGACTCTGTGACCTCTCTGGATAATCTGGTTCAATCACTCTTACAATTAAGAAATTATTCTTATTTTTAAACAGACTTTCTTGTTTTTCATTGTGTACCCACTGACTCATGTCTTTTCATGGGGCACTAATGAAAAGAGTCTGGTTCTGTTTCCTTTACAACTCCCCATCAGGTATTTATAGACTTAATTCATAAGATCCTTCTGAGCCTTCTCTCCTCCAGTCTAAACAGTCCCAGTTCTCTCAGTCTCTCCTTGTATTACAGGTGCTCCAGCAGTTTAGTCACTTCTTTGCCCTTCACTGGACTCACTCCAGTATGTCCACGTCTTCCTCGTGCTGGCAAGCCCAGAAGAGGACCCAGCACTCCAGAAGTGTCTCACCAGTGTTGAGTAGAGGGGAAGGATCACCTCCCACAATCATCAGGTGCTTTTTCTCATGCAGCCTTGTGAGGATGTTGGCTTTTTTTGTTGTAAGGGCACTTTGCTAGATCCTGCTCAGCTTGTTCACCAAGACCTTAAGGTCACCAAGGTCACCAAGACCTTGTTCACCAAGGTCCTTCTCTGTACAGCTGCTTTCCAGTCATTTGGTCCCCAGCATGTTTTACATGGTTTACAGAGTCCAGGCAGTTATCATCCATAAACTCCAGAAACCTCCTGGGTTGTCTTTCTTCTCTACCATCCCTCCAGCAGATGTTGGGGTGGTTCAAGTACCCTATGAGCACAAAGGCCTGTGAGAGTGAGATTGCTTCCAATACCTTGAAGAAGTCATCATCTACTAATTGTTTTATGAGTAGGTGGTTTGTACCACACCATCAACAACTTAGTTTAGAAAATAATTTAAACTCAGGTAATCTCACTGTGGTATGGAAATACCTTAGATGCATCCAGAAAGGAGCATCCTCTTGCTAATAATAAAAAAAAAATATAAAACAAAAACTGAAGAATGAAATATGAATACCAAGATTGGGTAAAAGTCTCCTAAGAAATCACCTGATTTATGTGCATTATTTCAAATATATGTATATATTCTTAGTATATCCTAACTGCATCGTTGACTAACAATTTAAAAGAAAAGTTTCCAGGGAAAGGAATCTGTCTTCCTTTGGGTTTGTATGGGAATTGCATTGATGATTCAATCTATTAGCAACTGCTCAGTTAGCTCAGCAAAAATATGATTGAATATGTGGAGTAACTGTGTATAAACTCTACTTGTCCTTGAATTTTTCTTATTTAAATATTCTGTGTATGGACGACAGTCTACAGAGGACAATGCAAACACAAATGCAATGCATAAACAGTGTGATACAACAGAAATGAAAGGCAGGGACCTAGGATTAGAACCATCAAATCTGATAGAAGGTGGTAAGCAATATAACACAGGACAATAAGATTAGGATGATGAAATATTGTACTATGAAGGTAAAATGGTTTGATAGGTGGGATGGGTTAACAAGGCAAGCTTTTGTAATTGCACAACTAAAATATTAGGACAGAGCATTCTGTCTATTCTTCTATCCATAATAGATAGAAGAAAGCAGGATGACAGTGAGTCAAAAATCCTAGGAATGAGGCTTTTAATTCTTCACTGTGGCACTAATAATCCCTGAGATCCATGCAGTTACAAAAATTTTAGCTCTAATTGCTTGGTTTGTATGGCTTTCTTTCATCTTACTTTCAGAACAACAATATTATATCAAACTGGGAGCTCAGTGCCATGAGAGGTTGGCTGAGACAGACCTAATTGCGCTGGTTTAAAACAACAGTGCTGCCAAGCCCTTAACTCTGAGAACTGTTCCTCACCTCTCTGAGGCCTGTAGGACCTGGTGGTCCTATGTAGGACCACCAAATGTAGGTAAAAGCAGTTGTTCTGTGTCTGACTAGAGGTCTGGCTGTCTCCACCTCCTGCTCTTGGCAGTAGCCAAATGACAGGATGGATATGTGACAGTACCTGATGTCACTGTTCGCATCCCAGGCGGGACAAGTTTGCACTGGTCAAGTTCAGTTGCAGCCAGGAGGGAAGGCACTGGGCTCCTTCATTTCCTTCCATGGGCAGGGACATGTCAAGGAGGAGCAAGAAATGCAGGGGAATAAGTTGTTTAAAATACATAAGCTTTAGTTTAAAAACAATTATTACAAACAAGTCTCCCTAAGGAGGGCAGATTATGAAAGAAGATATTACTGCGAAAGAACTACTATGAGTGACATCCTGTAACCTCAAAAGTCACTGACAAATGGCAATCTCTTTGCCTAAAAACCTATAAAGTGCACATTATGTGTGGTTAATAACCTGCTTCTGAAAACAAGCAGGGAAAGATTTTAAGTTCCCAATTCCTTTCATATAATTCAAGGAAACTAATTTTCTTAGGTATGCAAGTTTGTGGGATTGAAGCCCAGCTGTTTATTACATGGGATGTGTTTATAACAGTAGAATTGGGCATTTACCTTTATACTTGCATCAGTTTCTGTCATGGATGTGTAGGAGAACTGTGTGTCTCTAAAATCAGAAGTGGTGTGAATACCATGATACTGTACAACAATGAAAAAGGCTGCTTAGGAGTTGAGTAGGAGTTGAGTTTGCCTGTTTCCCGGCAAACATGCAGGTTTGGTAAAATTTACATGTCAAAAACACTGAAAGTTCACTTTGGAAAAACACTTAAAGAATATGAATATTTTCCAGCCACCTAAGTGGATCCAAATTCTTGTGAGCTTCTGTTTCCAGAAGTGGTGAGCATACCATTAGGACCAGCTTTTCCTTTATTTTGGCTCTGATCTTGTGTATTTTTCCAATACCAGAAAATACTGGAAATCAAATGGAAGTTGAAAACTGAAGGCAGGAGCTTTTTGAATAGTAGGACTGAAACCCAAAGCTCTTTTTCAGTTTTGAATGAAAACTTCAGCTTGACATTTTGCATGCTCTCAGTTTCTATCTCCCTTTCCTATGCTGTCACACTGTATTGCTATCATTTTGAAATTAGGGAAGATTTATAACGAAGTAGTTCGTGGGTTTTGGGGCTGGGAAACATTTTCTCACATGGTAAGAAAAATTGAGAGCTGAGGAGGTGGAGGGTGGAAGCACTGTTTCTGATAGCAACTGGAAAGAGATATTAGTATATATGGGGAAATTCTCTAGGAAAGAAATTATAAAATCCAATGTATGGTAATGAATTTTGTGATCATTATATGCTTATTTGGAAATAACCAAGTACTGATTATGCAAGTTCTTTATTTCTGTTTAGATAATACTTCTCAGTGAAAGTACAGGGAATAGTTTAAAAAAATAAGTAGCTGGTTGTGATTTAGACATGGTATCGAGTCCCTCCATGCTGCCTGCTTCCGGGAATGTCAGTTGTCACCGGAATTAGTGAACATGAAGCAGAAGGACATTCTGGTCTGTAATTTTGTGACAGAGACAGTGTTTCACAGCAGACCCTCATGCCTACAGTGTCATGCCCAGAGCAGCTGGACACCCACATTGCTAGCTGAGTTGCCTTGGCATTGCCCAACCAGTTAATAAGTTTTAACCTTGTTTTTGTGTACTTAAATTAGGACCACCTGCAACATTACCAGATTTTTCTCCAGGATAAGCCTATAGCATAGCAGGAAAAACCTGAGCAGTGCCATCTGTGACTTGGTGTCTGCATGACTATAGCACTATCCACGAATTTAGAGGATGTGGCAACAGGAAAAATGGCAGAGGCTGTGTGTTAACATAAGCAAATAATGATTGCAGATACAACTCATGTGCATGGCACAAAGGCTAAGCATTTCATACAAGTAGGGATCTGCTGAAGTATTTTATCTGCCTTTCTTTGGCATATAAGTAACAATTTCTCTCTTCTGTGATTTCCAAATGAGGTCTTACCCAGCACCAGGGAAAGGTTTGCTTTTATAATCACACTGACAAAATACACAAATGTAGGTGCAGATTTATCAGAAAACGAAGATTTGCTTATACTGTGTATACGAATCCCCTGAAGAAAATAACACTGGCAATCTATCCTATATCCATGTTTTGATTACTATTATTAAACCTGTGCTTGGGTTTTTTGGCATAAGAATGAGCACAAAATAATGAAGCTTTAGCTAATAATCTATACTGACATTTAAGTTTTGCCTTGGAGGAAAGTACCTCCTTGCCCTCCCACCTTGACTTCTTAATATGAATTTCTTAGAAATGTAGAGAGAGCTTCCACTGTTTTCTTAACACTTTATTATTAGCGATGGGTGTTGATTTTCCTTATTTTAACCTTCAGTCAATGGGAAGAGAACAGAAGTTGTGTCTATACGAACAGGGACAGAAAGGAGGCATAGTGTTGCCTTATTCCTTTGTACTATCAGTCTAACATTTTCTCTCTTCTAACTGCTTGTATCAGCTGTGATCAGGAGCAGAAAAAAGATTATTTCAATGTTTGTGAAGCAGAAGTAGAGGAGGTATATTTAAAGCAGAAATATTTCAGGATAAAGAAAAAGAAGCTTAAAGATACTTACTTTAACCTGTCAGTGACTTCTACTTGAATAACTTCTCAGCCTTTTGCTACCAAGTTTATATGTAGCCCAAGATACACCTATTACCTTGAAATGAACTAGTCATTTATTTTTTGAATAGTGCTTGTTATAGTGCTTCTAGGATTTTACAATAAGGATGGTAGAGAAAGCAGAAGGACTTAATCTAGCAAAATCAGAACATCATGTTCTCATGTCCTTTAAGATCAAACATAGATTAGTCTCCTGCATTTGCTTCACCCTTCTATGTAAATATGTAAAAACACAGACTGGATTATTAAGTTTACCTTGTTCAGTCACTCTGGTGACACTGATCCATATGTCAACTTCCTAGAGATCAGTAAAAGATAAGATTAGTAGGGAAATTTTTATTTACCCTTATCAAAGGGTCAGCACTTTGATAAACAACCAAAGCTAAAGGAAGTCCATTGAGGTGAAATTGCTTAAAACAGACATGTCAAGTAGCCATTTAAATTTCAGGTCTTGGCTTTAGAGAGCAAATAGGCAGAGAGGAAAAATGAGCCAGGCAATACAGATATTCCAGTGGATAAGACCATTTATGAGGCTTTTCCTGAAGTCTCCAACTACTGTGATTCTTCTCTGTCCTTCAGCCGACATTTTGCATCTGGGCTTTTTATTCACTTGGACAGCAGCTCACACAAGACAGGTTTATCTCCTACCCTTATTGACAGTCCTCTCTAAAGTATTGTGCTACTGCTATTACATCATGAGTTTTGCTCATGCATAGCCTTCTAGAGAAGCAGGAGTTGCAGGGATAATACCCATGACTGCAACAGCTGTGGGAGCAATTAGAGCAGTAGATACATCCCTGAAATTAAGGGGAGCCACAGGGCTTGTGAGAAACAAAAGGCAATCAGACACCCTGGCTGGGGTTACGCTTAACAGCTGCTGAGCTCCACCTTTCACTTTGCTCCTGCTTACTTACCTTGTGTGAGTTGCTTTTCTCTTGACTACTTGAGTAAACTGCTTCGCCCACTGAGTAGGCTTAACTTTAAAAACATATGAATAAACAGATTTTGGAGAACTGTGTAGATTTTGATCTTTGAGAGCAGACTTTTCTTGAAACAGGAGCACAGACAGAAGGGGCTCTTGTCAGCAGCATGAATCTTCTGGAATTCCTCCTGGTTTAAAAGGAATTGGGGATCATAGAAGGCAAAGAGGAAAGAATTCTGGTCTTCTTTCTGGAGCTAATTCCCTTTGATCTTTTGCTCAGCCTTTGATTAAATCTTTTTGTGTATACTGGTCTCCCTAATCAGAAGCAGTTTGCCATACCTCTGTCTGAAGTTATATGCTTCAGTCTGGAATCTTGCAGATCAGAACAAGGGCTTGGTGGAATTATCATTCATAACCAAGGAGCTATTTAAGGTCAGTTTCACAGGGTTTTTTTAAAGATTTTCTGAGGCAGTTCTCCAGGTACAATAAATTCTGTATTGGTTCGTTGAAGTGAAGTAACACTGTAAAATAGTCCCTCAGCATTAATATTACCTTTGTGGTTACAGTGGGAAAGTACCTTATACTCATTTCTCAAGACTGATGTCAGCAGAGTGGTCCAGTTAGAGATATACTTTAAGCATAATCTCAGATCCAGATAACCTAGATCTGAACGTTTTTCAAATGTCAGGATGCTTAATCCTGCTGTGACTTTCACAGTGAGTCTCCTTTCCATAATGAGTCAGACACTCCGTTTAAAGATAGTCCCATATGTAAAAGTCCCAGATCTAACTTCCTGCCTTGCTATTACTTCTACAGATTTAAAGCTCTGATAACTGAGACTTAGGCTGCACCTATGCTGCTGAATTAAATGATATCACAGCATTCCCAGGCACTTGTTGAAATAGACCCTGGCACTCTTTTCAAACATAATAATTAGCGTTTTCTCAAAGTATTTCCAGGCTCAGTGGGGCTTAGTAAATTCCAGGGACTGTACTTGCTGTGCCAGCTTGGATGACCCTGTTTAAGAGAACTTAGTAGAAGATGTGGCAACATGTGTCAGCTGATCTCAGAGCCAGAAAACAGGCCCTGGCACATTTCCTTTACTAGTGTAGATATAGATATGGCCTCAGGGCTTTCAACTTTGGCTCTGTGATTTGTTAGGAACTGTTTTCCTTTGGATAAGACCATAACATGAGTCACTTTATCTGTTTATGACTGGCAACTGGGTAGAAGCTAAAGATCTCATGATAATTTTAAATAAAAAAACAAGATGAAGTCACATGTAACAGATTATATTTTCTGTCTTGGTTGGTAGTATTTGAAATGCAAACTTCTATCTAACTGTAGTACTGTTGCTGTTTGGTTTTCTACATTTCAATGTGATTTGCCATATTGGAGGTATAGCAAACCAGTGAAAAATTCTATTTAATTCTCTTCCGTTCAGTTCTGTGCCCACTGCATTTTGTTTTCACAGGATCTCTAATTACAAAATGAATATAATAATGCTGGTGAAGGATCTTTTGAAAGATCTGTTCTTAATGTTCAATACTTACCAACATCAAGCAAGAGATGAAGACAGTTTTTCTCTCTCATAAAAAGATACCACTGAAACAGTGGGAGTGATATGTGTATCTGTAGCTCTGAGGGATCTCAGGGCCAAGCAGAGAGTTTTACTATTTATGGTGATGAAGTGGGGCAGTCAAATTGACATTCACCCTTGGTATTCCACTGTAAATTTGTGTTGTTTCATGTAATGTTGTGTAGATAGCTGAAGAGCCATGTCAATCCCAGCTACCTGGGGGTAGCTCAGGATCATTTTCCTGAGGGGTTTGACTCTGTTGCTGGAAGCTGATGAGGGATGTGCTGGAATGGGGAGAGAATGACACTTTGGTCTAGGGCATTCTACGGTGGAGGGAGAATTATAATGTGAGCTCAGGGTGTGCCTCCTGTCTAGGAGAATCTTAGGTAATCATACTACAGTGCCCCCTTCTCCTCACTTACAACAGTGTCAATCTGAAATTTCAGCAGACTCATACTAGGAGAGAAAAAAAACAGTCCACAGCAAACAGAAAGCTTTGAGTCATGTAGCCCATTGCTCTGTCAATGCAAGATTATAGCTCTTGAACATCAGTCTTGAACAGATTTACTGGCTCAAATCAAAGGACTTCTATTACTCTATTACTTCTCTTTGGGGAATTTTCCATTGTTAGAAGTAACTTTCATTTGATGTTTCAAAAAATAATAGCTTCATTTTGTTATTTGCCTTTAGTTTTTCCTCCATAACTCTTTCTGTGCCATGCCCTCCAAAAGACACAAGAGAGAGACAATGGATCCCAAACCAGCTACAATTCAAATCTGGCCTCAGACCAAGACCCAGATTTCTCAGGTTTGTTTGAAGTGCTGGGATGTAATTATGTCCTATCTCTGCCATCAGTCAGCCTGACAGCAGCATAAAGCTAACTCTTCCTCATCTAATTTTTTTTTCAGTTCCTTACTCTGTACAACAAGAAGACAGAACACATAGGATGTTAGATTGCTCAAGCATGATTGGTGGTATTTTCACTTGACTTTGTTTATAGGTAAAGAAAACACATTGATTTAAAACATGAGATTAATGGAAATATTTACAGAAGTTTTCAGCTTTGGATTCCATACATTCACCCTTTTATTCTGCAAGTCTTCCTTCTTGTTTAAGTGCATAACTTCTGAATGACAAGAAAATAATAAACAAGCCTCACCTCATTTACCAAGGTAAGCAGGAAGTTTTCAGAGAAATTACCAGTTTAAACTAATATGCAAGCATAGTGGAAAGGCAGAGGTCTGCACTGTAGGTTAGCAAGTCATCAAGACAGCTTCGCACTGGGGATTGCCAACCCCACTGAAGGACTCAGAGTTTAGTTTTCACCAACAACCTCATGACAGAAGACAGGACTCGAACAATCAAAGCACTTAACTTTTGATTTTTTTAGAGGAATAGACAATCTTTAAGTGTTGTGCTTAACTTTGCTAGGTCTATTTTGCAGTATTTACAGACTACCAGTGGCAAGCCAGGGGTGATCCATTTTGAGCTGTGTGCTGATAAAAGCATGGTTATGAGCTGTGGGTATTTGGGTTTTTTTTAATACCCAACAGGACTTTGTAAATCAGTGATTTAGTAAATGTTTAAAAATTGAAAAAAACCCAGAAATATCAGTGGGCATCAAGTCTTTTGGTGTTGGCACACATGATGCTCTCACCTTCTGTCCTTATATTCTTAGACTCCTGCAGATTTACTACCATGCATGCCACTGTGAAGGAGTCCTTAGCCATGTTTGTGATTCCAGTGTTGTATCTCTGTTGCCTTTCTGTAGGCTTGTCTGCACATCAGAATAGATGTTTGTTTGTTTTAACTTGTACTGAAGTTATGCTAAGGTAAAAATCCAACTCAAACCAGTCCCTTTGCTTTCAGATCCAGGACAAGCATGTAAGCTTACTGCTATACCTCAGTGAGTTCCTCACATTCTGTTTCCATCTAAGTTTCAGGCACTTGCAAGTCCTTGCTTCTGAAATACTGTGATACTTGACCAGAATCTTTCTTCCTACAGAGTCACTGTCATTTAGCAGTAGAGAAAAGCAATAGAGAAAGGTATTTGAGACAGCCATGTGAATATTTTGTCTAACCTAATCTCACGCTTCACTGCAAGCAAAGCTAGATAAGCTTCCCTTAAAGCACCAGAGCAGAACCTGCTGCCAGCTGCTGAGAAAAGGTGTCTATACAGGTGTGAGAGCCTGATTGATTCTCGTGGGTATCTTTGAAAGACTCCGTGTCGTTCCATCCTTTGCCCTCCCACTATGTTTCTAAATACTGTCTTGCTCAATTTACCCATGTGCTGGCTCCTCTTGTAAAACTGGCTTTGGTGCTGCCAGCACACTTGAAATTTAGCTCTGTATGAAATGGCTCCCTGTTTTTACATTTGGTTCTGCTATGTAGGACCCATGCCCAGGCCATGTGCAGCTCTGCAAACCACGTGGTTAGTGATTAATAGGTGTCTTCCCCAGACATTTCTTCTTCATCTCTAGTTGAGCTGTCTCCCACTGCTGAAGCTTTCAGGTTATTAAGGAGGGAGGTTAGACGTTCAGGAGTGTCCAGGGTGAGGAACAAAGCACTGATTTCAGTGCTGAACCACACACAGTTTGCAGAGCATCCCCCCCATAGCAGTTGATGAACAATAAGTTGCAAGGTGGATGGTTCTGGACTCCATTAATCTCACTTTTTGAAGTTGGATACTGAGGGTCTCCCTTAGATCATGCCACTGGATCAAAAGAGAGCAATTGGTTCATCATTTCATTTGTTGTTTGTTTGCTTTTCCTTTTCTTCAGTGACATAAATTGATGGTCTCTGGAAAAAAGGTAATAGCATCAGATAGTGGTAGTATCATCTGATGCTCCCAAATCTTTTGATTATCTGACAGTAGTTTAAAGTGCAGCTCTATGCTGAAAAATGATTCTGGAAATGGCATTGTGAGGTTTTGTGCCTATCATCTCCAAATTATTTACATATCAGATGTCCTCTGTGAGCAATAAAAAAGACACTTTGTTCCTTCTGTCAGCCCCCATGAACTTAACCTGAACTTGAAGTTCACATTGGATTATTTTCTTCTCTCTTGTGGTTGCCAGCAATAGAGCACTTGATGGACCAATTTAAGTTACACCATAGCAAGTCTTCCATCTATGAACTGGACCTCATTGCCACCTGTAAACCCCTGTGTTTTCTGCAGTTTTGCTCAGGAGACTGCAGCCTGTTGATGTATGACAACAGGAAATACGCACCATCTTCCTGTGTTTTTTAGTATGTGAAGAGGAGTTTTTTGCTCAGTATGAACTACTTGGTCCTGATATTCTTGTTTCTTGTTCTTTTGTGTTCTTTTGTATTCTTTTCTAGCCCCCTCTAAACTTGTCATAGATTACACAACCCATTTGATGAATACATCCTTCCATCTCTCTGTAGGTTGAAGAACATTTGCTGTTCAAACTGTTCTGCACTTTATTTCTTTACTTGAAATACTAAAATATATTTTATACATGTATACATACAGCAATGCATATATTAACAAAAGTGTGTGCATGCTGCGACATATTTTTCTAATAGTTTTTTTTCACAAACTAAGTCCCCAAAATTCTGAAATGTTAAAATTGGTAGCAGAACCCAACAGTAGCTCTTCAACAGTCAAGGAGCACAATACAAAAGGAAGTTTGTGCAATTAAAATAGTCTTTCTTTCTTGATAGATAGTTTGACCAGATTGTGAAGAAGAAAGAATACAAATCTCTTAAAAATCAAACAAATCACATTTTTGAAAAAGAAGGATCCAGTAGACCTTGTCTGGCTGCTAACTTGCCCTATTCAGGACGACAAGTTAAACTATTGTGTGTTGATTAGTTCTTTACTAAATTAAGTGTACTTAAGGATGCATGGAAGAAACAGCAATATGCATCCTGAATTCCAGCCCCCAGAGAGGGCCACCATCATTGCATGTGAGAGAGATGAATACACAGCATACAAACTTAAGAAAATAAATGAAATAATTCCATAAGATCATAGTTTTGGATTCTAGAAATTTAGCTCTGTTTCTTTCAAATGATCAACTGTAGACCTTCCATGGCAGTCTCCAGACTGTATGGTGTCCCAAGTAATCCTTTGAAAGTGGGTCCAGGTTCCCTTCTAACACATGAGATGAAATCCTAGACTTATATAGTGGCATTTCCTTTCAAGCAGGTCTCTGAGGAGCTGGTTGTTGGATAACCTTGCCCAGTGTAAAACAGGGAAGGGGACAGCTGAATTACCTTCTGTTGAGGTCACTGTGTGGCTATGGGGCCCAGATTTTTATAGTGTAATTTAATTATAGGATCTGTGTTGTATATTGGCTGGATAACTTGATATCCAGAAAACTTAATAAAGAGAAAACCCACAAAGCACAGACGCCATGAAAGGAATGCAGTGGAATGCTTTCCACTTTGCTCTACGATGTGTTCAGAGGTGCAGTGGTTGTGGGAGCAGAGGGATGGTAGGTCTGCACAGTGGTCACTGCTCTCTTCCTGACTCCCCCTGAACATGTGTCCATTGCATCTGTGGTGATGGCAATACCACAGGCATCTGTAAGTCACATTCCAACTGTGCAACCAAATTGACAAAACTTCCATTATATGAATAACTGCTGAAGGAGTGGTGATGGAAATGGTTTCTTCTGTTCCTCATATAACAGTGTTTCTAACTATTGCTCTTCCAACAGGGACCAAAAATAAGTAAAAATGAGAAAGTCTATCCTCAGATTGCTACATGACATGGTGTGGAATCCTAAAAAATTTTTATGTTCTATTTTGCTCCTCTGGCAAAGACTTGCATAACTCACTGGTGGCTCCATCACTCATGAGCAAAGCACGCGTCCCAGATGCATGGCCATAAAATCTTTATAGTGTCTTGCAAAGTGTGGTGTGCTATAGAGTTTTATAGCTGTGCATTTGGGATGACCACATTACATCATCACATATTTCCCCATGAAGATTTTGGCTTACTGCTGCTCTAAGCTAACTAACTTTTACAGACGGTTCCTAGCATAGCTAAAAGATCCCTGCTTTGGTTTTTGTTGTCAGCATGAATTTAATGTACTCCTTTTCTTTCATTAAGTCCCAGAGTCAGGCTGCAGAGGAACTGGAATAGCACAGTCAATACATGACTGGATTTGCTCTCTAGTTATATCAATCACATTGTCTCTCTCCACTATTAAACATTTATGCTGTGGTAATGTTTTCATAGCACAGCTGATAGACAGGCCCAGGCCTAGGAGCAGTGTAAGTGAGATGTATGTCCTGAGCTCTGGTTTGTGTGCTGCCAGCCCCTGGGGAATCTATATCTCCTAGAGATTTAATAGTGTAAAGCACTTCCATATCCTAAAGAGATACTTTCTGTCTCAGTTTTTATTTACTCTCTGTTTGTTCTTGCTACTTTTCAGGGAGATGAATTAATGATTCTGTCCTTCTGTGACCCTCTGAGCCAGGAATATGCAATCTGGAGTGAAAAAAGAAAAGAAAGAACCCTCCACTCACAGGCAGTATGAAGTTATTTTGTCTTAGCAAGTTATGACAGTGCATCTTCCAACCATTTTTCACTATCTGTAAGATATGAAACCTTGAAATATAACCCCTTTAAAAGGTACATTTGTGTTTTAAAGTAAAATAAAAGCAGATAAGGCTAGTATTTTTTTTAACAACATGGCTTCAGCATAAGTATACTTACAATAGCAAAATACAGAGAGGAACGCGTTGCAAATTTAGAATGAAATTGATGAAAAAAACAGTTTTCACATTCAAGGCAGTCTGTTTCAGGGAACAAAGCAATTTAAAACATTTAAATCAGTCTTATGGTCTGAATAAGGCTCAGCTTTTACCCATAATTAAATGAATTACGTTAGTTAAAATATTAGTGCTGATGGGGGAGATAAGGCTATGAATCAGTGCCGAAATGCATTAAGTAATCAGGGCAGAAAAAAGTTCCAACTCAGATTTCTACTCATCTCTTAGATTTTTAAATTGTTATTTTTTGTTATTATTTTCAAGCTGATTTACCCAGAGTATGTTTCCCTATTATTAGGTAATTTGGTCTACGAACATTTTGTTACTTCTTATTTCTTGAGCAGTCTTTCAAAACAGGTTTCAGCAGACTTTCAGAAGTCTCAGATTAACTGAAATTTGCAATTTTATGCTTGATGATCATCAGTATGCAAGAAAAGGAAATGGACGTCATCCGCTGTCACCCAATCATTCATTGTCGTCTGGTTCTGACAGCAGGCAGACTTTGACTGAGTTACTGCCACACATTTTCAGCTGCTGAACAAATGGGAAAACTTGGACTCTCCACAGTGCTAACTTACATATGCAAATGGTGTTGATATAGTCCAATGAGTGGAATGCAGAGCAGTGTTTGAGCCTGATATATTAAATGATCGCCACTTTCTCATGAGGAACAGGTCCAGTAATCAAGTAAGTAATATTGGTTGTAACTGAATGAGCTAAAGAAGTGAAAATCTGAGACAATTGATCTTTAGGAAGGAGACTTGCAAAATTTCACAGAATTAATAAAATGGAAGAGAAAGTCATCCTTTGCCATATGTCTAGTGCTGCCCGGTGCCGATGACTGTCTGTAATAGATGCTTGAGTCTTAATGAGTAGCTCCTCTCTATGTTTATTTATACTTTCAAGCTACAGTTTATGTATGTCTGGTAATGGTGAAAAATGTCTTCCAGGTGCAGCATAATGTAAATGTGGAAGACAAAGCTCGGAGGGACAGAACTGAGTTTTGCAGCTGACAGCTGCATGTGTGATGTCCCCTGCTGGAGTAGTTTAATACAGACCACATCAATTAATTATGTTTATACTTTGTGGAGAGCACTGCAAAGACTGTTCAGTACAGTAAGAAAAGCAGTTTTGGAAAGGCATAGGTGGAAATGCATATATTCCTTTCTTAAAATAGCTGCTACTTATATCACTAATATCTTAAATTATTGGAATGAGAAAAATTATATGCCCTCATGTGCACTTTTGCATCTTCCTTCTTTTGACATTTAAGTTGGTGAAAATAATTTGAGTGCAGTCCTTCTGTGAGCAGTGTCTGGATGAAAAGAGTGTTTTAGAGTTCACTGCTTGTGTCAGTGAATTCCAGATCAGATCTGATTTAATTTACACAGAAAATGTAAAGATGACTTAATCTCATATAAGCTTATATTATTTATTTTTAGATGGATATGACTTAACACATCACTGTAAATTGAGGACTATAATTCCTGATCTTGGGGGAAAAAATCATCTGTGGAGTAATATTCTTCTTTCCCCACCATATTATTTTCTGCTTATCTGTCAACATCCTTTAATGAGGAACTTTGCAGGGAAAATGCTGTGATCACTTTGCTTTGCTAACTGCATTGAGAGGAAGAGGACACTCACTCTCCCACAGAGGTAGTTCTAATGTGATAAAAGAAGTGAAAATCAGTACAAACAGCACCCAATTTGTAGGCTTTGCAAGCATCCCGCTGAGGAACTAAATCTCTGAATACATGTAGATTTACAGCTTCCTTTTAAACATTTGCAGCTACTGCATTTTGGTCTAACAATAGATATTATCTCTCAAATCGTCCCAATGTTAACCTATAAATAAGAATTATTAGATCTAGCACTTCTCAATACACTGGAATCAACAGCCAACATGCTACATTTCCAGAACTGGAGGGCTTCCCAAAATTGGGAGGTTTGCCCAAAATGCAGAGATGCAGCACCGGGACCCACTGCACCACACAGGGACCTGCAATTTCTGCATTCCAGCCAGAGCAAGGCAGAGAGCAGGGTGTGCCAGGGGCTGGCTCAAGCAGCTGATTCGGATATTGGCTGCTTTGTCAACAGTTGTTTTGGCCAAACTCTCTTCAGTAGAGATCTGGCCTTGAGCAGCTATTGTGAAACTGCTTCTTTCAATTAGCTCTCCAAAGGGATGCTTCATCCCACACTGGGAGCCCATTTGTGTGGTTTTGGAGCAGCCTAAACTGTGTCTCCCCCAGCACTCTCATTGTAGGAAAAGCTCAGAAATAGCTTAGAAAATATGTTGCGCCTATCTGATGTCCATCTTTGACAGCCTTCCAGCTTAATCTCAAGGAAGACGGGACAAAAATATCCACTGTTTGAGTGTTTATACTTTTCTTATGGATTTAGAGGGCTCCATGTGTAACACAGTTTGAAGCAATGTCAAAATATCAATAAAGAAATTTCCAAACTTGCAGACCCACTTAAATATCTATTTTGCACTAACTTGTGGCCAGTCTCCAGGCTTGCTCTGGGCTACAGGGTCTAAATCCTCTTGTTTTAAGCCAATTCAGCATTTTTCTCATTCATATTTTATATGTTCTTCATTCACAGTCCTTTCTGTGTTCCACTTTTGTTCCTTAAGGTATCAACTTTGGTTACTTAGGTACAGTCAGGAAAATACCAACACTTTCTATCCACTCAGATTTGTGATGAACAGGAATGAAAAAATGCCCACTAGCAATTTCCCATTTGCTGTGCACTGCAGTATTGCATTCCTGCCACTGTGTACTGCTCTGTGAGACTCTTAAATTAAACTAATTAATCTGATTTAGGGTGATGCCTGTTTACCAACAGGAGTCACAAGAGAGTTTTCTTCTCTGTCCTGTCACCAGGAGTCTGCCTTCCAGGTAAAAGCCTCTCTGTTGCACAAGCAGTTCTTCTCTGAGCTTTTCGTAGCTGGGTTTTGTGAGAGGAAGGCAGTTTATTGTTCCTAGTCTGATGTAAATGTACCTTAAGAATTTGAGAGACCTTGGGGATAAAAGTGATATGTAAGCAAAGACCTGCTTTTAGTGGTTTTTGGTTGCTAGGGCTCTTTAAACCTAGTTTCTTGGGGCTAATAGCCTAATAAATTAGGTAGGCCAGTTCAGTTTCTTGAGAATTATTGAACTGAGAGGCCTCCAGGCAGAGTTTTTACTTGCACGTGTTTATCTGTGAGGGGTTTTTTCAGATCGTTTTCTAGGGACCAGGAGTTAAAAGCTCCTTTTCAGTTTTCTTTCACCTCCCCAAATGAAAGCTGTATTTTCTTGAAACCATGGTATTTTCTTGACTCAGCCCTGTTGATAACAAGTCCTCCTTGTAAATCTTTCCTGGAGATCTTTGTTAGCTTTATTGGTGTTTTCTTTTTCACTTAACCTTTTAACACTGTCTTTATACAATAATATTTTGGTTATTCTTTTCTCTATGGGAGTTCACTCTATTTCTGCAGTTTAGGCTATACAACAAAATTGTCCTGGGAAGTGACAAGGCAGTGGCAAGCACTAGGTTATACTTCTCATGTGGACTGTCTTCCATGTCTACATTGCATTTTGAAGATCTGCAAATCACTGTGCTCATCAATGATTCCCCATAAACAAGAATAGCTTGATTAATCTATTTGGTTGAGGTTCTTCTATTAAATAGAAGCTTGTTATATATATGCGGATTTTTGAGATCTTGCAAGTTAATATTTCCATTAGAAACCACCCTGACATTTACTACACAGGTGACAAACCTGAAGCTTCTTTCTGTAGCTCTTTAAAAATGGAAATGGATGCAAGAACAGCCTTAATTTGAGAAGCAAGGTGCAGGGAAGTGTGTAAGAGAGGACCAAACACAGTGTGATATTTCCCAAGATTATGCTCTAACATATTGCAGCTGCTGAGCCATATCATGTCTTGGGTATTCTCTTCTTTGTTCAATCCCCTTCTAATCTCATGTAGATTTACTGATTTGTGTGTTCTCCTGCACACATTTCTGCCACACTTACCTGCCACAGGTTCATCAGCTTGAGCTGGTGAACTCTGAACATTTATTTGTTCCTTGTTCACATCTTCCCAGATCCACAGATCTCTTCTGCAATGCACCCTCAGCCGGACTCTGGATATAAGGCTAGTAATTTCAGTTGTTCTTTGTAATGGGAATCTTTCTGGAAAAGGCTTCAGACAACTTCTGTATTTGGCTTCAATGTTGTTTTGCTTCTCTGCTATTTTTTTTCTGAGCTCCTTTTTGCTATGGAGAGTGGCATGAGAACAACACAGAGTATTCATGAGGAGATGTGTGCAGTGGCATACCAGGGTTTACTGTTGTAGGCAGCTCAGTCCCACATAGCTGCTTGCTCTCTTTCCCACAGTAGAATGAAGAAAATAATCAGAAGGGTAAAAGTGAGAAAACTCATGGTTGAGACAAAGGCAGTTTAATATGTAAAGCAAAGCTGTGCACACAAACAAAATGAAGCAAGGACTTCACGCAGTCTTTCCCATGGGCAGGCAGGTGTTCAGCCATCCCCAGGAGAGCCAGGCTCCATCAGTGGTGACTTGGGAAGACAAACACTGTGACTCAGAACATCTCCCACTTGCTTCTCCTTCCCCCATTTTTGTATGCTGGGCATGATGCCAAGTGGTATGGAACGTCCCTTTGGTCACTTGGGGTCAACTGTCCTGGCTGTGTCCCCTTGACAAATTCTTGTGCATCCCCAGCCAACTGACTGGTGGTGCAGCATGAGAGACAGAAATAGCTTTGACTCTGTGAAAGCATTGCTCAGTAATAGCTAAAATTCTCTGTTATCAACACTGTTTTCATCACAAATCCAAAACATACCAGCTACCATGGTAGAATTCTCATAATTCTGAACATTTACTTTGGCTTCTGCTCAGTATGATGCTGATGTTTTCTTTAAATGATTTATTATAAGCTGAAGATCTCAATCTGGTCAGGAGTCAGCTCTAAGCCCTCTCCTACAGATTAAAAACTTAGATTGTTTTTCTCTATTTGTATCCTTTTATATTTGTCTATAATGAATTTCACTGTCAGTGTTTAAAAACAATACAAACAGCTTTTAACTATTAAACATGTATATCAGTGTACCTTTCTATATCAGAACCTCTTTTACATAATGCACCTACATAATATTGGATTGAATAAAGAGACCTGAAAACTGGAGAATACTTAGATGAATTCTTCTGAGCTGCATCATAAATAATAATAATAGTAATAGTAATATAATAGTAATAGTAATAATAGTAATAATAGTAATAATAGTAATAATAATAATAATAATAATAATAATAATAATAATAATAGTGGTCTTCATTAGAGATTAAGATGGCACAACCTGTGGGAGAAAAAAAAAGGTAAGTAAAAGAATCATTATAGGTGGTTGTGATGCTAGAAGTATGGACTTGACTCCTAGGAGTAGGAGTAGGGAGTATAAGGCCATGAAGATTTCTGGAGATCTGGATACCTTCTACCATTAGAAGAAAATGTGGCATTAGTTTTGTGTTGTGTTTCAGGGATTTTTTTCTCTCTCATTAAATCCTGTCTATCCCTACTCTGTCATTCTGTGACTCAATGTCCACGCGAGTGATCTTGTTGCCCACAGTCAGGAGGTATTTCCATGAGGTGTTGAGGTTCTGTGACTAGCATGCCCGAATGCTTTGAGGCACATATTCAGGTTCTGCTAGTTAGGCCAAAAAACTTTCTAGGAGCATGCACACCTCCCACTGTGTTGGACAACAGCTCTTATAAACATTAACAGGTTTAAAACTGTGTCCATGTGACACAGCTTTCAGCTTTCCTGTATGGCTGGGAATACCTGTGATCATGGCAGAGTGGTGTTTGGCTTTGCAAAAGTGAACTATAAAATAGAGTTGGTATTACTGACATGGCAACAGCTTGGCATCATACAGACTGTAATGCTTTGTTGCTAAGTTCTCAGAAGATGATGCTGCAGACATTGTGTTCAGACCTTGTTATTAACCAGTGTCTCTCTGTGAACGATACATAGAGAGCAGTTATGGCATGTCATCTTGGTGCCCCTGATGCCCTTTAGTCTTTCCATCTCAGTCCATGGTCCTGTGGCTTGGGAGGTGCTTGTGGATAAAATTAAAAGAAATCTGCAGGGCTGTGCTGGATCTTCAAGCACAAGAATATGCAGCAGGCTAACGGGTCTGAACAGAGCAGGAATGTGGTGTTGGAGCATATGTCTGACTTTTGTATTGTGCTGCTGATGCACCTGCTTTCACATGACTACTCTGATAAAAATGAGAAATAATTTGGTTTTAAAATGTTGTATTGTTTTAAACAAATGAGAAACAATCACAGCTGTTGGGATAATATCTAATATTCTTGTGTCTAGACACTACTGCACAAAAAAAAAAAAAATCATAAAAGTATGTAATAAAGGGAATAAAAACTTTCCACCTGTGGGTGCCATCTGGTGGTGAATACTCTGATCCTGATCCAGCAAAACTCTTGGATGCATGCCTGTTTCTAAAGCATGAACGCCCCTTCTAAGTATGTGGGTGTGTTACTAAGGCCCACACAATGGGGTGGGCATGTTGGAAGAATAAATCTAAATGAAGATCCTACAGCTGAGATTCACCAGATATTTGCCCTGTGAATGAACAAAGGCTTGTAAAAGCCCTGGTGAGATAGAGCAATTCTTGCTCACAGGAAAACTGAAGAGCAAGGCAAGGAGCCATATTCTAAAGTCCCAAAATAGGAAAGCATGGAAGGGCCAGGAATATAAGCACCCGGTCATTTTGATGCTGGTATCTTTGCCAAAAATACAAATTTTTGTTCTTGTGAAAACTCAAAATACTATTTGAAAGTGTTTGAGTTATAAGCAGATGTGTGCAGAGGGAGGCATGCTTAAGTGTTGCACTGGCACAACATTGTGTCTGGGCTTGACTGTCCTTCAGCAGCCCATAGACATGTGTTACTATTCCAAGCTGGGCAGGACTGCTGATCTGCTGGAGTGCAGGAAGGCTCTGCACTGGGATCTGGACAGAGGGAACAAGGCCAACTCTATGAAGTTCAGGGGGGCCAGGTGCCAGATCTTGCACTTGGGTCTCAATGACCCCATGCGACTCTACGGGCTTTTGGCAGAGCCGTAGGAAATCTGCCTCTTGGATAAGAACCTGGCTGTGCTGGTTGACAGCCAGCTGAGCATGAGCCAGCGTGTGCCCAGGTGGCCAAGAAGGCCAAAGGCATCTGGCCTGTATCAGCAATAGCGTGGCCAGCAGGAGCAGGGCAGTGATTGTCCCCCTGTACTCAGCACTGGTGAGGCCACACCTCAAATCCTGTCTTCAGTTTTGGGTCCCTCTCTACAAGAAAGACATTGAGGTGCTGGAGCGTGTCCAGAGAAAGGCAACAGAGCTTGTGAAGGTCTGACTAACAAGGAGCAGCTTGAGGGAGCTGGGGATGTTTAGCCTGGAGAAAAAGAGGCTGAGGGGAGACCTTATTGCTCTCTACAACTACTTGAAAGGAGTCTGTAGTGAGATGGGGGTCAGTCAGGCAGCAAGTGACAGGACAAGGGGAAATTGCCTCAAGTTGTGCCAGGGTAGGTTTAGATTGCATATTAGGGAAAAATTCTTCCAGGAAAGGGTTATCAAGCATTGGAGCAGGTTGCCAAGGAAGTGTCTGGGTCCTCATCCCTGGAAATGTTTAAAAGACAGGTAGATGTAGAGTTTAAACACATAATTTAGTGGCAGACTTGGCAGTTCTGGTTTAATGGTTGGACTTAACAATTCCATAACTGATGAGTCTGCTAGTGGGGCCTCCTGGTTCCAGAAACTCAGGCCTCTCTCCTCACCTGTCTGTGAAGATCTGAACATCTAAAGAAATACCAACATGCCTTCAGTCAGCCCTCTCCCACCTGTGCTCCAGCTGGTAAGCAATGGACATTGGGAGATGCTACTGCCTTGTATTTCTCATCAGCATCTGGTGGAAGAAGGGCTCTGCTCTGCTAAGGCTGGACACAGAGGAGGTGAGACATTTGAGATAGAATGATTTTGTCTGAAGCTACTGTAGCAGCCCTTCCTCTGAGGACAGTAGCTTTCAGCAGAGGGGCAGCAGGTGAGAGGCTTGGGCGGAGGGAAGGGCAGGATGAGGAGCCAAGCCCCTAGCTGGCACAGGAATTTGGGAAGGGACCATCTACCCAAAGCGATCTTCAGGTTCTTCCCACCTCCCTCAACCATTGCCTCCTGGCTCAAAGGTTGCTGTAAAGTGCTGCCACAGAGGCTCTAAAGGTTTTATAGCAAGATATAGCAAGATTTTTTACCTCATGCAGACTGAGCAGAAAATGCTAAGATTAGAGCAGGGAAAAAGACTCTGAATTTACCTTCTTTCTCTACCAACAAAACAAAGTTTTATCTTAATTTCAGCCGTACATCCATGAGTTTAGCATTCAGGCGAATGGTTCTCCTGAACTGTATTATCTCGGTGCAGTTCACAATCCCGTAAACCAGAAAGTACCAGATATCATTCCCCCACAGAAAGCACAGTGGGGAATAAGCAAATAAAGTTGAAACAGATAAAGATCCGAGTATTGATCTCTGCTGGTGTTCCTTAATAGAGCGTAACTCCAAAGGAATATTGTAGTCATTGATGGAGGAGAAATCGAAATAATCTGGCTATCACTTTACATGTCTCTGTATTAGAAGGGTCACGTAGGCTAAAGGGTGCTGGGGATTTACACAAAGTAACAGCAGATTTTCAGGAGAGCATATGGATTTACAGCTAGAGAAAGCACTTTGCAGAGACTCCAGCTGGGCTAACACAAGCAGTGGTTATGTGGTGAACTCATGGCAGCTCCCCCACACTTCTCTGCTTATCTAAAATGTGTGCTATCCCACAGCTGCCAGCTATGGGGTTCCCCTCCAAATGATTGAGCTGAAGTTAACACTGACATTTTCCTCCTAGTCACATGTGAAAAACAGTAATTTTCAAATTTTGTTTGATATTTCTTGGGAGTACCACTTTCAGTATATAATTAATTCATGGTAGTTCCTGGAGTTGCAGCTGTATCTGAGAAATAAGATAGACATTTTCTGACTCAGCATTGGTGGTCACCACTCTCACAGACAAAAAGGTTTTATTACAGCCTTACGTCTGCTCAAATCACAGAACTTGTCGTTGTAGTAAGGCAAAATGGATTCTGCCTGGCTCATGCTCTATCAACAATTGCTACCAGAGCTTCAGACACAGGACAGATTTCCAAGGTAGAAATGAACTCCTTGAAGAAAAATGCAGTTTCATACCTGTAATTTAGAGGGCATTTTAGCTCACAAAATCTTTACAACATGCAATAAATGTAAGCGTTTGAGATCAAATTTCAGTTGAAGTTTTCAGAGCCAGCAGCTAGGAAAAAAATAATTTTGTGCTTGTACTTTGAGGAAATTCTGATCTGAAAGCCTGCTGGACTCTTAGTATACTGGGTAAGCATGATGCTGTTGCTTTTCACTGTGCACAAACATCACCCTGATGGTTTACATTATTCATGCAAACAAGACACTGTAAATGCTGTCTCCTCCAGAGCCTCTTTGAGAGGAGGCTTCAGTTATGCCTAGGAACCCTGCAGGCTCTTCCTCTTGGATTTCATTTGCAAGGAAATTTTAAGAGGCTGCCTCACTTTTGAGTGAGGACATATTCCTGCAGTCACTTGCCCTGTTGAAGGCACAGGAAATGTGTGTAGGCAGAGAATACTGACTACACTGGAGTAGTATTTCAGAACCTAAAAATATATTTAACCTTCCAGCCACAGAGGCAGCCTGCAGAGTTGAGATGAATGCTGTTTCAGCTCAAGAGGCTTATGAGAAAAACTCACATGTTTAATAATCTGAACCATGTAACAGAAGGCATATGTGGTTGGTGTGCTACAAGCTGATAATTCTGAATTCCTATATATTTATAAATCTGTAATTCATTTAGGGCACAAGAGTGACATTCATGTTCTGAAAACTGCACGTTCTGAGTTGACCCTGTGGTGGTAGGGAAGATAGGGAAGGATATGGAACAAGCCGACAAAGATTAAGGATGATTAAGTTGCAAGGCAGGAATAAATTCCAGTATCAAATCTCAGGCAAAGTTCTTTATCAAGAAAGTCCTTTCCTGTCTTTTCACATGGGTTTAAAATCATTAGGGTTTTTTGGTTGGTTTGTTGGTTGTTTTTTTGTGCCAATAGCAGCATTCTAATCCTATCACTGGCTGTAGACCTGAGCATCCTATAATCCCTGAAACAGTTTCATACCAAGAAATGTGAATATGGTACCTCCCTTTTGGTATTTTTCTGAATGTGAGAAAGCAGTGGGCTATAAATATGAAGTGTTTACTGAAAAAATATAAGTGCTACTGACTGATTAGGGACCTGAGGAAGCACTACCAAAAACTTAACTGTAAATTTCTGCTTAACCCTCGTTGTTTTAATATGCTTTAGGTATTGAAATTTATTCCTGCATTGAGGCTTTCCTTGTGTCTGACCCTATAGAAAAGCCTGAAGCTCCAGTTGCTTTTTTTTTACTACTTGAAGTCAACTTGCACTGCAAGAAAGTGAAGTCTATTTTTTCCTAAGCTGATATTGAAACATAGGTTATGGAATAACCAATTTTTAAATTGTATTTCATACACCATTGACTAGAAATTCTCATGGCTTCATTGCACTCCAGATCTCTTTTATTAAAAGGCATTCTCTCAGCCCCATTGTGAAATCTTTTGTATTTTGCACTAAAATATGTGTGCTAATACAAATGAAACTAACTTCCCTTGAGTAGTTTTATGGCCTACAGTCAGTTGAATCTGAGCATAAGGTAGAGAATCTGGATTAATGTACTGCTCTCTTTTGAGTAAAATAAATAATTCATGTATTCTTCAAAACAAAAGTATTTATCCTTCAAGACCAGCTGAAAAGGATTGCTTTTAATGAACCTGCTAGCTTTTTTTCTAGTTTCCCTTTAAAATAATGACTGGATTTTTGTGAGCATTCACTTGTGTTCTGTAATGTGATGGCACACTTTTGTCCCTTACACAGCGTAGTGAGATTTCTATACCTAATCAAAGCTACTAAAATGTTATGGGCATTAAATTTGTGTTAATGATCTGATCATGAATGCAAGGAATAACAATAGCCTGTCACTTCTTTGTGAACTCATCTGGCAATTTTGCTGTGCTTGGGGTATGAAACAAAAAAGCTTTAAAAATGTTGTCATTAGTAAGATTTATGGCTGCAAAGGCTGTGCTGACATGGACCTGTTAGGATTACAATTAGATGTAAAAGATTATCCAAAAGAGTGCAATTGCAGGGAATTTATCTAATCAAATATGGGGAAGGTACAATTTTCAGAGTCACAGTGGGGGAAAAATTTCCGTTCTGCTGCAGTGCAATTTACATGTGGTGCTAGTGGTCTTGGTGACTCTTCCATAAATACAGACATACTTTGTTTCTCTGTAGCATATTATTTTTTCACCTTTAGCCTACAAATACAATGCCTGTGTATATGTTAAATATGTGAGAATTAGTTTATACTCTAATTTATATTTCAAGATGATTTAGTCTCGTTTAGCTAGAGCCCTTGACCAAATAAGAGAGTTCATATTCCACAAAATACTTTTTAAGGGTAGGTCTGCTTTTATTCATAAGGGATGCTTTATGACTAAAATTATGTATTCTATCATGCTGAGTAACAGTGCACCTTCCTGGGAGCTTTAGGATATACACTTGACATCCCAGATGTAGACAGGAGCATCTGATTGTCACTGAATCTTGAATATTGAAATAGTTTTTGTAATCCAAGAAGATGAATTGCTTCTGTGAATAATAAGCTAAAAGAACTAAGATCATGTTAGAAAACAAATATGAGGATTATCTTCTTTATGTTTTAGGGCCTAGACCAATCTGTTTGGGGAAAAAATTCAATTCAGTGACATATTACTTCATAATTGGTCTCATTTTGCATAGTGTTTTTTTTTTTTTTTTTTTTTTTTTTTGTTTTTTTTTTTTTTTTTTTTTTTTTTTTTAAACACTCAGCAATGGCCAGTACCAAAAGCAGCAGTTTATTCAAACTTCAGGCTTGCATGAAGACTGCTTTTTGTCATTTTGTATAAGGAATGCATATTCTTCACTGCATGTATATCTGAAAGCTATGGATTTACAATAATTGCTTGTGGAATAGCTTTTCTAATGAATAGTTCTATGGATTTATGTTATTTTCAGATGAAAATGGAAGGAAAAAAAATGCAGCCATTTTCTTCCAAAATCCAAGGACTGTGTACTAAGTGACTGGAAAGCATAACAGTGGAACACAATCCAATTCAGCTTCAATCATAGCAAGCAAAGTTTTTCTCTGTCTCATTGCCATTACCTTCTGTGATAGAGAAGCAAAATGCAGGTACTGATGATATTTCTGACTGAAGTACTGCAATCTGTGTTAAATGGGACACCAGACTCCTTTTGCATTTTTAAACTATGAAACTGCGAAAAATTAATTCACATTCCACTCCAAACTGGGAAAATGAAGGTCTGCAGGTCTGCTTTCTCATCCAGGAATAAAATTTTGGGGAGAAAATATATATCCTTTAGTCAAAGTGCTGTATAAGACTGTGAATAAAACTGCATCCCTTGAAGGTATAGATTACCCATGATGAAGAAGCCTGTAAGGCATCTACAAGGAGTTTTAGTGTGAGTTTAAAACTTACAAAATGAGTACAAATGTGATAAATTGTCATTCATCTTCTTTGAGCTGCTTTGTAATTCCTCCCATCTTTTCTTCAGACCTATTTTTTTTCAAAGGAGTTATGCCAATAAATTCTGATTCCTTGTGTGAATACCCATGCCATTCTATATGTGTCTTCTTTTTCAGTTCCATTTCTAATTTAAACCTCTTTTCAATTTGCATAAGTTGTGAATAAAACCATTTGGTTTTATTTTTGAAAAACTGCCTATAAAATGTCATATTGCTATATATGTTTGGCCTACATTCACCCCTTAGTAGTTCTGATTTATACAAGCTTGCCATAATAAGAAAAATGTTGGGAACTGGCTGCTGGGGAATGTGAATGTTTTAATCAGAGAACTTCATATTTCAAAACTATCTGTAGCTCTGTGGACTCCTTAGACAATGAGGTTGAGGATTTTTCTCTCTCATCATTAGCCATTTAAGTGCTTGGAGATGAACATTTCTTCTTTAACTGTGCAGAGGTTGTCCTGAGGTTTTTTTGTAGGCAATGGAGAAAGACCAGGCACTTACAGCAAAATGTGTATCCAATTTATTTTCTGATTAAATGAATCACTCTTGGGAACAGACCTGCATTCCCCTTTCTAAATTACAGAGGGACCATTAGTGTCAACCACAAGCCTACATTTTAGATTATGAAAGTGAGAGGAGAGGAATCTCACACACAGAGTCGATGTATTTCTCAAGGTGCTCAGTAGGCATTTCTGACTAGATCTTGTTTACCTTAGGGTTATCACCACTTCAAGACTGTAATTTTAAACAAGGAGTTTGGATTGCCTAAAAGAAAAGTCAATGCAGTAAAAATTGTTAAGGCCTCAGTAGGGAAATGTGTGGAAATCATAAACATAAACTAATGGAGATCCTAGCATTTTAGCTCAAAATCTAACTTAGACATTTACATTTATGACCTGTACAACACCATCCTTTTGAAAAATGACTTTCTATTATGTACAAGTACCTCTTTTGACAGTGGTGATAGAGAGAGACCACCAACCTTAATACAGTTATTCTATCTACATTATTTTACATTTCATGTTTCTACAGGTAGTATTTAAGAATATTACAGAGAAGTGGTCACTTCTTCCCCGTTTTCTTACACCCCCTCCTTTTGTTTTGTTCTTAAGTCCACGTTTCCATTGTCTGTGTCATGCCTGTTATCACAGTCAGTTATATCCTAAATCTCTGCTAACACTCTGTGATCCTAGGGGTTTCTCCATGTAAAGGTCTCTTTGCAGGGGAGGAAATCTAGGGCTCAGATTGTTGGGTTTTGTTTGCTTTAGAAGGTGATACCTAAACCTACTGTTATTAAATGTGACGGGTCCTGACAGAGTCTTAATCAGTTTACCCTCTTACCTTTTTCCATGGTGATCAGTGAAAGAGAAAAAATTTAATTGAAAACTGTGGTCATAAAACTCACATAAAGATGAAATATAGCATTAAATTTGTTTTAATTCCTGCTTTTAGGAGTAGAACTGGCCAAACTTTTGGTCAACAATCGTCCTTTAGTATTATTTCCATTGCATGAGTGAAAAATAATACCCAAGTGATAGCCTTTCAATGTTCTATGTTATGAAATATAGACCTTTTGATATAATGATAGATCCATAAGTCATATACCTACATAAAATGTTGTGCTTTGTAATTCAGTTCTTCATTTGTCCATATGAAACCAAGTGTTTGAATTTGGTAATAAATATTTTCCTTATAAAAAGTTACCAATATCTTCCAGCCTGACTACACTGATTAGGCACAAGTGAGAATTATGACTGGCAGGTAGGATTATATTTAATATAAATGTATATGTCAGAGACGCAGGCTGCATATTTTCAAAGTGTTCAGTAAGAAGGCCAGCTCTTGAAACATCATCCTCTGTAAAGTTGGTATGAGAGTCAATAGAGGCTGATTTTCCCCATCTTTGGCCACCATGCAGGTCAGGGTTGCTTTCTGAGAGACTGACCCATGAACACAAATGCTTTCCTGCCAGGGCAGCACGTGGTAATCCCTAGCTGTCTGTTGGAGGAAACTTGCCGCTCTTGGAAAAGGTTTCTGGCTTTCTCTGGTTGCCTTTTCTGCGCAAATCTGTTCCAGACCCAGGCACAGGTTGTCCAAACATAGGAAGAGGATGTTCTTTTTCTGTATGGAGTATCCTAATTTATGTTCTCCCATTCGACGGGGATCGCAGTTCCCTCTTGTAGTATCCGAGTTGTAAACTGTGAATGGTCTGAGTTGCTGATCTTACTGTCTCAATAGCATTTCGTTGCATGTACAGTGTATGAATGGGGTGTAATATTTATGTGCTTAATCTTAATTGATATTCTACATTTGACTTGTGCCTCTCTGCCCACAAATACTTCCCTGCTGGATTTATTGGCACACCCCCAGAGCAGCTTCCAGAACGTTTGGTCAGACAAGACCATTACAAATGGCATTTGATGCAATCCTGAACTTCATAAATGACCTGACGAGTGCAAAATCTGCTTAAAATTAACAGTAGCATTTGCCACAGGGAGGGATTATTTTAATAATGGTATAAATCCCACTTTTGCCTAGTGCTCCAAATTCTTATGGGCCAGAAAATTATTAGGTAGGTGAGATTCCCAGCAGGAGTTAACTTCCAGAATGGCTTGAACAAGGTTCTATTTTAGGAGTTACAATTTAATTTTCTTCTGAACCTCTGTTAGACCTGTTGTGCTCAGGAAATGCAGCAATACAGGTGGAGAGATGCAAAAGTTATTGGTGTCTTGGGGCATGGCAGCCTCATTGACACCTAGGGTGACCTGTAAAATTCTCATGAGGCTTTGTCACTCATGAGTAATGTAAGCCATTTCTGAAACCACGTCTCCCAATTCTTTTATATGCATCATGGATCTTTATTTTTTATGCTTACCTTCTGTCATTTCACTGAACAACTAACCTCTTTTTCACCTGGAAAGGTTTCAGTGATGCTTATTGAACAATTATGTGTAAGAGAACTGAAAATATGCTTTTATAACATAAAGTTTTAAAGATCTTGGTCTTCATTGTCTTTGCTCGTTCAAAGTTTTTTTTTTTTTTTTTTTTTTTTTTTGTTTTTTTTTTTTTTTTTCTGAAGTGCAATGTGTCAGTGAGTATAGTCCATTTCTGTATTTGGTGTATTTTAATACCTCCCCCAAATGTTAGTTAGATATTTAGTATACTATGTTTCTGTCTTAGCATCAGTATCTCATCTGACCTCAAACTGGAAAGGCTCCTCCATGGAAATGTGAAAAGGCTGGAAGGCTGATGCTTAAAATAAAGAAGATAGAACAATCTTTCTGTAATGATTGCAGTGCCCATCAGTGCTGAGTGAATGACAGTGGCATTACTAACAGCAGCATTGAACATTTGCTCTAAGGACACAGTTCAGAGCAGAGAGCTGAGTGACTCTGCAGATGGATAATGCAAGGTTAGGCTGCTTGTTGGCTGCTTCTCCCACCACCCCCCTCCACTTTTTTTTTCATCATATGGATAATCTCTTCCATAGCTCTCCTGAGAATAATTCAGCTAAACTTGTGCCATGCCTGAGGCAGAAAGGAGCTGCAGTAAAGCATGTGTATTGCATTGGTTGAATCAAGTAATTTCTCTTTTATGCTGTAATAAAAGTTAGGCAACTGGGCAGGAAACACACAAAGAAAGTTTACTGTCAATTATGGCCATTTTTCCCAGCTTTAATTTTGGGTAGGGGATTGGCTGATGTGTAAAACTCGGCATTTAAAACATTCCTATCTGTACTGACAAGAGCTGCTGACTGTTACAGATGCAGTAGGAAGATGCCCCTCTTCAGCTGCAATGCCTCAGCAAACTTGCTTATCTGTAGCTGGGGTATATTATAAAGCACCAGTGTCAGTTTTCAAAAAGGGAATATCTCTAATCTCCTTTGAAAAGTTTTTGGTTTCATTGTTTGAGGAAGATGATCACAGAGCTGTGTGTCTGTGTTTAGGCTTTTGTTCCAAGCCCAGCTGTGCAGAGCAAAGCTAAAGTCACATAGAGCATCAGTGACAAACAATGACGAAGTCTGATTTTGTCCTTTCATAAATATTAACTTTAAAAGACTTACTAATAATGTCCCTAGTTAAATATGAAGATAACACTCATCTCTGAGCACTTTTGAATGAAACAAAACAACTAAGCTACTTCGGCAGTTACACAGAGGAAAAAGAAAATTTGAAATAGTTTAGATAATAATTCAAACTTTCTCCTGGTTTTGTTTTGCATTATCTATCCACTATCCATGTGCACTAATCAGTGGTAGAAGGAGTTGCCTGTGCATTGGAGAGAACTAAAGGACAAGCACATGATTGAAACAACCTCTGCTGTGACAATCTCAGGTGTAAGCATTTCACTATTCACGAGCATAGTGAATGCGTGGTCTGTGCTGCTCAGGTTGCCTTGGCAGGGTTGCTAATTGTTCTTAGCTCATCTGGGTGCCCATTGACTAGTCAGTGATGAGAGCAAATGCAGGAGGAAATGCAGAAGGTGTAGATATTTTGTTTAAAAAGTAGCAGCTAAGAAGAAAGAGTGGTATTCCTCTTCTATCCCTGCAAGAGGAAGATTCAGGTCAATTCCTTCCTCAGCCTGGCAGTGTTCAAAGATGTCTCTCAGGAGCATTCCCTGAGCAATGGGTGTGGGATGGTCATGAGAGAGTTCCCCAAAAGTTGAGTTGCTCTTAGAATTTCCTGTCATTTCTATTTGAGTGTAAAATGAAGACCAACATGTGTCTGGATTTATGTAGCCATTTGCTTGCAAGGTCCATGATGCAAGAGCATCAACAACAAGCATGAGGAGCACGGCTCATTTCAGTGCCAGGGTTTCTGAGAGAGGTGAGAGACTTAAGTGCAGGTCCTGCTCCCTCTGCTTCTTCACACTTTACCAGTGATAGCACACAGGGCAAGCTTGGATGTGACACACACGTGCACAGCTGTGCCCTAAGGAGTGAGGCAGCGAATATGCATGACAGGAACAGCCAAGGGCAGCAGGCTAGCCCTGGGCAGAGGTGCCCTGCCCCCAAGGGACATGTCCCTCCAGCACCAGGACTCAACAGGGATGTGAGCCCAGCAAATGGCCATGGGGGCTGGTGGGGTGCTTATGGCAAACTCCTTCTGATTGTCCTCCAAAGGACTTGTTGTGTCGCAAGAGCTTTTGAACCTCTTTGTGTCAGCAAATATGTATCAATAAGGAAAACTGCCTTGAATTATGTGTCTTTCTCTTCCCAGCCATGTAGTTGATGCCTCTTTCTTTGGATTTATGTGGCTTTCTTTGATAGTTGTAAGGACTGCTTACAAGGAAAACAAAGATTAGGAAGACAAGAGTAATAACATGTGTGATCCATGCTCACATATTTGTGTGCTTTCAGATATGGTCCAATATTTAGGAGTTTAGTACTTTATTTATTGAACATAACTTTTGAGAACACAGTTAATACTACAATGTATACAAGCAATGAGACCACAGTTTTAGCTGATCACATTTGTCATGTTATGTAATGAAATTTCCTCTTCTAAAGACATTATTATTTGCATCAGCATAAAGCATGGGTAACATTTTTACTTAATGCTTGTAATGTTTTTTCCCAGGGGCCCCAGTCAGGATTGGAAACCCCACTGTGCTAAGTGCTGTATAAACATGCGCAATTTAAGGAAAAATGTGACCTGAAAAGAGAGACAAAGGAGAAAATAAAATAAATCTGTTTTGAGATGAGACACATTTATACTGTTTAACTCTTTTTATAATTTGGTGGATGGCATATTTGTGCCTCAAGTTGTCATTAACTATATGACTTCTTTTTCTAGGCGAAACAGTAAAGATGAATTCAGAGCAGTGATTTAAAAAGGATGTATATGTATATATTGATGAGGGCACTCAGTGTTGAAGTTGTTTCTGGGCAGGAAGCTCAGAGTCTTCTAGAGCTTCTGGGAGAATGATCTGCTGGTAGAACAGGAAAGCAAGGGAGGACCATGACAAAATTTAAGAGTCAGGCATCTAATGGAAATATCTGTTTGATTTACTGAAACACTGGGACTCAGTGGAAGATTTGAGATATAAATTCCAGTGTGCTGCAATCAGAATCACAGAACAGTTTTGACTGGAAAGGATCCTTAAAGGTTGTCTAGTCCAAGCCCACTACAATGAAGAGGGACATTTTCAACTAGATCAGGTTTTCAGATCCTTCTTCAAGCTGACCTTGAATGTTTCCAGGGATGAAACCTCTACCACTTCAACTGAGAGGATGGGTTAGAAAAATCACTTTGAAATATGATATTTTCACTTGGTTGGACAGATATTGCACAACAGACACAGATCTCTCCCAAAGGAGTGGATAAGAAAGAAGGGCTCACAAGTCTGCTGTCACTGTGTTACTCAGTGCATGTCTGGTAGACGTGAAGACCAGTGATGCAGCCTGCAGCAGCATCAGCAGGAGTGACAGGGAGTGTTGTGTTGAATTTTTAACAGTGTCAGATAATATGGAGAGCGCTGAGTTTTCTGGGTTTTGTCTGCTTATAAAAGATGATGAGACATCCAAGGGAAAGTGTACAGCAGGTAGGGAAATAAAAAATAGTTGTTTTTCTGTTAGTAATGGCAAGCAAAAAACCCATTGCAATGCTTGAGAGGTGATATTGTATTGAAAGAGAAAATGAAAACCACTGGCAGCTCAACTGCTGATAAACCCACCAGATTATTGGTACTGTTTAACATTAATTTTGGATTTTCTTCTGAAGGGCCAAGTACAAGCAAGAGAATTAAGTCTAGGAGGTTATTTTGTTACTTGATTTTCAAAAAAATTTTAGGTGTTTTAGTTAGATTTTGGATATGAAAGTACATGCAGGTCTGCTGAAAGCAGGGACTAAAAACTTGAGACCAAAATTTGGAAAGTTTTTGCAAAAATGCTTGTCACTATGATAACGCTACTAATCACAAAAAAGACAGGGGTTGTTTTGTCAGGATGACTTGATTTTCAGTGTTACCATACCCCGCAATTTAATTTCATTATTTTCTGCCAGCAACAGAGACTAGTTAATTTTTTATTTTGCTCCATTTTTCCTTCTGGTTACAAATACATCTCAGAGGGTCTGCCAAAGTTTAAATGATCATGTTGTTGGTAAGTGATTTCTTATTAATAGATTACTTTTCTTTTCCATTTGTCTATTCATTTCATTTAATGAATTTGTTTTTGTGACTCGCTTATTCATTTGTCTCAGCGACAGGGGAATAAATAACGAGAGAAGCCAGAAATCTATGGAGTGTCTTTTTGGAAATGTTTGAGAGGCCAAAGACACAGGCACAACAAATCTCATCATTCTCTGCCGTTTCATCTAAAGAAATAAGGCTGAAATACAGAGCTTCTAACAGAAGATACTCTTCTGTTCATTTTAACATTTAATAAGGGACAATGAGTCTGAAATAGGAAAAGAAGAACTTTGCTGTAAAATTGACAATATTGCTGAAAGCTGAGAACAAAAGCAGTAATGAAGAGAGCCACTGGTGATACAAGAGCTCTGCTATGCCTAAACTACTAATTCTTCCTTTGTCTGATCTGTGCCACCTGGCAGAACCGATAATTGGTATTCTGTACAGAAAATAACTTTTTCTGGAGAAAATGAGGAATACTGTCTTCTGTTATTTTAGATGAAGATGCAACAAACATTTCCCTGACAGTGATGGTGTGCAAAGAGTCAACTCTGTGTTAGAAATACTAACAATGAAAAATATACCAGTGTATTACTCTACTGATATAAGTTCATACTGATATCACTCCAGTTATCCTTAGCAATTTCAAGTATGGGAATAGACTTGAAAACACAACTCTTTCATATTTTTAAAATAATTATTTCAAGGATTATCAGAAATTTTCTTATGAAAAAAAAGATTCATAAAAAAGTACCCTCATTTTTTAAATTGTCAAGGGCATTTAACTCCTCTTCAACTTTGGAGGTTAGTATGAAGAATTTATTTAAACTTTCAAAGGCCATAGTGTCCAATAAAATTGTTAAAATGCTCACCTGAAGTGCCATAATGGATCACAAATGGAAGAAGACAAATGAAAATTAGAATATTAATTTTCAACATGACAAAATGTAATCAATTGTTTGTCCTGGATGTCTCTAAGGACAAATCACAAGTGGGCAAAAATAAAATATAAAACATGGCTTTGTGAAAAGAATAGTACAGAGAATGCAAGTGATAGCAATGCATTACCTCTCATTGTTGGTTATACTGTGTTTTTTTCCCTTTTATAAATAGGAATTTTAGAAGGTAAGGGGAAGAAGCAGGAGATAAACCTTATGAGAGAGACTACTTTTTCTTCTTGTGGCTTAGACCTCTAAAACAAGTAAGAGATATTCTTCTGTTCTTATAGTTTAAAAAGGAAACAAACTATGTTGTTGAAAAAGCATGGTAAAAACATACCCAGTAATTGATTGCACAAGGAAGACAAATTTGTAGCTCAAATGAAAATCCAGGTGGAATTCACTGCTGTAAGCCACCACTCAATGAAATGAACAAAATACTTATCCTTATATACATATATAATATATCTACAAATAACACTGTTGTGAAGCTTTTCTCTTATATTTCCTCCACAAGGAAGGAGTTCTTTCCAAACCTGATATTGCTGAAGTATATTTCAAAGCAAAGTGAACTTTTAGACCTTATTTTTAGAAGAGTCACATAACCTGCTTTTAGCTGTAGTTTTTGTCCATGTGATCACAGCAGATTCTGGCGTATTTGCCCATAAAGGGTGTTTTGTTTCTCTGAAGCATTTGGTATTGGCCACAGCTGGAGGTGAGATCAATGTTTCTCAGATTCAGCTGTGCTGCTTTTGAGCTCAGTGGGGTTGTGGATCAGGAAGCTTGTGGTGCCTTACAAGTCAATAGTCAGCAAGGAGTCAATTGTGTCTGGCTTGGCAGCATCTCAGCTTCTCCAGGACACAGGACCCACTGTGGTGGTTGGCTGCTTACGTGCTGAGTAGCCAGCAATTGCAGAATTTATGCCAAGCCCTGGTGGACATGGACAGCAGGGCTGACCTGGTTTTACAGGAGGATCAAAATAATGAGAGTTGGGCAGAGAACTGAAGAAGAGGATTCGTGGTGAGGAGGGAAGGTCAGAGAAAAAGAGGTGGGCTCAGTTAAATCCAGAGGCAAAAGGACAAAGCCACAAAATGGAGGGATTTAACAGTCCTAAGGAAAGCAGAATAGAAAGGCATGAGGATAGACAAGCAAAGCATCAGGCACTTTGTGGTAAGCAATTATCTTTCAGTGAATCCATTGTTTCCTTAAACACTCTCCAATATCCTAGGACTTACTGGCTGAGTGCTTTGAACACCTTTGTGTAAGGTGCGGAGCTGAAGCATGACCTAAGCTGTTCAGATGTATTTAAAAATGTTTAAAGCACTCAGTCAGTTGGGTCTTAATTGATTCATCAATAGCTTGTGGCTCATGCTTAGTTCAGTAGCAATCAGTAGTTCAAGGTCTAAATTTAAGATGAATTGTTGGTGAGATTAGTTCATGAACCATTGTACTTTATTTTGCCTGTTACTCAAGAAGTTCCAAGATCGACCTCTTATATAGAGTCCTCAGTGAGCCTGTATTTGAAATGACTTAAAAATGTCCTTTCTGCCTACCTACATTGTGTGGCTTTCAGATACTTGTTTATCTTGTAGGTGTGTGTGAATCAAGTGAATTACTGTAGTTGAGAGATATATCTTACAAAACTTATGCTAGTCAAAATATGCAGATTGTTGCATTGCACCCACCTTTGCATCTGGTAAAGAAGAGAACAGCAGCAGTATTTAATGTACAAGGGGGTGGAAGAGGACTGTAACCCTTGTTCCATTTCTTTCTATTGACAACTCAGTCATAAATTTGAACAATGGTTTCCCATTTAACCTGGTGCCTACAAGCACTTAAGAGGCGCTTGTGTATTTTTGATCTTGGTTTTGATATCTGCACAGAAATATCTGTATTTAAGGAGATGGGAGAGGGACAGACTTCTTGAAGGGCTAATGTGATGATGGGTGAATAGTTGCTCAATATCTTCTTTCCATTATTCAGCACAATGCTGAATCTGCCTGTAAAAGAGTGTAAAACAAGAACTTTCTAGGCCATTGCTGGCTAATATCCTGAGCAAGAGTTCTGCCTCTTTGTTTTTACTTCTGTTATAGAGGAAAAAAAAATTGAGGGAAAGAAATTTCACTGGTATAAAGCCCATAAAATGCAGGCAGGTGTATTGACCCCTGGAGCTGGAATAGAGTAATGGAATAAGCTGGTATCCCCAAGTGTGGAGAAACATGGAGGGATATGAACTGGCTGCCTCATTAAGCACAGCAAGTGCCTTGTGGTGCCTACAGCTCATGAGCTGTTAGTTCACTGCCATAGCAGTGCGAGGTCCATTTCCTGGCTAGTGTGGATTGTTTGTGCTGTAGAATTGTAGCTGTAATTGTCGGATAAACCCTTAGGTTTACCAAGACGACTTCTGTGTCATGAAAATGTTTTTGGAAATTATTCTTTTTGCATTGATGTCCTTCCAAATGATCCACCTCATTTCATGGTATTGGTTTTTGTGGCTTAATGAACTGCATCCACTTGATTCAAATATTTTCCTCATAAACTCTGAGCTGTATGTTGATAGCTATCTTTTGATGCATTAAAGTATGCCCTTTACATTGTTTGCCTCACAGTCATAAAAAATAGCTTTGTATTATTTTACATTTTAATAAAGGGTGTGAAAAGTTTAGAGAGCCCTCTGTATTTCTGTAACATTAGTAAAAAGATCTTGAGAATGTTTCCATCAACAGACTGATAACTACTTGCATGCCCATTGCTATTTCTTCCAGAGCATAAATGATATGTAATCACAATCCTAATTTTAAATGAAAAAACAAGTAATTATAAATACTTTTCTGGCTGACCAGTAGGTTGAAGTCTGTATTTGAATTTGTAAAAAAACCCTGAGCAGTAGATCTACAATAATCACAACCAATTGCAAATGGTTTGTTTAAAAAAAAAAAAAAAAAAGTCCCAGAAAAAACCTGGGACTTCTTCATCATGTGCCGTGTTCATGATGAATAAATCAATCAGCTCTAGTGTTGTGAGGCACCATATACTGATTTTTAGAGTGTAGAAGCAGTTCTCACTGGTTTGGATTACTTTTTGCTTGCTCAAATCTGTGTGAAAGATTACTGTCCAAGTAGCCATAGCTATACTGATACTTTACAAGAACAACTTAAAAGAGTAAAAGGGAGAAGCTTAGATAGAAATAATAGGCTAAAACTGAGCCAAGGACCAAGGATAAATATCTGCAATGTCTAGGCAAGTTAATTAAAATAAAAGGTTAGAAACATTATGTAATGCAAGGAGGCAAAAGAAAGTATCTAAATGCTAAATTTGTTCAAAGAAGTTACCTGCTATCATGCTAACAGATAAGGAAGAGTTTGTCAGGTTTTGATGTGTTAAAAGTAGGTGATAACTTGCACATTGTATAACTAATTGTTTTGCTGTCATAGAACTTGTGCTGTTCTTTGAGCTAATTATTTGAGTGAACAGAAAAGTGAGATAATTTTAGAGAATATTAGATATTATAATAAGAGAGAACTCATTGGAATATGCTCATGGGTCACTTCAAAAATTATCCGTGTAAAAGGCAAAGTGACTCCTTTTGAAAAGAAACTGTTTCTTCAAAGGTTAAGACTGTATTGACAGTTTCTATGATTCAATAACTGTTTTTCAAGATAAGGCCTACATAATTTCAGATGTTGCATGATTTTCCCTGGATAAATGAATGTCAGAAAATGGAAAAGGCTGATTTTCTAAGGCTGAGTGGCAATTTTCTTATTATGCTGTCATATGGATTAAGTGCTTGCCATTCTGAATTGTGCTGGCTCAAAAAAAAATTTGGGCCAAGATTAATGAAATCAACAAAAATAATGTTTGTTTCCCTGGACATTTTATTGACATTCTTAAATGGCCTGTCAGATCTCTTTCCTGAAATCATTTGCTTTCTGATATGGTTTGATCTCTCATTTGGAGAGCTCTAACTTCAAAGCTGCCCTTCTCCTGGTTGTACCTTGCAGCACCTTCTGAAGGACAAGAGCCTGCTCTCTCAGTAGAACTCATGAGAGAGGATAAACAGTCCTGGAGACATTAAAGTATCTTAGAGAAGTCATCAAACTGTATTCAGGAATGATTTCAGGAATTGTAGTAAATATGGGTGGTCAGAGTAGGGCTCCACCTGGGGATAAATTGACAAGAAGATGTGTGAGAGGTTAGTCTGTCTTGGCAGCTGGATGCTGAGGCATGACCTCACTGTGCAGCCCAGATGCGCAGAAGAATACCCACTGTATTCAGAAAGGATCAATGTCTGTTGGTGACTTAAAACCAGTAAAGCCAAAGGGAACTAATAGTCTAGTTAAAAAGTGAATTGCTCCAAGTTGGCCCTAGAGGAACGTGAGACAGACTAGGGTCTGCCTAGCTTCAGCAGTGAGAAGCAGCTGGGATTAAATCAGCCTGCTTTAAATTAAACTGTTTGCCTGGATTTCATCCTATTTCTTCACTCTGCCACTGAAAGTAGCATGGGTGCTGTTAAAGTGAACCACGTGCACCTGTATATGCTGAGCCTAGTTTGAATGTATGGGGGCTAAACTGGCAGCATGATATCCAACAGAGCTGGAGGGCAGGGACATTGGGATGCTGGGCAAGTATGAGTGCAGTGTCAAAGTGACTCTTGCTGCTGCTGCTTCTGTCAGAAATGTCAGGATAGTCATATGGATAACAATATCAGAGCATCAACTTGTTAGAAGTGTACTAGAATATTGATGTCAAATAAACTGACATGCAGCTGCTTGTGTGTACCTATATGGCTACATATATATGTGTATAATTACATTTTTTATCAGGAATATCTAATGTTTGTGTGCACATATGAGTCAAAAATATTTGTCTACAGGGATGCATGTTGCATCCAGGGCAAGCCCATGAGGCATATGGACAGAAAAGTGAGTATTGGTTATGGATTCTTGCTCACATTGGCAAGAAAGCCTTTGAGGTCAACACAAGACTGAGCATAGACTCAAATTGTATACTGAAGCCAGACAGCATGAATAACAGTATAATGTAAAATAAGGGCTCTTAAGATGAATTTTGCCCTTGGCTTTAACACATTTATAGAATCTATTTTTAAAGGTATTTCACCCTTGTCTTACTGCAGCTCCCCTGTAGAGCCATGGCATATTGTGAGGTGTTCTGTACCAGCATAACAAGGAAACTTCAGATGGAAGCAGATGTCCTAGTGGAATGGATGTGCATGATAGAAATGGAGGCATGGCACAAAAAAGAAAATCTACTAATTTCTAATTTTCTATTAAACTTGAATACAATGCCAAAGCTGGTGCTTAGCTGCACAGAAAGAACTTTTAGTTTTGGCAATTTTTTTTCTCACATTTCTTGTGAGATGTGTGAGATCATGGATCACTTTGTTTGCACTGGCCAAAGGGCTTCAGTGACAGTCCAATAAAGACAAAAGATATATTTCTTATTAGAAAATATTTTCCTTTTCTTTTAATTTTTCTTTTAAAAGTAGATTTTCAAATTTTCTATGAAATCTTGAAAGCATCTTTTCTGTACACTTTTATTTTTTGTACTTTTTTTGAACTTTTGAACTTTTTAATACCTACAGCACTTTCCTTAGAGTTTGGCTAGCCTTCCAGAAGCAGATGTGAGTTCAACAGCTGCTATATTATCAAAACTGAAGATGTAATTCTGCAAATGAAGTGCGCAGCATGTCTGTTTTATGACAAGTAAGTTGGAAGCTCGAGATGGACAGGTTTTAAGGCATTGATTTACAGCAGGCAGCAGAGCACAGGGCAAACCGAAGTTTCAGCTTGTTTGTGATAGCAAGGCTGTGTGTACACAAGGCTCCCCGGTGGAGGGGTGACCCTCTGTGATGTGAGTTTAGTAAACAGAGGGTTGGAGCCTCCCGTACCGTGCCAGGCCTCCCTGTGTGCAGAGGGAGCGCGTGACTGGTCTCCCTGCTGCTGTGATTGGCATCCCCTCCCACTTTATGCTGCTTTTCATAACATTTTATTGTGCCAGTAACTGGGACATATGTGGACAAGCTGGCTGTGGTGCAAATAATGTAGCAATCAAAACCAGCCTTGGCCAGTAACACCCAATGTTTTGTTAATCACTAATTACAGCCCATGTGAGTTTTGGTGTTGTCAGACTTTATCAGATGTTTGAAGTGTTTTAGGAAGATAAGAGTGGTTGTACTGGATCAGAGCAGAGATCCAGCCAGCTGACTACAAAACTGGCCTGAAGAAGACATGGGGAAGTTTATGAGAACAGAAAAATTATTTTCCCTAGTATTCTCCCTAGTTTCTTCTGCTCTGCAGTTTAGGGTTTTCTTGAGCCAGGGGTCATATGTTTGTGTATACCAGCCTTCACTGCATCTTCAATTACTTTTTAAAATTATTTTTATTATGGTTTATAAATAAAATAGGTGTTTATCCATGATTTCTGAATTTTTGATGTGTATTTCATTTCCTTCAAAAAAAAGGTGATGTTAAGAGCCTCACAATTTGTAAGCTTTGGCTGAAACCTAAAAAAGTGAAATAAACTAGAAAAAAGTGAAATAAACTAGAAAAAAAAATTTACATAGACTGCCCTGGTTGGTTTGTTTTTTTGTTTGGGTTTGTTTGTTTGTTTGAATTGAAACCAGAAATACCTTCTAAAAATCTGTTTCCTCAGTGCACAAAGGACAAGCAACAGGAATCTGTAGTTTGAAAAGGATTAAAGAAAGGACCTAGGTAATGGTCTTATATTTCCCTAGGAGCAGGACTGGTCCTTGTACTGATCTGGCATCTCTGAAGAGAGAGCTTTCCAATGTACTCCAAAATGACTGAAGTGGTTTGGTGGAGCAAATACATACAAAACCAAGTGATTGGCCAAGAAAATACAATGAGAAAATGTGAAAAAATAAAAATAATGGGAACTCTGCAGAGTAGCTTTTTTCTTCTTTGCCACATGATAGTTTCCTTGTAAGAAATGTGCATCCTCTCCCTTTCCCCATTCTTAGTGGGAAAAGCAGGGAAGGACGAGAGCAGACCTAGGCATGGCTGCTGCTTTTCCTGAAGGCAGCCTGGTGCTGCTTCTGGTGACAGCAACTTGTAGTGTAATCTTCATGAACTTCACTCTTCCTTCTTGCTTTGCCTTTCCCCTTCAGGAAGCAATTCCCCACGCACCTCACAGGCCTGGGCATCTCACCTGAATTTGTAACCCATTCCTGAGCCAAGACTGCAAAGATGGCTTGGAGGGGGTAGCAAGAGGTGCTGCTTCCCAAAGCACTGGGCAAGCTCTCTGGAGGGGAGCTTCTGCTTCAGCCTTAATATCTTTGAGGTGTCACACTCTTCTTCCTGCCCCATCCCTCCCTAGGCATTGCTTTGCTTGCTGTCTACTGTCATCAGTACTTGAAATTGTTTTATTCGATGCAGTCCTTGACTAATGGAGAATTAAGGAAGAAAATTTAAATTCATAAGAATTTTTTGAAGTGTTGAGGCGTTAATATGGTGAATGTTACTGAGGAGCCTTGGATAAGGATTTGCTGTACAAATAAGAAAACCCCAGCAGTGTTTATTACTTCACACTTGAGAATTTCCCAGGTACCTTGTCTGGCTGCAAGTGCCAGGCATATCTGAACTTCATGTTAAGATGAGGTGTTTGTCTAGAAAGTTTCCTCTGTCCATTCTTCTCTTTCCTTATTTTCTTTTGTGTCTCCTCTCACTTGTTTTTTTCAGACACAAAATTCAGAGCATGCCCTGGATAGGAGCCCTTGCTCTCTCCTGGTAGTGGTCAGTTGCAGTGACCAGGGAAACAGAGCTTCTGGATACCCTGGACACCAAAAGAAGTGTCTGGTTGCATTAAAAAGCAACTTCCTAACAAGCCCACCAAAGTTAATGAGTTTTCCTCTGGCAGTTGCAAATTCATTTTACTCTCATCTTCCCCCTCCTCCCAACTTGTGTAATTTTAATCAAGTTTCTGTAAAATACTCTTCTAAATTGCAATGTGCTGTGAGAGTGATTATTGCTTACATGTCGAACGTGAGAAAGGAGAAGGGAAGCCGATTTTTGCAATTTCCACAGGAGGCTATATCCACTTTTTCTTAATCCTCAACACATAAGGTCACCAAGAAGAGAGCTATAATTTGAAAAGCAAAGTAGGTACAATTTGAAATGGCTAAGTGATTGGGAGCTAAACCATGACCATGTCCTAACCAGACTAGCCTCAAAGATGAAGGAAGGCAAGCCCTGTTTTGTACTGGTCTGGGCATAAATTTTGTTATTACTTACAGTTTTAAATAGCAGAAGGTCTTCCTGAGTATATTCATTAAAGCTGTGCTGCAACCTCAGTCAGCCTCTAAATATCCTCAAATATCCCAGCAATCATACTCATACACTGCCTCTGCTAGCTGATTTGCTAACATAAGACTTTAGCTGTCATTTTGGTATTTTAATGTTAGTCACTATACAGCTTACAAATATTTGAGAAAATCCTTAATGTCAAATCTTCCTCCCACATAAAAAAGATAATTTTGTATTTCTCATTATATATTTGTTTTTCACTGAGTTAGCTCCCTATAGATCCTTATCCTGATTTTAAAATCATCTGTCACACATTTAAAACAAATTTCTATTGATCTCTCTTTTGAGCAATTCCTTTCACAATGTTAAGGACGATAATCATATTTATTTTGGCATATACGGCCTCCCTGCTGTGTAAACACAAGGAGAGCCGGTTTTAGGAAGATCCTGTTTTTCCTGCGCATGTGGGTGGACAGTGTCATGTCCTAACCAGCTGCAGCACCACTGAGAGCAAAGCAATTGCCGGGCACACCCCAGCGGGCTGCGGGCACTCAGGTCCGGCACAGAGCACACACCCTGCCCTGGGACAAGCAAAGAGATGAATCTGACTCCATACTTCTTAGAAGGCTGATTTATTATATTATGATATTACATTATATTAAAAGTGCTATACTAAAGCTATACTAAACTATAGAGAGAAAGGAATACATCAGAAGGCTAGGAAAGGAATGAATAATAAAAACCCGTGACAGAGTCCCGACACAGCTGGACTGCAATTGGTCATTAAGTAAAGAAAATTCACATGGAACAAATCAAAGATACACCTGCCACATTCCAAAGCAACAGATAATTATTGTTTACATTTCTTTTCTGAGGCTTCTCAGCTTCTCAGGAGAAAAACATCCCAGTGAAGGGATTTTTCAGAAAATATCAGTGACAGTGGGAGGCTGAGGAGATTAAATTGCTAACGCAGCAAAATCCATGAGCATTCAGTCTGTGCAGTTTTGCAGGGAAATGTATGTTTGACAGTCTGGATTTTAAAACACTCAGCAAGGCGACGAAACAGTCCTGCCTTTACTTTCAGTCTCTGGTGGTTTCTCTGCAGATACAGGCAGCCCGTTTAGCCTTGGTCTGCATTACTCACCCTGCATGGAGTATGGGGATAGTAACTGGTTGTTATCATGGAGATGAGAATAGTCAAGTTACAGCAGCTTAATTTATTGAGCTGTCCTGTTTCTTTCTCTATCCACTTGAGATTTCTTTCTTATGGCCCTTCCTAGATGATTTTTCATGCATACAAATAATCTATACAACAGAAATTCACAGTCTATTAAAGAAAAATTACAGTCTATTGAAAAACAAAGAGAAATACCTTGGTGTAAATTTTCCATGCTGTTGTAGCAGCACATTTGTGTGCACAGATATATACAAGGAAAAAGGGCTTTTTTATACAGTGTTTTATAGTGTTATAAAGAACAACTGAATGAAACACCTACAATTTAACTAAAATCTCATGTTGCCAATTCATAATATCACACATATTTCCCTCTGAGTGAAACAACTTATTCATAAATTTTCTCATGATGTATCAATTTTTATCTATTATTATTATTTAACAGCATGTGTGCCTGATTTTCACGTTCATTCCTAGACATTACTGTCTGACATCTCTGTTGCACATCTGCAGCCCTTGTGAATGGCACATTAACACTTTTTGTTTGCCACCCTCAGTGTTGTCACCTCCACTGTGAGTTTTAATAAACAGCTTTCCCTGCTAGGCCTTCTGTCACCCTAACTAACTTTTGCTTTACTGGTTTTGTTTCTATCACACATCTAGGTCTGAAGAACTTTATTTCCTTCTCTACTGTTACCAAGTCGAATCTTGCTGAAATGCCCAGTGCAGGAGTAAGAATGGAGATGTTCATTATAAGCCCTACAGCAATAAAGTTGCTTTAAAATTTTAGGTAATATTGAATTTCAAACCTCTGTGGAATGATAGCTTGACTAAAATCTTTCTATAAGAATTTAATTTACTTTGGTTACTTCTTTCTAAAAGTTTAAGTCATAGATCATTGGAATAAATTCTTCCTTTCACTACAGCACAGTTGGGAAACTGGCCCTGAATTTGATTTAGCTAGGAAAGAGTTTGATGTAGCTAGGAAAAGTGATGATGTTTTTTTGAGCTTTAGTGGAAAGAGAGGAACCTCCACAGCAGAATTTCCTGTATATTGCTTTTGTGGTGGGTAAAGAAAAGCATTTTCAAATTTGCTCTGTATTAAGTCATCCTCTTGTGAGGCTAAGAGACAGTAAGATTTCAGCTTTACTGAGTAGTTGTGAGTTATTGGCAAGGGGTTTCAAAGCAGAGAGTGCAAACCCAAATATTTTTGTACCTGCTACTTTCTGAAAGAATAGTTATTTTTGGACTTCCAGAATTCCACAACTCTGTGACCCTCTTGCACGTGAATTCTTGACTTTCAATGACCTATTTTCTATATAGTTTGGCATGTTATTAGTTGTAAATCCTTTGAAGCTATTTAAAATCTATGGTTTTTTTTGTATCTATCTTGGATGAGTTTCACTATATGTTTTCTTACTTGCATATTTTAGATTGCAAATTATAGGTAAAAAATGACAGATATTAATGGAAAGTATTTCCATTCCAGCCAGAAATTATTTTCAAATGCCTACAGTAATTGAAATAATTTACCTTATAAAAAAATCTGAGATGGGTGAATGACTGAAGACAGAGAAAGCAAACCCATTTTTAAAAAAATATAAGATTGTATGAGTGAGACATTACGTTAGGCACAAATTGTTCTCAAAAATACTGTTTAGAGTTGTTTATCATCTAGTAATAACACAGTATGCAGAGGTGCTGTTGCTGTGATAAAAAGGTCAAGGAACAAATTCTGCAAGTTATTCTCATGAAAAAGGACCTACATATGCCATCCTGGTATCCAGACAGAAAGGGGAAAAATTTATAATTTTGGTCTTTGATTGAAAGTGAAGATAAAATAAACAAAACTATTTAAGAGTGAGAGAAAAACATAGAGGACAAAGTCTGAGTATATAGATTTGAAAGACCACACCTCAAGAAAAACATCACTCTTAAGATTTGTGTCCTGGATGAAGCTAGAAAAGCCACTGTTTTCTGATAAAACAAAAGATGCAAAGGGTGAAATTCCGGTGTATCTGCATATGCATCAACTTCTCAACTGAATTTTTACAGGGTTTTCTAATAAGCAGAGCTGGGCTTCTAGAAAGAAATTAAGAATAACAAATTTGATTATACCAGGAGCATCCATCAATGTGTTTAATTGTTTGTTTTGGAGGTGTTTTGCTTGCATTTATCACACTCAGCAGACTTAGGAAGCTGCTGTTTCATCAGCCCCTGTTAGCCTCCTCTTGACTCACCAGTTTCAGCATTTCTGAGATAGATCAGTCCACCTGCAAGACAGGCCCTTGAAGAAGTGCCCACTGAAAAAGCACAAAGAAACTCAGAGCAGTCCTAGACACACTGATAGTGATGAAGTTGTGAAGGCATAACTTAATTTTCACTGCTGCTATTTCAGATTATTCCTCCAGGTGAAACTGGGACAGTTTTCCTTCTGACTAGACATGAGCTTTCTCAAAGTTAGCATTAACAGAATCATTATGGCAATATAAAAACTTAGTGTGGGCTGCTAAACCTGTTCAATTGTATGTTAAACTTCTTAGATGGGTTTTATAACCTGCACTTAGAAACACAGAGCTGCAACTCTGCTGCTGGCAGTTATGCGAGAAAGGGAGGTAGGATATTCTGGTTATAGTTGGTGGTAGCTGCACCACAGACATTTCCTCAGGTCCCATAGGAAAGTGATGTCTCCTACCACAGATTGCCAGCTAGGGGGAGAAATATCCTCTTTTCTCTTAATGTCCTGGATAGGAATCTCTGCTTGAAAATATCCAATAAATTTCTCTGTTCCTCTAGGGAGGAGCAACTGGAAATGAAATGGGTTTTAATCTCTGTTCAATTCATTAATTAATCTCTGTTCTGTCTCAGCTCAGATCTCAGCACAGCAAGCTACCCAGGCAGGCAGAGGATCTGTCAGCTTGCTTGGGCTTCTTAGTGCTGCTACACAGTTTTTGTTACCTTTTATGCAAGCTCTGATTAATGTTTTAAGAAAGATTTAGGTTGTCCTCAAGGAACTTCTCTGTAGTTGATGTCATCACTGCTGATCATGTTAGCACAGAGAGCTGTAGACTGCAGCACCTCTGAGATCCCACGTCTCAGGCACAGTGATTTGCAATTAGCTTCTGAGCAGGCCAGGTGAGGTGTTTGGCCCTCGAGGGCTATTTCTCCTAGACAGCAAAAGTTATTTAGCAAATTAGTGCAATACATTGAATTTTTTTTTGCCACTGAGGTGTTAGGCATAAAACAAATGTCTTTCATTTCACCTATCTAGGATGGCCATTACAGCTCTAGATAAAAACAAAATTAATAAAAAGAGACAGTTATTGCCAGCTCAACTGCCAAAAGGGAAAAGGGGTCAATATGGTCCTTTTCATATCACCATAGGCTATTTTCTAAAGGCTATCTCTACAAAGAAAAACCTAAAGTTTCAAACTGTTTTTCTATTTCTTTTTCTATATGATGTCATGCGTTATCAATGAGAGGCCACTGCATATCTGAGAACATCTAACTGTAGAGTCTCTTTAACATGATTCTCTATTGTCTCCCATATTGTGCATCTAAAATATTACAGTGTGTTAGTTTTCTCTCTTGTTTATCTTGATTTATCTTGTACCAGCTGTAAGATATATGTTTTTCTTCTTGCACTTATACTGTTAAGGATGATAAAAAGCACTGTGTCGAGATTCTTGTAGTAGCATGGGGAGTTGGATAAACAGGTATTCAAGGTCAGGTTGAGAGAGACTTTAAGAAACTTAGTCTAGGGGGAGGTGTTCCTGACCATGGCGCAGGGTTTGGAACTAGATGATCATTAAAGTCTCTCCCAATCCAAACCATTTTATGACTCTGATTTTGTGTATCAATGCAATCTGAGGACAATGGTAATTTCATTAAAATTGTCACTGTCCTCTTTCAAAGAGCCAAATAAAAGTGAAGTGCACTGAGGTGGTCACTCCTTGTGTGAAAAACCATGAGGAGCACCATTACAACACATGACAGTGGTGGCTTTTCCTCTTTATATCCAGTTTTCCAGTTTTGCCAAGCATTCAGCATTACAGCAATTCTATTAGAGGAACAGATGTGCTAGAAAGTAATAAAAACCAGAGGGTTTCACTTTAGGTTATTGAACTGCGTATGTGTTGTCTGGATAGTCACGATAGGTTATCATCTGATAAGTATTTGTCTGCCTCTTTGAAGACAGATGGGAGATATAGCACTGTTCCTTGGAGGAAAAAATGTTCCCTCTTCAGAAACTTCATTTGGCATTTTGTACGGAAATAAAGCAGTCACTCTAGATGATATCAGAAAAATATGCTGCAGCAGTGTTCTGGTGAAGCTGGAGGGTCTGAGCCAGTGGAAAATTAGGAGAAAAGCCTTGCAGAATAAAAGTATGAGAGATTCTTATTTCCATTTGTTAACATTAGCCAAAAGCTTTGCCCAATGTGTCATGCTTGCAAGATGAGTGAAAATACCTCCAGGTGTCAGCACTTCATCCTGTCCACCCCTCACTAGGCTTCTGTTTATATGAGGAAATTTGCCTTGGATTCTGGGTTCACAGCTGCAGTGTACATTTTCATATATATTGCCCTTTGTCAATAGGACAGCTGAGACCCTTGGGTGTTTCACCAGTAAAGCTATAGTTTTCACAGTAACTTCCAGCTCAAATTTTATTCCACTAGTTCTTATTTTGCTCCTAGATCTCCTAGGATCTCTGAGCACAGTAGAGACTTATACACAATCCTTGAAAGTCCTTGCTTTAGCAAAAAGCCCTATCGGGACAGAGCTCAAGCCACTTCCCATACTATCAATGTCTTACTTCTAAATGCTTTTATTCAATAGCAGTTGACTACTTTGATTTCCTTTCCTTCAGGATTATTCCTCTACTAAGTGTGGCTGTGCTCAGTCCAACGCAGCAAATGATTTTGCCGTCAGTTGTTTTCTGCCTGTGAGCACAGAGATCTAGTTACAAGATGCATATGTAGTGCTTGATGAGTTTTCCTTCCACAGATTCTGAGATTATTATTGTAAATGGTGACGCTCATAAAGGTCTTAGAAAGAACGATCATTCCTGTGTTATGCACAATCAAGTTGCAAAATCCACATGAAAGTTGCTAGGTTTTCATCTCTCTTCCTATGAGAAAACCGTTTTTTAACCTCAGCTCTTTAATGAATGAGAAACCTTCATTTGGATTCCAGTCTAAAGCAATTTCTAGCTAACTCATATTTTCTTAGCAGCTGAAGTTCATCTTATGTGGCTTTTTTGCACTTAGCCCTTACGATAGCACTGAGATTTTTTTAGAAGACAGAAATTGATCTGTTGTACTCAGGAGTTAGGATAGACATGAACAGAGTTTTTTCTGTGACTGAATCAAAACCATGGAAAGCATTTTTGATAACATCTGTTTTGACACCCCTCCCTCCCTTGGACATTTATTTTGTCCAAGAATTAGATGGTTTTCTTGCTGTTGTTTACCAAATCTTTCAAGGTGGTAATCCAAAATGTCAAAATAAAGTATTCCAACATTCAGGAACAAATTTTTTTTTTTTTTAAGTGGTATGATAGTCCATTTATAGTGGAGAGGTCAAGCCTATAATTAGTTGATTTAGTACAGGTTATAAAATGCCCACCTGTGTTTAGAAATCTACAGTAGCCAGAAGCTCCCTCTTCAGTGTGTGATGCCACTGAGTCTGAAAGTTAACTTACTGGTGTTTCACAAGATATTTGTAGATAGATACTCCACCATTACCTATGAATGCTATATTAGCATCTGAGAAATTCCATCTGCAGCAGCCAGCTCTTTAGGTTCTTTGGGCTACATTTTGGTATATTTTACCCAGCAGAAGCTAGAGAAAATGGAAAATCTTAAAAACTTGTTTTGAATAAACAACTCTTGATATTTTTTCAGTATGCATGTGGACTTTCAGGCTGAAGGGATGAAAGGAGGTAAAGAAGCTAAATGTAGTGTAGCCTGCCCTGGGTTCTGAGGCAGAGCAAGACTGTCTTGTGCCAGGAGAGACAGTGCTGTGCAGACCTCTGTCAAATTACCGAACACTCCAGGGGATTTGTAGTTGCATATGAATAAAAGAATGACTTTGGAGCATTGCTTTGGGAAATGGCTTTGTAGTGCTTGCTGATATTTGACAATGTCCCATTTTTTTCCTAACATCTGTGAACTCCAATTTATTCTGGCAGAGTCCTAATATGAAGAGTTATGTGTTTCTGTAAGCAGGACATAGAATTGATGCTGAAATAGTGCAAGAATTTCCTTTGTGTAGAAAAGACTTTGGTGATTACAGAGAAATAAAAAAAGAAATTCACTATCTTGAAAACAACACAGATAATGTGCAAAATAAGGACTTTGTGAGCTTCATCTTTTCCTTTGGAAATGCTTGTTACTGCAAAGCCTGTATGCATAGAGACTAACATGACGATTAACCTTGCTGGGTCAAGAGCAATCTGCAGGAGAGATGTGATCACTCTTGAGCACTTGATGGTAATTTGTTTCATTGGAATGTGCTGTGCTGTAGGGGCACAACTCACTTCGAAACCTCACTTTGATTGTAAGGCTCTCCAACCTAGGGCAGGCAAGACCTTGGCCCTTGGTGCAGTGCCTGGTAACTTGTTTGTAGTCTCTGAACTGAAGACAACAGGACTGAGTGCAGGAAATGAATATGCATCTGGCAGGTGAGTGGATCCACTTCCCTGCTGCTAGAAGCCTGATTTTATATTGTATAATACTTGTGACAGCAGGATGATCAAACTTACAGAAGAGATATTTGTTAGGACTGGTAAGAAGCAGGCACTTAGTACTTTCTGAAAGGCAGTACAGATAAAGATGCTGAATTTGAAATCCTATGATAAAACCCCCACAGAACAGTAGGAAGCATTTAACAATCACGGTGCTTAACTGCCCTATCATCATTTACATAGAGAGCTGTTCAAAAGAGAGGATAGAATTATAATAGGGGAACCTGGCAAAATCCTGAAAGCTGCTTTTCTTTTAGCTCCCAAGCAGAAATGCATCTGGAATATACATTTCCACATTGTTCTTTCTAAGGCTTTGATTTTGAATTCACATATGGTACTTAATTTGCATTTTTCATACAGTCATTAATGTTTGGTGAACTTGAAAGGTCTAGAAAAGTATTCAAAGGCTTGGATACTTCCCAGAAATGTATTCATGCTGTACTGGCCTGGAAATCTGGCATAAAATCTGCAGCTTGGATGCTGAGCTGGGATTTCAATTCTTTCTTTTTGAGGTATTTTAATAACAGAAGTCTGCTTCTCAGGCTTGTAATGTTATATGCTACTTCTTGTTCCTGTGAATCATTTAGCTGTTGGTATAATTTTGATCACATTTCTAGCAGAGGTCAAATACAAGGGAATGTCAAGAATAGGGAGCTGCAGGGAAAAAAACCTACACCCTGAGATCAATGTACCTTGAAGAGAAAGCAGTAGATTTAGGACTTGAAACTACCCCGGGGGGAAAAAACCAAACAAAACAAAATCAAAACAACTGCCTTCTTGATTCTTAATCTAAACCAGAAAGCGCAGGTCCTATCCATGATAAAGTGGACAGCAGGGTCCCATCCACATGCAGGAACTGCTGTGGAGTTCAAAGACTTGCAAGAAGGAACAAAAGCCAAAGTGGTCAAATGAAAGATGCTGGATTATTTTCAGAGGAACGCACAAAATCACACAGATTGTTTCTCTTGACGTGGGATTTATTCACAACTGGATACCTTTTGGTACTATGCAGAGTGCAACAGCTTTGACCAGCCGCAGGGAAGCTGCCTTAGCCCAGGGAAGACATTCAGCTGCTAGGAAGATGTGTCTCGCTGACAGCAAGTCTTACAGCATGCATCTCTTAGAGATGTCATCTTAGATTCAGATACCAAAACAAACCACAGAATATCACGAGGGAACTCTTTCTTTTGGTTCTCCTTTCTTATAAAGCAATAAATTATTTCAGATGAGAGGAACATCGTGACAGCTGATGGGAGATGCAGAAGTGCAGAGAGTCTATTGTTCTGCTGTTTCCTTTTCCTTTTATCTATGCAGCTGTGTTCTCCATCAGATATCATCCTGCTGCCAGAGCTACTCTTCGCAGTGGGGGTAGGTGATTTGTTCACTGCTTGTTTTGGAGTGAACTACTTGGTCATGCAAGTTAGCCAGTCTGACAAAAGAACAAAAGAAAGAAACTAATTGGTAATTATTCCCTGTACACCATCCCTCCTCTCAATTTATAAGAAGGGATACTTCTACAGCAGTGTTGTGTACCTATATAATCACTTACACCAGCTGATGAAATAAAAGCTCTTGTCCCTTGGCCCCCTGCAAATTATTCTTGATAATTATTTTTTAATTATCCTTTCCTCATTGCTCCTGGTGCCACTTTTATGCTTTTTACATCAGTGGGTGCAGACTTGACAAATCCGAAAGCTTACCACAGAGAAGTGTCGCTGTGGCTGTGCCAGGTTCCAGAGGAGCAGCAAGCGGTGGAGCATGGCTTGGGGGACTCCAGGGAAGCCTTTATCTCCCTGCTTTGCTGTAGGTGAGGATGCCTTTGCTGTAGGTGAGGATCCACATGCGTGTGCAGGCATGGACCGACTGGCGTGCAGGGACACACCTGCGCGAGCGCGCACACGCGCGCGTTAATTAGCTGCACTCCCGCATCAGAGAGTTAATAACCAAGTGTTTTCAGGGTGGCTGACAGCATATTAATCAGAGCCACGTTAAACAGATGGGGAAATTGTATCACTCCTTAATCCAGACCGGGAAGGAAAGGTCCCTGGTGAGGCAGAGGAGACTGCAGATTGCAATGCTCCACAGTTGTTTTCTAAGGGATAAAAGGGGTGGATTAATTTTTGCTATTGGACAGTGCAGTGGAGAAGTGAACATTTTGCTGTGCTATATACCTGCAAGCATGCACAACCTGTGGTCACAGAATATGGGTCCTGAATTTCTCTATCCCCCATAACTACCCATTAAAAAAAAAAAAATCGGCTGAATTTGATGGAAGATGAAGAGTGAAGCAGAACTGAAACCCTAAATATGTATGCACAATTGAGGGAAAGGGGAGGAAATGGAAAATAATCAATGTCTTTCCTCAGGCCTGGAGGTATTAAAACCAGTGTTTTCAGCTTGTGTGACCAAAGCAAGTGATGAGGCAAAGAAATAATGAGGCACTGTATTTGCATCAGAGTACTTATTTATTCCCTCAACGGCATTTTTTCCCCCTGGGCAAACTGCTTACAAACATATTACATCTCACTGTTGTTCCTCAGTATCAGCTGGCAGGTGGCTTATGCAAGGAAGTTCAGCCTCTAGTCTGCCTTCAGTGATTCACCACACAGTTTACCTGAGGAGTGGACTTGCTATATGTGAGCCAGATTTTTGCAGAGTTTGATGGTTTTGTTGTTTGATAAGAACTGGAACAATTTGGCTTATGGTGACCATGAGGTTCTCTTCCCCTTCAATTTGCACAGAGATTGCTTTAACTGGGAAATTTTACATGTTTCCCAGTTACCTTTGAGCAAATAGTTTTGCAAAGGATGGTCTGCCTTTCTGCATTTTCCCAGCTGCAGATTCTAAAGTACATTTTTCAGGACATTTTTCTTAACTAAAATAATCTCTTTTTTTGGCATATTAAAACCACAAAGTGGCATAAACCAAAATACTTTTAGAACTGACATTTATTTTTGGGTTTTCATGGGGGCCACAGGTTACCTGCAGTGCTGTTATGAGTTGACCCTGGCTGGATGACAGCTACCTACTACAGCCTCTCTATCACTCCTCTCTGCAACTGAGCATGGGAGAGAAAGTATAACCAAAGGCTTGAGTTAAGGACAGAAAGAGATCAGTCAGTGATTATTGTCGTGGGCAAAAAAGATTTGACCTGGGGAAACTAATCAAAATTATTACCAATCAAAATCAGAGCAGGATAATGGGAAGGAAAACAAATCTTAAAAACACTTTCCCTTCACCCTCCCTTCTTCCTGGGCTCTACCTCTTTCCCCAGGGTGCAGGGAGATGGGAATGGGGGTTATGGTCAGTTCATCACATGTTGTTACTGCTGCTGCTTAGGGAGAGGAGGCCTTCCCCTGCTCCAGCGTGGGATCCTTTCGACATTGTTTGTGGAGACACTCCTTCACAAACTTCTATAATGTGAGTCCTTCTCATGGGCTACAGTTCTTAATTAATTGTTTCAGCGTGGATTCCTTTCCATGGGGTGCAGTCCTTCAAGAACAGGCTTCTCCACTGGGGCTCCTCCAAAGTGGCACAAGTCTTACCAGGAAATCTGCTCCAATATGGGCTCCTCTCTCCGGGGGTCTGCAGGTCCCTGGATGACTCTGCTCCACCACAAGCCTTCCACAGGTTCACAATCTCCTCTCAGGCAATCACCTGCTCTGGCATGGGTCTCCTCTGTGAGCTGCAGGTGGATCTCTGCTCCAGAATGGGCCTCCATGGGCTACAGGGGAAAAGCCTGCTTCAGCATGGTTGGCACCACAGGCTGCAGAGGAATCCCTGCTCCAATGCTTGGAGCACCTCCTCCCTCTCCTTCTGCACTGACATTGGGGCCTGAATAAGTTGTTTCTCTCACATATTCTCACACCTCTCTTCTGGATGCAAATACTTCAGCACAATAACTTCTTTTTCCTTCTTAAATATGTTATCACAGATTCATTACTACCATCACTGACTGTCTCAGACTTGGCCAGCAGTGGTTCCCTCTTCGAGCCAGCTGTCATTGGCTCTGTTGGATGTAAAGGAATTCTCACAGCTTCTGACTCTTGTAGTTTCCCCTCCCAGCACCAAAAGCTGGCCAAGTGAACCCAATACAGTTGTCCCTTCAGTGTGTTTGGAGGCCATGAAATCATCACATCTGCTGTTTTTGCTGGAGGAGTAAAGGCACAGGAGCACCTGTTTGAAGGGAGCAGAGCTGCCTGCTGACTGCTCACCATTACATGGTACACATCTGTGTAAGGTCTGACTAACTTAGGACCACAAAAAATATCCTTTTCATAATGTGATATGATATTGATGAGGTGTACATCACTATAATCTGTCATGATGCTGGTGTTTGCTGTGCCCATGGTCATCTCAGGTTATTTTCCTTGTTAAGTTCTTTCATTAGTAAGGCTCCTCCATATTTAAATAGCTGATGCCCACATTAGAAATGGTGTATTGCCTAAAATTTATTTATATGGTCCCTATGACCTAGGGATCTGCCTTTAAAATAAATAGAAGATTTCTTGTATATTGGCAACCGGGCAGAGTTTACAACTACTTTGGTTTTCTTGCTGCTATGAAGAATAGAGTTCCCTTTGTCCTTTCAAATTTTTCCTCTCACAGCTCACATTTGTCAAAAAACTTAGTCACAGAGTCATTTCTCAGGAAAATCCCAGGGGCCAGCCCTAGCATTTAATAACACAATGAAGAGAAATTGGCAATGTTTAGACTTTCTGGTGCAAACCGGTTTGTAGATTCAAAGTTGGGCAGTCATGGCAAGTTTCCACAAAAGAAAGGAGAACAGTGATTATGAAGAGCAGACTGGAGATGATAAAAAGGTGAGGAGGTGAATAGAAGACATGAGTTAGAGGAAAGCCTATTACTTAGTTCTGAAGTGGTGGCATAAACCAACCTCTCATGTACTGGAAGTAAAAAGGAGAGGCAGTGAGGGCACATACAGTACACAAGAAATAGAAGAGTGAAATGTGTGATAAGGTAGGTATAGAAGGAAAGACAGTAACTGTAAATGACTTGAGATTCTTAGGACTTTTGTTGTCATTGTAACAATAGGTAACGAATGAAATGCAGATGAGTGATTTAATGAACAAATGTTCCTGGCATATCTACTATGCCAGCAATTCAAAACTACCTGTGATTCAAAACCAGGTCCAATCTACATTCATGACCAGAATATTTTAAATCCAATTAACTAACCCAGATGTAATTACTGATGTAATTACTGTTGCTATCTCCTGATAGTAAAGGATGTGTACAAGACCAAGATACATGGCTCAATATAGACCTTAACTCTCTAGAAGAGAAATGAGATATGGAAACAATTGAGTAATTTTGGATTTCATTATTTATTGTGAGTGTACACAGCCAAATTTTTCTTGGGAAAAGCCATTGCTGTCAGTTTAATTACATTGGGAGTAAATGTGACCCTCCTCAAGCCTTCTGTAAGTGTACAGTTTCTATTAAAGTTGTAACAGATCAATCATGAAAAGGTCTTGGCACAAAAATCAGTAGATAGGTAATAAAAAAGATAAAGGACACTGAAATGAATGGAATGGCATGCTGCAGGATATTAGCTTTATAAAAACAACTTTGTCCAATAAGAAAAGTTAGGTTGTGGCATGAGACTGGAACAAGCAGAGAACCCCTACCTTTGACAAAAGTGATCATTGCTGTTTTTGAGTAAAAAATATTGTAGTGGAAGTGGCGTTTTCAGTGAGAGATGCGCTTTACAATTAGGGTTGCTTAAATCAAATTAAATGGACATATTGATTATGCAAAATTTAAGGATTATCCATCCATCAAAAGGTGGCCGTCAGACTTGCATTTAAATTGCAGAGCTGGGGCCCACATAATGTGTTTCTGGTTTGGAGCTGCAGCACAGCCCAGTCAGTGCCCTGTGTTCTGCACTGCAACCTCTACTTGCCCTACACCTGCTGTTGCACAGTGAGCATGGTTGACCTGTGATTTGAATATGCTGAGTGGCATGGAAATGCAAAATAAAGTCAAAATCAGCTTAAATGCATGCATTACTAGGTTTGCTTTAAAAGCATTTATTCTGCGGGAATTTGTGTGTGCTCTTTGCTGGCTGTGGAAGAGCATGTTGTCCTTTTGATTCCACACACTCAATTTTCTTCTTGCTGTGTTCCACATGCGGATGGAGGAGAGAGCAAGCCATTTTCTCAGAGGAGAGCTGAGAGGATTTCTCTTGCAGCAGTACTTGGTTTGTTTGAAGCTGTGCTTGTGTACAAATGACCATATTTATTCTGCCCCTACATCTCCCTGCTCCTTTCTCTTCCTGAGGCTTCGCTTTACCTCTCACCAGTGCTACCATTACTGTCCTCTTGCCCTGTCTTCCTTTGTGTTATGTCTGTCTGGTATTCTTCTCCTTCATTCTCCAGAAGGTCCCTCACTTTTATTTAAAATGATGAAACAGTCAATCACCTCCGTTGTTTCCTCTCTGCTGCTTGGTGGGTCTGACACCTGAGATCTATTGTTTGGGAAATTACCCAACTATTTTTAACACTTAGTTTTCCCACTGTATTAGACCACAGCAGTAGATGCTTCCTTCATTTCCTACTCCTTTATGGTTGTGTTCGAGGGTCCCAGGACGAGGGAAGGTGAGAATCTTGACTCCATGTTTCAGAAGGTTGATTTATTATATTATATTATATTAAAATTCTATACTAAAACTATACTAAAAAGAATAGAGAGAAAGGATCTTTCAGAAGGCTAGAAAGGAAAATAATGGAATGATAACAAAAGCTTGTGACTCTCAGAGAGTCTGAGCCAGCTGACTGTGACTGGCCATTAATTAGAAACAACCAACATGCACCAATCACATGTGCACCTGTTGCATTCCATGGCAGCAGATAGCTATTGTTGACATTTCTTTCCTGAGGCTCCTCAGCGTCTCAGGAGAAAATCCTATTGAAAGGATTTTCATAAAAATATAATGGTGACACTCCTTTGCTTCTCCTGAGAAGCACCACTTGTGTTTTTTCCTCATTATTCCTTTCTACCTGATATTATCAACAGTTCACCCAGTTCCTCCTAACTAGTTTTCCATCCTAAATTTTGTTTTGGTCTCTCCCTCTCCACAGCAGTGTATTGACTATTGTCATAACTAATCTCCAGATACCGGTGAGGCTTCTGATGAAACTCCTTTCTCACTGTATTTGCTTTCCAAGTTTGATTCAAAGTGGTTTCTAAGTAATCAGAAAGCATGCATAATGCAAATGAAGAACTATTTAATTTTTTTCCACAGAATAACTGTGTGAAGAAGCTTTGAAAAAAATCAGCAGACAACAGTGTCCTAAACCCCCTGCATATTGAAAATCTTGCCAGTGATGCATCTATTATTTTGTGCATAACCTTTAAAGTAACGTGTTTTTTTTTTTTAATCCTCATTTATTTATTTATATAACTGTTTGATTGTTTATGTGGTTCATACTGTTGGATCTGCCTTGCCAAGGTGTCCAGACTCTTATTACCATTGTAATCTGAAATACAACCAGTGTGCTGTGATGGTGATCCTTTCTCTTTAAAGCAATGGATTTTGATTCAGTTACCCCTGCCCACTGTGCTGTTGCTTTTTGATAATTTGAAAATGGTTGTTTTGGAATTATGATGAGGGAATGTGGGAAATAATGGTAATACAATAGCTTCCTTCTGAAGGTAATTAACTTTCTTTAAAGGAAGGTGGGTGTACTGCCTCATAATAAAGATCATCTTTAGAGATCACAAAAATTAAAATAAATTCCTTATTTCTCACCCAGGACTCATCTTTTCATATCCAAAACATTTTATTTTCCCTAATAACCCTAAACATGTCCAAGAGGGATCATTACTAATACATAAGTGAATGGAAACATAAAGATTAAATTCCGCTATTCCTAATACTGATATAAATTGAGAGTAGCTCTATTGATTTAAACTAAGTGGTTCTGAATGGCATGGAATGAGTTATATGTGTTAAATGAGTTATTTGCTAGAGAGAAAAGGGAGCTACCAGAAGTTCCAATCATTCAATTTATTTTTTTTAATGGAGTTTTCTTCTCTCCACAGCTCAATTTTACTTTTGTTGACGCTTCTTCAGTGTAGTCTTAATGATGAGTTTATAAAATTTATGTTCATTTGCGTGGCATATGAACTGCCATAAGAAAGAATTATATCTTTGGAGGAGGATTAACAAAAGAAGAAGCTGGGTCATGAAAAAGGAAATCACTTGTTCAAAGTGACTCAAGTATCAGAAAATGAGAATAAGAAAATTGTAACTAGCACATTACTCTGTACAAATGTTCACCTCCTGCACCTCATTTTTTCCCCTGCTGTCGGTCCTTCTTTTATTTCAGAATAATGAAATAAATTTTTTGTAAATTTATATCTTGACTTAAACCTTCAGAAGTGAATTGCACACACAAATAGAATTTGATTGTAAACAAAAAAGCCTACTTGAGTCCTGATTTAGCCATGAAGATGATGTGGGCCTATTACACTGTCTGAGACCTTAAAAAAGCAGATTGCTGACAGATAAACAGAACTTTTGTAAATGAAAAGCTATATTTCCATTTCTATATTTCCGATTTTCACTCATTACATGGTGACCAAATACAAAAATATAAGTATATGCCTAATTTTAAAAGTATGCTTGCATGCACTTAAACTATTCTTGTCCTTAAAAACCTGAATGAATTGAGGCTAAATACAGAGCTCCTATTTTTGTTAAAATCATGTGTCTAAGACAAATGCAGAACTTTCCACCGATGTCAGCTTTGTGTACTCAGCTGCACACTGTCATGTTTATTATCTAACTTCTTTTGACTGAACTGCTTTGACTGTATTTGGCCTTTAGAATATGTTTTTTTGTAAGGGGAAGGGAAAGTTGGATAATTTCTTGATAGAAGCATAATTTAAAAAATTCCAAGCCTTCTAATACGGTAAAAGTGAGTAAAAGAAAGTAAGTTCCTCTCCTAATAATCTGAGCCTTCCTTCCCCCCTCTCCCCCGCTGCCTTTTACAGTTTTTTACTGTATTTCATTTAAAAATACTCTCATTTTTGTTTCTAGACCACATAAGTGCATCTCTGCCTGTCAGACCTCCTGCCACCCCCTGTGTTTATGCATCTGGCATTTCAGGCTTTGGTTGTGTAATGACAGCTTCCACAAACAGCAGACAGATCTCTGAATTTACAGAAAGACCACAGTGAATTATGCCTGGTTTTCTTCCTCTGCATAGCTCAGTTTCTGACTGGTGTTATGTGAAGCTGGGATTCTGGGTAGTAGCAACCACTGCTTCCACTCTGAGACAAGATTTGTTTGCCTCTCACATTTCTCCCAAAGAACAGCTAATTTTTTCAAAACTGGGAGTGTGTATATATATCTATGTATGTGTGTATATAAATATATATATATAAGATCAGGGATCCTTCCCCAGCTACAACAATTACGTATCTTCAAAGTCTATTACATTAAAAATGTGGAAGTTTTTACCCAAACTAAAATATAAAATGATATAATCATGGCAAATATGGCTAGAAGGGTCCTTGAGAGGTCCTATTCATTCTTCTATTGAGAGAGATTTAGTTATGCTGAGAGACTTTCTCATATATTTTCGCATAGTCTGTTCTAAAAAGTGTCCCAGTCAAGTGGGTCACTTTCCTTAGTGATCCTTTATACTATTGCCTAATTATCCTTCTAATTACAGACCCCTTCTGTTTACCTTACACTGTATTTTCTTAATTTAAAACCATTACTGGTTTTCCATTCACCACTGAACACAAGGAACATTTATCTTTTAAATATCTGGAAATTGTTACCATGTATTTTTTATTCCCCAACTCAGTAAATTGAACTTCCCCTTTTCCCATTTTTCTTCACTTTCTCTACTTTTTCATTTTTTACTTATTTGTTCACATATTTTCCCCCTTATTGTTCTCTTCAGATGCTTTCTGGTTAGCTTCTTTCTTGAGGTTTGGCAGCCAAAAAGACATAATGAGGTGTTGGTTGAGCTGTAACCTCTCTGAGGTATGTGGGAGGGTTGCATGAAAGAAGCTCCATTTTACAAATGGGTGGCCTGAAAAGAAACAGGGCAGTGAAATGGTAATGTTGACTCTGGGCAGCTCCTGAACCTTTTAACTTTGTGGATCCCTTTTGAGAGTGTTTCTGTATAGATGGTAATTCTGCATTTCATAATTATGCACCTGGTAGTTCTTGTTTAGAGCAATGGTTTGCACTTGTCTTTAATGAATCACATGCACTATATGTTTTTACTCCAATGACTTTTAATGACCTAATATTTGAAAGTATTTACAGCTCCCTATTCCTCCATTATTTTTCTACACAAATATGTGAACCCAAAAGCATGAGATGAACTGAGCAAGATCCTTGAAAGATTCTATGTTTTATATGAGACAAGCAATAATTTCCTTGTGATGACTTCTACTTGTTATTGGAAAGAAACTTGGCATGGGCAAGCAGTCAAGTAGATGGAGCCCAAAATCTCATTCAATACACTAAGGCACCTGGCCATTAGTCAGGGATGAAATGAATAATGATTTACTGTATGAGCTGAGTTTCTTAATCTAATACAAAGTTGTCTTTCAGGCCTGTCCCTTACCTAAATTCATCAGTCTTCACTTCTAAGGTAGCAGAGCTCCCTTTCTGTGTCCCTGGATTCCTTTCATTTCAAATGACAGGGAAGCTACATATTTTAGGAAGGGGCAGTTGCAAGTACAAGTGGTTCCTAGCAAGTGGTTCACTTGGGATCTTGGGTGTTTTTGGCCATTCTGTCACAAACCACTCTTTACCTCCTACAGGCACTGTTGTGCTCTTCAGAAACCTGCTGATGCAAGCCAGCATCATCTGCCTGGGATTAGAATCTGGCCTTTCATCTCTGTTTACTGGAAAGCTGCAATGACATTTTGTTTTCTAGGACCAATTAGTATCAGTTCTTTATTCAGCCCTACTGTTATGAAGTGAAAAATTCCATCTGAGGGGCTGTCAGTTTCATAGAAAAATTAGTACAAGGCTTAGTTTCCATGTCATCAGTGGGAAAGTATTTTATTATTTTGGCCACGGATTTATGCATGGCCAGAAACCAGTTTTATCCCATTTCCTTTGTATCGGAGCATTTTGTGCTTGTATTTCAACTCCTGGTCCGCACACAAAGCTTCTTGTACTTCCTGTTAGGGCTGCCTACAACTTTTGGAGATAATTTTCAGTGATGACAGGTATATGTAAGCATCTGTGAAATCTTAGAATCTCAGTTGCTGTGTATTTTGCTTCCACAGTTTGGTTTTTTCATTAGCAAAACCAACAGACCTGTAATAGACCAAAGTTCTCCAGGCTATATACCAGAACAGATTTATAAACCAATGCAGTAAACCTTGATTTTTTTTTTTTTTTTTTACTTTGCTAAGCAATGTCATTTTGTGTTTCAGCATAGAAATTGTCTTAGTTTTTGTAGGCTGAAGGAGCTGGTTATAAAACACAACCCATAAAAGCTTACTGTAACAACAAAAGAGCTTACTGTGGCAACATAGAGCAAACAAAGCAGGAAAGCCTTGCTCCCTTTCAGGGGTTTAGTGTAGATGCTGACACCTCAGTTCCCAAGCAGGGGTCATAATGAATTGAACTTATCTGCTGCAAATCAGATACTGCTGATCAGATTCTCTTTTCAATGCCTACACAGCACTACTCTGTATGTATGTCATGAGAGTGTAATTTGTATCTCAGAATAGTACCTGTCTGATTGACATGACTTTGTGTATTTATACTACATTGTATTTTAAGATCAACAATTCCAGAGTCAAAGATATTTCCCCTGGAGTAGCATCACTACTTCCACTGCTCAGAACAAGTAGCATTAAGCACCTGGAGATGACTGTACATCTTTTCTAACAAATAAAAAGTTTGAATCTGCATTTGGGTAACATTTTAACTTGAAGCTTTTTTGTAGTAGAATTTTTCTTGCTGTTTGAAAAACATGTCGGTAAAGATTTATTTTAATGGCTCTCAAGAGATGTCATACTTCTGTAACTCACCTCTTGAAAGAGATAGTCACAGGAATAATAGCAGTATTCTGCGCAAGAGGTTTGGAAAATGATTGCCAATTTCTGAGTTATTACCATGCATTGGATTTGAATGTATCTTTAGAAACTAACCCCTTTACTGCCACATTACATTTTACGCCAGAGGTCACCTCTAACTCTTTTAGTGAGGTAATGATTTTGTCCTAAGTTAAATCTTTTGGGGGTGGTTATAACTACTTTCCAAATTCACTCATAGCAGTGTATTTATGTACAGCAGAACTTTAGGAGGAGATGATACAGGGCATACAAAAGGAGAAGGCTACGAGGATTTTGTAGATATGAGGTTGAAGGGGGTCTTCCTGGGGGGTGAACCATGTTCCTGGCACATGCAGCCCAAGATGCCCTGCCAGGCAGAGCTTGGTAAAAAAGGCAGAAAGAACCAGCTGCTCTCTGCTATGGGGCAGTGAGCAGGTGATATCTCATTCATTGTTGTTATTTGAGCAAGGTGAGTTAATGTACTGACAGGCTTGATCTTTTCCTTCCACAGTTTTTCGCAAGGACACACAGGTGGTTCTCTCACACCTGAGAGAAGAAGAACTGCATCCTCGTTCTCTCTGGGCTGTAGAAAAGCATGGAGACACTCTTCATGCATTTCTTGAAGGCTGACACTCTGTTCATGTCTTAGGACTTTTTTTTGAGGAAGGTTTATAGCTTATGAGTGTTCTATAGGAAAGTCTCAGTGCAAAGAGCAGCGCAAGGGCTGCCTCCAGGTGGAAGACCAAAGGAAATAAATCTTTTGCTGATCCTCCTCCCTGGGCACCTTCTAAATTCCATTACCTATATGTCATGGATAGTTCATCTTGGATCTTTGTTGTTCTTGCTTCATACTATGACCTTCTAATCCTTACTCTCATCTATCTGTATGACGGCATCTTTAGACTACAGAATTCAATCTTTCTTAAAGAGGGAATCTTACTTTTAAATTCTTGTGGTAGATCATGTATACTTGGGGACAACAATGGTTCTATCATAATGAATTACAATGGCAGTGACTCATTGGTATGCCAGAAATCGGCTTTAAATTTCATTAAAATTCTCATTTCTTTTGCTTTCTTTTTTACAGTCTTTATTCTTATGGATTGCTTCTAGAATTATTTCTACTCTTCTCTTATGATGCCTTTCCCTTAGGAACACTGAGATGAAATCTCTGAGGGGCTGCAGGCCATCCCCAGGGACTTTAACTGGCATCTTCACATGGAGGTTTTCATCTCCTTTCTGTTCTTTATCGCAATATGGGCAGGCAATGCCTTGCTTTGTTACACAGCCGAGAGACAAGTGCAGGGGCTGGTGAGGAATGAGGAGGCACATGGAGCTGGGGCTGGTGAAGGCTTGTGTCAGGATTGTTAGGGCATCAACATCTTCCTTGCAAATTGGCAAGTGGGAAGGGCAAGCAGACAAAGTAACCAAGGTGAGAGAGTTGGATCTTAAGACAGTTGTCAGATTTTCTTAGCTATTAGATGAATCAAGATAATGTTGCTTAAATGGCAGTTCACATTTCTATAATTTATTTTCCTTCTAAGTGTTGTTACCTCGCATGCTATTAAGTTGTTTGTCCTAGAGCCAGTTCTCATAAGCCCTAGAAAAACACTTAATACACCCAAGGATAACTCAGCTACACTTTGGGGGCATAAAATAAGCAGGATGGCTTCTGCTGTGGTGTTAGAAACCAAAAAGGTTTAATAAAGGCAAAATAACAAACAGAAAAACTCGAGCCAGGTACAGAGGTCTGCCCCTGGTAGAAACACTTCATACAAAAGCCCCTCTTCTCTTTTGTTCTGTTCTTTTCTACTTGATTGATCAGGCGGGACTTTTTGGCTTCTATCCAATTAGATGTTATCTGGTGTTTGGTGAAGTCCCTGAGGCCCTATGAGGTGGCTTTCCACCTAACAGTTGAGAGAAGCTTCTCGGCTTCTTTCCTTTTTTGGGGGACAAAGGTTAGTTTTTGCCACTCTGTGATTAGGGGGCGCATTCCTACATCATGCTCTCATTTTCTTTCTGTAGTATGCATGTAATACATATGTACAAATTGTGTTTATAGTTAAAAGGCTTTTCTAGAGGAAATAAGGATGACATAATCACAAGAAGTCTCTAAGTATTCACAGGCAGCCCTAAATGTGTGGAACAGTGGGTCTGGTGCATAATTATGGTCACCTCCAGTCCCATTGTATGAAAGTTACAACATAAGGGAAAACACCTTGAGCAAGGCATATGATCTGTCGTGACAACACGATTCAGAGCTGAGATGTCAAGCAAGGTGGGGAAGGGGAAAGGCTTTCTTCAGCAGAAGTTGTGTTGCAGCCTTCTGAGTATTCACTTGTCTCTTTCTGACTACCTCTCACTCACGCTGTGCTGCCAGCCATGAAGTTTGACTTGCAGGCAGTGCAGGCAGCTTCCCTTGCCTGGAGATTGGACTGGTGTCTTGTCTGAGCAGACTGGCTCTGACTAAGATAGGTGACTCCACAGAGAGCTCTTCTGGAAATGAGGCCTCTCTCTTCATCTAGGTTGCTCATAAGGAGTGTGACATTCTCCCTAAGGGGAAGAATGCTGGTCAACGTATAAGTTGCAAAGAAGAGAAGAATCTCATCTAGACTGCCAGCTGTCCTCTGGGCACACTTCTAGGAAAGATATCTGTATGTTTTCTTCCTAATAGCTAAGTGAAGGCATTATCTTTATGGCATTATCCTTCCAAAAGCCTTTTGGGATACTAATGTCTTGCATTCCTGAGGGATAGGGAACTATATCTCAGAGATGATTTATCAAATGCTACACAAGCTAGGTCTGTGCAGCAGAGTGCAATACTCTATGGGAAGCTCTGAGATGTCTTTGCCTTGCATCCTTGCTAGAGGGCAGTTGAGCTCGAAAGTGATTTTAGTGGTGTTTCCTCTGTGTTTCTTTCTGACAGTGCCGATAGTTATTTCCAGAGATCATGACTCTGCAAAGCTTCTTATCAAGAATGTACACAATCTCTTGAGTCCTCTGAACTGAAGGATTTTAAATTAACAGTGACGTGTGCTGTTTGTGCATTTTCCAAACAAGTTCCCACTAACTAGTGTGATCGCTGTTTCGTGATGTTTTCCTTGCACTGTTTTGCCACCTCCCACTGGTGCTCCATAAAAAAATCAGGCTTCAATATATTTTGCTACATTTATCTATTAATATAGTTAAAATAAAATTTTTACTACTCTATCTGTTGACACGTGACTGTAGCATTGGCAGGAATGCTGTCCAGTGGAGTAAATCCTGTTCTACTTTTTACAGCTGGGTGGAGTTTCCAAGACTCTTTGTGACTCTTGCAAAAATTATTTTCTAGTAAGCTTTACTTGTGGTTTGATTCTGACATTTCTTTAAAAAAGTAGGAAATAAATGGTTCATGAGGAGTAATTTCTATATGCCTGTCAATTGGATATGCTTAGAGTATGAGTAATAAAATATTACTAGGGGAGAAGGATATTATTCAGCAGGAGAATTCACTCAGAAAACTGTTCAATGATAGGCTGAGTGATGAATATACTGTAAATATTGCATGTGGGCAAATATTATCATGGTGGCTTAAATCAGGGAAAATACAGCATGATGTGCCATAACCTAAGTCTTGGAATCCAGAGTTAAGGACTGGCTGCAGAAAAGCTGACTCATTACTTTTGCCTCTGGCAGATTCCTGTTGCCTGGCTGTGTGTACCTATTGCTCTTGAGGCAGTATTTGGTCTGTGGCTTTGGTCAGTAAAATTTACAGCATTTCTAAAAACATGAAACTGAAAAATGAATTTTTGAACAGGCATATGTTGCACATCTTACCAGCAGCAACTATTTGCTGAGGCTACAAAACCAGTGCATTACAGATGTTTCTTATTTTCACCTGAAAAAACCTGGCAAACTGCAGAATTTTTTTATGCCTGTATACCAAAAGTGCTAAAGGAATGCATCTTGCAAATTGATAGGCTGTTCTAGAGCTTAAAACAAAATTAGATCACTGCACAGTAATATCACTTTAATTACAAAAGTCATGTTACTTTAGAGTGTACTTTAGAGTTGCTTCTAGTTTTTATAATGCCTACTTTCACATAATCCCAGTCAGTTGAAATTAAGTAAGGGTTACAACAAAGAAAGGTTTTAAGTCTACTGGATTTTCCTCATCACTGTTACTTTAAAACAACACTCAGTTAAATTGGTACAGAATTCTCTTGGGACATAACACAGTATTCAATGGTTGGCAAAATAACTTATAAAGAAAATAATTCAGTCTTAGATCAGCAGAGTCATTCACAAAACCTATTTGAGGTGATAGGCTTGCAGGCAAAATCCCGATTCCTTACAGCAAATAATGTGTAAGTATGATCAGATTTCTTCATGCTGAGTATCTGCAATTTTTTTAAAGTCAGTAAGAAATGTATTTTATGTGCATAATGCATGGTGCATACACACATACATTCAGGAAGAATCAGGCCCCATGTCTCCCTTCTGTGGGTGCTGAATAATCATACCTTTTGTCTGCAATGGAAACTGAGGGTGCTCAGTTTTTTACCTAAATGGAGCTCATAAACAATGAAAGGAGTTATTTTTAGCTTTGTGAGCTTTGCTCATTAAATGCAGAGATGGGTACCATGAATTGAGGTATAAAATGTTAACCTTGCAGAAAGTGAATTGCCTTGGACTCTACATGCAGAATTTAATATAAGATGATATTTTAGAGAGACAATATGTATGTGTCTATCTCTATGTACAATATAGATACAATGGAAAAAGTGCAATGAGAAGTAATTATCACGCTGTTTTCTTAATGAGAAACTTATATAGGTATTCTTTTTTATCCTCTGCTCCTCTTTATTACTCATGAATTGTACTGTAGACTCCGTTAATAGGCAGGATGTCCATTCATGCACAGGTAAGTCCTCAGTGCAGTAAGAGACAATTTCTGCCTTCCAGAAACTTATTCTCTGTGCATCCTGCTGAATTCTCCAGGATTTACTGTAGGGAGGTGAGTTGTGTTTGTTTTTAGAGAGACTGGTTTGATAAAAACCTAAGTCTGTGTTGAGGCAACAATGGTTTTATGATATTTTTCTGGTTCAACACCAGCTGGCAACTCAGCCCCAAACAGCTGCTCACTCTCCCTCCTCCCAGTGGGATGGAGGAGAGAATGGGAAGAGAAAAAGTGAGGAAACTTGTGGGTTGAGATAAAGGCAGTTTAACAGGTAGAGCAAGATAAGGAATTAATACCCCACTGCAGGTGTTCAGCCATCCCCAAGAAAGCAGGGCTCTGCCACATAAAATAGTGACTTGGGAAGACAACTGCCATCATTTCAAAGGTCTGCTCTTTCCTCCTTCTTTCCCTGAGCAGAATGTCCTATGGAATGAGATATTCCTGTGGTCACTTGGGGTTCCAGCTTGTCCCCTCCCACCTCCTTGTGCATCTCCAGTCCCCTCGCTGATGGGGTCAGGAGCAGGAAATGCCTCGGCTCCACGCAAGCCCTGCTCAGCCATAGCAAAAACAGCCCTGTGCTATCAACTCTGTTTCCAGCACAAATTCAAAACTCAGCCCTGTACCAGCTACTATGAGGAAAATCAACTCTACCCCTGCCAAAATCCACACAGATATAATCAAGCACCAAATTCCAAGAAATAGAAATGAGTGCTTTCTGGGAACACTTCTTAATTTTGTGCTAATTATTACTCACGTACTTCTTTTTTTTTTTTTTTTTTTTTTTGGTCAAAAAGTAACTCAGCTATGCTGTACTGAAGGACACAATACGTGCTAGATGAGCAAGTTGTCATTATGTGGACTGGAATATGTAGCATTATCTTCCTAGGCAGCTACCAATGGTGTGTATAAGTAAATTACATTCCTCATAAGCTCTATTAACTTTACACATGAATATGTATTTTATGTATTTTCAGCAAATTCTATGGCATAGTCTTGCATATAGAATTACTCATATATACATATTTCTGCAAGGATCCTAATTCTTGTAGCAGGAATATGGATTACAGCGCTTCTAAAAAGTAAGCATGTAAATTCTGAGTAGAATTTTTAGGTCACATGTACTCTAATTTGTAATTTCCTATTTTTCTGACTCACATTTATATCTATAAACTTGTTGTTATATGGAGTGTATGCTTTTTTTCCTTTTTCAGGGAAAAGAAAATTGATTTTAAGGTTAAAAGGACCTAAAAAAAGTTAGTAAAGTTTAGAAAAGTTGTAGTCAAGTATGTAATGCAAGTCAATAAAAATGTAACTGGCAGGGAAAACCAGTCAGAACTGTTTTTTCCAACCCAGTACAGATAATGTAAATTGAGTATCTATGGATAACAAAAAAGAATTTAGGAAACTGTTTATCCCATCAGGCACTGGGTTTAAGACAAAACCACTTGGATCAGCCAAAGGAGCAATACTGTGACAAAGCAGGACTAAAATAATGGGCCCCAATAGATTGTGGGTACCTGGTGTATTGCCCTGAAATTCTCCACTTTGCAGATGTTGTGACTTTTATGAGGACATGATTATTTCTTTAAGCAGATTTTTTTTCTTTTCAGAGGACAAATATGAAGGTTTACAATGGTCCAGACCCTATAAAAATGACAATTTTCAGAAGCAGTTAAAACACCATCCAAAGCCACAGTCTGAGCATAAAGTGTCTAATGTGGGATCACTGAGCATGTGTTTTTATGAGCAATTAAATATTAACTTGGAATGAAAAGTTTTCTGAAAACACCTTCCTTAAAGCAGAGAGTCCTCTCAATTACCTTGTCTCAGCTTTAGAAAATAACTACTTCAAAGTGAGTTATTTCTCTACAGCTCCTGCAGCTGAAACTTTTGCAGTGGCTTTAATTTGTCTTGTATGTGTGACCAGCTGACACAAACTCATAAATGGTGAGCATCTTAATGACTAACAGGCCCTTTCAATTTAAGAGTCAAAAAGGCATTTGGGTGGGTTGGACTCTAAGGCAGTGCCATCAGAAGCTTTTGGTAGCCAGGGGTTCCTTTATCGAAGAGAAACTTGGGGTCAGTGATGGGAATGGTTGTAAAATGCATCCTGCTCTTGGAAGGACTCTGAACACCTGAAAGGTGATTTGAAAGCTTGGTGCAAAGAACTTCAGCCCGTGGGTGTGGGCACACAAAAGGTTTCTCTCCTGATGGGGGGTTCTGTATGCTGGCTTTTCACATCTCCTAACTTTCCCTACTTACCAGCTTTACCTCTACCTAGGCATAGTGGGTGAGAGGCAGCCAGTCAGAAGCAGCTTGGAAACTGCTAAATAGGGCAGCTCCATACATTTTGGTAAGGATTATTTCCTAGTTATTTATTATTGTTGATGCCTGTATAATAGCATTAAGATGCTACTCAGGCATTTCTGAATGTGGGCCATTTGAATCTGCTTATGGAAAGCAGACATCATTTCACCTGAGAACGACATTCTCAGAAATGTCTTTTGCTGGGATCACACATAACCTGTGAGTTATTCAGCTAATCAAAATAATTTTTCTAAGCCTGTTGCTATTTGCATCCAGCAAGAGTAATTTGTTCTTGTCCAGCTGCTCGTGCTCTCTCTCATTCATTCATCCTGCATTATAGACCTGCTTCTGAAGGATGCTGAGTACCTGTGGTTTGATTGAAAGTTATTGCATCTCTCAGGAGTAAATTTAATTTGAGTGATTCCCCATATATTGCACTGTGATATGATGCATTAAAAAATAAAGCACTGCTGGAGTATCTACAAGCCATTATTTTGAATCTTATTTGAGAAAAAGAAATCTTAGCAGAGAAAGCCATAGAAATAAACTGCTTTTTATTCTTTAGCTAATTCAGAAATAGTTTGAATTTTTAGAAAAAAACCAAAAAAGAATAAAATAAGGCATTGATCGTAAACAACCTTCTGGCAGCTGTTAACAGCTGGGATTGGTGGTTTAGTACTAACATTATTTCAGGTAAATGAGAAAGTAGAATTATAAACAAAGGAAAATGGTCGATTCCCCAAGTGAAACGTGGGCTGATGCCTAGTATTTATAGCTTAGTACATTCTCATTAATCCGTTCTGGGTTTTTTTTTTGTACTGACTAATAAAGAATACTAATGCAACATTTCTCTGCTGTTTCTAAGTTTTCTGTTCTGCTTGACACCTTACTTGCTAACATATATATTTCTTTTCAAAGAACTCATGCAGTTTTTTCTTGGATTATAACATAAAAAAGAATTCCTTCATTTCTTAAACTATTAACAAATGTGTTGAAAACCTAATGAAGCCAGCAGGAATCAAAATACAGCAATTAGACAGCAGCAGCAGTCTGGGTTATTTTTCTGATTATGATTCAGTGGAAGAGTGGAGTTATGGCAATTATATCTTTAAAAAATGTTTAAGAATGTTTGCCTGTTTTTGACATACTTGTTCATAGAGTTAATACCTGATCTTAAAAAAACCTCTGTGTACTCCAATCAAATCTATTCTCAGACTAAAATTTATATCAGAGCATTTTTAATAACATAATTTTTTTTTTGGCCACAGCATGTAAGGAAAAAAAAAGTCACATTAGCTATGAAAAGAACATTATTTAGAGCTCAGTGCAAAGATGCACAGAAAGATTTACAATGGTGTCCATAATTTTAGAGCCTGATGAGTAATTTCAATAAAGTTGTAGCACTGATAGAAATTACTTTGTTCTCAATATGTCTTAGTCCATGTGTCACTTTGTAGTTTATGTCTGGACTGGTAAAGAGTTAGAATGTAGTTTGAATTGCAAAGCTGTTGTATACTTAAGGTTTACTGCAAAATTTGAGCCTTGTAAGCAAGACAGTGTGTTTTAAAAGGTTCAAATCTGGGTTTTTTACTTTTATTTCAGGATCACTTTTTCAAAGGAGTTAAAAAAATCAACATGGCGAATTTGTGTAAAAATAAGGCTTTAGTTTGACATACTTAGGTCTTTGCTGTCCTGGTCTACCTGGACTGAAGACCAACAGTAACAAGAGCTGTTAGGTGAGCTCTACTACTAGCAATGATGTATTCTGTCACCTGCGAAAGAACTAAATTTAACATTTCATTTACAGTTAGTAATATGTAATAAGTGTAAAATTTTGGATGAGGTGTTGCTGAAAATAGCTTTTGTTTCGTAACCATTTCCATTCTGAGAAATTGCAATGAGCTGGTTTGGCCACAGAGCTGATGCATTTGGACAGCTGAGTTTGCTCATAGATTTTGTTCAGGTGAGGTCATGTGTTTCCCTCATGGAAGTGCCACGCTGGTAAGGCCTTGGAGTGTTATGGAAAACTGTAACAAAGCCTTTTCCAAGCCAGCTCTGCTAGACAGTCTTCTGTGAAACTCTGTGTAACCCTATGATCTGTATTCAGTGCTATAAAACCTGCATTTTTGGAGCCTCAAGTTTTTTCTTCCTTCGCAGAGCCCTGTTCCATCACAAGATTGCATTTATTATGACTGTTCTTCTTTGGTGCCCATTGCCTTGTGCAGGGTGAGTTGTGAGACTGCTGATAGTTACCCTTGGACAGGGAGGAGTTTTATGGATACCTTTATGTTTGTGGACCCCATTTGTGTATTGCACTGAAATACTCAATGCTTAGGTTAGCGCACATCGATGTTGAAGGTAAGGATGCTGAAATTCTGTCTGCAGACCAACAGAGGAACAAAACCTTTCTAAAATGCAGCCTGTTGTTTTTTCAGTAAATACTCATGCTGTTCACAAGTGGGGAAATGCAAACAGAAAGCTGGGGACAGTTCCTGAGAACAGGAAAACAAACCCAAGGCATTGTCACAGACAGGTCAGTTTTTTCCTGCCTATGAAAAGCTTTGCTGGAGTGATGATTGTTGGAGAGCTACTTGAGTTATTTAAAATGACTAGTAGCAAAAATGTAGGAATGGCTCTCAGTTGTGTCCCTGAGCTATAAACTGTAATGCCACTCATTAGCTGCCTTCTGTGATGATGGAGTGACTTGAATAGAAGAATTGAGACACCATTTGACATGAGACACCATTGAAAACAGCAACTGCATAGAAAATGCTCAGCTTTATCAGGCTATCTCAAATATAAGCTAAATACTCATAAGAAAAGCTTAAAAGTTTGGAGATAAATATTTCAAAAAAAGATAATTTGGAAGACGAACAGGAGGGAAAAGTGTCGAACATTAGAAACATGTGATTTCGGCACAAGTTGCATCCTTGGTATTATCTGGATTATTGCTATGAGGTATGGCAGAATTTTGAATTAAGCTTTTTATCCTAGAAAGCATGGAGTCTTCTAGTTCTGCCCAAATTCCCCTTGAGAGTATTAGATGAGTTAGAGAGAAACTCAGAGATCTAAAATAGTAAAGTGTGGCTTTCAAGAGAGGGTGAAAGAAAAAGCAATTGAAACTTATGTAAAGAAATTTACCATGTTTTTTTTTTTTTCCTAAATTTTCCCCTATTTTTGTAAGCAGCCTTACTTATCCAACTGTTTCACAGTTCAGTGTGGGACGTTTGCCTTTGCATTGAATAGAGATGTCCCTGAGAGTTACCAGTTATTCTGTAATCTATTTAGCAACTGCATATGTCCTTTTAACATGGAGACTTTGATTGTAGCTCTGAGTTCATTCTGTTTTGGACCTTCCTTGAACAGTATCTGTGCAATTGTATCACTGTTTAGTGTTAAATATTCAGTAGTGAAACTTTGTTTGTCTATATTCTACTTTTCTCATTTTAGAAAACGTTTTTCTCTAATAGTTGCACAACTTTTGCTCCCCCTGCATTTCCAGTCTCACTGTCTTTCATGTGCTCAAGGTGCTCAATATAATCGATAGCAGAGAGCCTACCTGAGTAAAATATGAGACAGAGACCAGTCTGAAAGGTGCCTGTTGGAACAGAGCAGTGACCTCCTCACTGTGCTGGGTGAGTTTTGTGCTGTGAACTCACAGGGCTCTGTGCTGGCCAGCAGAGCTGACACTCTGCTGGAGGAAGCCCTGGTGGAGGCAAAGGGCTGGGTGACCCCTGTGCAGTGGGCCCTGCTCTCTCATTCTGTTAATTCAGCTTTTTTTCCCTAGGGTGTCAGCAGGGCCTGGCCCATCTCCTTTCAATATTGTAAGATTTTGACAAAAGAAGCAGCATTTGAGGCAGCAGGTTATATTTTTGGCAGTGTAAAATGAGAAGCATTTTGTGAAATAGGAAAACCAGTAGTTTGATACATTATGCAAAAAACTTTGATATTGACACATAGGTGAGCATTGGAGAGCCACATTCTAAAACATTATTAGAGGTAATAACCTGGTAGGATACATGGTTAGGAAGTGGTCTTGAGGTGAAAGCTTTTATGAGAGGCAGGATGCATTATACTCTGCCTTAGAAAAAGGAGATAGTGGGGGGTAGCTTTGGGAAATATTATTTTGTTCATATTGAGCTTGAGTTATGCTGTTAATATGAGCTGAATATCTGTGTTCAGTTCAAATGTTCGAAAACTGAGCACCATTATTGCTAATCACCCCCAGAACCTGCATTTTCCTGCCAAAACACAAATGCAGATGTGCTGACAGAGCAGGTTTCCATGGCTTGGGCTGGAGCTACCTTATTTGACTCATTCAGTGCTTGCAAGAAGAGCCAATTTGCTACTGGCAGGTAGCAGTTTTCAGATTTCCACAGAGTTTCACAAAGACCATCTAGGAGAGACAGCTTGGAAATGGCTCTGTTTCCCTTGTTCCAAGGTTTTTGCCTTACCAGTCTGACACTTCCATGAGAGAAATGGATTGCCTTGTTCCAGCAGACTTTCTATTGCTGCAGCTGGTTTGAGCCAAGGATTGCTCCTTTACTGGCCTTGAGGGCAGAACACTCCCTGTCACCAGAACTCACATCAGTACTCTCAGACTGCCCACAGGGGAGAAATGTGTGCGGTTTTTCCTGCTGCCCTTTGGTGCTCTGCTGTGCCATGTTAGCTCATTTTCCTGCCTGCTGAACAACTGGATGAGGTGTAAATTTGAGTGCTGGACTGTGAGCAGTAACATGGGAGGCAGGTCTGGCTGGCCCAGAAACTGTGGTAAACCCTGCCAGCCACCTCAAAACTCTATTAAGACAAGAAACCTACTGGAGCCGTACAGATGGTTGCCAGATTTCAGAGGACATTGGTCCTTTTGCCTACTTGAGGGAACAGCACACTGTGATAGAAGGCTCAGGGCTCTAGGGACTGTTGTACTTTTGGAAAGGTTGCAGTCTGCTTTTTTGCAGCATGGTGCCATTTGGCATGAAACACAGGGGCAGCCTGATGGTGGTGTTTTTTTGAAAGGGAAAACTACTCAGAGCTGTGTCAGAGTCTGACTCTGCCAGAATTGTCCCTAAGCTCTGCGAGGGTTAGGTTGAAGCTTGAACTGCGTGAAATGTTGATGCAGGAGGGCAGGCTGTCACTGTGCCTGCCAGTCACCCTGCCTACGGCAAGCACGGGCAGCTGGAGAGAGCTGTTGAGGGATGTGATTGTTTCCCCTCAAACTCTTGCTTTGAAAGGCTGTTTAGCCTGGCAGGTGCTGCTAGCACTGCCATGTGCCCTCCCACCCCCTGCTCCATTGGGAAGTGCATGAGGCTGGTAGCCACCAAATGAGCAAAGCCTTGCTTCTGCACAGCCTCAGATAGTAAGAGCACATGGCTCTTACAGGCAGCAGGGCAGAATAGGACACAGGGGACCCCAGGCGCTAATAATATGCATTTCATAATGTGCCACATGGAAAACAGAAACAGACCAGCAGTGACAACAAAGCTCTCCAACAACTGTCTTCCACAGTGAGCTGTTCTGCACTTGGCTTCTGAAGATTATTTCATTTTGGTTGAGTTAATAACTGAGAGCCTCTGAGAGCTGTGCAAAAGGAAAGGACAGCATTGTTTTGAGACATTAACAGCATAAAAACCAATTTTGCCTAAGTTCTTCTTTTTCTCTTCTTCTGTTTAAGTTTCAACAAATTTGAAACAATAACGTTCTAATAATCTCTTTGTGCAAAGAGTTAGGTCTGACTGTTTCTGCTGTCTGTATTGTTTACATGTCACCATCCCCAGTTATCTCCTCTTCTTCTGAAGAGAACTGCTTTGCCCAGTAGGATAATTCTGGATGTTAGCTAATGCTGGGAAGTAGGAGCTGGTAGAGAGCAATGGGACTCCAACACCTCTTGCCATGGGCAGAATTTCTGTATCTGAGATAGCGACAGCATCTTTAGCGCAGCCTTGCCTTGCAGCACCAGCCCAGCATCACCTCTCAGGGGTTAAGACATCGACCTATAACAATTAAAAAGGGGAGCAGGGGCATGATTGTAGGCATTTCCTGCTCAACAGCTGTAGCGTGCCGCGTCTCCCTTACACTGGTGTCATAACTGCTAATGGCTTCTATAGAGGAATGGTTGGGGTATGTGGTGGTTGTTTTTGCTGTCAGCTGAGGACTTAATTCAGTAATTTGAAGGCAGTACCTCCATCAGCTCCAGTGCAGACGTGGCACAGCTCTGGCTGCTGAGTCCTCTGGCACTTCCAGAGATCCAGAACTGAATTGTAAGCTGGTTACTGTTTGGAAATAAAGCAGTACCAGACACTGGGTATTTTATCCTCACTAGTTTACTCTTCCCTTGCTTTCTGTTCTTGAATTCTCACCCTTTAATTTAACTAAAAAACAGACAGGTTTTTTTCATGTGTTCATTTTCCTATGCTATTTATCTCCAAAATTTTATTCCCAAGTCATAACGCTTTTTATAGACAGGGATGCATTCTGTGTCTAAACTGGTGTAATCCTGAGCAAATAAAACAGAGGTAAACTTCTCAAAAAACAACAGTGTATATGTACTGTGACTGCATGAGTGTTGACAGGCTAATAAACAAGAAAAGCTGTGGACTGAACTTTGTATGTAAATGTGAGGCGGTATCCATCCCTCCCTGCTCTTAGGATGTGCGTGTGCATTGCCATTCTGCCTTTTACAGTACTGGTAGCTCATCTTTAATAAATCAAACGCTGCTCTTTCTTGCTTGCTTGCTCTCTGAAGGAGAGGATTTCAAGTCATACCCTAAATAGTTTTGACACACAAATGATGTCTGATGAAAAGTGCTAAAGGTGCTTTTATTTACAGATGTGTTGAGAAGTAGGCGAGGAAATGAATTTATCTTCTCTCCTTCTCACAGGAGGAGAATAAGATGAGAGATGCATTGTCCTTTTGTCCTCTATCTCTAAAGGAGGCTGGCTTCTTGTCATCCTGTGAAGAAATTGCTTTACAGTTCTCTAGGAGAGTTTCTACCACGTCTCTTTTGTTATGCCCAGGCACCCTGGAGTCTCGGCTGACATTGATAGGAGTGTTTCTCCTCCCAGCCCAGCCCTGCACGCCTGCCGTATGGTCTGACACCTGTCAGCTGCCCGGAGCGCTGCTGCTGCAGCACCTCCTGCATCCGTGGGCTCCTCCCTGTGCAGCGAGGGCTCAGCAGGAGCTGCAGGCTGCTGGCACACTTCTGGTATGGATGTGAAATTAATTGACACAACATGAATCTTCAGAGATGACGCCAGAAGGAAGAACAGAAGACCTGTGAGATAGCAAAGAACAAATATGATGTGAAATTGTCTGTTGGAATTCTTCAATTGGAGAGGTTTGGCTTTTCTTTTGCAGCTTGGTTACTGTGCCTTGCAGCCATACAAGCCTCCATTTACAGCTTTTGGGACTTGTGGTTGTCTCAACAGCTCTCTGGGTTTCTTTAGCCAGGAGAGGTTCACTACTGTATGAAAAGATAACAGGTTCTTTATGCTGCTGTGCAGACTCATCTGTGTAAATCATGCCACATTTTTAAAAACTACTGTTGCTGGTGCAGGTTTTGGAAAAGGAGGAAAGAGAATGAGTTAATTTCTGAATTATGTTCCTGGGTGTAATGAAGGAGACTTTTTAATTGGAGCATTACATAAATTCTGTACCTTTTGTAAGGGCTTACTTGGGTAAGGTGCTCTCATCTATAAAAATTGTAACTCCTTTCAGAGATCTAATTAATTTATATGTTTTTTTTTCACTCCACCTTTTATACAGGCAAATGGGTGTATAAAACTCCCCTTTTCCTTGCCCTTAGTGCCTTCTTCTGTGGGTCACACTAACTGAAAAACTGTAAATTTTTTCAGAAGTCTCTGGGGTTTTCCCTCTGTGCCTCACTCAAAGCTTCACAAATGAAGACAGCTAAAGATATGAATAGTGTCTTAACAGTACATATCTGAGATTTGCATATGTTCAGAAATTTACCAGCCTTGTTTGCTGACTGTAGAGGAATTTTAGCTTGGTGTCAGGTAACTGAGGTTATAGGTAGCATTCATCTGAGGTATGAAAGATTATTTCTCTTCTGAAGGAAAGATTGAGCTGGTTCTAAAACACAGAGTAATGGGAAAGTGAAGCACGTGCAGATACCATGTGAGGAGCAGAGGTGTGCACTAACAGCCTGCCCTATCAAGCAGCAAAAGGAGTTATGGAGGCACTTCATAGGAGTACAAATCCAGTCAACTGGAAAAAGAATGACATCTATTTCAAAGCATGTAATATTTGAAAGCAGAAGTGATGATTTTTATCTCCTATTAAAGAATGTAGAGATATGTATGTGCAGACAAGTACTGCCATATATTGGGAAATCTGCCCATATTCTGACCACCCATAACTCTCTGTCTAAATGACAAAATGTGTGCCAGTTCCAATCCAGAAGGAATTTAAACACCTTTACACAGCTGTGGCAATATGATCAAGTCTTTGATGTACACACATAATGCAGCTCTCTTCACTTTATAGATCCACAGAGTAGTCTAGGTTGGAAGGAAACTCCATGGACTGTCTTGTCAAATCCCTGTGAAGAGCAGGTTGCTCAAAATGTGTCCAGACAAGTTTGGAAAATCTCGAGATGGAATTCCTTAATTTCTTCAAAGTAGCATGTTCCAGTGTTTAAACACTCTTGTTAGTGGTAAAGAATAGAAATATTCTGCTGTCTAGTGGGAATTTCCTTGTTTCAGCTTCTTGGTTGTGTCTCATCCTGTTGCTATGTACCTTTCAGAAGAGCCTGAATTTGTTTTCCCATTAGGTAACTGTAGACAGCAATAAGATCCCCCCATGAAACCTTCTCAATGCTGAACAAGCCCATCTTTCTCAACCTCTCCTTGGCCCTCCTGTGTTCCAGCTTCCTGACCACTTTGGTGGCTCTTGGACTTGTTCCAGTGTACTAATGTCTGTCTTCTATTGGTGAACTCCGAAGAGAACACAACAGTCCAGAAATGGTCTCACATTTACTGAGTAAAAGGGAAAAATCACTTGCCTGGACCTTCTGGTTATTGCAACTTACTGTGCAGCCAGCTTTTGCTGCAAGGGTACTCTGCTGATGCATTTAACTTGCAAGTATTCATCCTGTAGATATGCCATCTATTCACCCAGTTAGAACAGAAGAAACATAGGAAAACAACCATACCAATATCCATATGGAGCTGGAATTAAACACACAATTCTAATGAACACACTTCTGATGAGTCACAACCACATGAGATGGAAAAGTTTGAGCAGGGCTGCCATTACAGAACTTGCAGTTCTCACAGCTTCTTTAGCTGTACTTTTTCCATAGTCAGCTTTGAGAAGAAATTTCTTGTGTGCATTCTAAATTCATCACAAATAAAGATGAATGATAGGTAGCTATTTGAGCACAAAGGGTGCTAGAAACTTTAGAGGCATTAGTGGTTTTATCTTTAGCTTGTGCTGTTTCTGTTTGAAATAGCAATTTCAATAACATTCATCACACTAAAGAAGGTCTATTGGTAAGAAGTGATATATCATTAAAAAGGTACAGAACAACTTTTATCCAGTTTGTCCTTTATAATCCTTATGCATGTCCTGTACCTGTGAAAGACCTTGGCTCCTTAGCAGTCATTTTGGAAAGATGCAATACCTTCATAGATAACTGTTTAGTAATGAGAGGACTCTAATTTTGTAAAAAAACCCCAATCAAACAAACAAAGAAAAAAAAAAAAAAAACAAAAAAAAAACCCCAAAACAAAAAAAGCAACCCCCCCAAAAAAAACCCCACCCAACCCCCCCCCAAAAAAAACCCCAAACCAAAACAAACATATGTATATATATACATATATATATATATATATATATATGTATATAAATATATATATATATGAAGTGTTCAAAGCCGAAGATTCCTGGGTCATTTATAAATGATGCCCACAGAAAATGCTAAGAAACATTAATTTATGATTTAGATATTTAACAATCTCTTCAGTATAATTAAGAAAACAGAGCTGATCTTATCCCTACAACTGAAGGCTTCCATTTGCAAATATGTACCCACCTCTTCTATTAGGAGAGGGTTGTACATTAAGATTTTGGCTACCCTGCTTGCAAGTGGTGATCAAAACATTACATAGCAGTTCCAGGTTGCAAGAGAGGTAATATCCTTCCATTATGGACAATAAAGTGCTAATGATAAATTGGCTGTAATAGCTAGAGGCCTGGCCAAAATTCTTGACTTACTGAGGCATGATCACATTATACATGCTGATTAAAATATGGAATTAGGGACTATTCTTATAGAAAAAAATTAAGATCCATAATATTTTTATATGGGGATATCCATAAATCCAAATTTCATTTAATATCACCTCTGTCTTTGCTTTTGTTGATTGGGGACTGGCATGATCAGCTTTATAATAATTGATAGGAAAATACTAGCTTTGGTTTTTTGCAAATGCATTTCCTATTGACAGGAATTAGTATCCAGATATGATCAAAATCTGACAGTTAGAGAAAAGTTCTGTTCTTGCAGTAGTTTTAAAATAAGCACAAAAGCTATATATAAGCATTATCTAGTATAAAATATATTGTTATTTTAAATAATTACTGAAAAATTAGATTAAATAGAACTGGGGAGGTTAATTTTAGCTATATTTGGCAGTTAAAATTGATTCTTGGAAGAGTACATTATATTTCTTACCTTCAATTAAATTAATTTGATGGTTCAATAAACTAAATGATGGAGCAATTAAAGCACCACAAATAGAAAGTTGTTAATACTTCTCCTCTTCCTGGCTTATTTTACAATTTAACACACTTTTTGCCTGTTGATATCTGTGCTGCTATACAGATATATTTGCCAGAAAAACAACCAAAGCATCATTTATCTTTTGTAATAGTTCTCTGACAAACGAATGTATCCTGGATACAGGAATCCTTTGTGCTTTTTCTGTTTTCCATGTAGGAATTGTCAATGGTTAGAAATAAAGGACATGTGCTGTTTCAAGGGCTGTACAGGTTCAAAAACCTCTGCTATTTATGTTGGTGACAACTCACTGCAGCAAATAATTTGAAATGTGTTTTTTTCCCTTTCAAATTTCATCTGAAAACAAGAATAGAAGATGGTATTTCTGCCAGTGTCAAAGGGTAGGAATAAATTATTTAAGAAAAATAGTAGTAGAAAACCATGGCTAGGCATCTTCACATTCCCCTGCCCCTCCACCCCCCTGTCTTTCTGTAGACCAACACAATTAATTTCAGATTTTCAGCTAAAGTTGCTTTTAAAGGGTCAACCTGGGATCTTTTAACTTAGTCTTGCAGATGAACACTCTCTATGTCTGTGATCAAAACTAAAACCCAGAAAATATCAGAATCCAGGGGCACTCTAGGCTATGAGAAAACTTCCAAGATATTGAATGAAGGTGTTCTGAAACTGTCTCAGAACACCAGACCATTGTGCAAAATAACTCGGGGGCTCTAGAGGACACGAACAGGACATTTTATGTCATGGGAAGATGGGCTAATGGCATTTGTAGTATGGACAAGAGCCATTACTTGAAGATGTAGTTCTTTAGTCAAAGCTGGAACAGAAGAGAAGCATTTAATTCTGTTACTCTTATTCAGATGTTAGTTATTGAGGTTTTTTTTTTTAACTGGACAGATGTCTGTCAGGAGATTTTTTCCCCCCTCTTTTTTTGGTATATCTTTTGTTTTAGAGGATATTAGGGAAGACTGGACTTTAACAAATTTACACAGAAGCAATCCAAAAGAATTACAAAGAATATGTAAGAAGACATACTGTACAGGGTTTTGTGAAGGGCTTTGCAGGTTAATCAGTATACTTGATTCTGAATCTGGCTTCATCTTCTATAAGAGACCCTGTAGGAAGAGGAAGAACAGCAGATTTGCCAGGCACAATTTCCTTTTACAAGAAAGGTGCCTCTTGGATTTTCATGGCAGCCTGTTAAGGCAGATCACATTTGTTGATCTGGAGCATTTTCTAATAGGGCAACACTCAGACCTGTGGCCAAGGTGCTGACCAAACCTTGATCGCTTAAGCACAGATTCCTAAAATTAGCAGACCTAAATTGTGATCCACCTTTGGAAAAGGAAAGTAAGCTAGTCTGCAGCATTTTGTACCCAGATAATTGTGAATCACTAGGAAGAATTATGGATTGCTGTACCTGTAAGGGAAAGATGTATCAGAATGACTTTGGAGGGATTTGTAGCGCCCTTAGCTACTGTTTTCCTTATTTTCATTGATCAGCCCTTGCCTTATGAGTCTGAACAACAAAATATATCAGTCCTGGGACAGGTAAGCACCAGTATTTGATTATGAGAATAAACTTCTTTAAGGGATGGGTGTGTGAGAGCAATCTTGGAAAAAAAGGAAGAGCTTTAAGTAAATGTGGTGCCAGAATGTAGGGCAGATTAGAAGCCTCACAATACAGAACATCAGGGAAAACTTTTTTTTGTTTTTTTTGCATATGCTGTCATTTTGACTTCTACTTTGAGGTTATTAGTTAATTTCTTTTTAAAAAAAATTATTGGCTCACAAAAGTTTCAACTTTCTAGCTATTCCTGGGGAATGTGTGGTACATTGAAGGCCTAATATAACATCTAAGTTCTTGAAGCTAATTACCTTCCCTGTTTCCATTTTTGTTATGCATTGCATGCATTTTTCTGAAAAGATGTCTTACATCTCCTGTATGTGTGGCTAATCTTTTGCTATTCCAAGAATTTGCTTTATGGTATTCCATGGGCACAACATTGTCATACCTCATTTCCTTCAGTGTGCATTTGCAGTGAACTTCTTGTCTGTATGAATATAACTTACGTTTATTTAGCACCCAATGTTACAAAAGGATTAGGCCTTAGAATCGTTTTAGCACACAAGGTATGTGCCTCAGCCTGTTTCTTGAGACATTCTTATCTCATACAGGGCTTTCAGCTCCACAAACACACTCTTGATGGTTGAGAAATTTTATTGTTTTTTACTGGAATTTGGCATGAAAAAAAAATCAGTGAACTGGTTGCCCTCGGGTCTTGGCTGAAATGATCTTCCGGAGCAAATTACCAGCAGAGATGGAGACCCCGGGGCTCAATCCCTCTCGGCTTGTAACTCCTAGCTATCCCCAGGTCCTCCAAAATACCCTCACATGTTCACTTTAAGAAAACATGGAACAACCTTCTTTCCCAGCGCCTTGAAAACCTTGTTTGTAATTGAACTGGGATGAAGGGCTGATCAGGTCTGGGGATTGAGGAGCTCTGTCCCTCCCTCTGTCCCTCTGCCCCTAGGTGTCCCTTAGCCACTGTCATTCTTTGCTCTTTGGGCTTCTCAGCTGCCTTAATGAAGAGGTGAGGCTGTCTAAACAAACCCACACTAAGTGAATCCCCCTCTAACATTTAGCAATATCTGGGTCTTCCTTCATGCCAGTGAGAGCGAATATTAATTGTGGTTTAGTTCTCATTATTATTCATGTGTTTCTGTGACTAAAGGCAACATTTTCTCCAAGTAATTTCCCAATAAAACCAGCTAGGCTTACTTCTTCATTATTCCTGCATGTCCTTGTGGCTGGTCCTATCTCTTTTGGCTCAGAAAGGATGATTAATTATTCTACTTGATCTTCTCTTATCATAGGAGTACTATGTAAATTATTTCAAAAATGTCCTGTTTTAGATTTCATTATTTATCTTCAGTATGACCTGGGTATTATGAAATGTGAGAATTACATGTCTTTCTAGCACACTTCTTAGATTTGAAAACTTTGCATGTATGTATTTTTTTTTACAGATCTTGTGGCCTGTTGTTTATGTTGTCTGTTAGTGATATATTCCTATGCCTTCTATATTAGTTATCCTGGCTTCTAACTAGGAGCTTACTATTGCTAGTGTCTAAAAATTATGTCCTTAGCAATTCAAAATGTGTATTCCCTAGCAATTTAAAAGATGCATTTTTAGAACTCAACTGACAGAAACAACAAAGATGCTTTCTATCTTGTACATAGTAGATAAATGCTTTTTTGTTTTTCCAAGTGTGAAGCAAAACTCTTTTCTTTAATGAGATCTGCGGGCCACATATATTTGTTTTAGGGTTTTTTTTTTTGTAAGAAGCTTCAGTGCTGTGTGTAGAATTCAGGTTCACAGAAAGAACACATGGCATAAGTGAGAGGTCCAGTATACCTTGGAGGGGCAGAGCTTTGCTGCTGCTGCTGATGTCGAGCAGTCTCAGATGTTTTCCCAATGTTTCAGCTATGAATGTGCATGAGCCTTTTCTGCTCCCCAGAGGGCTGTCCCAGGTTGGTCACATCAAGTCCCTTTAATATTATGTTTTCTGTCACTGTTGCAGTAACAGTTTGCATTACTCTTTGCTGACATTTATATTTTCTTTGTTGATCCAATAAAGAATAACTCATGCACCAAATGTCTATTAATTAATTTATAAAATTGAAGATACACAAATAAAACCAGGAAACTCAAAAGACATTTGCATTCCTTTATTCTTTCATTCTGCTTGAAATATTAGAAAATTAATAATTCCAGTGAGAATTTGTAGTAGCTGAACTGCATGCCTAAGAATTTATAAAAAAATTTAGTTTTCATATTTTCTTACTGTCATATTTTAGAAGACTTTTCTGAAACTTGGTTATAGAAAGTTTCTGAAAAATAATATGTGGCTCAGTAGTGTCCACATTTTGTCTTCAGCACTAGGTTTACTTTACTGAGGAATTTTTATCAGCAGAATAAATATACTGTTTGTCCCTTCTTAGAAGGAGAAAGTCTTCTGAATTAAGAATGGATCCACATTTAGAACTGTTAATTTTACTACTTCTTTCATTATCTAATGCTGTAGAAGTTATGAGGGTAATTCTATGTTTAACACCTATTCAACTGCTTTTTTAGGAAAGTTTATGCATTTTAAATTGCTTATGTGCTGGATAAAATCAAGGTGTTCTGGAAGAGAGCCATGACACCTGGGCTGTACTCTTCAACTTGAAAATCTTAGGGCAGATTTACACTCAATTGAAATTGTTCATTGTCTGGTCCTGTGAAGCTTGTATTTCTGGTCCCTCAGTGATTGTTTCAAAACCTCTTTCTTCAGCATCCTTCTCATCTGGAAGTGTTGCTGTGGGGTTATATCTCCCATTTGCTTGGGAGGTGTTTTAAACATTAAACTAATGTTAAAAAGATAACATAAATCTCCTCTTCTTCAGCCAGGATCTCTGAGTGAACTCCAAGAAAATTGCCTAAGGGATGGTCTAAATACACTTTCTGTATGAAATCTGTCCTGATCACAGGCTGGGGTCTACCTTTAGCTAATATGAGAGTTTTAGGTTTACCAGAGAGGGGTCTCACAGCAGGAGGTACAAGAGGGTAGCATCTGGATTGACTTCAAGGAAACAGGAACATCAGATGGTCAGAAATTAAGGACTATAGGGAAAATCAGAAATTTATCCAGGATGATTACATGGGCCCATGATCAAAGAACAAGAATATTCTCCTAGTCTCTTGAGATAGCTGAGGCTAAATAACTCCAGAGGCTAAATAACTCTGAGGCTAAATAGCTCCTTCTGCTGCCCTCCAAATCCAATGCAAAAGACAGCATTTCAGCTCTTCCCCTTGTCAGGGTTTTTCTTTCCTGTAGGGTTTGTACCTGTTAGTATAATAAGTAAATAAGGCTTCCTGCCATGAGATAATTACACATTAGCAGAAATTACAGTGCCTATTAGTCAGAAATTTAGTTTTCATTCCCTGATGTGGCAATTGTCTGAGCATTAGAAGAGGCAGGCACGAGTCTGAGCATAGCATGATGAGAAGAGCTGGAAGCAAGCAAAAGCCTCTGCTCTGATATGATGGAAGAATAGCAGGTACCCCACTGTGAGAAAGGGAAAATGATGGCACCCAAAAAGTCTCTTTATACCACTTTAAAAGCAGAATATAAAAATATAAATATAAAAAAATTATTATTTTATATTTTATAAAATATAAAAGCAGAATATATGCAGTTAAATTTGAAGCTGGAGCGAGTAAAGCAAGCAAACTTGAAGGGAAAATGGGATCTTTATCTTACAAATGTTTTACTGAAGTTATAGCTTAAATCTCTCGGTGCTCTAGTGAACAGTGTATGGGGAGACCTCGCCTGGGTTCAGAGACATGGGTCTGTCTGACTCTTCTGTAGGTTGGAACAGATGTGAACTGCAGTCTGGGGAAACTTCTCTCCTCCTCCTACCTTTTTTTTTAATAAGGATTTTTATTCATGCACCACATTAAAAAAATATAAATAAAAAGGCACGTTAGCTGTATTTTCATGCACTGCTCTCAAAAATAAAAAAATAAAAATAGCCCCAAAACCTTTTGGATGTAACCATTAGTTACCCTTTAGGTTGGGAAACCTAAGCCCAGCAGCCATTCAGCCACCTCTGAAACAATGATCCAAGTAACCATTTTTAAAAGTCACATCTTGAAAACCCTCCGCGTGCAAAATGAGCATGGATCAGGAAAATCCCATTACACAGAAAACGGACACAGGTTAAGAAGCATCTCTAAAAGAGGCAATTGCAGCTACACACAGTATTAGATATGAGGCAAGATTTCTTGACTTGATTTCAGGGAGAAAAGTTGAAAGAGAAAACAGAAGAATGAAGGAAAGGAAGGGCGGATTCCTTCTTGATAAAGGCACCACAACACATTTCTGATTAAAGCAATTAGGCCCAATAATTTCTTAGCTCTGAAAAGCATGGCAAGAGAAAGAAATGGCAAGCGACTATTATGAAAAAAGAAAAATAAATCTGGTAAATTCTTCTGTGACTTTTCAAAGTAAGAGCTGATGACTTCTCTTTCTCCCTTGTTGAATAACTTGGCTAAGAGAACTTGTGGGTTTTGTTATTCACTCTTTACTCTGGCTTCTAGTCTACATGTTAATGTTTAGGAAATTCTAGGGATTCTTCCTCCCATTTGTTTGTAACTGGAGCAGATTATAGGCACAGATGATACGCACAGATGGCTGCAAATTCAGCATTTCAGGCAGATTTTTTTGCTTGAGCAGGTAATGCTTTTGAGCCTGCAGGTGATGTTTTTGGTGGTCTCTTACCTTCTTTCTTCAGAAGAGGATAAATATTGCTTAGACATCAGCAAATCTGAGAAGCTCTGTGACTGTGGGAGGAGCATGCAAACTCTCCAGCTGCCTTGAAAATGTTTCCTGGCTGATGTCTGAGGGACAGGGTAGGAGATCCATGCCTGAGCTTTGTGTTTGAACTTGTAATATTCCCTACATGTTCTCCACACCTTGGGACTGTGCAGTTGTGATGTTACACTAAAGAGGAGCACAGCTGTGGCTCAGTGGGATTCAGTCTGTTTCAGATATTGGAATTCAAGTACACCTTTGTTTACCTTTGGGGTAACATGGTTGCACATTGCAAATTTGCGACCTCCAATTGCTGAGATATAAACAGGGATCAGGAGGAGGGGGGATTGCTTTCATTTCTGCAGACAGGCCAGTGACTTGATGCAGCACTGAATGTATCCAGTAAATCTTCAAGGACCAAACACTTGCAAGTATCTGGCCTATGTAAAAGCCTTTAAAATCAAGCCCTGTTTTTTTATTGAAAGGTGGCAATCATTGGAGAAAAGCTGGGGCATCAATAGAAATAATAAAGCAATATGATTAGTGAGAAAACTTTTTAACTCAAATAAATGGAAGAATGAACAACAAAATAGCAGCCAGGAGAGAGTCAGTGGACCACTCCAGCACCACAGCACTCTGCCAGATAATTTAGGAGGGAAATTAAGGAACTGAAACAAGAGGCAGCCTCATCATTTGCTAAGCTTGTGAATTCAGTCTCAGAAGCAAAGCAAAGCTTAATAAAAACAGATGATGGGGCAGACTAATTGAAGCAGCAAGCAAGGGAAAGGGAAGGGAAATGAATGTGTATTGATTGTTTTTTATTGAAGTAAGAGACAATTGTGCAGAAAATGCTCCAGCTCCTGAAGCTGATTAAGAATAAATAATATAAAGACTTATGAGTAATCAGAAGAAAATTACTAAATGCTAGAATTCATACCTTTATTTTTAAATTAATTGCTATAAGTAAATGAGGATTTTGATTGCATGCTGGCACAAACCCAGAGGCCGCTGATCTCAAAGAGATAGACTCTTTTGCAGGAATTCTATGGGTGGAAAAATTTGTGAATTGAGTTTAGTATCAATGTAAATGTTGAATTTCCTAGGTGCTTCCTTTAATGGTTATACTTCATTTTATCCATTAACAAGTTTTTAGTTATCCATAAGTGAAAAATTGAGCATGCTTCTTTACCATGCTGCAAGGCTATCTATGGAACTCAGCCAATATGGAGGAGAGAGACCTGGACAGATTGTAATTTGTGCTACAAATGAAGAAATACTGTTGGTCTGGGAATATATATTGTTAATTTGCCCACAAGAAGTGTTTTGTCACATTTTAAGATAGATGTAATGAAAGCGAAATTTATGCTGGTGATGTAGTTTGAGCATACTTTCAGAACCTTTATAGAAAAAAAATCTATTTAAATAATGCATTGATTCTGATGCATATACTAGGGAACTACTTTTAATAATTTAGAGCTAAATGGAGGTGAGGTTCTGTTCTGAATATTTTTCCTAATACATACAACGTTGATATTTGTGTCTTTTACATCTCTGACTCGAATTATTGAATACACTACCAACAGTTGTAAAAACCATATTGCTGCTGCCTAATTCTTTTTGCAGAAAATGTCACAACATAGTGGTTCAACTGGCTATTCTTGGCTCTCTGGTTTACCTGGATGCTGTTTTTCTTCTAACTGATTTTTTTCTTGAGTTACACATTTTCAAGATACCTCAAAATATTTAAAAAGCATTGCAGAAGTATGAGTCTTACAGTTTGGGTTGTTCAGTGGTGCCGTACTACTTTTCTGTTTTCTTTTTGTTTTAAGCTGGGGAGACTGTTCATAGAAATGCAATAGCAGAGGAATCTCATAAACAAATAGGAAGATTCCTGGTATTCTCATTCCCTCCATATGTAGAGAAACCCAAGGATACTGATGGTCATGCAACATTGCTGACATTGCATTAACAAGACACCAAAGGAGCATATGTTCCTTCCCATAGCAGGTCTCAGGAACTTCCTGGAGGAATGGTCAGGAATTAATGCATCCTTTTTAGGCAATGCATCCAAGAAATGATTGTGGGTGCATTTAATTCATCTTTTGAAATTGTTGTTTTGGGATTTTGTCCTGTCTCATAATTTTGTCTCTCCGCTTATAGAATGCTCTTAAGGAACTCAGACAAATTTAAAACATGCAGAATAGTTGCAATAAATGTTGTACTGAGTGAATAAGAGGTGTTTAGTTTCCTTTTCCTTTGAGACTCAGAGACAGCAAAACACCATAAAACATCTACAGGAGTTACTTTGTTAGAGTTACAGAAGAAAACCACAAATCTTAATTGGCAGGAACAAGGAGGCTTTTCACTTGATTCTTGCTGCAGGCAGCAGGGGTTTAGATGTGGTATTCTTTTTCAGTGCTGGAAGCATTTAAAATAAAAATGTTTGTTTCTATTTCCAGCTCTGTCTCATTCAAACATTTTCTTCCTAGAGTGAAGAAAACTGTACAATGAAGGTACATTCCCCCATCTCTTTGGGAAATGGATTTTTTTTTAACTCTTTCAGTCTTAACCAATATTGCTTACTTCCTGGATGCTTTCAGTTTCTGTGAGGTGAGAAGTGCTCCCCCTTGAAGTCCAGTAGCTGAAAGAGCCATGAGATGTGCTGCTTCAGAAGGCTTAAAGTTCTCAAATGCATCTTCTCTTTCTATTAGTCTTGAAGTGAAAATGTTTAGTAATAGAAAGAAGCATTGATTGCTGCCCTTATTAGGTCAAAAAATCTTCCTGTTAAAAAAAAGATCTGAATGCCACTTAGACTCCAATGGGATATGATTGGATCATCATGCCTAATTTGTCCATAGAAATAGAACCACAGAATCAAACTTTCTGAAATATTGTCAATTATTAACTATAATCTGACTCTGCTATTGCTATTTCTTCCTAAAAAAATTATGCAACTCCTGTTACACATAAGAACCAAAATTAGAGAAGTAATGTAGAGGAAATTTGGTTTCTGCTGTTAGAACTTTAAGAAATAAAGCAGAAAATGCAATGGAAATCCTTGGGGAGGGAGAAGCCAATTATTGATGCGACAATGCTGATTGCTGGAAGTGGACATGCACAGTTATTCATCTAGTGAATTCTGTAATGGTGTCTATTTTTACCTATAGATTGGGCAATTTTCAGGCACTCGTGCAGGCAAACATCACTTTCCAGAGGTAACTGATTTGCATGAGAAGCTTTGGCAACCCAACACAACAATATTGAAAACCACTACATATTGACCTTTGTGCACAGCAGTCTTAGGTTTCACTATTTCTAAGGCTTTATTAAATTAGCAAACACAAGTTGTACAGCCAAAATGGGCTCTGGAAATGATCAGTGCCCTCAGAAGTGACTGTCTCTGGCCACTGTCCTAGATTTTTTCCTCAAATAACTCTCTGCTTCTCCACAAAGTTTTGAATTCTTGCTGTTCACTGAAAGCGTCAGAAGAAACACACTTTCTTTCTTGCCTAGATTATGGATTATTCCATTGCTTCTCAAGCAATTTAAGCCAGAATATTCTGGTTTTAACTTACCCCAATAGGTTAGATTTGACTATTTAAGTGATTGAGTTGATGTATGAGCTGGGGGATAAAGAAAAAGCTTGCGACGACAATACCACTTATTTTTTGCAGTCAAAAAATGCAGATGTGTCATTAAGAGACATGGTTTAATGGTAACAGTGTTAATAGCCTAAATGATTCTATTATTTGTATCAGTCAAAACTTCTTCTGAATTCAATGTGAAAAAAACTGGAAACATTGGGAAATTGCTGAACAACAGGTTCTGAACAGAAGCTACAGCTCTCTGAGTGCTCAGTGTGTTGGTGGTAACTGCTCTACTTCATGCTGTTCAGTGAGTTTAGCATATGAATGGCGTTTGCTTATAATTTAAGCAAGTGATCATCAATTCCTATCAAATTATTAATTAAAAGTCAATGAAACTTGTGAAATGATCAGAAGACTGTGAAGATAGCTGAGACAAGAATTGTGTACTGATTTTAACAGAGATTTCTCTGTGTACCACGCAGAACAAAAATACTTGATTGAAGCAGAGAAGTAATGAAAAATATGTTGCTAATGTAGTTATATAATATAATCATAGATAGGCTGTATTTCCCGTCCTCTGATGCTGTATTAGGAAAAGGAAGGATGAAACAGTCAAGAAAAATTGGGAACAGACAACTCTCTCCTGTTCTACATGACTAAAACCTCTGTTTTTCTGTGTGAGATGGAGTTGCATCTTCAGTCAGACTTAGCAAAACTGTGTTTCAGCAGATTTAAAAATGCTTTTATTGTAAATACTGTATTTATTCAAGTGTATATTTGATTGATAAACTGCTGCATCCAGGCAGATGGTGAGAAAAAAAGTGTATCAATGTACCCAGTTTGGGTCTAGTGGGTACAGCAGTCTTCTCTGGAAGGACCTCTTGTTCTTGGAGGTGTTACAAAATGGTGGAAGCATTGTCTCAATGCCACAGAGAGGGATTTTCTCTTCCTGTTGTTACCAGCTATGTGCATCTCTGTTTCCACGAAAATTGCTGCTTTAAACTCCAGTTGTTACTCTTGCACAGAGAAATCTTGTCACCTCAGTTTCCTGCTGCCATCTGAGTATAGCTGCCCATAATCTTCACTGCTTTCACCGTATGGGAACATAACTGATGTTTTTTGGTATTGTTGGAATGCTAAAGATGAGGTGGTTATTTTTGTTTTTACTTTAACTCCAGATAGGGTTCAGACCAAGCTTTGCTGGTATGCAAACCTCAGAGTCAATCCACTAGATCACTGCATTGCACTTTGTTTCCTGCTTATTTAGCCTGTGGCTGATTGTTCAAATGTGCTCTATGACACTTCTTTTAATGTTAATTGCTGCTAAAAGGAAGTCTAAATTTTCCATTTGGTTTCTTTCTATGAGTTAAACATCATGTTTTTATGCTCACAACAATAATTTTGGTTGTAGAGGGACATGTTTTGACAGGAACACCACACGTAATTTTAAAATTAAGAGCTGCAAAATTCATGACTTATATATTATGACAGTTTTAGGCCTTTTTGTTCCTAAAAAACTGGGTAATGTGAACAAGAAATTTCCTTTAATTAGCTTTGTTTACTGTTCCTTATAATGAAACATCCAAAAAATCTTTAGTCTGCAAGTTTATATTAGTTGAGAGAAGGGGCTATGGGCTGTTGCTTTTGAGACAGTGCTGGTATTGCAGGATGCTGTAGCATTATATCAGTGGCACACCTGGTACATGCAACAGCAGCTAAATCTGCCCATTTTTTTCAAAGTGCTGCCATAACTTTTAATATTTTTGATTTTTCCACTCTTTAATGAAGCTAGCACAACAATTGTCAAGGTGATGAAGTGGTGAGCAGCACTTGAAAACTTTGTCTGGTTCTCTTCTAATAGCAATTAGGCAAGGAATTTGGGGGCACTGCTTGTTTTTCTGTTTCCATAATCCAGTAATCATGCATATTTTCCAGTGTTAAGCCTTTATAAATACTAATAATAAGTTGCAGAAAACTCCAGAAGTGAAACCAAAGTAAAACAAAATTAATAAAAAGGATAAACAGAAAAATAAATATACAAATCATCAGCAGGAACATGTTTAAAGAACAAAACTTTCAGAGGCAGTATAGTATCTGAAATCATAAAGACTCAAAGTGTATACATGAGGAAATGAAAATACTTCCCCGCTGCAAAACAAGTAGGTGACCTTCATAGAAACCTCACAAGAACATGCTTCCTAGTTAAATATCAAAACATTTGGAACCCCTATAATGCTAAATCATTAAAAAAAACCCAAACAACAACTACAACAACAAAACAAAATGAACAAACAAAAAGCCCCCAAAACAAACAAACAAACAAACAAACAAACCAAAAAACCAAAAAAAAAAAACCAAAAAAAAAAAAACCACCCCAAAAACCCAAAAAAACACCCCAAAAACAAAACAAAACAAAAAAACCCCAACAAAGCTCCTCTTGTGAATTGACATAGGTTATCTTGGAATAAAATGTATTGTGCTTGTGAAATTCCAGAAGAATTTGTTCAAGTATTTCAGTATTTCAGGTGCTACATCTTTATCTTCAAATTCCTCACTTAGAAAACAGTGGGGCCAGCTGATATACATCTTCCTCTGAGACAGAATTATGGCCTTGTTTTTGGTCTGTAAAGGACTTGCAAACAGACTAGACTATAATCTAGGAATGAAATTCCTGAAGTGATTGGAAGAATGAAGAAATTTAACAACCAGAACCTGTTTGTCGAGATATTCCTTACTGATGAAGAAATAATCTGAGAGAGATGTAGAAAGAAAATCATCATCAATAGAAAGTCTAGGGTAAAAAGAGGAAGGTATTAGTTTAAGTCCAATAAGAAAAGAGGAAGGGAATAGCCCAATAAGGATTACATTTTAACAAAGATGGATGTAAATACAACAACAGAAAAACCCTTAGATATTGTCAAAATTAAAATTACTCTTGAGATCAAAAGTCCGCCTGTGTATGAAGAGACCTGTTCTGCTGGCACTGGCACACACGGTTGTGTGCAGATATTGTTGTCCTTGCTTCCTTGATGTAAAGATTTCTGCATCTTTGTACATTTTATTACAAAGAAAATTAAACTCATAAACAAATAAAGTTTTGTGATGCAATCAGTTCTAATCTCCTAACAGAAAGACCAATATTTTTTTATTTCCTCTACTTTTCTAGTCTTGGTCTCTTACGTTGCCTCTTTGCTGAATGTCATGTTGCAGTTTAAGTTTCCAAACACCATCAAAGTGTTATATTGTCCTGCTTCCTTCCTTCTCCTTTCATATTATTAGTTTATTTAATATATTGTTTTATTAGTTTATAAATTATTAGTTAAATAGTCATATGATGCTCTTTTTCCACTCTGACAGTCACCTTAGAGTCAAGTTTTTCTTATTTCCTCCATATTTCCCTATGGTTATTTAACAAAAATCCAAGAAGGTTCATTCTGAACTACTGTGATTGCTTCTATTGGAAAAGAATAAATCTCTATTTTTTTTAAATAAGAAGATACTTACTAGTATAAATTGTTAATTCTAAGAGAAAAAAATGCTGCCGCTCATAATGCAGGGATACATAACACACTCCTGTTTGCAGTTACCCAGTGGGTCTGGGGCTTCTTATATAACAACTTAAAATGCAATTTATGTTAGATAAACAAAAATCCATTTATAATGAATTTAAAAAACAAAGGCTTTACTCAGTCTACTGTAGTTTCCTGTCCCTGATGGTCACCAATGATCCTGCTAGTGAAATGTAAGGAAAAGCACAAAACACACAAAAACATGACATTTTATCCAAATATTCTCCAAGCAACCACTGATCAGTGATTTTTGAAACTCCTGAGTCAGAGGTACTGCCTCATATTCAGTGCTGCTAAATATTTTTTTTAACCACGAATTTATGTGCCTCTTTGAATCCAAGTAATCTTTGTTGTATCCACAAAAGAGCTGAACTACACATATGAAGAACCATCTCTGTCTGTTGTGAACCCATCATTTAGTATTGCCTTTCACTGTCCTTTAATTCTTAACAAAGAAGGTGGACAACCTTTCTCTATAACACTCATTGTTAATGCACATCCATCACATTTCTCCTGGTTCATGGCACCTCTTAGATGATCCTGGCTGCTCCTCTCTACTCCTCTCCTGATTCTGTTACGTTCTTCTGTAGCTTTTTGTGACGGGCAGCGTTGGGGTTTTGCTGCTGTGCACAGCTGGCCCTTTGAGGGGACTGTTTCGGAAGAAGTGTCTGGAGTCGGAGGGTGGCTGCCCCTGCCTGAACACCTCGCTTGGGGGAGCACTGTAGGGACTTTGGTAGCAGCTGTAGGTGGGTCTGGAGGCTTCTCTGAGGAGAGTGAGGGCCGGAGGGCATGCACAGATCTTCTAGGGAGGGCAGAAAGGGGAGCAGATGGAGCGGACAGAGCTGCCTGCAACTCAGACAATCCCAAAATTGTATGAAAAAAGGCACTTGCCCACAGGGGAATAGTGGGTAGGGAGAGCATTGCATGTAAACTACTCATACTTCTGTTCTGTCTCCCCATGCTGCTTTTTTATTTTTTCCTTTATTACATTAATTTGCATCCAGATGAAGTTTGCCATTTTAGTGATCTTGGCTGACATAGAGGGAGGTGACTTTCTCTAAGCTGTGACTGTGTTTGGATCCTGTTATTATTTTAAAAACTAAAGGATCTTGTCCCATTATCAAAATCTTGGTTCCCTCCTGAAGGCACATGGACACCTCAGTTGCAATGGGAGGAGATACCCGTGGCAGCAGGGCCACCTGCAATTGTAAACATTTACTACTGAGAATTGCTGTGACTAGGTTTGTAGATCTGTTCCCTGCTCCTCTCTGACTTGTAGCTGCCATGACCTGCATCCTTCATGGTGAAGATCCACCTCAATTACAGTGATTTTGGTTCAGTACAGGGCTGTCCTGTCATTCCAATGTGTGACAATGAACACTGCATTGACATTGCGCTGTGGCACCCAGCTCCTCTTTTTTAAAGAGACACTTATGCTGCAACATTTCATAGCCCATGACATTGATGGAAGCAGTCCAAGTCTTACTGAGTTACACAGAAGTGAACATCAGCAGTGCTCAGATGAAGCATAGGTTGTGTTCCCATCTTTCTCCAGATTCCCTCCCCTCAAGGTTCTTTGTGCTTCACCGATGATAAGGAAGAGCTTGCTCCTTCCTCCATCCTCTTTGTATCTTCCCACACAATTAACAGGTATCCACCTTCCACCTCCCTCTTTAGTTGGTGGCTCCCTTGCCCCTTCCCCCCAACCCAGAAATTCCAACAGAAAGACAGGCATATATATTATGCGTGAGGAGTATTGGTAGGTATAATTTGTCTTTGTTACGCTGTCTCCTGTAACACACCCACTGCACTTTATAAGCATGTTCAACATACCACAAAAATTTATTCTTCTGCCCTCACAGCATAAGCAGATTGTGGGTAGATATGCCTGCAGGAAACAAAGTTTGCATTGTGCCAGTAGATTTTGTGGCAATACAATTTAGAAAAGTTGTCATTGGGGTTGGTTTTAAATTGTGACAGATGTCAAATTCCCCTGACACAAATAATAATAAAGCAGTCTCAAATGAAGAAAAACTAGCTCCAATTGCACAATAAACCCTTTCTGGTATCATGAGGTGTTAAAAGCAAAAAAACCCCACTTTTTTATAGCTGCAAAGATGTAGGCTGAAGCATGTTTTCTGTAAAACTGAGCTTAAAACTTATATCTTTCTCTAGAATTTTTAAAGAGGAGTAATTGATATCTCTTATATGCAGCTTGTCTTCTGTCAGTTTATAGCAGAACTATGGTTTCAGAGGTGCAGATAGCTCAAGTCTGGACAATAACTTCTCTAGACACTTGCAGCTGAAGCCTTATTTTATGCAATAAAACTCTGAAATGAGATATATTTTAATTAGGAGATAATAGTGATAATACCAAGCTTTGTTTATTAAGTAGTCAAAAGTTTCAAATAAGCTGTGAATTTTGAGGAAGACTTTGGCAGGAGATGAAAACTACAACAGCATAGCTCAGAATTCCCTTTAGTCTAGATGTAATCTCATTAGTGCTGTGCAAAAGTTCAAAATAAAATGAGGCCTGGACATTATGTAGATGTTTTCTTTTGACATTCCTAATATGGGAATGTTTTAAAAAAATAAGCACTTGTGTTTTTTAAAACAGACTCTGAACTTTGTAAAACCATCCAGATGGGGGTGGGTATAAGATGCCAGAGACCAGGAAGGAACAAATGTGTTGCTTGTTTGCTAATCACTATGGAGACATTGTGCCTGAGGTCTTTACATTAATTCATCAGTTTATTTGGCCCTCAAATCTTGAACACGTAAGTGATCTAGAAGGGCTTTTGTGTCCCTTTCACTGTCTCACTTCACTGCCTTTCTAGCTCAGGAACTCTTGCAAGTCAGATTCCTGCACTGTGCTCCTAGGGTTTTCAGCAAGCTATATGAACAGCTTTGTTAACACATGATTGCTTTTCAAACACCTGGTCTTTTTTCAGGAGTGCAAGCTATCCAAAACACAGTTTAAATGCATGAAAATACAGTAGGTGTGTATTTCCAGCCATGCGTCAATATGTTTTATGGACTTTCCTAAAAAATTAGACATGATAATTTGCTTTGTAATATTTCTTTGCTCAGGGTACAGTTCATAGGCCACAAAATGCCACTATTAGTAAGACTGAGAGAGAAATAACCTTACTTAGAAGAATTAATATTGTTTCAAAAATAGCTCTTACTGATCAGAAAATTAATCCTGGTATCACCATGGGTAGGTCCACTGACTGCCATCTTGGTGCCCAGCTGTGGAATGGCAGGCAATACATGAAAAAGGAATGGAGATTGTATAAAAGTCATCAACATGGAGCTGAATGGATCCAGGATGCACTTATGGCTCTTGAGAATTGGTATTTACACTTCTTTTTTTCCTTTAAAAGAAACAGATGGCAGCAGCTTTACAACAACCAAAGAAAAGCCTTACTAAAACAGGTTAAAAGTCATGAATAAATTCAGGGAATAATAATAAAGAAACCATCACAAGTTATTAAACTCAAAGATGTAAACACTGTCATGGTGAGACCTTAAGCCATAGATTTCTGGAAGCTGAGAGTACCATGTTTATTGCCCTCTTGTTTCTGACACATCTGTTGCTGTCTACTGGCAGACAGGATGCTGCAAGAAGTTGACTTTGTTTTGAGAAATATACTCTTTTTTTTTTTTTTAATGTAGAGAAGGAACATAAAAAAATGTCTGACTTCCTGACCTCTTCTTTCCCTGCCTTCAGGCATTTGCAATCTGACAGTTGTTTCTTTACACTGCTTTATATGGGACAGAACAGTGCTGAAATAATTTAAAACAGGTCCATGAGGAATAAAGAGATCCTTTCAGTTTATCTACTTTGGGGCCAAGTTTTTCTCTCTAGCACAGCACAGCAGATAAGTTTTGCAGTATGTTTTTGCATAGACAAATGTAATTTTCCCCATTTTATTTTTCTTGATTGCATTAACACAAACAAGTGATCCAAAGGTAGCTCTCTAATGCCACTATGCATTTGCTGAATACAGGTTAACATTTTTGCAGCTTTGAAACAGTGGGTTTTTTTTTGAATGTCCTGGAAAGAAACAATATCAGTTACAACTATAGGCAGCAAATAATTCAGAAACCACCTAGAAAAAGTGTCTGTTCTAAGCAAGTGTCTAGTGAATATCAAAAAATCAATAATCTAGAGCTTTCTAAGAAGTATTAAGCATAATTGGCTCACAGAAAATATGGATAAGAATGAACCTTATGGTCTCCAAAGACATCACAGAAACAATCAAGCGGCAGGGGGTTCAAAGTGTCCCTCTTTAACTTGCATTTTCTCCATGGATGAGGACATTTACAGTGTCCCTGTGATATCCCAACTTTTATATTACTTCTGTTTTGTGGGAATGTTAATGTCAGCCACTGCCCTCTCTTCCGAGATAACGTTAACACAAGTGAAAATGTCCTTTCTGCATCCCTTATAGTCACTAAATACCAGTAAAAGTGCTGAAAGATGTGTATTGAATAAACAGAAGTGCACCTTTGAAGCTAGTTCCATCTGGAAAATAAAAGAATAGACACGTCAGCAAGGCAAGTTTAGCTTACTTCAAAAAGAAAAAAAGTGTGTTGCTACCAGAACCAAGGCTAAGCCAGAAACTTCAAGCTTGATTTAAACGAGGAATTGAATCACAGAATATACAGAGTTGAAAGGGACCCTCACTTGCAGTGCAGAGCACAGTGGGACAATCCCCTCCCTTGCCTGGCTGGTGATGCTGTGCCTGATGTACCCCAGGACATGGTTGGCCTTCCTGGCTGCCAGGGCACTGCTAACTCGTGTTCTGCTTGTCATTGACCAGGATGCCCAGGTCCCCTTCCACGGGGCTAATCTCCAGCCTCTCGTTCCCAAATCTGTCCATACATCCAGAGCTGCCCCATCCAAGCTGCAGAATGTGGCTCCCACTTTCCCTTGTTGAATTTCACACAGTTGGTGATTGCCCATGTCCCTGATTTGTTGAGGTCTCTCTTCAGGGCCTCTCTGCCCTCAAGGGAGTTAACAGCTCCTACCAATTTAGTGTTATGGGCAAACTTGGTATTCCTTTGAGTCCTGTGTCCAAGCCATTCATGAAGACATTAAAGAGTATTTGATCTACGATGGAGTCCTGTGGAACCTCACCAGTGATGGGTCAGCAGTGCCATGTCACACCATTCCCTGTAACCCTTTGTACCTGAGCCACGAGCCAGTTGCTCACTCATCACATGATGTGTATATCCAGCTGAATGGTGGACATTTTGTTCAGAAGAAGAGACAGAATCAAAAACTTTTGCCCTAAATTCCCAAGCAAGTTTCTGAGAGGACAAATGGTGAAATTAAGGAAACAAAGTTTGACAAGGAGAACTTTCAGCTCATGACACCATGCTGGTTGTGACTGATGACTGTGTTGTCCTTCAGGTGTTTTTCAATAACTCTCAGAATAATCTTCTCCAAAATTTCACCATGCACTGAAGTAAGATTCTTGGACCTGTAGTTTTCAGGGTCATCTTTCTTGAAAATTGGGACAATATTTGCCAGATTCCAGTCAAATGGGGCATCTCCAGACTCCCAAGACCATCCCAAGGTCACTGAGGGAGGCCTCAAGCTGGAATTAGCCAGCTCTTTGAGTATTCTCAGATGAAACCCATCAGATTCCATAGACGTAAAGGGGTCCAGCAGGAGTAGCAGATCCCATAAAAATAACAAAATTTAATGAAATGAATAAAATTACAGAATGTGAAAATTAGGTTTTCCTTGTTCTGTTAACTTTTCTGTTACAGCTCTGCAGTGCTCTCTCCAAGGTAGCCTGGGAGTACTTTCTTCCCTCTTCAACTAGAAAGCCACTGGCCAAAGAGGTGTCAACCTTCAACCTGGAAAAGTAGGTGTGCTTGGAAAATCTGTAGGTAAGAGAGGAGGAATGTAATTCTCTCCTCTTATGTATGTCTGAATGTAATAATCCCGCTGTTTATCAGAGCCACTTTTTTGGAGGTTGCTTTCTTCATACCTTTTCCCTTTCCCCTGACTGCCCTGGCCTTTTTGACGGCAGTTTTTAAAGTCCCAATGCTATTCCTGGAGAATAAGAAACAACTTCTCCTGTTTTTAATACAAATCTTTGTTTTCTGTGTCTCTGTGTTTCTAATTTGTGACAGTTTTAGGAAACTGATAACTTCAGAGACTGATCTGTTTTGACTGTTTCGCAAAACCATTTTTGTGTAATTCCCAGAATTTGTAGTCAAAGAGAGAGAAGGAATCATAAAACATATGAAAATCTCATGTTTGTTAAATAATGAGGTTCATCTGGCCAGCTTCTTGGTTGCAGTGTGATAAATCATGTGTCCTTAATAACGAATAAGTAACACTGATGCAACTACAATTCTTCTCTTATTGTCAAGATTAGTACCATTATTAAATCTATATGGAGTTCCACACTGGATATTTAGTCTGCTTGCATATTTTATTAGATTCAAGATTTAAGCACAATTGCAATTCAAGCATAGTTGTAAACCTGAATACTTTATGCTAAACAACACAGAAAAAAAGCCTTTTAACAGAAACCATTAAGCCCAAAAAGGAGAAGTCACATCTGTTTCTGTGCAATATACTTGAAATATGTACTTATAGGACTTTCATGATAATTAATTCTGTTACATTTTGTACAGGTGACGGACTTCTCAGATATTGCTTGAAACCAATCATCCACAGATGTCTATCTCACTTGCCACTTCCCTTTCAGAGAGAAGATGTTTAGATTGCTCATCTTCATCTTACAGCTTAAACACTAATAATTGTGAAGAAATATTGGTCACTGGGTATTTTATAGATGTACCTATCATTTTTTCTGTCTTTAAATACAACTTATCTTGCTGAAATTCTGTGTATCAACCTAGTTGATATTCAGCTATAGCAGTTCGTATGCTGCCAAATCTAGACTGTAATCCACAGGGGACTTCATTAGTAGATAACTTTTTTTTACAGTTCAAAGATTTCACTTGAGAGTTTTAAAACTCTCTAGCTTGCTAATTAGCTTATCTCCAAGGACTGTATTTAACAGTGTACAAACCTTTTTTATTGACATGGGCATTTGCACCCATATCCTTACAGCATCACCATCCCGTGTTGCATTCAAAGACAAATGCTTTTAAACTTTGTGTGTCATAGAAAGGCTTTCCCTGGTCTATCATCTCTGCTTTTGCAGAATGCCTCTCCTTGTCTAATGTACATGAGCATAATCCAGTTTTATATACACTAGTGTCATATATTGAATGTGTTAAGAATGAGAGTTACTGTGGCACTGCAAGGGATTTCCCACAGAGTTACATTTTTTTAAAGTCCAATGTTAGTTATAATTTGTATAATTGGAATAATCAAGTCAATCCCAAACAGGATATTAATCACAAGCCCTGACACAAGACTGTATTCATGAAGTGTTATTCTGTGGATTGCACAGTTTCCAAGCTGAGTAACATTGCTGATCAGGTCTGCGTAATCAATTTCAGTCTGCAGGAACTTAATTGTATGGAAAGAGAAAGATTTCTTTTGTTCCATTAGGACTCATTGTGGAGCAGTTCCAGAGTGCCCCTCCACCACTGAAGTGTTTCAGCTTTTCAGTGTCTATTGCACAGGCTCTGGGTGCGTCGATGTTCCCAGCCCTGTTACCTCACTCCAGGCTTCTATTTAGAGATGGGACAGACTCCATTACCCAAAGAGTGCTGGAGGACAAGTTTTGTAATTTTGGTGGATGCTCTGACAAGATGAGTACCTCAGAAGTCACAATCTTCTCTAGGTTGGTATTGTGCAATCAGTAATGTTTGAAATTTTTACTCCTTCTTTTCATGCTTCAAATAAAGACAGTGTCCTGAAAGATGTGGTCTCACAGTGAGTGTCACTTCTTGGTATACAGAATTGTACTCACATACTAATTGGAAAGAAGCTTATTTTATTGTGCTTTTACAAAGTCATTTACTCTAGTTTCTGTTCCCATGAATGTAGACTTGATCCTTAGTGCAGGTCTATAGGCCTTGGCTGTCCAATTCCAACTGACTTGACTTACTGAGTTTTCATTTTTTTAAATCAAAGTCTATTTAAAAACTTAGTCAGAGTTTTCCTCAGGAAACACACTTGCATGTCCAAATTCTCAGTCCCTGTACTGCATCCCAATATTAATCTGCTTGGGTTGTGCGTATTTAGATGGAACTGTTAGATATAACCCAATGCAAGTGCTATCTAAAAATAACATTTCTTCATGCATTGTTTTTCCCTGTATAGATAGAGGAGGGAATTGGTCTTTTATGCTTTTCAGATTGGGTAAGCACTACTGATCTGAATTCAGTTAAAAAGATTATTATGTGTCTGTTGCTCATTTGTTTTTCTCAGAGATTGCATCTGGGAGAGTTGACATCTTAAAATGACCTGAATTTTAGGTCCAGAGCAGTGACTAAAATATTTTTGTGAGTTTCCATCATTGTAATTTTACTAAAATTCTCCTATTCTCTGTTTAGTTCTGCATTTAGTTACTTTTATGTGTGTGGACTTTTAAGCTCACCTTGCTTCACAGGTGCTGAGCTGATGGACACCTGACACTGGGAAATCAAAAGCCAAAAGTATGTACTGTTGAATTTTCCTGAAACTTTTAGTGTTTAGTTCAAAACTGCAATTTTTAATGGCAGGACAAAGTCTACCTAATCCTTCTTTTTTACTGGATTTTCTTGTTTTCAAGAAGAAAGACTAAGATTTTTGTACAATAATTAATTTAACAAGCAAAAGGAAAAAATATTTCAGAATATGCCCTTGCTATACTGGTGGCATTCATTCTTGAATGTCCAAATAAGTAGTTCACCTAATGGAATTTCTTTAGCATGTGAAAGTACTTTTGGTGTATTTTTTTTTCCTAACATAGTTACGTGAAAAAGTGCATTCAGAATTTATTAATATTGGGCATTCAGTAGGCTATCTATCACTGTGTTTTTGTCTGTTGTTTGAAGAAGTTTGAATTTATTGAGGTCAGTTTTACTTATGTATGCTCCTGTATCCTTGTTTTAAATTATGGTTTTTGTTATGGGGTATGTACTGAATCATAGTCAATTGTATGACAGTCCATTCAGGTTTGGTAATGATAGACTCTAGAAGGTAAGACTCAGTAGCTTGAGAATCACTACATTTGATATTGTGTCTATTCATGAAATGTAAGGGGTTTTTTTGGTGGATTTTCTCCCTTCTTCCTTGTCCAGAATATAAATGATATTAGCAAATTCATTTGTCATTGCTCTACAGCTGCCTTAGATCCAAGGCCAAATTTACTGCTCTTTGTCTTTTGTACCTTTTAAAGTGCTATAATTTCTCCTGCGCTTGAAGTAGAATACTTAAAAAGGTTAAAAAAAAAAAGGTGCAAGGTAAAATGAACACTTTTTCAGTGAAGCATTCTCCTTACACTTTAATCTGATAAAACTTGTTAAACTTGAAAATCAAACCAATATAAATCAATAGGATGTATTTCAAGTTTGCTACTAAGAAAAGATCATGCTGACCGTAGTTCTGGTTGCAAGTACTCTGGCAGAGTCTCTTAGTGCCTTATTTGCTAAGAAAAAATCCTGATCACACAGGAAAATTAACGCTGAAAAACACAGAAACAGAGATGTTAATAAATGCCATGTTGTGCACAGTTACTTTTTATCTACAATACATAAAAAAAATTCCTTGAAGGTATTCTTTATTGGTAGTACTTAATGAGAAGATTTTTAAACTGTTTTTCATTCATGATGTAGAAAACATTTTGCAATTCGTATTCCACCGATTTGTAGAAAAAAACCTTTGCTATTCAAAAGTTTACAGAAAAGAAACACAAGTAGTAGTGTGAATTACCTAAAGAATTGAAGCAAATATTTGAGTGAAATGCTTTATGTTATTTGAGTAGAATTAATTGGTTTAGACCTGTATAAATCTCCACTGCTTACTGAAGAATTATTTTCTTTAGATTTGTTCTTATTTGTGGATTTACTTTCATTAAGTGGTTCAGCTGTTTCCTAATTTAATCTCTACTGAAATAGAACTGAAAGACAGCATTTCACAGGATTTCTGATTAGACATTTCAAACAATATTAACTACCAGTTTAATCTTTTTTTGTTCTCTGAACTGTGAAAACTAATTTTTTTTACATTTATTTTTTTGAGTATACTAATTGCTAGAAGCTATTCCCTAAAGTTGTTTGGATAAAAAATATTCAGAACAGGGATAATTTCTGAGGAGTTTTTCATCTACAGCTCAAACTTCCTCCTGAATCCCTACATGTGCTTGAATATCCCAGTCTGTGGGACATCAAATTTTGTCATGAATTTGTGTGTTTTGGAGAAAAAAAATTAATGAGATTCAGAAAAGTAGCAGCTGAGTGCTCTTTCATTTGATGTAGATTAAAGAGCAACCACTACAGTAAATGTTGAAAAGTTTCTTCAGTTCATGCTGGGACCAACCCCTGCTTGGATGCAAACGTACAGTTTCTATTCCAGATGCACAGTGCTGATGTAGGTAAGTGGTGCTCTGTTCTCTAAAAGCTTTTTGGGTCAATCTGCCAGGATGCTGCATTGCTATGTGCAAAAAAGTACTTCAGCTGTTTTCACCTATTTTACCTACTCACTTGCTAAGTCTTTTCACTGAAGGAAAGAGGACTTTGCTTCAATGGGATGCTGCCACACAGATGTTGAAAACTAAGTTTTTGTTTAATATCTGGGCAGATGTAAATCTTCTTTCTAGGTGCCCTAGGTCATCCACACTAAAATCAGTGTAACCCTGCCAATTAACTTGCCTGAGGGGTATTTCTAGGGAGCAAAATCTAAAATCAGCACCCAAGTTTTTACAGGAAATGTAAGTTCCTATATTCTGAATACTGCTGTGCCATGAGGGTCATATCATTGTCTAGGAGATGGCTGTGCCTGTTAGAGGATCTTTTTTGCTCTTGTCTGGCTCCCATGTTTTCCTTGCGACAGTGAAAGATAAAAGAAAAATGATGCTTCTAGGTATATTTTAGGTGCCACAGTCTATGCCTTAATCTTCACTGAAATAGTCAGTTGTGGTTCTGTAGATTCTGTATATTCCTCTGGACTACTTTGTAAGCCCATTAAGTTTGCATGATTAGCCAAGATTAAGTGCCTTTCTTAGAAAGAGTTCCTTTCTCTGCTTTTCTGTTACCAGGCAGTCCTATTTCCAATGATCAATGAGAGTGGTCAGCTGGCAGCTTTCAAAATTTTCTTTTCTGTCAAATACAAACATCTTTGTTCAAGTGTAAGGAGGTAAGTGGTGCCAGTGCTTGACTGCTGGTACAGATGAGAGACATCCTGCAGCAGAAAAAGTGTTTTCACTATTGTTCAGGCTGCTCATCTAAACCCTTAATTGCATGCCACGTGTACCCTTGAGCAGCCATCTGACTGACTGTGGGCAGACTCCATGCCATCTGAACAGATGGGCATGAGTGTAAGCTGACAAGGGAGCCCATATGTTCCTAAATTGTGAATGTTGAAGAGGGGATCTTAGCCAAGAATGTGCAGATGACTTTCCAAGTCTTACGCGGTTGTCATTAAGAAGAGCTAGCACTGCCAAGTGAAGCTTACTCCTTTGAGCTGACTTTTGCAGCAGTTCATTGTGGAGTGAGTTTCTGGACAACATTTTATCCTGGCTGAACATTGGATGTCCTTAGACTTGAATCTTGATTAGAGACTATTGTGGATTTTCCATAACACTTCCAAGTCTAGTCTATGCTTGTGACACGTCAGGAAAGTACAAACATCTGCTCTTCACTCATCTTTTTTCCTTTTTCTCCAGGAGGATTTGAGTGTTAGGATGTGAAGCTAGGCCAAGAAATATCTCCAGGTTTATTTTCTGTTACATGATCTTCTACTGGTCATGACAAAACACAGATTAAAATAACCAGTCTAAGCAGTTGATATAAACCATTAAGTCAAAGTAGATGTTTGAGTACTTGAAGACAGTTGGTATTCATACTCACAGAGACATAGAATGGTCTGAATTGCAAGGAACACTAAAGAACATCTAGTTCCAACCCTCCTGCTGTGTCCAGGGACACCTTCCTCTAGACCAGGTTGCACACAGCTCTATCCAACCTGGCCTTGAACACTTAGAGGGATAACTAAAATTTGATTATGTGTGACAAATTTTAACATGTTTGACTGTATAGTCAGTTATCAAAGGAAAAAAAAAAGAAGAAAAAAATGTACAAATTATATGATACCTAATTATTTAGTTTTGTTTTATTAAATTTTACTATCTCCTCTAGAAGATAGTAACTATAATCTCTAAGGCATTGTAGTGAAGAGTAATTAACTTCATTATAGTGAAGAGTTACATGTTTGAGGAAAAACTTCTCAACTCCTAAAGGAGAAATAATATGGCTTAGCTAAATAACAGATATTAATCTACTTTTAAAGTTGCATGAACCAAAATAATTAATGTTCCTCTAAAAAGGAAGTTTATTTAACTTCTAGTAATTTTGCCTGCCCCCATAGTAGCTTAAGACCATAAGACAAATCTGTGTGAAGGTGGATTTGTATTTTGAAAACTCCTGTGTGCAAGTCCAGTGTTTTCAATCAAATTAACAAGAGTAGTGCTATTGCCAATCATTGTTTCTTTTGTTCAGCTGAAAAAAAGAGAAAAAGATATGTAAAATGAGACCAATATAATGAGATTTTTTACAAAACCTAGAACTACTTTGTGTGGAAAATGTAGGAATGCTGTACATGGCAGCAAATCTCTCGCAAGTTTCCTGTCAGCATTAGATAGGCTAGTATGGCTTTTTATCAGTACACTTGGAACCCCTCCCCACCTCACTTGTGAGAAATAATATCCCCAACTTGGAAGGAAAAGATGACAAGAGTTACAGTTGAGTAACTTGAAAATTAGTCATTAGTGGTGGAAATCTCTGATACATTTGCAAATAAACATCATGTATGAGCACTGGAACAACGTGCCACATTTCTTTTAAGAATCACATTTTGATTTGATTTGATTGGCCAAGTACCATCTGTCATCTTGGCAATGCCAGCAGGGACCCATGTAAATCAGCACATTCCCAAGTTCCTTGATTGGAGCTGTAGCAAAGTGAATGGAAATCTCCCAAGCTGAATGCCTCATTTGAAAAAGCATTTCTTTCCCTGATTTGTAGTTTGTCATTAATAGCTTGTACTGGGAGCTGAAACTGAAGTTCTGAAGGCTTTGCAAAGACGCCCATGCTTGCTCAGATCTAACACTGCTGTGTGAGTAATTGCTAGTTAGCAGCATGAGCATTTCCAGGCTGCTGACACTGTCAGCTTGACAACTGACAAGTTTCACTCCCATGCCATAATAACCCACAATGAAATGCAAAGCAGAAAGCAAAGATTGCAACTTAAAAAGAAGACAAAAGAAACGTTAGCAAATCTTTATTCAGTGCTCCTGGAACATCCTTATCTTAGCTTAAGAAAGGTGGTTATGAGCAAGAGGGAGATTGCTGCTAAAGTAAGCACAGGCATAACTACAAAGTACAGCTTTGTTGATGACTCCTTTGACAAATACTTCTGCATTGCAAGAGGGTTGGAGCCTTTCAATTATTGTGGTGGTGCATCTTGTAACACTTAATGCCTCATTACAACCCCAGCAGAAAAACAGCACCTTGATGTTTGCTTTACTGACTTCATAAAAATCGGTGTAGTGGACAATACCCTTTAAAGAGTTTTAAGCCTGGCATTCTCAATTCAGTAGGGCTTTGGGGATGAAAGAGGGGAAGAAAAAAGCATTTTCCGAAGGGGATTAACATAATTTTTGCCAAATAAAAGACCTGTTGTCATTTTATTGAGCCAAGTGGTTCAAGGTCCTCTGTCCCAGAAAAGCACCTTGCCAGGTGCTGCACTGCCGCAGTGAAGTAAATACATTTCAGCTTACTTTGTTTTACTGTTAAAACAGTAAGCCTGTACTCTCTGTCCCTTTGGAACATTCACCTCATCCATCTTCAGTGCTCCCTAGTGAGAGTTCCTGTTCTCTTCTGATTCCCTAGGCTGCACTGTTCTGATTTCTTTGGGAGACCATTTTCACATTTCCCACATCACTCAGAGTTACTGCAGTGGCCTAAGAAGACTATCACTGATTGATGACACAGACAGGAAGAAATAGCTACCTAATATTCAGTTGTTCTAATTTTTTTTGGTATTTGAATTTTAGACAAATTTCCATTTTTAACTTGAAATTACTACTTTCCTTTAAAAAAAAAGAACAAATTAATTAAACATAATTAATTTGCACTACAAAAGCATTTTTTCTGTCTTGCAAGTGATAGATTCCTCCAAATGTTTTGAAATAATTTAAAATCTGTTGATTCATTTCAAATTGGCCAATTTTCAAACTTTCTTTTGAAAAAGAAAATAAATTGCAAGATTTAAAATTCCGTACTGAATTTAAATATCTTGCAGAATAAATATTGAAGAAAACTTTTAGACTGCTATTTTTCTGGAAAGGCATATGAAAATAAGCATCTTTTTTCTAATGCTGGAGGATGACCATGAGAGGCTAATGGACTGCTGACTTATCAAAAATACTATGAATAATTGCTAGTGTGACTGAGTGGTTGCAGAACTCAGTAACTTGCTTATGATGAAGACATTTGCATTTATAGTTCCAGAATAAATAATGTATCTTCTAAAATTTGATATTCTTTCGGTTTTGCATGTTGCTGGTTTTTTTCTTTTTTTTTTTTTCCTCACAAGAAAGAACTCATATTATTTGGGCATCTTACCTGTTTCATTTTGGCATTTTGCTACGTGAAGATCAGTGCTCATCTCCCCAAAGACTGGCTGGTTTAAAACACAGCTTCCCCCACTCCCATATGAACTGATTGAAAAGCTACAAACATAACTAATTTCTAATTACATAAAATGCAAATTGGCTAAGAGAAAGTGGAACAGGAAGAAGCAGAACTTTATATAGAGTTCTTCCCCTGCCCACTTTCTTTTTGCAAATGACTGTTTCTCTATCTGGCTTCAACCACCGCAGCAACTTTTGGTTGCAGCACACAGGGTAGCCTGTTTGTCTGTTCCCAGCTCCTTCTTGCTCCCATTTTGCACAAGCTGGGATTTTCCCCCTGTGCCACGTCCCATGTCTCTGGAACATCTCTCAGTAGCTGTTCCAGGGGAGGAGCATCAGTCCCCTCCTCTAAATGTTCCTGTGTGGTATCTTCTCAAAGAAATGCCCTGTGTACCTAAGGACTAGCATAGCTCACTACTGAGAAATGACTTCTGCCTGATAATGCAACTTGTAGCTTTCCTTAGCATTTCTTCTGCTTTTTTGGCTTTAGTGCAGATTATTAATTCCCTTCTAAAACCTTGATTTTTCTCTCTCTCTCTCTCTTTTTTTTTTTTCTCACTCATTTTTATCCTTCAGTTTTCTTATATAGTCCATGGTAAATATGAGGATTTTTTTTCACTTTATTTCACTAATGTTGTGTAATACATAGAGATCTTAGCTTTTTGCACATTTTTCCTGATTTCAAAACAATTCTTTATGCTTTCTGATGCAATACATAAAAACAGTTGAAACAAAGCTCATTTGCAGCTTTAGAATGGCTGCAAGATATTGAAGATGGCTCAACGTGGGCTGTTTGCAAGGTCACTAATTCAAAGATCTAGGTTAGCTGGTAATTTCATCATTAGTGCCTTTGGAATATCGCTACTCTCTTGTGGTAAGGTTTTCCTTGATTCATATTACAGCAGAGGTTTTTTATAACACCTTGTTGCCTATTTATGCTAGGATCTTGGAAATTCAAAGATTTAGGGAAAAGTGTTTCTTCAATAGCTGTTATTTCTCTCTCTATAATCTCATACATTTCAGAATTGAGATATTTGCAACCATTACCTATTGAGACAAGCTCATGTTGGATCACTAAAAGGTGTTATTACCAGATAAAATTTACGGTTGTTTTGAAGGCTGAAATCAATACAGATATCTGAGTGTTTAGGTCTTGTTTATGAAGGAATATGTTGAATTTTCTATCTTTAAAAGTTTTCAGCTTGCATCAAAGTTGCCAATAATCTGTAAAGCTTAGTGTAAGTTAATTAAACCTCCTAAACAAGAAGTTTCAAAAGGTCCAGCCGAGATGTGAAACTATTTGAATGATGATAACAACAACAGGGATACTAACACAGCTTGCATAGTGATCTTTGTTTTCCCAGGCCATGGTAGGCCCAAAAACAACTTACAAAAGGGGAAAATGCAATCTGGAAGAGCACTGCTAGCAATCAAAATGAACTTCTCTGTTACGATATAGCAGCAAGGGACAGACGTGAAGAAAGCAGCTGATACCAGAGTTTGAATATCTGTCTGAATTAACTGAAATTCAGCCTTCTGAAAGTGGGGTGTGCAGTGCAGATGGGTGGCCTAAATTCCTGCTGCAGTCTGTGGAGGACAGGTTACATCTGACCCATCATTTCCTGATCCTGAGTGAGGTGTCTAAGAGATAAGGATGATTTGCTCTCTGGAGTTGCCTTCTGTCCTGTAGAGGGACCTTGGAGACTTGTTTAGGTTAAGGGTCTAGCTTGTAAACGGCTAAAATGAGAAGAACTAGTTTTTAAAAAAGGAAGCTGAAAAATAGAGAACACAGAAGAAATCAACAGAAACAGTAGGAGGGCTGAGGGTAATTTCAGATTGAAAGAGAGAGCTCAGTATGGTTTGTTTTATCTAAAAGATGATTTACATGAAATGTGATCAGTGTGGATAAATGTTTTCATGGGAAGAAGTTACTGGGTATCACAGAGCTCTTTAGTCTAACAGGGAGCTGAATAACAAGAACCAGCAGCTGGAAGACAAAACTAGAAATATGCCAGCTGAAAATGAAGTGTGAATCATTAAGAATAAGGATGATTAAACTGTAAAATATGATCTTGGCAAGTGTTGAATTGTCTATTCTGCAGGCTTAAAGTCAATATCAGGCACTAAAATGTTTAAAACATAATGAGCATTTTACTTGTAATATAAAATGCTCGGTGTAACATATCTGGCTTATAATACTAGCAGATCAGATTAGGCTTTACACACTTCCATTTTAATGAGTAATCACATCCTCTTTTTTGTGATATTTCTGTTTGATATAACACTTTACTGTGCTGCTTTTTGGTGGATAGTGTGATTTATTCTTTGTTCAGCTGCTCTAGTAAGTTCTGATGCAGGATTTCATTAGTTTTCATCACTCTTTTTCTTTTTTTTTTTTTTTTTTTTTTTTTTTTTTTAATTCCTACATAAGATACAGAGCTAGGAGCTCCCAAGAACGTGTTTACTGTTTGCTGACATACTTTCCTCATAAAAAGCTTAAATTTAAGATTTAATTTCAGGATTAATACCAGTAAACTTTTCAAAACCAGAATGACTTTCTCCTAGGATTTGGAGCTAGAAAACTTCGCCAGTCTAAGTGTCGTGGGGTGACAGCCTTTATCCCAATATCGTGTGTTGTGTCTGGCAGCTGCGCCTTTTCCTCCCCCGGCCGTCTTGCCGCGGCGGGGCGGGGAGGGAGGGGTGTCAGTGTGACCAGGCCCCTTGGCCTTTGCTTTTGGCTGCTTGGCTTGGCTGGCTTGCTTGCTGGCTTGCTCCTGCCTCGGCTGCTAGCTGCTTTTTTGCTGCTCTCTGCTTTCTACGCTGTTTTTTTTCCTTTTTCTTTCGTTCCCTCTTTCTTACCCTCCCCCGAAGATATTGGACCAGCTCGGGACCTGACCTGGGACGTCCAGGACCCCCGGAGTCTGCGAGAGAAGCTCAGCGCCCTCCACAGCGCTTCCTGGTTTTCTTTTCTTTTCTTGTGTTGGGGAGTGTTCTTTTGTTATTTGTTAATAAATAGGTTTTGTTTTCCACTGTGCTCCTCCGAGGAATTCCTTCCCGAACCTGGTATTGGGGGGAGGGGTGGTTGGAGGTTTTTTTTTTAGGGGGCTCCCTTTTGGAGATTTCCCCTAATTTGTCCTAAACCAGGACACTAAGAAAGATAGTTAAACAATCTCAGGCTCAGCTTGGGCTTTTTTTTTCCCTCTATTTCAGCCTGGATTCTGACTCAGATCCTGTGGTGGTCAAAAGTACTCTGCTGTATTTTGAGCCTGGATTTATCTGCTGGTCAAATAAGTAAAGGCTTCTGCTCTTGTTAGGAGCTTCCTGAGTGTCTGAACTATTAAACACTAAAAAGACATATAAAAATACGTCCTCAACCCTAACATGACATTTGTGCTAATGATATCTTTAGGACGACAGCAGCAAGGAAATCCCTGTGTCGAAAGACTGTTTCCCCTTTAATTCCTCCCAAGGGCTGCACATCAGAAATCTTCCTCAGATGGAAATTATTTCATTAATTCATCTGCTAATCCTCACTTTCTTGTTGATCCCATGCATTTTCTGCATTAGGGACATAGATGGTTATCATACAGATCATCTTGCTTTGAGCCTGGTGTGCAGAGCTGCTCTGGCAGCACAATTTGTTCCAATGTGAAGGGCAACTAGGGGAGTTTTTTCTGTGCTTTCCTTGCCCCCATTTCCTATCAGCATTTTCTCTTGCCACAGAAACATATCTCATGTCTTTTGCTTATAGCAGATACTGCACATCTTCCTTGTCTGCTACAGTCTGAGTGACAGACTTGTCAATTCTTACAAGGAAGTCCAAGAGTCAGTACCTTTTCCTAGTTCTGGTGTAAATCTTAGGCTTTCATTCTGCTGTCAGCAGATCATTCTGTTCTCCTTCAGAGCCTAGAAACAAGTCATCCTTATCACTATTTGGTTATGGTCCTTTACTGTCTCAGGCTTCCTGCTGCTCTTTTCCTTGTCACTTCAGTTTTCCCTTACTGCTGTCCTATGCATCATGTCTGTTTCTCTTTCCCAGGTGTTCAAGGTGAATGTGACACCTAAGGGGATAAAAACAGTCCAGCTTTCTCTGTAGCCTCAAGATTTAAAGGTAAATGAGGAAAAACAGTCTAAAAATACTTTTTTTTTTTTTTTTTTTTATTTTTTTTTTTTTTTTTTTTTTTTTTTTTTTTTTTTTATGGGGTCACTCCTTTGTCCACGTTAAGTCTTGATTCTCATCCTGTGAAAGTGATCAAAACAATGAGATAAGCTACAGCACTTACTTGGGAGACCCATCTTCTAGCTGCCAGCCCTAGACAGTAACAGGGAGTAAACTGCATGAATCTAAAGTAAAAGTTTAAGGAGCTGTTCCTTCCTCATCAAGGAGTTAAGTTTGCATACTGTTGCTGCCTGAATCATTTATGAAGAGAACCACAGTCCCTTGGAGGATGTAGCTGAATGAGTAGCAGTTAATCTGCAAGATTGATACCATCTCCAACAGGGAAAATGGCACAGAATCACATTGTGGGAATGTACATATTTTGTGAAATTACTTCTCAAGGCATATTCTTTTGGCATCTGCAATCCTGCATCAGTGTGTGCAGACTGTAATTGCAATCTCTCTGAATTTTGATATTTTCTAGGAGTTCTTTTCTACTACAATTTTCCCATACAAAATGTAAATATAAAAGAAAGATTTAGGGTTGAAAGGCCAACCACTGAATCATCCATGAGTGCCAGAAGTAAGATTACAAGTCTATGTCAGACCATTTGGGTGTTGATGCTGTGCACAAGTCTTTATTTAGGTGCTTTTTTCTCCTCCACACCTTGGACACTGTATTTTCCATGCACTGATAAAATGTACTCCTTTAAATGATCTGTTCTGTTATGGAGCAATGAGTGACCACAAGCCTTATTTACTGATTGTCAGCAGCTTCCAGGAAGGACTCATGCACCCAGGTGAAGTTTTGCCAGGGTAAGCAGAATTAGCAGCCTGACTCTTCCAAATCTTACAGTATATGGACTTTACAGCCTGATAGATGAGCTTCAACTAGAAAGGAGTCACAGTCAAAAGACAACAGTAGGAGCCTGTACTTTGAAATATTAAAATACAATTTTAATGTAAGAGCCTGGCACAACATGGAGATTTTTTCTCCCTGCCCTACTCTAGAAGACAAGCCTGGGAATGTGCTCTGCTGAGTGGGAATGTGTCATGGTCCCTGTTTGTCTGCTTTTGGATAGCTGCTGCTCCTTTATTGCCTCCCCAGCCTTAGGCAGACATGGAAGAAGGCAGAGCTGAACAGGCAGCAGGTTCTTTTCTGTATCAGCAAAGTGGCTGTAGGTGCAAGAATGTTAGGTCTGGCACTTGTGCCTAAGTGCCTCCATCTGGAACCAACAAACTTTGTGTTTACTGCAGGGATGGATTGACTCCTGACTTTTTACCCCTGCAGCTGGTGGGAATGGAGAGCTCTGGAGATCTCAAAGGTCCCCCAGTTTCCACAGTGAGACTTACAACCTACTCAGCTGAGCTGATGAATTCTGACAAGGCTGACAACACCTCTGAGGGTGGAGTACACACTGCTGTCTTACACATCCTTGCTAATACAGAGTAGACTCTGTATTATTGTGTATTGCACTCAGTCTCTGCAAGGACCCAGTGGGGTATAACAGCTGGCAGTTTTTACCTTTTATGTAATTTTTTCCTGTTGCAAAGAAGGAGATTTATTTTAAGGAATTGCTTTGACTAGCCAGCTATTTATTCAACTTTCTAGTCAGAACATGGTGAAAAAAATGTTAAATTGCAACCCCAATGAACTATGATCATGCAAAAGATGATAATTTCACTGGGTAGGCCTAGACTGCAAATTGTTTTGGTGTCCATAGGCTCAAGCTTTTGTCCTGTGGAAGGCTAGATGGGGAAAGCATCTAGTCTTCCAAGAACAGCTTCAAAACTTTAAAGAGTGAATATTGAATATGCATTTCTTTTGGGTATGAACAAGGTTATGCTGTGTGTCATAGCACTTGAAAGACACAATGTCAGTAAGTGATGGAAAGACACCTCAGATTGCCTCACGGGGAATCACAGACTCACAGAACCTCTGGAGCTGGAAGGGATCCACGAGGTTCAGTGAATGCAGCTCCTGGCCCTGCACAGCACTGTTCCCAAGAGCCACACCATGTGCCTGATGCCCAAATGCTTCTTGAACTGTGTCAGGCTTAGTGCTCTGATCACCTCCCCAGGGAGCCTGTTCCAGTGTGCAGCCATGCTCTGGGCAAAGAACCTTTTCCTAATATCCAGCCTAAGTCTCCTCTGAAACATCCTTTGTTTCATCCTCCCCAGAACAAATCCTTTGTTCTGTTCACTTGGGTTCTTGGGTTCTGTTCACTTGGTAACCAGAAATAAGAAAAGAAAAAAATCCTTGCCCCTTTGCTTCCCCTTATGAAGAAACTGTAGACAGGAATGAGGTCTTAGGTGTAACTTTAGGATGAAGAGGCTACCTGTCTAGGTAAGGAGGATTTGCATTAGTCAAGTATAACCTAAAAACTGTATTGGTTTTTACTTTTTCCCATTCTGTTTCCAACTTTTTAATCCAGCTCTTGATTTTTTTTGCTTTGAGAGAATATATCCGCTGTATTTTTCACTCTCAAGTGCCCCTGTTTGAACAGTCAAGTCCAAATGAAGCTGACCAATTCTTTGTAAAAATTTATTCTAATCTAACAAAACTAATCTAGCTGGTGAATGCAGAGGACCACAGCCAAACATGTTTAATCACTTCCTGGGACATTGAGAGGCTTTAAAACCTACATTGGAGAGGCTTTATAGAGATATTGTGGCCAGCTCCTTCATTGCCTCAAGTCTTTTCTTGCAGAGGGAAAGAATCTCAAGGCAGAGCTATAACTTGGAGATCCCTGAGTCATCATAATCCCTTGGGTCATATGGACATTATTCAATAAAGAGAGAGGAGGAGGAGGAGGAGGAGGGGTTTTTTCCCACCTAAAGACTGTGAAAAGGACCTTCTATGTAAGAGAAGATCTTAGCTTTGGGACAAAAGCACTAACTGTTATAGTATATATGTAATTTTATTTTAGAGTCCAGTATAATTTGTTATTTTAAATGAATAAATGACTAAATAAAAGTCTTTTGTGCACATACATGGAGTGTAGCATGCTGGATATTCTCTAGCACTTTTGCCACTGAAGTGGAATCAGCATAAAAGAGGCCAAGCCACAAGTTATTGATGAGTTGTCCAGGCACAGTGACAGACATGTTCACCCACTGATGAGCAACAAAATTCTTACTATTTAGAAAAATCACCAATGAAATGTAAGAGTTAGAAATTCAAATATATCCCCATAAAAGCATGCCAAAAATTTACAGGATATATTATTTACAGTGTAGAAACTCCTGTACAAATATATTTGGGTTCTCTTTTTCCTCAAATGAGCTGTAGTTCAATATCTCCCTTTATGCTTCCCGGAGATGGACAGACTCTACGCTATGCTTTTAGAAAATTAAAAATACTTTTTTTCTCCATCACTTCTGTTAACTGCCACATCTTACTGAAATTATGTTCTTGACTGCTTTTCACAGTTTCCTCTAAATGTTTTTTCACCTCACCATTTTCAGGTTTCAGAACAGTTGTCCTGGGAGAAACTCTCTTCTCCACCCCAGAGCTATACACTGAGCTCCATGCAGTGGATGACTCTGTGGAAGATAAATGATGCTGTCTTCAGTGATTGCTTTCTAGGACAAAACATAAGCAAGGGGTGAACAAACCCTTCAGCGGCAGTTGAACATAGACAGTTAATCTTCAATCATCAAAACACACAGGTACCTTTTGACAAGTCAAAACAAACAAATATTTTTCCCATACAACCACAAAAACCTCTCTTTTCTTTACATGTTGTCTTTCTTCCTGCTCTCATGAATAACACTAACAGAAGTGGCCAGTGCTGTTGAAAATTGCATTGTTTAATATCTTTTTTCATACCATGGGATATCAATATTAGTTTCATGTAGCTGAGCTAAACTTTTGGTGTGAGAATCTTGTAAATGTAGACCAGTTCTCATTAAAAAAAAAACAAAAATCAAAAAAAACCAAAACCAAAACAAAACAAAACAAAAAAAAACAGACAAAGAAAACCTTGGAGAAAATAATTAAATATTTTTCAGTGTTTTGGGAGATCTTTCCTCTTCTGTAGGGGAAATCATCCCTTTTTCTTCTTTTTCCTGTGGAATATTTTAATGCTACCTGAAGAGTATGAAACCAGGAAGAAATTGTTCTGGCTATGAGACTTATTTTACTTGAGAATTGCACAGGGTATAATTTTCTTGCTGCCTGGGACTGACAAATGTGATTTTTATCCTCCAGCTGTAAAAGGGCATAAGTACCTATTGTCATGGATTTGTGGACTTTATGTGAGGTGATGATGTTTCGAGTAAGTGCAGATGCATGTTGTGGTTTGCACAAGCAGGAGCTGTGGCAAGAGCTCTCAGGAGAGCGAGAAGAAATCTCTGCTGCTGCAGCAGCATTCCATTTCTCCTTGGCTTCTAATTTATTTAAACTGCCTTGCTCTACTCTTCCTTTGAGGTATTAATCATGGATCTCTCACAATACCTGCTCTTGACTTTCCAAATTCAAGATCATTACTGTTTTGATGTCAGGTAAATATTTGCATTGGTTCTAACTAGGGCAAGGTTGAGCTGGCAAATGAATGCTGTGATTTTAGATATGAAAAGATTGTGCATATATGAGAAAGCTAAAATATACTGACTGTCCTAGACAAAATAGTGAAGGATTTTAGGGCAGATTTCTGGATTAATATTATTTGGAAGGAATATGCTTTTACATTTCCTACTGCAAAAGTTTGTTGCCTTTATGCTGTGGTATTTTTCTGGCTTTTACCAAAGTATATTTTTGCAAGAGGGTTTAACTCTTGTGTGTAGTGTAAACTTTTGTGTGTGTATGTGTGTGTGTGTGTGTTTGGTTGTTCTTTTGGTGTTTTTTTCAAAAAACACATTAAAAAAAATTTATTGTATTGTTGCCATCTGTTGATTTAGTAGACGCTTGGTCTACTAAATCAACAGAAGGGGAAAAATGGTATTTTTCCCCTGCTTTGTCATAGATCTTTTTCTTTTAATGAATAACTATAGAAATAATTTGCAATATTACTGAAGAATGCTGATGGAAAAAGATTATGGAAAAGAGATTATGTTGATGGATCTAATTTACAGATGTACACGTGTATAAACCTTGCTGCTGATACTGAAGCTTTGTCAAATAGTGCTGCAATAATCCTTTTAAGTAACTTGTTGCATCAACCAAATCCAAAGTATTTTGATCTGTTATTGCTTTAATTTCCCATCTCAAGATTACCACACAGCTAGCAAAGAAGTTTCCCTGTTTAATCCTCAGAGGGAAGGGAAGCGGTGCCATCCACTCAGCTCTCAGATTGATTTATCTTAATACATTCTCCGATTTCTGTTGATTCCTCTATGATCTCGTTGATACTTTGAAATTTATTGTCTGCTATTCTGTTTCTTTTGACAGCCCCCTTATCCACAGCTTTTGCCAACTATCTGTAACCCTCTGGGAGGTCCTGTCTGATGAAGCAACACCACTTTTCTGCCATCGGGTTTTCAGGTGAATAGGAAGGAGTTTTTGCAGTTGTTTTATATTTCTCTTACTATATAGTTGTCCCCGTTGCTCTGTTGCTGAAGGCTGGCTCTGATATAGACTCAAAGGGAGCAATAAGGATTATAAAATGCCCACAGGAAAGGAAAGCACTACAAGATTGACATCTCACCTTATTCACATCCATGTAATGGAGCTGAATCTTGCTGCCTCTTTTGGCCACTGTTATGGGTCACTGAAATAAAAGAAGCACACAGAAAACAAACCCATTTTACTGAACAACTTCAAAATTTGCTGCATGAGGTAATATTTTCTTAACGACATCTCTCTAACAGCATGAATATGCACAGTGTTAAGGTGAAGTTAACCAATTGTGACACCACTTTCATCCTGGAAGTCTCCCAGAGATTGCAGGTAATTGAAACTTAGCCTGGTGACGCTGGTGTTGCTTTACAAGGTTGGAAAAAGAAGCCGACCAAATGTGCCTGTACATTTATAAATAATCCTCTGTCAAATCTGGTGTGCAATTTTGTAACTGGATGCAGAAGACTATTATTTCTGCCTCCTGTATGTTCTGCCACTGATTATACAGCACTAAACAAAGATGGGTGTGGATTTGTTGACCTACTTATTGTGAATATAAACCTAGCTTATCTTTCTCTCTCTATCATCTTTGCAGAACACTGGGGATGTCAAATAAAGCTGAAATTAATCACCACATATGAGTGTTATTCAGCATGATGGATTGTGGTTTTAATGCATCAACAGCCTGGTGACACATCAAAGAAAGACTTTAGGAACAATCTAGAGGAGAATAATGAAGGATTTTCTTGGACGATTTGCTAAATTATTCCTAAGAGGGAAAAGCACAATGAAAAAAAGCAAAGTACGTTTGAAAATGAAAGCTATGCAGTAGGCTGATTGGAGGTAACTTAGAACTGAATATGAGATAATTGTGAGCATGGAACAAAGTTGTGAAGAGCCCGTAGAGAGGGAGTAAATACCTGATGAACAATGCGGTAGATGGCAGAGCTGTGAGAGTGGTTCAGAGATGTGACAATTGGGAGAAATGATCATCAAGTGTGATTACTATCTAAGTACAGAAAAAAGGCCACAGGAAAAGCCTGCAGTATTTTTTTTTTTTTCTTTTTGTGGGAGTTCGCAGATGGAAGAGTTGCTTCTTCATAGACAAGTTATGGAGAGAGAGGCTGCAACATGTAACAGTGATGGTGGTATCAGTACTATAGAGGTTTGCTTTGAAGATGATGCTCTGTTTATACCCAGCAGGCAGAGCAGGATGGCAGCACTCATGGCTGTTGAGGTACAATGTAGTGATGAAGGTTTGCAGAAAAAAATTGATGGATTCTTTATAGCTGTGTTAAGCTTGGTATGAAATAAATTATTAGACCATAAAATCATAAAATGACTTGGGTCAGAAGGGACCTGGGAAATCATCTCCTTCCAATCCCTCTGATGTGGGCAGGGACACCTTTCACTAGATCAGGTTGCTCAGTGCTCCATCCAGCCTGACCTTCAATACTTCCAAGGATGGGGCATCCACATCTTCTGTGGGCAACCTGTTCTAGCACTTCACCAACTTCACAGTAAAGAATTTCCTCCTAATATGTAATCTAAACCTACTCTCTGTCAATTTAAAGCTATTACCCTTTGTCCTGTCACTCCACTCTCTTGTAAATAGTCTCACTTCACCTTTCTTGTTGGGTCCCTTCTGGTGATCACAATTCAGTCACACCAAAACCTCCTCTTTTCAAGAGCAAACAATCACATAGGCAAGATTATATTTAGGCTGGCGTAAGATAGGTCTGCAGAACTAAGGTACATCTTTGAACAGTCTGCAGGAAGATGATATTTACATTTCTGATTTAGATTAAATAAATAAATTCTAAGGTAAAAAGGGATATGGGAGAGAACCCTCAGAATCTAGAAACGACAGAGATGAGATCTTCTAATGGAAATAATAAATATATGGGACAAAACTGTATGAATAAATAACCTTGGGAGTCTCTGAAAGAATTGTAGAAGAATATGACTTCTCATGAGTTCAAAAATAAGAGTTTTCAGTTTTGCTGGTGAAATAGACACTTTCAGCAATTATTTTGTGTTTTTTTCTGTGTAATCCAAAATAACATTTTTTTTGGATAAATTTTTGACAGCTCAAAAATGCAATGCATTTACAAATGAAAGCAGTTCAATATGAAAACCAACTGTTTCATAGTGAAATTATTTTAGTAAATAATCTTGACTTTCCTCATAATAGCCAAAAAAACCTGGTGCAAAATTACAAGTATTTTTCCTTGCTCCAATTTAAGGCAAATCAAGGAAAACAGGGTCATATCAGGAGACCATACACTGAGGCTGTGGCATCAGGAACGTAGTACTGGTACTATAAGCTGAATAGTTTCTTTTTACAAGTAGGTACATGTATGAAAAGATTCATACAAGTATTGGGTTGTCAATGTATACATTGTTCCTTTGGTGTTGTGAAGATTAACCACACTGAGTGGTTAGTAGTTCAATTATTCAAGATAGGCAAGGGTTTTTAATTTTTATGGACAAAAACAGAAAGGACCGATTATTTAAGAAAGTTTTTTAGTTGCAAGTGCCTACCCTTATATTCTGGTTGGAATTTCTACTTAAACCAGCGACTAACCAGCCTCCAAACTATCACCTGCCTCATGGCCCAAGCCCTGATCTGGAATGTGTGTGCCCAAACTCAAATTCCTTCTCAAACTTAAAAAAAAATGTCAGGAGATGTAGTGGTGGGTTGGAATCTCCATTTTGTAAGGGGAATGTCTTCACTGTCAATCTGTCTGTATTATTTTCAGGTGTTAATGCCTAATTTCTATTAAAAAAAATCTCTATGGCAGCTTATTTTATTCTATTTTAGTTTAAAAGCTGTTTCTGTCCAGAATTATATATAGTGTTAAGCCTGCAAACTGCAGAGCAATGTGAGCTAAGTATCCTAGGTATTAATAGGCTAGGATGTTTCATTTGCATGGTTCTATGCACTAAATATTATCTGCTTTACAATTCCACTGTAAAGAACATGTGGTGAGATAGACGCTGAAAGGAGGCAGTTTGGAAATACAACTAATTACTGCATCTGAAAATTTATCATCTTATATCTGTATGTGTTGGAAGTACAGCAGTATGCAAATTCCTTCATTATTTCCATTTTCTTATTCAAAATATCTTGTGAACTTTGATTTTATTGGTAGCATTCATGAAAGTATCCAAATGTTGCAGTACAGCAAAGCTCTATTTGCACTATATTCAAATAGTAACTGCTATGGTGACTGTGCCATTGAGCGTTTTACATGTGTTTCCACATCCTTTTCAAAGAATGTGTTGTTTTTCCCTTACAGATGGAGGAAGTCTGGGATAGAGAGGTTAAGAGATGCCTGAAATCTCACAGTGAATCAGAAGAGACTGAGAGGGAGTCTAGGTTTGATTATTTATTATTTATCCCTTTATTCACTGGATCATTGTCTTGCTCTTAAATTCCTAATCCCTTTGTAAGTAACTGATGAATTTGCTGTTTTTCTGGTTTGGACCAGCTGGATGGCATGTGTTATTTGAGTGAAACTGCATTTTTCACACTTAAGAGTTACTAATGTAACGTGTCTTACTGGGTGGATGTTTAAAGTTTCTGTAACCAACACAAATGAGAAGAGAGCCAAGACAGCAAATTAATCCTTACACTGAGACTATGAAAATTCCAATTCTTAATAGCACTCCCTCAAATCCTATTTTAATTTAACTTTTATTGAAATATTTCAGGAGGAAAGATTAAAAAACCACAGGGGAAATAATTAATGAAAGTGAAATAAGTAGACATCTCCACAGAAAGAAACAGCATTTGAGGAACTTTATCCCTACCTCCTGTGCTCTCCCTGTCTCTTATGGAAATGCATTCTATACAATTTTTTTAACTTGTTGAACACTCCTGTTTACTTGTTGCAGCCTCATTCTCTGGTCCCACAATGGTTTGAGAATCTTTAAAATGAGTTAATTTCCTGTTGGCTAAGACATGAGTGGTAAATCTCTGTTTAGCCATACTACAACACCTCTGATTTACTGGCAATATGGGATATTGCTTGTGAATTGAAAAAGGTATAGATCTGGGAACTACATCTTCCTCTAAAAGTGATGGATGGTCCCTCACAGCTTCTGGCACTGGCAGAGCCATTGGCCAGACCACTCTGGGGCAGAGCTCTCATTCAGCACTTTCAATTGGAAAGCTGCAAGTTTGACAGTATGACCAAGGCAGTCTTGGCTTTGGGTCCTCTGGGCCAGGCACTGAGAACTGGCACTGCTTGGTTTGCACTGCCCTGAGGACAACCAGAGCTCAACAAGGATGCAAACAAGGGAGCTATCCTATGGAGAGCCCGTGGGAAATAATAGAGAAAGCCACTGCCTCTGAGGAATGTGAATTTTTGCTATTTAAGGAACTACTGATAATGTCAAAATATCCCCCCAAACAGTGAATTTTGAAGTGTAGGAAGCACACACCACTCTAGAGATAATCAACTGCTTAACCAAAGCCTTAAAAGAAGTGAGAGAAAAAAACCCTCTTACCAAGGAAAATTTATGTGGTAACTCCCAACACTTGAAGAGAAATGTGTTATCACTGTAATCTCTTTATGCTTTTTCTTTCACAAGAAGTGAAGCAGGCCAAACACCTGGAAAAGATTTTGTTTCTAATACATGTAGTGACATCAACAAAATATTTGGAAAGACACTGTATTCATACTCAGTGTCACAAAATGTTTCAAAATTGCTGCCTCTGCAGAGTTCCCAGCAAAACAGGAAACAAATGAATTTAAAATTGCATGAGAAGCAGAAAATAAATTTGAAAATAACATTAGATGCAGAAAAATATAGAATGCTACGTTAGACACAGGAGCTGGAGAGGATCAGATTTTCAGCCTGATTGTGAGATAGAGTGAAGTCTGGAGAATGATCTGTGAAAATGATCCTTAGAGAAGGTGATCAGACAACATGAAAATTCATGCACTTTTTTGAAAGTCAGACTTTTCAATTTGTGTTCAATTGAACACATATAGAATTTTTCTATAGTAAACACAAGTATTCTTGCATAAATTATGCTAAAAGTATGGTATGAAGTTAGGTACCAAATACTGTGTATTACCATTCTTGGAGTTTAAAGACTTGGAACATTAAAGGTCCATTTACTTTTTTATCTTTTTTTTTCTTAATTTCCTTCAAGCCTGGAAGAGTCGGTAACCATGGAATTTACTCTTAAAACAGTTCCAAACAATATAATTACTAAGTAAGTTTTTTTCCTATTTTGGGACAAATCGTGTGAAGCAACATAACACTGCAGAAGTCAGCTTTCTACACAAGTTGCTGATAACAAAAAAGTCATTAATAAGGAGCAGAGGCTTCAAAAAGGACTTCTAAGGACACTAAACCCCAGTGCTCTCAATTGCAGGAACTTTGGCCCAAAAAGTCGAATCCTAGAATGTTCTCAGCCCATCTCACTCCACTAAATAGCTCTCTTCTCCAAACTGGAAGCTTGGCATTGGTAGCAAAATGCTCACTCTGTCAGAGAGGTGTCAAAGTCCAAGCTGTATTCAGAGCATGAGGTCATATTGTAGGAGGCTTTGATATCAAGAGATTTAGATGGTGAGATTTCTGGTTGTTTGCAGGAATCAGGTTGTACCCATTAATGCTAAATTGGCTCTCCCTTTTTACAGAAAGACGTATTTTGCTTAAGTTTCCAAAGAAAGATTAACTTTGTAGGCTACCAGGTTCTGGACTTTTCAAACTATTTCCATTCCCTCTCGCCCTCTACAGATCCCTGAAAAGAGAAAGCCTATCCATTCTTGAAATTTAGTAATGTGGCCTGAACTTTTTTGCAGAAGTATCAGCCACCAGTATTTCTGTTACGCTAATGTCCATCTTGCTGCATCACTGGAATCTTGTTTTCACTATTCCCACTTATCCTTTAAAATGAGATGAAACTACAGGACTGACATCTGTGCTTCCCTAAAAGCATAGCAAAAGCCCAAACTCAGACAGTGAAATGTTTTAAATACTCCTCCTGAAACCTCTGAAAGGAAATTTGCTTCATGCCTTGAAATAAACATGGCTGTGCTCAGATCCAGACAGATCACTTTGTGATTTCCATCCCTCCCTCTGTGAATATTTACAAATCACTGACTCTCATTTTACTTTTCCAAATGACGATAGGAAAAATTTACAAGCTACCTTTTTCAGAGTAGGCTTACCACTCTAAATACTTCAGAAAGTATTTAGATATTTAGTGTTATTAGTATTTATATATTTACTGGGTTTTCTTGATTTTTACTAATTTTCAAACTTAAGTTAAAGACATGCCATTCCACTGAATACTTATCTCCTGATATTTTATTTAAATTTATTTAAATCTCCCTTTCTAATTGGATATAAAAATAGCCTCTGGTTACCTGAGGATTATCAGCGATTCACTGATGTTGGGACATGTTTTAACCAAATCAGCAGTGTAGCATTTAAAAATAAACACATGAAATCAAATGAAAGAATGGATTATTGACCAGCTACACATTCATCTTGCAAGGCTGAATTCAACAGGAACCATTTTTCACTTCAGTTTGAAGTGTTTATTTATGATTTTTTAGATGATAGTAGAAAAAATCCTTCCAAGAGCTAAAACTACATCATCCCTCAGCAATATAATTTGCTGCATTAATCTGGAAATTAACCTGAGGCTTAATCTGAAAATAATTGTTTATATTTTGTAGTTTGCATCATGATTTCTTTTGAAGGCAGTGTGAATTGCTGCTCTCATAAGGGTGAAAAAAGTATTGTACACATTGGAATCTTATGTTAATCCTTGTACATTGGAATCTTATGTTAATCCTTGTACACTTCATGTGCAAATATCTACAAATATTCTAAGCTTCTGTCTTGAAAAAAAAGGGGATATAGAACAAAAAGGACTGTGTAATTTAATCCAGTTTGCTGCTATTACCAAACAAATCCACTGAGCTCCGTCTTGCACTTAATTAAAGTGTTTTCCCTCTCTGCTTCTACTGAAGGAGCTTCCAAAATTTGATTTCTTTGTTGTTTAGAAATATTTTTTTTCATTTCTGGTTGAAATTTATTTATGGTCACTTAATAATCATTTGCTTTTCCACTGACATTGACTCTTAAGTTTGAACAGTTCCTTTTCCCTCCCTTCTGCTTCCCTTTTGATCTATTAATAGAGAACTTTAAGATGCACTTTCAGACTTCCTTTCTCTGGGTGTGTGACCTAGCCTTCTTTTAGTCTTCTTTACTAACATCAGCTCTCCACTTCCTTGATCACCTTAGAAATCTTTCTCTGAATCTGTTCCAGATTGAATTAATTTTTATTGCCCCTGGCAGATGAGGGTTGTGCACAGTATTCAGGGTAAGGTTTTACTGGGGCCTTGTAAAGGAGGATGATACTTACAAACATTTCTTTTGTTGCATTATCTACCTCTGTATAGTTAGTACCCCCTATTAAAATATGAATTTTTGGGCTGATAATATTTTTCAAATATATGAGCCAAAATACAATACATGTGTGTGTGTGGTGGTTGAAGAAGCAGGAGGGGTTTCAATCATCTTTTATTAAAACCAGCTTTCTAGCAATTTGCTTTCATGGGTGTAAGAAGATATTGACAACAGGAATTTATTCTGGACGCATGGAAAATTCTGTATGTGAAATTCAGATTCTGGCTTTTTCTTGTTACAGAGCAGTAGCAAACCCAGTCTGCTGAGTTCTGGACTATTAGTTTTAGTTTAATATACAAAAGGAAAAGAAAGAAAGCAAAACCTCTTGAGTTCTCCAAATTGCAGTGACATCTGTTCAGTAAAAAGAAGAAGTAATGCATAAGTAAATGAATGCTATCAACATATGGTGACAACTCCTAGATCTGCTTTGGCATGGAAGTAAAGTAAGGGAGGCTGAAAAATTGTTCAAGCTAATGGATAATTCTGGTTCAAACAAGCTCAGCAGGTAGTAATTTTCTCAGTTTTTTATGACTTACTAAGGTTTGTGGAAGCCATTTTCCTTGTGTGTAGGAGTGAGGACCATCAGGTGAGGCTCCTGGTTTCTAGCATGCTATTTCCTTTTTGCTTGTATGAAAAATGGTTCCTCTGTATAGGAAAGAGTGGCTTGTGACCTACCTTTCTGGCAGGCTGCTCCCCTGCTGACCTGCAGGAAGCACATAAAATACATGTGCAAAAGGTTTAATTCATCTTCCTCTAAACCCAAGCACTCTTGGTTAGAGCTAAGGCTTTCTCTGCAAAGAGGATTTCCTAGATAGCTCAGCAGAACCCAGCTCCAGCAAACTTCAGATCATGCAAGTAAAAGTTAAAACCCAGCTTTTCCCAGCTGAATGAAATCCCTGCAAATCTCTGGGTCAGGAGAGTATGAATAATTAGCTCATCTCTTAAAACAGGGCTATTACCTATATGCCAGGTATTGCCTTTCTCTTGGAGCTCTCCTAGTTCTCTGCTGATAGCATCTCTTTGAGATATATTTTTAGCTCATAGTCTGCCAGGCATGGATTTATAACCTGATGCTGGAAAAATTCCTGGTATCATTGCTGCTGCCTGGAGCCTTGCTGAACCTAATTTAAATGAATTCCTTGATCCCTTTTCATGTTCTGCCTCTTTAGGCATCTTGGGTGCATCTTTTCAGAGCAGATCCTGCTTCCTCCAGGCAGCACAAGCAGTAAGCAACTGCATATGCACCTGTGCTGCCACCCCATCATGTGCCCTCTTCCATCTGCAGGCAGAAGCACAGGCACATCTGACCTGCTTGCCTCTCTTCCTGTCTCCACAGTGGAGCTGCAAGTTTGTCAATGATTAACTGATTCAGCTGTTTTTTCTAGATTAACTGATTTAGCACAGCAGATCTGGTGAATGCTGAGTGGAAGCCAAAATTTCATTAGCTTTCTTTCCTTTCTGTCTTCAAAATAACTGGGCTCAAATCTGTAAAAACCCTGTAATTAGTTAAGTGTCAAAGGTCCTCTCTGCATCTTTTTTGAAGTTCTAAAGGCAATTTGGAGATTAAGCAAAGGTTTTTCGACTCTAAAGGCAGTTCACCTTTAAACAACTGCTGTTTTCTCTTACCCCTAAATAATTATAATTTTAAATGAGCTGGGGTACTTTTAAACTAAATGTGCTCAGGGTAGGTGCTTGTTTTGTGGGAGATTTATCAAGATGGTCAAGTACTATTTTTTATAGGAAGCCCCAGGTCTTAGGCTGGCCCAGTTGTGTTGCAGTGCTTGTTTGTTGAGGTTTTATTCTTTCTGATATAGAAAGGCATTTCTGAGAAATTAAAAATAAAAAAAAATTAAAAATTAAAATGTGTGCTGATAGAGGAGTAAGACAAGAGAATTCATGCTACCAAAATTCAGAAGCTGAAACAAAGTGCTGGTGTTAGGTTTGTCTGCAGGGCTCCCTGTGCAGTCCATGCAGAATAGAGGTGCTAGCCTGCCTCCTCTGAATGTAGTGGCACTGAGGCTTAGACTCTGCAGCTCAACACCTAAAATTAAGATGGTTTCTTTGCACCTCTGTCCCTCTTACCTTTCAGATGTGTTTTCTAGAGGCAAGGCATCTGCCTGGCAGAGAGCAACCACGAGGAAATGAAGGTTTAAGCTGTAGACAGATCAGAGTAGGAGCAGAGGTGTTGTTTTAATGAAAACTGTAATATATTGCTTAGTAGGCCAGCCAGCTTTTGGGTAAAGATTAAAAGTGTCACTACAGGATACCTGTTTATGTGTGGAAAAAAGATGCATTAATAATAAGTTACAACTGTAAACTGTATACACATTATAGAAGCAAAACTGAAATAGCTTTTCTTATCCTATGAATTTTCAGCTTAGTTTGTGCACTCATACACAGGAAATCTCTTATAAATTTCTCCAGGTCAATCATGATGTTCAGGGCTTGAAACATGCTTGTGTTTGGAAAACAGACAATGGAATTCTGTGTCCAGATCCCTTTCACTGCTTGAGAAGTACATAGTACATCGTCCTCCAAGGATTCAGTTCTTTGAGTAGCTGCTTGTACTTGAACAATAGGTGTAGTAGACCAGACCAAAACGATGCTTGCACTCATTTTGCTCTGATGTGGATGGCTAACTAGAGGTCTGAGGCAGCAGGGAAAAATCAGAGGCAGTAGGGTTGGAACCTTGTGACATGGGTGGTGAGGCACAAACATCCTGAGCTGCTTCTCTAAAAGGATTTCTATCTTCTGAAAGGCCTCCAAGGTTCACTCTTCTCTTGTGTACTGACTGACAGGTTGTATTTCAGGTGAAGAATTGGTTGTGCACATCTGGAACCATTCTGAAACATGTACCTTGCTGTTTTTAAGATTTCTGTAACTCATAATAGTTTACAGGATGGGTTGAAGTTTATTGATGAGCTGGAAGTAGCTAGATGCATTTTTTTCTTAGGGGACAGTAGAATTTAAGGTTCTATTAACAAAGCTGAGTCAATGACAGAGCTGTGCAATAGATGGAGAGAAATAATTTGTCGTAGAGGTCTAGTGAAACTTGTGTACAATCATTGCCACCTACAACATAAAAATGTTCATTATTATTTATATATTATACGATAAAGGTGTCACAGGTTTTCACCTAAACACATGAAAACTAAAAAAAAAAAATGTAGTATTTTGTAATTCTGTAGTTACTGAATCTACCATCTGATGTGTAACCAGGGTAGGAAGCTCCTCTAGAGAATTACAGCATGCTTTTCTAAAAATTATTCTTATTGTTGTCTCTTTGTGTTGTACCTTTTCAAAGATTAACTTCTCCTGCTGTTTTTCTTGGTTTGTTCTGTGGTTCTCACAGTGTATGAGGTACCTGTCTGGCTTAATTTAGTTGAAAAAAAAAGGAAATGGAAAATAGTTAGAGTTAAAAGGCGGCAGCTGTAACAAGAGAAAGAAAGCAAATGTTATTTATATTAGTAGGCAGTTTACTCTTCCAGTGCAGCAATTTGTGTTTTCTGGTGTAGCTGCTGGCTGCTGCCAGCCCTCCCAGCAGTGATTCAGAACCTCTTAGTCACTGAGCAGGGCTGGACTGGAGATTTCTGCTGGCTGGCTCATCAGAGCAAAGGATTATATCTGGCTAAATCCACTTTGAAATATCAGAAACGTAGGATGATGAAGGGAAGCTGACCAGTGCTTTTTGAATTAATCAGAGTTCAGAAGCAAAGATGGGAGATACCAGAATATTTTTGCAATGACTCAGTCAGACTTTTATAGCAGTTGTAAGCCTGGGCGAAGTTTGACCTCCTATGTTGTCAGAGCTGTATTTTTGTCTAGTTCAATAGCAAACAATATATTTCCTCTGAAATCCCTGCAACATTGCCTACTGTATGCATGTATTTTGCTTTCTTGATCCTATTGACTGTTTCTTACTATACTGATGTTTCTTACAAATAATGATATAGTAAGATGGTCATCTGATTTTTAAAAATTTGCTATGTTAATTTCAACCATGGCTAGAAAGAAAGTCTCACAATCTGAAGTTTCTGAGTAAAAAACACCCCAAAATTCCAAAAGAACCTCTAAAATTTGTCAACCTTAATAGTGACTCCCTATTTACCTTTACTTGGGCATCAGTATCAAAATGTAGTGTCTTCTAGTGTTGTTTTGACAGTAAATTAGATTTTGTCATAGGTAGCAACAGAGCTGTAGACAGAAACTTTACAACCTTTAGCAGATATTTGGCAAGAGACATCCTTAGAAAAGCTGCCATATCCTGGTGGGCATCAAAAACAGCATGGTCAGCAGGTCGAGGGAGGTGGTTCTTTTCCTCTATTCCATTCATGATACCCCACCTGGAGTGCTGAACCCAGCTCTGGGAACTCCAGAATAAGAAGGGTGTGGACCTGTTGGAGAGAGTCCAGAGGAAGCCACAAAGATGACCAGAGAGCTGGAACAGCTCTCCTGCAGAAACAGACTGAGAGAGTTGGGGCTGTTCAGCCTGAAGAAGAGAAGGCTCCAGGGAGACCTTAGAGCAGCCTCCCAGTACCCAAAATGGGCCCACAAGAGAACATGGGAGACACTTTTGACAGGGGCATGTAGAGACAGGATAACGGGAAATGGCTTCAAACTGAAAGAGGACAGGTTTAGATTAGATATAAGTAGAAAATTTTCACTGTGAGGGTAGTGATGCTCTGGAACATGTTGCACAGGGAATCAGTGGGTATACTGGAAGTACTTGAGACCAGGTTAGATGGGCTCTCCTCTCCTCTCCTCTCCTCTCCTCTCCTCTCCTCTCCTCCCCTCCCCTCCCCTCCCCTCTCCTCTCCTCTCGTTAGTACCACCTTAAGATCAAGATTAATCCTATGATATCCCAAACCTTGCTTTCAAGAATTTGAAATGTGATTTGTAGCTCCTTTAAGCCTAAAAAGTAATATTTCTTGGAAGTGGAGTATAGGGCACTTATCTCTAGTGAATTATTTTTATAATAGCTTTATCAGCTTTGTTATCTATAATTTTTCCTTCTTTCTGCATTTATAAAGAAAAACATAAGGAGGAGAAAAATATAGTTTTGAAAGACATAGTTCATATTTTGAGGGTTTCTAGATAGCAATCAAGAATAGGTAAAAACAGCACCAGACCACAGAAAATAAACCTGTGAGGTGTTTGTGTACAGCTTTTATTTACATGCTCAGAGAAAGCTAATTACCATGTTTCCCATAAAAAAGACAGTAAATAGGTTGAAGGCTATTTTAACAGCTATTGCATTTTATAAATGAACCAATATTTTAAGTCTTCTCCTGACTTTTAGATACTTAGCCCTTACCATTTTACAGTGGCTTGCCTGATAAAACCAGAATATCCACCCTGTCTTTATCTGGGGCAAAGAGCTTCAGGGATATAATTAGGTAGAGAAATATACCTTTAATTATACAGGCCTAGAAATAATACACTGCCATAATTTACAAAGTTACTAAAATAATCCTCGTGAAATATTCTATATAAAATGAAAAATGAACCTCCGTACATTTGTTTAAAGTTTGTATATGACATTTCAAAAATACATTCAGTCATCATGGAAGGTGTTAATGACATCTAATGCTGTCACTATGACTGTTTGGCTATCTCACTGGTATTTTCTGTGCAGATAATGACTGTGCTGTAGTCTAGCAATCATTATTTCCATTTTTCTTTTTGTGATTTATCCTGTGTCACTAAGAAACAAAGTCTGTTTAAGTATATTTTTATTATCCTAGTCTAAGAGGGCTTTATGATTATGAGTTTCCATGGTACCTGCTGGAAGCTTGTTATTGCTCTTGCCCAACAGCATTATATTAAGTCATAACATCCTATAATAACCAGGTGAATAGATCACTATGTAAACAGCACACAAATTTATTTATTTTTCTCACTAGATTTTAATTTGACATTTTTTCCCTTTAGAGGTTGATTCAGTCAAACAGAGCCAGACAGAGTAGATGGGGAAAAAACTTGTTCTAAACTCTGGAGTAGCTGGTACAATACTCACAGATTGCCTGTACCAGAAAAGATTCCACTTCCTTTGCATATTTCCTACAAGTTGGTCTGAAGATGTACTTGACTGATATCTTAACATTCAATACACACTGTTGCTAAACTTGCATTTTATACTTCAAAGTTCTGTAATTTCCTCATCTTTATTATGAATGATTTATGGAACATTCTGTTAAAGTAAACATTGATAGCATCAGGTAATGCCTTCAGAACAAATGAAAATAATCATATTTCTGTCAAAAGTAGATGGAAATAATAAGACAATATCTGCACCAAGTGCAACCCACATTTTGTTATTAATGCATAAATTTTATTTATGTCTAGAATATATTGAAATACAAATACTGTACACAGTAGAAATGAGAATGTGTTAGAAGTTATGGACTTTTTGCTTACATTTCTAGTTAGTATGCATCAGCTGACATTTTTAATAAAATGTTTATTGGGAATCTGGAAGAGTGTTACCATGAAATAACAACAGCCTCAGAAAGGATATAATCTGAGAATTACAGAGGTATTTATTACACTACTCAGTTACCTGTGGGCTTTCTAAAGTTTTCAAGGCAAATAAATTAATCATTCTAAGTGAGCAGAATATTAAAATAAGGGCATGCTCAATTTAATTGTTTAGCTTACTTTAGAAGATGAAAATAGCCTCAGATATGATTGTAGGCTGTGCTTGGAGCTTACGTAATTTGCACTTGATGCTGTTATGGGAATGGCAGAAAGTAAAGATCCTCCATATACTGCGGAATTTACAAAAACTAGATATAATAACTGAAATAATGTCATGAGTCTGGAAAATACACTCCTGAAAGCCTGGTACCCCTACACCCCAAACCACTTCCTGAGTACAGTACAGTAAACTAAAGCTCTCTTTCTGAAATTGGTGAATATGGAACACTGCCTAGTTTTCAAAGAAAAGAAAACTTCTTTATATTTTTGTATATTTTTATATACGGATATACTTAAATAACGTATCTGTGTCTATCTGTACACATGTGTCCGTTAGTTTGTTTAAAATTTTTAAACCCACTGGATAATATAATTCCCAGTTGCCATGGTAGAGCTAAAGACCTTATTAACCCTGCATATTTTGTGACAGTAGGTGACCAGGGAGAAGTAAGGTATTATAAATGTTTCAAGGGAGGTCAAGGTTCCTTAAAAGTACCAAAGTACCTTCGATTTTTAAACCTTTTTTTTTTTTTTTTTTTTTTTTTTTATTCAGTGACTAGAAGGGCTACTTCAGCATGGTGTTTTTAACATTATCTTTTTTGGTTTTTGCTTTAAGAATACTACCTTAAAACATTTTAGAAATGGAGCTCCATGCTCAACAGTCATTTGTTAAGTTCCTACAGATCACACATAAGTAAATGTGAGTACCATAAATATTCTAGCCTTCTCTTCATCAATGACAGTTCACTTGTATTTCTTTAGACCGATTCTGATCTTGGTTTATGAAAATCTAAGTTAGTTCTTATCAGTGCTGATTATGTATTTTGGGCATGCCTGACATGGGCATTAATTATTGTGTATAATAAAGATTTGAATATAATCTAGTACACATAGAATAGAGATTTAGAGTCAATATTTTTCTCTTAGTTTCTGTATGGTGACAACAGATTTTTTAAGGCTTATGTTTTTATGGTTCATTTCTGTGGTTTCATATCAATTTCTAGCATAGTTTTTATAAAATACACCATCTTAATGTAAATATTGTTCTATTTTCCCATTTAATTTTCACTAGCACTCTGCATATATAGCTTTTTCCAGATCCTTTTTCAGATATTCTCTCTTGCCCACTGACAGGTAATGAAATACAATATGCTAGGTCAGAGCTTTTGCCCTGATCCAATTTTGGATGACCCCTCAGAAAAAATATGGGGCAAGGGATTGTTGTCAGAGTAGCAGAATTTGGAAACCTCTGCGAGTCTGTGACAATTAAGTTACAGATGCTTGCCAAAGTTGCGGGTTTTTTTTCAAATTCAGCTTAATAAGCATAGAGTTGATAATAACTGCAGTTTGTAACAGCAGGTTGAGGGATTCTTGGCATGTCTAATGACAAAATAGACTACTGCATAGTGTAAACTACATATCAAGCCAAAAATTGAATGACTTTATTGTTTCATTCCGTGTCCCCTGATTTGCAGAGCACATAAAATAGAAAGCCCATCTTTGCCCTTTATCCATAAACCTTCTTTTGAGACCCTTCTGTTCAATTTCATCATCCAGTTAATTACTTATCTTTGTTGCTATGGTCCTTGGGTATATGAAGGAATCTTCAGATTATTAGTGCATAACTTGAATTTCAGAAATAGATCCACTCTGAAATTAATATATTCAGAAATACTTGTGTGTAATACTTGAATATATCAGACCTGTGATAATATTTCATTGGAAAAGACAGTGAGTTAAATTTATACATCACAGGGAAAAGGCTGAGAAGTCACATTTATTATTTAGTTCAGTCTACTTTAGATGTGTGTTTGGGACCATGCAAAGGACTGAAATGAGGAAGTGAATATTTCCAGATCAAGTACCTTAATTAAATGCTTAAAATAGTGTAAATACCTCTAATCAGGCTGTAACAAAGACATAATTTGTGAATGATAAGCCAAAGAGGAATTAACATCCTGCCATTACCAGACCTGGACAGGCTAAGTTAATATATATATATATATATATATATATGGGAATATAGCTTCAGAATGAGCTATGTAATCCTTTAAAATCTGTCCTGCAGTTGTGAGGCATACAACATGTACACGGATATGGAAAAATGTGGGCCAGCTGGAATGAAACTGATGGAAGAATGGGCAGAGAGCAAAGGAGCACAATTTTTGGGGAAAGAAAAAGAGACATTTTTTGACTTGAAGAGGACACTAAGGGCACAGACGAAGACCTATAAGAAGAATAGAATAAATTTGTTTCTGTACTCCTGACGCCTTGTAATAGTAATGACCTTACATGGTAACCCTGGAAAATTTGTTTCCCTAGTGTAAGTGATCTACACTGTCTTTTTGGCTGTGTGGTCTCTATTAGTGCACATCTTTTGTAATCATTCTAAAGAGCAAAAAATATGTCAGGATTGCTATAAGTAGTTTAGGGAGGGAGCTACACAGGTGACTTCTTGAGTGGTAGTCCAACTCTATGCATCTGGGAATGAACCCCATTGTTTAAGCAAAACTAAAAATACTGAGCTATACTCAAGGACTGTATGTGTGACAGAGTGATTTTTCTTCAATGTTTTTCTCACTGTTTTTGCTTTTAATTTATACAACTTTTTTATTTTGCTTCTTCACTTTGCTACTTGCAATTTTCCAGCAAGGACTTGAAAATGACTCTCAGCTGAGAGCAGAGAAAGCTGGAACATAATGCCTATTTTATAGGATGTTTACTTGAAACTTTGAGGCTAGTGTCTCCTCACAGGACACTGCTTTTGTGGCTTCATAAGTGGAGCACCATATCTATAATGTTAAACTGTGGAAAAGTCATCAGGAACAGCTAAATTGTATCTGGGGAAAATTAGGTAAGAGTCAGGAATGTTAAGAAAGTGTTTCACCCTACAGCATTACCCTTGTTACAGCGCTACAGACATTAGCACAGACTAGTCACAACACAGAGATGATCAAACCCCATCACAGGTTGGATTCTAGCCTGTGCGCTTCTCACTAAGCACTTACAGTTCTGCAACTGTTAATTGGAATGTTGGATTACTTCTGACTCTAGGCAGTTTAAAAAGATGTTGGTATGGGATTAAACACACTAGTTCTTGACCATAAATTACTTGGGTTGGGAGGGGTATCTTTGTATCTTCTGTGAAGGCCTGGATTTTGTCCATTTTCATGATCTTTATATTTCTGTTAGTGTGGTTTGTTCAAATTGTCTCAGTTCATGTATTTTGTTCCCGTTATGCTTGTTACACATGTACTTATACTGATTTTAGTTACTGATTATATAATCATAAATAGACATGAATCTTCTCACTTGTCTTGCTTTTTAAATTCGATTAGGAAAAATTATGGCATTTTCAATGTAATCTGTCAAGACAGAGAAATATCTACCTTTTTTTTTTTTAATAACTTTTTTGCAGGGAGGGAGATGGGGAAAGTAGCTCCTTTGATTCAATTTTAAGCATTAAAAAATATTTCGAGTTTCATGCATTAGTCTCTCTCTTTCTCAAGAAAACCGTGCTGCAATTGTAGGTGTCTATGCCTTGGAAAGGACTTTTAAGACTAGGTGATTTTTTTTTTGTTTTAATGTAGGAATTTTTTTTTTATTTCCAGACAGTCAGGTCTGTTGCAGTTAATCCAATCTCAAGTTATATTGCTGTGCTGGGTGAGTGCTGTTCAGGAGAAATAAAAGAAAAATTCAGCATTTTTAAATGTAGTGTAGAGATGAGACCATGGCAAAAAAAGTAGAACTCTCTTTTTTACCTGAGACTGTACTAGCAAAAAACATGACGTCCGCAGTAAGGAATTATCACTGTTTGCATTCAGAAAGCTGGCTACACTTCTTGCTCTAGCAGTTTATATACCAATATAACCTTTCTGGGTTATAGATGTAGAAATATCAATAATTATGTGAAATTCAGGGAAAAGATTGTTCTCTAGATTTCTAATTTTATGTGAGTGTAGAATTGACAGATTTTATTGAGCTGAGGTTTGTCTTGCGTGTCCTTCTGTCAACAATAGCTAGCACAAATAGCTGGTTTGGAAAGCATCACAACTCCTTGGAGGCAGAATAGGAGAACTTGTAGTCCTGTTCATCACTGGCCTGTGCTTTTAGATGGATTGATTTAAGCCTGGAAATATTAAACTCTATATAATTTGCAAAAACAAAGATACTTTCCAGCAGTTCTCATTACTTGAACTACTCCTGTTTTTTATACTAATATTCTGATGTTCCTTGAGTCTCTAAACTTTTGCTGTTCATACATTCTGCTGCAAATTATTTTCAAAATGTTACATTATGAAAAAAAAAATTAAAAAAATTGAATTACCTTCATTTTTATTTTTGGGATCATCTGTGTTACTGTAAGAGGAATTGCTAAGCTTTCTTCCCTATAGTACTGATTTTAATAAATACTGCTGTTTTCTTGTTGCACTCTATTTGTCTTTTTTTATAGCTCTTCACATGATTGTGTCCATTTGTATGATTCTTACTATTCTTCCTTAAATCCCACCTAATTCTCACTACCCAGTTTGGAATAAGCTGCATGTTATTTCACATGAAGTTACATTTCTCATTTATAGGAAAAGTATTGTAACTTTTTCAAAGGTGTTTTTCTCTAGTCCTTACGCAATATCTTGTTTCCTTGATTTGACCATAGCTGCACCTTTATTTTCATACTGACAGTCAAATTCATTTTCTAAACAGATTCTGGTAATTAAGAATCTCTGCTATTTGTATGAATGTGAGCAAATTTGGTTTTAAAAGGAATTTTTGTTCTGAATAACCAGATTGGGCCTTGCACTTATTAAAAGACTATAATTAAATAGTCCCTAAATTCTGGAATTATGGTTGTATAAATCTTATGATACTATAGTGGACAAATGACTCAGGTACACAATATTCTATTATTTTGTTTGCTTCTTTCTTTATTTTATAATTCAGCATTTAACTTCACAGGCAATGGCGGGAGCTATGCATTTCTGCAAATGTCATAGTTTTTCTTGGGATCACATTTCTCAGTATCTTGGAGCTACAGTAGAAATTGAGTTTCCATTCTAGCCATCTCTTGCTGACCCTGATGTGAGAAGATATGTTTTGGTAATCTAGAAAAATAGAGAAAGGTCTGCAAGAAAACACAGATTTTTTGGTCCCCATTGTGTAATGTGGGACACTCTAAACCACACAAAAACATATAACATTTAACCATTTACAAATCTGAAAACTGTGTTTACAGGACAGATCTGGATCTTGTCTGAGTTTGGTTTTTTTTTTTTTTAATCTGATTTAATCTAATTCCTTTACTACATAGATGTAATTCAACCATGTGAAAAAGAAGACATAATTCTCTTTGGAAAATAGAATCACATAATTGTTTAGGTTAGAAAAGACCTATAAGATCATCAAGTCCAACTGTAAAAACCCAGCACTGCTAAGTGCACCACTAAAGCAGGTCTCTAAGTTCCACATCTACACATCTTCTAAATATCTCTAGGTGTAGTGACTCAACAACTTCTTTGGGCAGACTGCTTCAATGCTTGTCAACTCTTTCTTTCTGTGAAGAATTTTTTCCTAATATCCAATTTAAACCTCTCCTGGCACCTGAGCCTGAGGCCGTTTCTTCTTGTCTCACCACTTGTTTTTTGGGAGAAGAGGCCAAACCCCAGCTGACGGCAGCCTCCTTTCAGGGAGTTGTACCAAGTAAAAAGGTCACCTCTGGGCCTACTTTTTTTCCAGGCTAAAAAAATCCCAACTTCTTCAAGTGCTCCTCATAAGACTGATGTCTCTGAAATTGACTGTAAGTGCCTAAATTTTTATTTTAAACCCATGTGAACCCATGGGGACACTGAGGCATCATTAACAGCAGCAAGAAGTTGAGGACAATCATCTGTTATTTCATGTATGTCTGATGTATTCCTTTGTGAATTTTTCCAGGTTTATCATTTTACTTTGTTCCCGTAGCAATTGTATTATTACCCTGGAAAAAAATTGCAATAGGCTGCAAAGATGACCTTCCCAAACTTTATTATCTTTTTTTTATTTTGAAATGACTTAGAAAGAACACTTCAAGATCCTGGTATGTTAATTTTTTTTTAAATGCCTACCACTAAAGTACTTTAAAGGAATGATTCAACATCATTATTATTAGAAATTATAGAATGACTGATTTTTTTAAAAAAATTATTTTTCGTCCCTTTAATATCCTTTTCTACATTTGTCTTCTTTAATATTCACTGTGGAGGCCCAGTAATACCCACGAGTGGAAGCAAGGCTGGGAAGCTTATGCTTGCTGAGGAAACATCAGCATGTTTGTTAAAGTGTGTGATGGGCAGTTATGTGGGTTCAGGGTAATTTTTTTCTTAAATATTCTATTTGTGTTTTCTTGTGGGTGGGTTTTTTTTTTGAGGGGAGATTATTTGTGTCTTACAGCAATATTAATGAGATTTTTTTATGGAAAGGCAAAAACCCGAAACCCATTCATTTATTTAAAGGATGTGAAAGCTGAAGAGGTGACATTGTGAACTTAGTTTATGACATTTCATGCTTGCCCTGGACATTTATATCTACTGCTTGGTTGTGCCCCAGCTGTGCTTCCTGCTGGGGATGTGATCACAACAGGAGCGTGGTCTGGAGTGACTGGAGATGTCCTTCTGTACAAGTGCTTTGTACTGACTTGAGCTATGCAGTCTCTGATGCATTTGTTGGGTCTGCAGTTACTAGAAGTAGTGGTAGCTGCCATTTGCTATGAAATGGGCTGCAAAAATACAAAAGAGTTTCATTGAATAGAGGATAGGATGCAGAATTCAGTTAAAAAATTTCCAGCTGCTGAGGCACTGCTTCCTTTCTCCCTCTGCCCTCTTCTCCCTTCTCCCCTGAATCCATTCACTAATGGTTCTGAGTTATGTCAGTAATAAGCTCTACTAAAAAATAAGGCAATAAAATAATAATAATAATAATAATAATTTAAAAAGTAGATGGAAAAGAAGAGAATGAATCCAGGAGTGGGAAAAAATTAATATAATACTAGAAGAAAGGAGGCAGGAGTAGAAAAGTCAATTGTGGCTTTAACTTTTAGAGAAGGAAGGGTCCTTTGCCAATTCTAGAAAAAGAAAAAGAGGGAAAGCTGCCAAAATACTTTTTCTTTAACTACTCAGCTGGTTTAATTTTTAAAAGCAATTTTTTAAAAGTGTGTGTAAGTTTGAAACAAAATATATTGAGGAAATATGTTGTGCCTGTTGAATTTTATTTACTTTTTTTTTTCTTTTATTCTCTTTTTTACCTTTTTTTTTTTTTTTTCCGGAATGATACAACTAAGGCAAAGAATTTAATAAAACTCTTATTTTAATTTTATTTATTTTATTTATATATTTATTTTTATTATATATTTTTATTTATTATTTATTTATTATTTGTTTTAATAAAACTCTTATTCTTTATTTTAATACTCCTTATTTTAGAGGATCATATGATGGCTTGAATTAGAAGGAACTTTAAAGATCATCCAGTTCCAACCCCCCTGCCCTGGGGAGGAATACCACCCACTAGACCAGGTTGCTCAAAGCCCCATCCAGCCTGGCCTTGTAACTGCCAGGGGTGGGGCATCTGCAGCTTCTCTGGGCAGCCTGTCCCAGTGGCCCACCATCCTCATAGGAAAGAAATTCTTCTGTATGTCTGACAGAATTTCTCCTCTTTCAGTTTAAACCTATTACTCTTTGTCCTATCACTACAGATCCTGATGAATGATTAATGTGTTTTTTAGCATTATATAATAAATTATCACTTTGGATTACTACTTAAGCATTTTCACATTTTTAAAATTCAAGTTAATTTTTAATTATTTGTATTCTATACTAAAGCAGTTTCTCTTACATGAGGTCCATGAATAACAGAAATTTTACTGCAAATTTATCTTACAATAGAGATAAATGTATCTAAGGAGTTTAATTGCTTGAAATTATTCTTGAATTTGTTTTGAATTTAGCAAATATTTCCATATAGTGATGCTCCCCTTTCTGCTCAGCAGATTAGGGGTTTGAATCCTCCTTGCAACTAAAATTTTACAAACATAGTGCTACAGACTATGCATGACTGAAAAGGTAGGTGCCTTTATGTTTGATTGGTGCTGTTTGGTTTCATAAAAGATATTCAAATACTCATGCAGCTAATGAGATATGCTGTAGTAGGTTCACTTTCTAGAGAACTGAGCTACATCAGTTGGAATTCATCTTTGCAGTGTCTGCTCCCGACTGCATCCCAAGCACCATCTTGTAGAGCACTGATGGATGGGCAGCTCCCAGTGCTGCCTGTTGGTGTTGTTATGCTTCATGATGTACTTCATATTCATGGAGCAAGGACTAGGAATGGGAATGTACTGCACTGCTGCAGCCAATAGATTATAATGTAATTTCTTTCTGTGGCTCAGTAAGTAGGTAAGTACTTTGTACAAAGGTGGAATATACTCCACAGAAGACATTGAAAATTTCTCCTCCCCTATGTTTGATGATGTGGATTCAGTCATTTCAGGGAAGTTAAAAAAAAACTCACTGGGTTTTCAGCAGAACAAAGTGGGTGCCCAAATAATGTGCTCTGTTGTGCATCACAGACTCATGCCCACATCCTTCCCATTTCTGTTGAACTGGTTTTTTATAGATCCCTCAGTCAGTAAATAGTCTGCTCCATGTTTTTGCTGCGCACTTCCCATTTAGGATCTAAATTTTAAAAAATGAAGCATTTACTAAACTGTAATCTTGCCCAAGTACTTGCTACTGGTGGTATAGTTATTACAATTATTTCTTATTGTTATTATTGTTTGGGGAAAAATTATAAATTACCTAAATATCCAATGTTCAGGTTTTCTACAAGTATATGAACATGTTCAGGAATGCTAATTTGAAAGCATTTTTGGGGAAGCTAATTTGAAAGGAAGTGGGAAGAGAATTCAGGTGCAGTTAAGTAGCAAATAGAGGTCAGTTAAACTGAAGGTTTGAATAAAATTGAAGGAAGGGAGTAAGCAAGAAATGGTTATTTACTTATGCCATCCTTCTATTTTGAACAATACCTGAATCTGCTTATTATTTCCTATGGCAAAGACTAATATTGGCTTTTTCTCTTCTGTTCTCCATCCAAACATATACCTCTTGTTTTTGTATTTTGCTGATAAAGTTTTGTATCCTCTTAGGCTTTCATATAATTCTGTTTACCTCTTGTGAAATAGGTTTCTGTGGGCTTATTTGAAAAGCCAGTTCTTTCTGTAACTACAATTGCTTAGTAATAATCTCCTTTAGGTGGAATTTAGGGTATTCAAATACTCTTGTAATTTTATTAGTCAACCTTTATAGCCAGATTATAGCAGAATTGCTACTAATACCTTTGTATTGGCTATTGAACTTGTTTCAGTTGGCTGTATTTTATCCCTGTAATTACAGCCTTTTTTAATAATCTCATTATTTTGTAGCTTTGTCCTGTCCAAGTCTTACTCTTCTCTTGAATTTCTGAAATATTAACTCCTGCTCTATGTCTGAAGTATTTGTGCAGGATGTCATGTTGTTATGCTTGTCACTAAGATATTACTAAAGTTTTAAATCCATTCATCCCACTGCTTTCATAAATGATCTACAAAATAAACATAGGTTCTGCTTCTGCTAGTTTGTTGTATGTAAGCAAGCTCATAGTCATTTAAAGTTATCTCCAGTAGCCAGCCCTTGAGGGAATTGAAGCCTTTCCCTTAATTTTTGGTGTTTTTTAGTTTTGTCTGATTTGTAGGAAGTGGCTGAATACTCTCCTCTGACAGTGAGTCTGTCTTCTCATTATGTGCCAAATATTGAATGCAAGCTGTATTCATGGAGGTGTTTCTAGAGCATTTCATCTGTTGTAGAAACCAAAAAAAGATAAGACAATGCAAGTGGCCATGAAGCATTCAAGAATGAATTTGAGGAGCCTTAAAAAAATCATTATTCAATTTATCAATAGAATTTTTATTTAATGTCTGTTGATTTTCAAATTTTTGTCACCTGGTCCAGTTGTGCCCTCTCCCAGGACCTTGCCCACCCCCAGCCCCTCGATGGTGGGGGATTGTTGAGAGACTCCACAGATGCGGTGCCAGCCCTGCTCAGCAGCAGCCAGAACAGCGGTGTGTTTTCAGCACCTTTCCAGATTCTGATGCAAAGCACAGCACTGTGAGGACTGCTATGGGAAAATGAGCTCCATCTTACCCAGACCCAACATGCAACTTTTTTAAACAGAGGGATCATCCCCCTCAAAGTTCAATAGCATTAGTAGATGGAAGACAGAAGAACTCTAAAATGAGGATAAGATGGAACTCCTTGTTTTCCATCAAAGTGTTCTGTTCTAAATATCACCTTTACATTTTCATTTCCTTCAGTTTTGAAAAAATGAAATTCAAGCTGCTTATCCTCTACGATACACTCAACAATAAGGACTATGTATGAATCAGAGCTCTGAGAATTTTAGCAGTGCTGTTCAAAGGTCACCCTTGCCTCCTTGTTTTTAAAAAGTTGCATCAGTTATTAAGGTGGGGACAGTACTGATGTAAATCTTTGGACTGAGTCACCAGATTTATTGTTCTTCATTACTTCAAAGTCTTTGAGATACTTAGGTGGTTGAGATCTTAAACCTTGCACAGGATGCTGCAAAATGGTTCTCAATACCAGTGCTGGGGTCAAATTCTTGGTTCAGGCTTCTGTTCTTCTTTTTTTGGAATTTAGTATAAATAAGGAGAAAAAAACCCAGCTACTGTAGCAGGTGGTTGATTTTTTGAATACTGCTGTTCAGCCCTTAAGTAATATAAAATGGTTTTTATTTCCCAGAAAAATCCTGCATTGGTTAAAATATTTATATTACTGTTATTGGATACCTTCAAGAGGATGTGATTCAGCTAGCACATAGTCAAGGAAGGGTTGCTGTGAGCTGGTCAGCAATGAATATGGACATGAGGCTTCTGAATTGACAGTTGTCAACAGGAACAGCACTAAATAAGTCTGATTCCCTTTGTTCAGGTCTTACTTCTCCCTGGGGCATGCCCGACCATCAGGGTGCTATTTATCATGCTCAGTTTCACGGGCCATGGCAGATGAAGCAGCCACAGCAGCAGCTGGGGGAGATTTAGATTTAATACTGGGAAGGATGGCAGGTGACTAGGGATAGCAGGGCAGTAATCAAACACAAGGCAGCAGGTGTGCCGTGTACATTATTGTATTTGCGGGGAACCTCGTGGCAGGAAGGAATGATGAATCTGACTCCATGTTCTCAGAAGGCTAATTTATTATGATACTATATTATATTAAAGAATACTATACTAAACTAAAGAATACAGAAAGGATACTTACAGAATGCTAAAAAGATAATAATAAAAACTCGTGACTCTTTCCAGAGTCCCGACACAGCTTGGCACTGATTGGCTATTGAGTCAAAATAATTCACACCAGAAACCAATGAAATAATCACCTGTTGGTAAACAATCTCCAAACATATTTCAAAGGAGCAAAACACAGGAGAAGCAAATGAGATAATTGTTGTTTTCATTTTTCTGTAAGGCTTCTCAGCTTCCAAGGAGAAAAATCCTGGGCAAAGGGATTTTTCAGAAAATATGAATGTGACAGTACTTGAAGCTGGTGCTGCATGACAGCATCTCTTTAGGACAAGCAAGTAGTTATCAAAGTTGCAGCAGTAGCAATCTTCATGCTTTCTCATGCAAAAGGACATTTTTCCATCACTTAGCTGTTATTTAAACACACTTCAAGGAGAAGTAAGAGGGCAGCCAGCACGGGTTTGTTTGTATAAAATATTTCAATTCGATCCCAGTGTTGGGCTAAGTCTGTAAGTTTGCGAAAGCTATAACTAGGATTTATAAAAATTATTTATTTTGTGGTTTTGCTTTCTTTGGGATGTTTTGGACTGACATTTTGGCTCCATTTCTTCCCCTATATTTTATAAAGGTCTACACATTCTGAGAGGATGATAGAGATAGCCACTCTGAAACTCTGCAATGTGTATATTGGTGATCTATGTTAACATGGTAAATCATTGGTTCTTACAATAGATTGCGATTTTCTGCAGTGGGAGCTAAGAATTTAATAATGCCATTGCTCTTCTGAAAATAAGGCTGGGTTATCTATCTGTGCCAATTGCTGAATCAAGCCAACTAGGCAAGTGTTAGCAAATTATCCTTGGAAGTTATTTATACTATCACTTGTCATGTCTGACAGAAAAGTCATTTATTTAGCCATGAGTGATAGCAACTTCTATTTAATTTCTTTCCTGTGCAGTGCGGACCTATTACAACCTAAATTCTCTTGTGATATTCTCTAAAATGTGCAAAAGTAGCACAGACTCTTGATTAGATTCCATTGGCCTAAGGACAAAAAGAACCTATTGCTTTCCCCTGTAGCATGTTTCTCTCCTTATTCATGTTTGGCTTTTGCTAGTCCAGTGACCTTTGGGACATTAAATACACCACCATCTTGCCATTACTTATTTCAAATGCTGTAGATATAAAATATTCTTAATTTCTGATTACTTCCTTTCAATCATTTTTTGGGGTGATTAAACACATTTTTATCTCTCAAATATGTAGTCAGGTGAATATGGCATGCTTGAAAAAACAGCAAGAAATTGATGGAATTAATGTGAAGTTTGGCAGGTGATGTCTAGTTCTGCAGCTGGTACTGCCCTAGCATGTGTTGTTCAAGTACAACGTGTGGTAGTGGAGCAGGGAATGGGGACTTCCTCCAATAAAGTAACACAGATAATAAAAACCACATTACTGGACAGATATTATTTGGTGGTTAGTTTAATAAGTATCTAAGTAAGTATGAGGGTATGCCTAAAGTAATTTTAAAAGCCATCTGCAAGAATTTTGCTTTCAGTATGCAGGACTTTCAGGATCTGAACAATAAAATATCTTTATTTGCTGAATGTTTTCTAGAATAGTTGCATTGAAATTGACGGAACAATTGCTTTATACACTGTATATTAAAAAGTCTAAGAAAAATAACTAAGCTGTTTTGCACCAGTGGCACTCTCTTTTGCTTAGCTTTTAGAAGTGTTTCAGAGACTTTTTCCTCCTAAAGTTATCTGTCTGTAAATGGATGCTTGGATAGCTGAATTCATTATGATAAAAAAGGGTATTTGGTTCTGCTTGCTTAGCTGTCATGAAATGAAAAATAAACACTCAGTATCTGTTCATTAAGAGAAGAAATCTCAGTAAAATATAATCTTTCTTTTGTTTGCTGCCAAATATTTACTAGTTTCCCGTGGGATGCTTGCTTGCATTTTTTTATTTGTTAGCAAATGGACATTCAGAATTTAAGACCCGACCTCTCAAAGATATTAAGTATAGGCTTGCCATTTGTTTTCACAGAAAACAGGGAATCTAAATAAATGTGAGGGTCTAGTACTCCATAACTGAGACGAGTACTAGGGGTGAATTAAACAAAGCAGGATGGGTGGGAGGGAGAAATGCTGACAGGGAAGCTTAGAGGGTAGTGGTACTGATTGATTCCCTCCTGATTAAATGAGACAATTGGTAATGTAGTCCTTTGCTACCAGGTTAATTCACCAATTCTTCCTTTTTAGATCCTGTTCTTTTAATAGGAAAAAGCTGAAAGGCAATTCTGGTTGCTGACATTTGCATAACTCCAAAGAAATTCAGTTATCTGAACTTCTGTTGCCTGTAGAAGAGGTTATATACCTGCAGCCGTATGCAGACTTATGCACATGAGAAGCTTAGTTTAGGAAAATTTTACTTTCATTTCATCACTTTTTTAGTTCTGTGTATACTTTGATATTTTATTAAGCATAAGTTTTGTGGTCAAAGAAGAGGAAGGTGATAGCAGAGAATAGCATTTTGTGAGTCTGTGAGGCTGAAAAATTCACCTGCTGATCTCCTGGTCACCTTTCTTGATGCTGTATTTCCAGAGTTGTATCTGAGCTGCAGAAACAGAGAGCTGTTAGCAGAATGGCAATGCAGGATTTATGCCAAAAGAAAACACAGTCAGCTGACAACTGTGTTTTCTAAGACATACTTGTGTTACCAGATCATTTGTTGAAGTGGCAGAACAGAAGTAATGATAAATATCCTCCAAAAGTATACACATAACTCAGTTTCAAATTGCCACGGAAAGAAATTTAAGTGTGACCTTAGATGGGAATCTCAGCTAAAATTTGTGCTTCATTTAGAAGAGACAATCTGATAGACCCACCCCTTGCTACTTATAATTGCCAGTACTCTGACAAAGCTGATTAGATCTCTACATTACAGGAATTTACTGTGAAAGCAGATTTTTTCTGAACTCCATGATGGACACAAACATAGTGTACCTTAAGCTGGATGGTGGCTGCTGAGAAGTGGCAGTTTTGGCTCTATATTTAATCCCAAGTTTTTTGGTGGCTAACTTCCAGAGTGCTTACTTGCCTCCCTTCCTTTCAGATGTAGAAAGAGGTGTCTGACTTATTTGGAAATGTAAGTTTCTCTTTATTTGTCATATTTTTAACTCAGCAGTAACTAAGCAGAGCCTCAGTCATGTCTCAGTGTCCCCTAACAGACTCTCACAAAGAATGCAATGCTGTCATAGAGGTATCTGATTAACCTCTCTGGCTAAATGCTATTTCTATTGGATTCCTACCAGCACTGCCTGCAGGACAGACTTTCCTGGGGAAGAACACGCCATGCACTAGTGTATGTGGAGGGGCAGCCAGCAGGAAATCATCTTAGAAGAGGACAAAGGGTCCAGGCTGGGACCTTGGGGACCTGTGTTTCATGTCTTCAGAAGGGCTGACCTTTTTGTGCCATCATATTTTCTGCTCAGACTGCAAGTGTGACCCCATAAGCCTCCCTGCTTCAGCTAATATCAAATGTGTTAAATAGCTGCTTTTGGTCCTCAACTCAGCTACTGCCTAGAGATTGCAGCTGCTAAAATTGTACTGAAGTGTTAATTTTGCTTCAAGGTTTTGTCAGAAATGTCTATTATTTTTGTAGGGTTTTTGTATGAATTTATTACCAAGAAACAGGTCACAATTGATATCTTCATTTTCTGAAAAAAGCTAATTTGCCAGACTTCATAGAAGATGCACTAGGATAGTATTTTATTTATTTTTTTAATTTTTAAAAACATTTTGTTGGTAAGTTAAGATTTAAATAAATATTTATTTAAAAATAATATTTATTTAAATTTATTTAAAATAAATAAATATTTATTAAATAAATAAACTACTGTAGCAGCCAATGGTAAAAGAGAAGTCCAGGATGCATAAATGTTTATTTTGGTACTGGCTCAGAAACGTGCCTTAAGATGTGCCAGAATTTGAGGAGGTTCTGATAAGTGCAAATAATTAACTTTTTTTGTTTATGTGAAAAGTGCTTATTTTTAAAATTCAGTCTTTCCATCTACTCTGTTGGGAAAATTCTCAAAACATTTTACTCCTGGACATAAATAAATGGCTTGATATTTTGAACAAGGGCTGATTCACAATTCAGGTAAAACTCAACACGTGCCAATGTGCTGTTCTTTCCTACTGATTTTGCCAGGAATGAGAATTTTTTGTAGAAACCTACTAAGACTGGGCCAATTTTGAAATGTACTCTTTCCATCCTAACATTAGGTCAATGCGTTTCTCCTACTGGGACTACCAGATGATGATTTGTCCAGTTTTCCTTGTTAATTTTTACTGCAGTATTCTTTCCCTCTTCCATAGATTAAAATTTAATATAAATGCATAGCATACTGTTAGAAATTTTGACCCAAGACTCATCAGATTTGCTGGCAAAATAAAGTGATAGGGAAGCATGAAATCAATAGATTTGAAGTTTTGCTTGGGAGGAAAAGGGTGGCCAAGTAAAAAAAAAAAAAAAACAAAAAAACAAAAAAAACCTTTTCTTATTCCTTAAAACTTTATACCAGGCTACTACCACTTCACAGTACTCTGTTGCAAAGAATGGGTTCATACAGGGTCAGCTCCTGTGACTGTCCTACATTTCTGCTAGTTCAACATTTAGACAACACAACACCTAGGCAAAGATTACAGCAAAGTCTATTGTTTTCAGTACAAGGCAATTATCTCTTTCACTTAGACCTAAAGATGTTGGTGCTTGTCAGAAATTGTTTCTTTAGGTGGCTGGTGATGGCAATGTAGGAGGAAAGGAAGAGGATACCTAGGGATTGCTCTATTAAGCATGACAAAGTCACAAAGCTGCAAACACACTGGACACTTACAGCTAATATAGATAACTTCACCTGAAAAGGGAGAGGGTAACATTAGTATTAGCAGCTGAAAGTGCTCAAGAGCTGTCAAAATATGACAATTTGTGAAGCCATCACCTTTTCTTAATTTAAAAAAAGAAATCTTTTATAAGTAAGAGCCTGTAAAATTTACTTTATGAGCCTTTTCTGTGACTGTGGGAGCTAAAAATAATAGCTTCTTCAGCTAGGTTTTAAGTAAGACACATAAAATATTGAGACACTTTTATAAAGCTGAAGCAATCAGTTTGACAGAGTTTGACAGGGACAACACCACCCTCTTTTCATGGTTAGGAAAGCAGCCTGGGATTTGTTGCCCTTTAAATTGCAGTTTTACTGCCAGAGGGTATTGGGAAATACTGTTCTGGGTTAGAGTGTGAAGTTTCCCATTGTGACAGGGAGTAACCTGGCATTTCCTGTCAGTCATGCCTCAAATGAAAATCTGTGTCATAACGTGATTTTTCTGTGTACAAGCCTGCTTGTTAACTCTTGTTTATGTTTAAACCCATGATTGACATGAGACTTTTCCTTCATCCATCCATGGTTTGTTTAGCCTACCAAAGCAGTCATGCAGCTCCTCTCACTAAGGTTTTACAGTCAGAGGGGCTTTAGCAAACATTGCTCAATGGAAACAATAAGATAAATGTGAAACCCTTCCCTACCATTATTCTGTGAAGCTTTAATAGGTGTAACAATGTTCGTTTTACTTTAAAAGGAAAGTGGGCAAAAAGCTTGAGATAAGGTGATAAAACAAGCTCCTCCCCTCAAAACCATGCAGCTTTAACTTGGCCCCTCCTTCCCCTGGCTTAATTGTATTTTCTGTCTCCTGATTGCAGAAGCATTAGTGACCCACAGAGAGTTTGATTCCCTTTTGCATCATCTGCATGCTGTGCTAATATACACAGCAGCCTTTGCTTCTCTCCATTACAGAGGGATGAGTACCTGAGCCTTCGCAAGGTCACACTTCCAGAAAGGCAAGGCAAATGAAGACCTGGAAATGGTAGAAAGTACATTCATTAGATCTGGATTGTATCAACAGTAGGGAGAGGATGCAAACTCTGCTTTGGAAAAAGTGGGGCTGTCAGAGAGAGCAAGAGAATAACTAGCAAAGAGAAAGGGATATGTGAGTTGGGAGAGGCTGAAGGTCTGCTCAAGTCACTATTCTTTTCCTCTTTGCAGTGAACTTGTATTTCTTGTTTTAATGTATTGCTTTCAGTGTTGTTGAAGGCTTACTGCTCTGCAGGCCTGGAAGGGGTTGTTCTTCAATGACCCCACGTACCCTCCTGGTGTCCTTGCAGCAGACTGCTGCAGGCTGTATCTGCTTCCCAGGGGCTTTGACAGCTCTGTAAAGCTTAAAAGAAAGTTAGGGTCACATGGCAAAGAAGCAATATTGTAAGAGAATTTCTGGTGTGCAACTTGAGAGTTATGGCATGAAAATCAAGATGAAATATGGGCAGGATCTGTACAAAATATGCAGAGGAACTTGAGATTGTTATAGGGAGTGAGAAGTTGGCATGAAAGATAAGGGGTGACAGCACTCTGGCAAGACCTGAAGGATGAAGATGAGAATTGATCCCGGAAAAATGATTAATAGCAGTAGAGGTAGATGACATCACATTTATATTTTCTTCAAGGAAATAGGAAAATGGAAAAGTTAGTGGAAAATCTGAAGCAGAGAAGTGGGTGGCTTGACTAATATGCCAACACAATCTAGCTTCAGAAGAAAAATTATTTTCATACCATGAAGATCCAGGAGATTAAACAGCGGTTTCATTTCAGTCTGCAGATGTTTGGGTTTAAGGCAATGGCTTAAAATGATACTTGGAACATGAGAGTTTAGTCCAGTGCTTGGGATGTCTTGTGAAAATTTGTTAGTGCTCAGATCTTGCCAATTGAAATAGTTGGTCCCTTCCTGTTATTTTTTTTGGCTGGAAAACAGAAAAAAAAATTGGGGCAGGGAAATGGATTTTTTAACACATATAGGCAAAATTCCACTTGCTCACCCACCCAAAACAAGTAGCTGTTATAAGTTACAAATTTAAATATTTTCCTCAGTTGTAGCAGGAAGCATAGTCAAAGACCTTTTATACAGAATATTTATTACAATTTTACACCAACTTAAATGCAGTTATTTTCCTGCCTTCAAAATAATTAGGGATTTTGTCCATCCTCTTGGATAAGAAGTTAAGAAAGTGAGTTTCTTAGAGCAGGAAATATAGAATTTTTTCTTATTTTAATTCAAAGTGAGAGGATTTCAGCATCTGTGTCCTAGGCAAGTAAAAATCCATGCAACTCTTTAGCCTGATGGTCAGTCTGATGACTGCTCTGCGAGTAGAAATTGAGTCCATTTTCTAGAGACTTTAACTAACAACCCCTAGTTATATTTTCACTTTTCTTCCTGATTTTATGGCTAAAAAGTTCTGTTGCTGTGAAGCTCATGGAAGAGTGTTTTGGCAAACAGGCTTTAAAACCTGCCTTTTTTCTACAGTAGAATGCATGACACTTGTGCTGACAAAAGAGACATCACTAGGGAACAAGTGTATAATGGTCCCGGTGTGTGTTACATGGTGATTTTTGTTAAAGCTGCTTCTGCACGCAATTACATACTGTATTACTTTTCCCTGTGTAACATTAGTTCTCTTGCTGTCCTGGTTTTATAGGAAGGCTTGCAATCCTATATCCAGAGACCAGATCAAAGATCTAAATTTTGGGTGTGAGGATGAGGAATGATAGGTCCCTAAAGTAGGTTGAAAGTGTATCTCTTTTGCTTTTTGCTAGACATAGACGGAATCTGGGAGATTAATTTTTCTTCCCATTAAATAATTTTTTTTAAAAAAAGACCATTTAGAAAATAATTTTTTTTTTAATTTTTCCAGTGATACTACAGTTAAGTTGGCTACAAGTAATTTTGTAGCTGACAGAAAGTTTAAAACAAAATATGTTGCCAAAATCTGTATTGCATTTTATGGTTTATCATTTAGGAATACATGGATACCTACATTATTGTGACTGTTATTACTAATAATTATTATTGCCAGTACTATGGGGTTTTTTCCAGCCAAACTTGAACTGATTGACCATGTGGTCAGATGATCTTCAGCGAAAAATCTCTAAGAAGGAGGTGAACATTTTCATCAGGGAATAAAAAATGCAGGAAAAACATAATTTGACTTGGAAGAGCTTTAAACCTGCAATTTAAGGCAGTGGGGAAAAGTTCTGTAATTGCTGTTTCCGAATATGTGAAAAAGAGAATAGGTTTTTATTCAAGCTGTTTTTACCAGTAAAATAGTGGCTTCTTCTGCAAATATGATTCTGAACCATTAGGGTCTGGGCCAGATTTCATAGTTTGGTAATAGACATAAAGGACAGAAAGTGTGCAAGGAGAGACAATGAAAATTGAATTAATCGTGAGTGTCACACAACCTTGGTGAAAAGAGTTACTTTTACTTTTGCTTCTGCAGTTATAGTAAGTTTGTTTTACATTGAAAATGTCAATGAAGAAAAATATATATTGCTCAATACTAAATGTCTATTATTATTTACTAGAGATAAGTGCCTGGAAAAAGGTGCATGCAAAAATTTGCTCAATTATCAAGAGCTGATGTTCCATCTTTGACTAAAATACTTGACTAAAATATGATTGTGTATCCCTGCTGGAAAATACAACTGAACTGACCTTCTTCAGAGTTCTGTGATACACAGCGATAATTCCTTGCTGTCCTCTCTTAGGCATTAGTCTTATATATTATATCAAGTCCCCAACATAATGAAAGTGAACAGATTTGAAGAATATAACATGATTTTATTTTAGTACCTTTCATTTCTCCATTGCATAAAAGCACTTTGGAAAGCAAGGAACTAAACTCTGGTCGTTGAGTCACTACGTGCCTTGAAATGAAACATCATTTTGCACTCAGCAATAAACTGCAGGGAAACTTGAGTACAAGAATAGAATTAGAGATGGAGAATCAACTGGGAATTTAAACAGCTCTGCTCACTCCATCTTGTTTGGAGGTGTTTTTGTAAGAATGGCCCCATTTTCAGATGTGATATAGACTTTACAGAAGTTCTGAAAGATTTCAAGGCATTTTTTTCCATTTTCAATTTTTTTAGCTCTTGAGTTCTGGGGAGCCGACCAGCACTGGAAGTGTCAAGATATCTTGAGACGTGTTGCTGCTAGAGAAATTCCCAGCTGTGTTCAGAAGTGTTAGGAGTCTTGAAAGACAAGCTATTCTTGTATTGAATCTACTCCCATTTGCAGACCACAGAGGTCTGAAACTCCTTTATTCCAACCTAAATCAGAAGCAATCATACTGAATTCAGTAGATATGATGCAGTCAAATCAGAGTAAATGAGATCTAAACCCAGTCTTCAAAGGGCTGGATAATTTCTTGTAAAGATTTTTTTAAATGCAGCAGGCTTATCTAAATGGAAAATACATGTAAAACTTCTTCAAGCTTTCCTGTTAGCTAGAGAGCTGTGCTTTGCATGAGAGAAAAGAAAGCAAAAGAAGCACAAATTTTAAACATAATTACTTTAAAATAACTTTGGGGAATCACAATTCTCTTTTTATTATTGTGTTGTCACTTCCTCTTGGAGAAGTATAAAGTTTCTGAGTCGAATCTAATTTGTTCCTGGTTATGTGATTAGGTTTTGCAGTAATTTTCCAGAAGTAAATATGGACTCTGACCACTGTTAGGAAATATCTCTTGTGTTTTCTTATTAGCAAATCACCACAAAAATTACAGCAGCTAGAGTGTATCTATGAATTTGTAGGTATAGTTACCCCCTCTACAGGCAGTGGATGTTGAGTAGTCTATCATTGTGGATGCTGTGCATTTCACCTAATCTTAGCTGCTGCTCAAACCTCACTCAGTGAAAAGAGTGGCACTTTCACACGGTGGCTCATCTCAGCCTTAGTTCAAATGGGGCAGATCAGTTTTGGATGTATCTGTCTTTCTAGCTGGATGACAGGGGGAGCCCTCACACTTGCTATAAACAAAAGTAACAGAGCAAAAAAGCCCTCAAAAAGAAAGGAGAGAAATAGATGCAGTGGTGGCTCTTGAGGTCTTTATAATGCTACTGAATTTCCATTGGAGGGTCCTCAGCCCCATCAGAGCTTGTTCGTGCAGAAAACCCTGTAAAATTATCCTGTGAAAGAATATCTGATATTTTCAGGATGTGTACACAAAAGAATCTGAAGCTTAACAAATGAACAGGCAATTTGGGAAAGCTTAAGCTGTGTTGCCTTTCGGTTTGAATTCCAATCTATATTTTCCCTAGGTATTAAACAGACTTTTCTTAGAGTTTTTTTCCCTCCTGAGGGTAGTCTTCTGTACACCACTGTGGCTATTTGAGTTAATAAGGAGATATTTAGTGTTAGCAGAAGTAGCATCAGTCTGGCCTTAGAGAACAAGACACTGAAGATTCTATTTCTGAAAATGTTCTGTCACTAGCATGATAGACTCCAGGGGGTACTCATTTGCTTAACCAAGGTCACTTTAGAAAGGTATTTTCCTGTGCAGGTAAAGAATTACTCTTTTTGAGTTAATAGCATATAATCTTTGTCACTGAAGGTGTCTGAACACGATGGTCTATATGATAAACTATTTTATTTAAATAGCTACCCTGCAAGCCCATCTCCATTAACAAATTGTCACAGTCCATGGAAGACTACAACAGTAATTTTGAAAATGTAGGAGATGCATTAGGAAATTTAAAAAAAAATGGTAAAAGCTATTCTTATGTTACATTGTTATATTATTTAGTTTCTACGTATTTATTACCAAACCAGAGAACCTATGCCTACAGATATATAAATATGGAACCTTACTTTCATCCAGTCGAAAAGTGAAGAAAAAGGGAAAGGCAAATTTTGCTTCAATCCATACTTCTTTCCACAAGACTTTTGATCAGCCACCTTTCATGACCAACTTATCCCATTTCTCAGCTGCCAAAATTAAGTAGGAATTTCATTAAGATGCAAGAATTATCAAAACAAGCTAGTTTTGTATTCTCCCCATCCAAAGTCAGGAGTGTTTGAGGTGCCCTAGAGTGCATCTTTCTGGGAATCTAATGCAGATACAGGTGTAATTTCAAGTGCATGGACCTGGCTAGTTCTAGTATATCTGGGCTCTACTCAGAAAGCAGGCTAGGACACTGATTTGTTCAAGTGATGTTGCACTGGTATAAATATTCCACTGTTACCAACCAACTTTGTAACCACTGCATCTCCCTTTGATGGTTTGCTTATTTCTATCTTTCAGTCTAACATGCTGATATAATCTTATCTATCTGAGCACTGAGGCTTGATAAATTGATATATTCCTTTTTTTTTTCCTATTTGTCATGGTCTTTTAGACATTTTTAATTCAGATGATCTTATCACTAAGTCCATATGAATAAACTTTTCAAGATACTGAAACAGCTCAAACTTTCACTTGCTTCAAATCATACTGTTCTTGTATGATTTCTCCAGTAACTGCTTTTGCACATCCCAAGGCATTCATGTTCATCTGCAAAAGTGAATACCTGAGCCTCTGCTCCCTATTTTTTTAACCTATCTAAATTTAATGAATCTTTTCAATGAAGTGTCACTACATGATTTCAGGTTGGATAAAATTTTCACTTGTGCGCTTTTGTGGGTAAGGATTGTAAATGGGTGGGTGCCTGAGTGCAGCAGTAGAAATGCTGAACAAATGAGTAGTGCTTGTTGCCTGTTCACTGAACCCCATTTACTTTGTCAGTGCTCCACATCAGTGTAACAAGTTCAGATATACTCTATTGCCATTTAGCAATTCCTCAGGCAATGATTATATTTCTAAATACAGTTTTGGCTTTCTGCATGTGGTCTTATGTTTCACTTCTTACAAGGTCTTTCTGAATGCTTCATCTGAATACTGAATTTGATGCTAAGTGAGTGTTAAAAAAAGAGAAGAAAATATTCACGTTTTCCAAGGTTTTCCAAGGTTTTCTTACTTTTAACTTTATTGCGCTATTCTTTTTTTCCCTGCTGTCTGCAGGTGGATCATGGGGATGTTGCAAATTCTTCATAACTAATTGCAATATCTGTATTTACCTACTACATCCATGGCAAGTGCTTAGAAGTACTTCAGGTAAATATATCTTTTGACCAGAATCTTTTATTTTTTTATACTTCTGTTTCTGAAAGTGCAATGAAGCAGCAATAATCTTCCAGTATTCTTATGGTAAGCATAAAGACTGATATGAACTTCTATGCTAAAGCTCTGACTTGACAAAAGGCTATGTCTTGTAATGCCTTTCATAGAGAATTATATTCACAGGAGCTGTATCTTAAGCCTAGGTGATGTAATTCCTTCTGCATGACACAGGTGCACTGCTCTAAATGAGTAAAATTAATTCATTCTAATAACTACTGCTCTAGCTTTGATTCTGTTTGTTGCCACTAATGGTGTTTCAATCCATGCAGGTTTCTTTCCCCCTTTTTTCAATTTCTTGAGCTTGGAGGAAGTGATCCTTGAATATCAGCCAGGTCTCTTGGACTCCTCTTCCCACAGGATCTCTTGCCTTGGGATTCTTCAAGAAGATCCATAAAGAGGCTGAAGTCATCTGTCCTGAAATCCATGGTTGCAATCTTCCTTGCAGGTTGCAATCTTCCTTGCAGGCTGCCCTGCTTCTTCCTTGCCCATTGCTGAACTCCACAATCTCACGGTCACTGCGGCCAAGGCAGCACCTCAGCCTTCACATCTCTGAGAAGGCCTTCCCTGTTTGTCACTATGAGGCAACCATTCCTTGTGGGATCCTCCACTGCCTCTTTCAGGAAGCTGTCATCAATTTACAGGACTGTTTGTGCTTTGTTTTGTTACTTCAACCACCTGAATGAAGAATGATCTGGTGTGCTGATTAAAAAAGAATATAAAGTCATAAGAGTAAAGGTTGCTTGCTCCAGTTGGTTTCTGGTAATTATGAAATAGAATATTGAAGTGTAATGATAATGCAAGAAGTAATTTAGAAAGTGCTGATATAAAGGTGACAAAATAGCTAAGGAAAAGCATATCTGAATTGATATGGCTAAGAGATGACTATGATATAACAGGAGAAAATATAGGTGGGAAGGATGATTCATTAAAGCTATCTTTCAGGTAATTTTTGTTTGCAAGTGGAATCAATTTGCACAGATCACACTTTTAATATAAGAGAAAACATTTATCTTAAGGAAACAAGGAGAATTTACAACACACAACATGTTTGTCATAGCGATGTTCAGATCTCACTGTACATGTGGCCCAATGCCCATGGATCCCTCTGAGCTGTGCGATGAAGAAGAGGTTATCCACACACATCCCATCCCTCTGGGAGACATTATGTGAGCAAAACCAGACTTGACAGCCAAGCTGGACTGTGCCCCTCTTTGCTTGCTCCTTTGCATCCGTAAATGAAACTTTGCTTCGCATTGGACCTCTAGACAAAATTTGATTTTTTGGGGATGTTCAAGTTTTTGCTAATTGCAGGTGGAAGACCACATTTGAGTTGCTGTATATGAACATACACTTTTTAAGGGCAATTTTACTTCATGTAAATAGCAGCAAGCTGCTTGCCCTGGAAAAGATTACCTGGATGGAAAAGATTACCTTCAGAGGTACACTCTGGTGCAACACTAAGGACTCAGGCATTTCTTCCTCTGCCAGTCTGACCTAATGGCAAACAAGAAAACAATAACTTCTACCAAGCTGAATTCTACCAGTGCATTTAGCTTCTAGATATTTGTAAGCTCACACTTTTCTATAATTTTAATAACAGTAGTGCAAGTTAATTGAATTTAATCAAAACTGAAAGATGGTAAGCACATGATTAATGAGAAGCCTCTAAAAAAGATGTTCTAGATGTGATTAGCTGACAGACTAGAAATTAGAATTTTTCTATCTCTTAATAACAATTTACTTCCCATTACACATTTTCTGTATTCAAAATTAAAGCATTCTTTTTCCTCATTTATTTACCCCAGATGTACAGATAAAAAATTCCTTCTGGTCTTCATTTTACTTGACTGAAAGCAAGTCAGTTGCATCTAAACTCACCTCTTATGAAGGCTTGGTCATTGCTCAGAGCATACCAGTACTTATTCTTTACATCTGTTTTACATCTGATTTCCTTGTACCTAAGTATGTGTTGCAAAATCTGTATTTTAAATTTGGCATCACATCACATTCACATTTGCCTAATTCAACTAGAAACAGCTTGACTGAAATACCTTATTATTACCTTAAATTCTTATTATTTGCTGCTGCTTTTCTTTGCTGGCTAATGGCCTTGTTATGATTAGCTAAGGTACCCGTGTTTCTCTCCTTCTCCTTCACTTCTAACTGATGCTACAAATTTCTGTTACTCCTTCAATTCAGGATCTTGTATTTTATTTTACCATTACATTTCTCTTTCTTTGTGTTTTAAGGTCACCTGGTTCTTCCTAGGTGTTATTCCATTTATCTCTTGAAAGGACTAACTTCATGGCTTTGTATTATTGGTCAGTTTCTTAATTACTTTTTGTTAAAGAAATTAATGATAATGATGAAATAATCAAGATTCTAAAATACTGAGCAAAATTAGACAGTGAGCAAATTTCTTGAAGGCTGTTATTCAAGGCAATGTCACATAATGTTTCCTCCATACCTTTCAAATCCTTTTCCTCTCTTCCCACTGTCTGTTTTTTCTGTGGTCCTAACTCCTGTATCCCTGTAATTTCCGAAAAGGGGAAAACTAATCTGCTCTGTAGCACAGTGGCTGAACTTCTTGCTGGTTGATCTTTTTGAGAAATACATTACCTCTGATAGGAAATTGAGATTTATATTTGAGTTTTGTAACTTCAGCCTCTATTTCAATAAGCAAGAATAATATTTTCTGAGAGAATATAACTTCAGTAATTTCTTTACTTGAGCTACAACAGCAACCAGATCTTAAATTTTTATTTAACACCGAAAAATTCAATTAGTTAGTAACTCTTAGTGTTTTCCCATTTTTCATTCCATGAATAAACTCTGTCCTGAACTTGTCTTAACTATTTCTGAAGATTTCATGCTGAACAATTCTTTTCCTTTCTGCTTAATGTTTTGTTAAACGATATATCTCAGCAGGCAGTTCCTGAGTTGAAGTAGTGATGCTCAGCAGCCTTCTGGGTAATGCAGAGCCTGTCAGTCAGAATGAAATCAGTGTAGTTCTCTGTGTTGCCATGCAAATTCTAAATCCACTTAGCTGGGTTTTATCTTTTCTGGCCTTTAAAGACTAAATGAAATTTATTAAATGCATTCATTATGTGTTACAGGCCCTTCAGTAGGCCAGTTCAGCTAGCAGGTATACATTTAGAAGACAATTCTGCTCTTTCTTTGATACAGAGATTATAGTTTAGCTTGAAGAAGAAAGATTAATCTAACATCTGAACTAGATATAATGCTTGTATTTCACCATGTTGTTGAGATGATTTATAATTTTTTAAAGGAATTTGTCTCATGGTAATGACAAATAATGTATATGTATATGGAGTTATTTCTATGCCTTGCAATAGAATGTGTTCTTTAAAAGTAATGATATGTTTCTTAATAGCAACAATAACAAAGAAACAGAGCTGTTCTGATTTTCTTGTTTTAAGCCATATGGTATCTGGTCCGTGGGTAGCTGCTCAACGTAGGAAGGTCAGAAGAAGCCTCAGTTATCAGTGCTACACCTCTGCAGTACAGCCAGTTAAGACTCAGCTTCCTAAAGAAAGTTGGCATTGTCTTTCAAGTGTTGTCTTATCTCTTCTACCTTTTAGTGCTGCACGTTGAGCAAGAAAGATGGCAAAGCTCTGCTTTGCCTCCAGTGTAAGCAGGCAATGAAACTGGCTATCTTTGGAGGCAGAAGTTTAAAAGCAACCTAGCAAATGTGATAGGGTTGGAGACAAATAAAATACTCCATGTTAATTGATCTTGGAATTACTGAACTAGATTTTTGGTTGTTTCTATTGACAGTTCAAAACATACAAACAGATACAAACAGCCTTGTGTTTTAATTATTTTAGAGATTAATCATTACTAGTAGTCTCAGTTACTTCATTTTTGGGGTTCATGAAAAGCACATTGCTCAAAAACATTCATATTTAATTAATTTAGTGTTGAAAACCATTATCACTGACTCATTTTCCTGTAAAATTGTTTGTCTTGTAATCTGACAATGAGTAACAAAATCACACCAAGCCTTAGGATATGAGCAAAAAATATAAAACGTATAAGTAGGAGTGTGCTTCCTAATTCCTCTTGATAGAAATCAGAGGCTGCTTCCATAATTTAGAGGTTTAAATATTAGGTTTTTGTAAGATACCATAAATCCTACAGGGCAGAAAAAACACTAATTGTGTAGTCACACTTTGATATATCTGGTATGTTTGAATGATAAACAAAAAATACATTATTTGGGGGAAGTAAATTCTGTCATAACCTTATGGGCTATTTCAAGTGTGCAGGAAAGAGAGTCCTTATTTAATATAAAAACATTATTAATACTCTGAAAAATGAATAATTCAGAGATGTTAATTTTTTTCAGATTACTTTCTTCTTTCTCTCTGCCTTCTCCTAGGGGATAATGAAAAAAGTAAAAATACTTCATACATTTGCATGTGTTCTACTAGGTGTTTATTAGAAGAGTGAAGGTCAAGAAAATTGGTTGTGAAGACAGGAGATAAGGTTAGCAGGCCTTCTATTGGTTCTCAGGTCTTCTGATAACAATTTCAGAAGTACTGAACCAGGTCCAACTCATGTTTTGTCTAACCAAGGACCTTCATTCATCTGGCAACTAGCAGCATTTTACTTGTTAATCATAATTTTTTTAAAGAAAAATCAGTTTTTTGGTTGATTGAGTTTTTTTTAGGGAAGCCTAACCTGAAAAGTGATGCAAGGTCTCGATCATTATGGAAATTTCTGCAGGGAGACCCGAAGGCAAAGCTGAGTTTCAGACTTGACTGTAGTTTCTGGAGTTCTGTTTTATATCCAAAACTATGCTATAATCTTTCTAAGCACATCCAGGAGACATAAGGTCAGGTTATTTAAGGCAAATGATTACCAAGTGTCCTAATGAAAATTAATTACTTCTTCCTGGATACTACTGTATCATGAAAATTTTCTATCAGTGAAGAAAAGGAATTCTCAAGTAACTTGTGCTAAGGATGGACTAATCATGATTACACTTTAACAAATAGATGAGAACATGCCCATTTGCAAAGGGTGTTTTCCCTACCTCATAGTGCAATTCTAATTTTGGTCTGATTAATTTTCAAACAGTTGCTCTTCATCCATGAGCTCATCTCTGCTGTGCTGCTGTCCGAGTTTCTCTAGTCCCTCGGGCAGGGAGGAGGTCTCGCCGGCTGAGCTGAAGGCACCGCAGCCGACAGCCGGGGGGGCACTCCCTAGATGCGCCGGGGCGTCCCGGGAGCGCCTCAGCAAGGGGCAGCAGGGAGCAGCAGGCAGGCGAAGTAGAAGAATGAAGAGAGGGACCCTTCCCAGGGGTAAAATCCAGAGCCTTTTATTAACTCCAGGTGCACCAGCCCAGCAGGGGCCACGAGGCAGGAATACAGCAGCTTCTAAAGGGGGTGGAAACACGACACATTGACCAATGAGGGAGAACTGGGGAGTGAACAAACTCGTGAGAAACATGCCGGCTAGCCAGTAGGGAATGTGACAGGGAGGGACCCTTGTTCCCGATCCAATCACCCACCGAAGAAAGGAGAACTTTCTGGAATATGGGAAGGAGACAGTGGGGGATGGACAGAACTTGGGGAGGGATTGACAGAAGGTAACCAGGGAAACAGGGGAGGAGAGAACGAATTGACACTCTCAGAGAGAGAGGTTCCAGGGGAGGGGGAGAGTGGGATCCCAGGACCGAACCATTATAGCTTTAGGGGGGAACAGAACACACCAAATGAATCCTGCACCACAACATATCTCCATCAGAAAGTAGATTAATTTAGTCAGGGTAATATACCTGTATGATGTGAAGGGCAAACAGAACTGTGTATCATTAGCAAACATATTCAAATTTGAGTCTGTAACCTCTAAACAGTTTTCTAAATAGTGGAAGATCTTTGTGTGTGACTTGTCTAAAATTTTAATTTCTTGCATTCTGCAATGAGGTACATTTGCTTAGGAAGAATTAGGTGTCACCTTAAGAGAACACATCCTTATCCAAGCAGTACAAACCAGAAGTATACGGTTGCTCAGGCTATGAAAGTTAAAGGAGCAGAATGCTGTGCAAAATATGAAGTACCTCCTTAGATGACACACTTCTGTCTCTTGCTGGAAACACTGACTGATGCAGGGAGATCCCAACCATATAAGAATGAGCATTATCCATCTATCTATGGGATAGTCACAGCATGGCAAATGTGTTTTCAGTTCTGGATGCAATGCATATAGCATCAAAATTACTGATAATGGGTACATGAGCTTTAAGACATTTCTCTGAAATTATTGAGGAACAGAAAGGGTAGTAGCTAGCCATGCAGATGAATTTTGACATGGATTCATCAGCCAGAGATTAATTTCATCATATTTTCTGTTGAAAGTGGAAACAAAAATTTCTTGAGTGTGTGTGAGAAGGGTCCACAAAAAGAGCTAAATCACTGATATTTTCTGCAACTTTCTTATATTCTATTTTTAGCATATTTTTGTTAAAAGTAAAATTACTTGGTTTGAAAATACTGAGTTATTTGTCAGAATTGATCTAAAAAGCATCATTAAACCTTTCTTCTCAGTGTTTGGTAGAAGAACTGAAAAGCAGTTCAGGACTTTGAATCCCTTGACAGGAGTAGTAGTTTAAGAAAATAGAGAATATCCAGAATCTAAATAAACAAGGGAGTTTCATAGAGCTGTAATACTTTCCCTTTCTTGCCACAGTTAATTTGCCTGAGGCATCATTGTAAGAAAAATCAGATTACTGCTACATTTATTGACTATCTTCATGGTACAAGTTTTTTTAGCATGCTTACTTGAAATATCAAAAGAGGGAAATGAGAAATGTTTTCATGTGCTTCCATTCCTTAGAACTTTGTTGTGCTGGATGCTACCACAAAAGGTATAATTTCACTGGACAGGGCAGTCAGTGGAGAAAGGCTCCAAAACTTATGTGGAACTTTTCCTACACAATTTTTCTCTTAGTTACAACCAATATGTAAGTCCATCTTGCTCCTGGGAATAATTCTCAACAAAAAAAGATGTGTTTCTGTAAACAAGAATTCTTAGTTCTGACAAATTATGGTGAAAACCTATTTTATTGAAAAATCTCACCCAGGCTGCTGGCTACAGTATACGGACTGAAGAGGTTTGCTGTAGAAAGTGCAAGTTGAGGCCTGTCTGTTTTATTCAATAGCTTCTGGGACTGATTTTTTATTTTACTAGGAGCCTGAGGAATAAAGAGGCTGTTATTTTAAGAATTTCTCATTAAGATATAATAAGCCAAGCACATTTATTTTATTAGCTTTCCTGTAGTCTCCTAACTGACAAAATGAAGCTGAGTGCTTGTGCATGGCCTCACCTGGGATATGTGTGATCAAGACTGGACACAAATCAGCTGAGCCAAGGGACAGAAGCTGATAAACTACACTGGAGTTTTCTAATTGTGAGAATAGAACTTATTATGACTAGAACTAGAATATAGAATAGAAGTTATCAAAGTATATTCTATAGAACTCTATAGAGTAGAACTTATCAAAGGTATTCTAGACCAAGACTACAATATTGCAAAATCCATATGCAATATGTGAATCTGATTCACATAAAAATCCATATGCAATATGTGAATTTGTTTAATTCTTTTGGATATTTGTACATCAGAGAAGCCAAAGTAGAAGATGGCTATGACTTGTGGGCTGTGTTGTGAAATTTTGTTTTAAAAAGCACTTTCAAAGAATCCTTATTTCCAGATGTGTCCTCTACCATCAAAGTAGAGAGGAGTTTGAGCCTTCTCCTTAGACAGCTTTTCTATCATGTTTGGGGGATTTAATTTCTGATAAGAGAGGAAAAACTGAGAGGAATGCTCAGATACATATTTGGAGAAATCTTCAGATATGTATTTCACAATATATATAGGAATGGTTTGGGTAGAATAGAGAAGTAGTTCATCAGCACAACATGGGAAACTCTTTTGAACAGAAGCAGACAGACCTAGACATTGTTTTTAAGTTAATAGAAAGGAAAAATCCCTCAAAATGAAGCTAAAATTGTTAAGGGAAAATATATTGAAAGCCATGTGTAGTATTCTAAAAAATAATCAAAAAGAGAATAAAATAAACGTTTGCTAAGCCAGGTCTCTGCTTATTTTTTTTTTTCAGCTACAGAATTATCAATAAAACATAGATAGAGAATTTCATTTCGTCTTCTGTCCCCACAACCACAGAAGCAAATGGAGGCTCTGGTAATTTTCAATGTGTTTTAAGAGACCTCCATTTGATACAAAAGAATTGCTGGAGGAAAGAAGTCAGACCATATGTCCACAAACAAGCTTACAAACTAAAACTGAAGGATGATGTAAAATAATAGAAGAAACCTTTGATTCACTGTTGACTGCTGGAGAATGAATATTCTCCACAATCATGGGAAATATAACTCCAAATTACTCCTAACATGTGCCTGAGTGACTAACTGCTCTGGATACGTTCTTGTCTCAGATTCAAAGCACTAAAGAGGCCAATAAATGAGGCTGTATGCAGAAAGTGTGCCTTTCTGTAAAGCACACCCATTTGAAAGAACTTTTCATCATTCTGTTCATGCTTGCATCTGCAGAATAAAGCAGAGGTCACTTGCTATTAGCTGGGCCAATTCAGAGTTAAAAAGTGTCTTTAAAAAAAATCCTCCTGATCCCATTTTGCAAAATGGATGGAATGCACAATGCTATTGACCTCAGACTCAGATTAGCTTAATTTCATCTAATTTATTCTTGCATTGTTCAATCTGTGTATAAAAGAAAAGGGAAAAAAGAGATGAATGGCAGCTGTCACTCGTCCTAAGCCTGATAGATGGTTTGAAACCCTTTTGTGACATGAATAAAGTATTTCCTTGCCAGGCAACAGAAATATGTTTATGTCCTTGTAAAATAAACCAGGTCATTTTGAAGCATTATTAGCAAACAAAGGATGTCAAGGATGGATTATTTGTGGTCTCACTAGACTTCTATGAATATGAATGACACTTGCTTCCTGAACGTGCTGACATGTGAAACGCGACAACAAACTTTCTAATCAGAACTACTAAACAAGTAGGTCTCAAAATGTACAAGCCAAAACCAAATGTTATGAAAATCAGTGTGAAAACTCATAGTCCTAAAAGAGATGCTCTCAGAGCTGTTGATGAGCTTCCTGATCTGGACAGCCTCATTTGTATCCATAAAATACTGCTTTCCTGAGTATGTAGGGCAAGCACTCTTTCCATAGAGTGGATTCACATTAGCATTCTACAAAAAGCAAGTTCAGCTGATGGAGATTCAGGCAAAGGGAAACTAGAAAAGACAGGTCATTTCTGTGGGGACTCTGTGGTATGACAGTAGCTAAGGGATTGTGTAAAGCTTTGGACATCAGGCACTGCTCTCTTCCTGGTTTGCAGAGCATACACACCTTATACAAATTATAGTCCTGGTAGAAGCTGTGTGTTAAAGGTTTTATTTGCTTTCCACATGTAGAGTTTTGGCAACTCAAATGCACAAAAATGCAAGTGGACACGGGGACTTGAAAGTAGCTCTTAAGCTGAATTGTAAATCATGGCAGAACTGTCTCAGTCCTACTGCTCCTCTAGGATGTTCCTGTTTCCCTGTCTCTCCCTGGGCCTAAGGGGAAGCTTGTTGATTTATGCTGATGGAAACTGGCATAAATCAGGGCTAGATCAGCATGGTGACAGGAGGCTGTTCCTGCTGCTCCTGGCTGCTACCTGTTTTGGCATCATCAGGCTGAGTGATGGGCAGGGTCAGTTCAACGGGATCAGCCTACGGCTGGGAGAAAAGTAAACCCTGAGCATGGATCCCATGACACACTGGCAGCATTTCAGTGTTCTGGCATCCCTGATAGGGAGCTGGCTGACTGAAAGGCCAAACAGAGCTTTAATTGCATTATTGCTAAGCTGATTTAAAAAAAAAACAAGGTGTGAGAGAGGGAGAAATGTAGAAATCTACATGGCACAGACATGTTTGCATTACTGTGAACCTATTTTCTGTATCCTTTTTAATCTTTCAGCTTTTGAAGAAAATGTAAACCTACATAAATAAATGATTAATGAATCCTTCTTCTGACTTTACTTTCGTGTTCCCTACTGTCACCCTTCTTTTCACAGACTTTAATCTGTTCTTTAAATTATAAAGCTTTTAAATTTAAGGCTTCTTACCTAGTTAACTTTCTATAATATCCCAAAGAAAATAAAATCTTGGGTTCTAGCTAATTAGATTTTGCTTTGAATAGTAGTGTATTTGAATGCTGTATACTGTGAGTTACAGGCATGTGTGTTTTCAATCATTAAGTAATCTTGAACTTCACAAAAACTTTTAAACTTTGTAATAAATACGTTAATACATTCATAGTTAATTAGATGCATTCTAGTTGTCATCATAACCACATGAATTGAAGACTATAGAGTATCATATCTAAAATTACCCTTTCATGGCCTGACTTAATCAGAAGTCATGTCAGTAAATGTTCTGTGAATATATATATATATAAAAGTTTTAGTTTTGAGCACCCAAGAGCAGGATTAAAAGGATTAAAATATCCAAGTTAATGTGCACAGGAAAATGTTCTGTACCTTTTTGTGTGGATTTAGGCAACTATGGCATGTATAAAGGGACAGAATTGTGCAAGGAAATATGCCAATCTCTCAGGCTCATAAGTAAACCAAATTTTTTGTTTATTTCCCTATCATCCATCTATCTATGTATCTATGTATCTCTGTATGTATGAATCTATCTATCTATCTATCTATCTATCATCTCTCTAAATATAAAATAACTCAGAAAACTTCAATATTATTATGCAATAACATTTTTATTCTTCATAACACATTACATTAGCAGTGTCATGTTGGTTTCACATAAAGTCTGATACAATATATTAAAGGGAATTAATTTTAATTATTTCCCAGAAGTGTGATGACTTGCTCTTTCTTATTATAGGAATATATAGGACAATCTTGAATAGAACATAAAAATATTTAGTCCTTATTTCTTTTATAACCTTTTAGGAGGTATAATGTCAAAGGACTGCAAGCACATCAAAGATATTAATTTATACTCTATGACATTTTGATATTTGTGACAGTGCAAATCAGGGGAAAGGTGTCTTCGGGGATACTGTCTTTGTTGTTTCTGTTTTTTTGCAAGGAGGCTGATAATCAAATTCATGCACACTAAGTTGATATTGTGGTCCCTCTCTGGTTGGTATATTGAAATACCCTGGGCCAGATGAGACATCTGCATGGGCCTGGCAGACGTGGTCTGGGTTCTGTGCCTTTCTGAAAGAAAAGCCAAATGCCAGATCAGGCCAGGCAACTTGGCATTAGGTGACACCTGACATTAAGTGTCTACAAGGTAGGACTCAGTCAGAGGTTCAAATTACTAAGCAGAGGTGTCTTCACATAAGCAAGGTGCCCAGATTCCTACTACAGCCAGTGGAACTCTTGTCTGTAGAATAATAGACATCAACCATACGCAAAACCCGCATAAAAAGAAGTGTGTATGTTGAGTTATGTGATTCTCACCTCTACTCTGCTCTCATGGGACTCTACCTGGAGTACTGCATCCATTCCTTGGGTACCCAAGAAATTTCTTGGACCTGTTGGAGCAAGTCCAGAGGAGATTACAAAGATGATCAAAGGACTGGAGTCTGCAGTCTGAGAGAGTTGGGGTTTTTCAGCCTGGAGAAGAGAAAGTTCTGAGGAGATTCTTTTTAGGCCTTACATTATATAAAGGAGGCTTCTATGAAGGATTCTGAAAGAGTTTTTACCAGGGCTTGTAGTGACAAGAGACAATGCTTTCAAACTGAAAAATGGTGTATATAGAAGGAAGAGAAGGAAGAAATTTTTTATGGTGTTGGAACACTGGAACAGGTCTTCTAGACAAGTTGTGGATGCTCCTTCATTGGAAGAGGTCAAAGTGAGGTTGCACAGGGCCTTTGATCAACCTGGTCTGTTGAAAAATATTGCTGCCTATGGCAGGGGTTTGCACTGGATTATCCTTAATTGTCTCTTCCAATCCAAACCATTCTATAAATTTATGATTCAAGGTAGACAGCAGTTGTCTGGTGAGATAAAGTTCATAAGTTTTGTTGACTATTGGTCAAATCTCCAAAGGGCACTTGGGCCTACATAAGTTCATGTCTGAATATATATATATATATATATATATATGTAGGTGAATTCTTTCTGAATTGAGTCTGGATTGGTGTAAAGAAAATGACTGCAAAAATGTCTTTGTAAGCCTGATCTGTCTGACAGATCATAAGGTATGTCTGTGAAATGGACACTAGATGTGTCTAGTGGTTGTACCTTAGTATAGGTGCCTCCAGTACTCAGATCAATAGAAAGTACCAGGGTTACCACTACTCCAGTTTTCCATCATACAGGAGAAAAGAGGGTGCAGAAATTAATTGTAGTTATGGAAAACTCCTCTGTTCTGAAGTGGAATGTAGTGAGAATAATGCACTCTCCTAGGTGTAATCTCTTTGCATTGACCTTGAGTCAGAGAGCATTTTTTACAGTTATGGAAACAAATTATTCCAGCACATGATACTGCCAGAGGCCTTCTTTAGTGACATCAGATTGGAACAAGTGTGTAAATCTGAAGAAATTTAATTTTTTTCAGCATAAGCCCATCAAACTCTGCATAGGCTTGAACACCAGAAAAGTCTCTCTTTTCTGCTTGCCTCAGGCCTTGATGTTGAGCTCTCTTCCCACAACATAAACAGAGTGGGGTGTAACAAAGGACAGAGGAAGTCATATTTCAGTGTAATCTGAGAGAATTCAATAAGATAAGATTTGTTATCAGTGAGCATTTATTAATGTTGTTTTCATTTTTCACTGTGGGAGTCTAGCTGAAATGTAGATACAAAACTGCCATTAATACAGGCACTAGTTTGATGAGTCTTGTAGTGGCCAGGTTTTTCATAGGCAAGCTGATGTAATTTATAAAACAAGACCTTTAAAAGTGAGGCATGAAAACTTGTAAATTGATGAAAAATTTGTTTTTCTCATTTATTAGTGAATCTGCTTTTCCTATATGCATATCCTTAACCTGTCCCTTTCTTTTCCACTTGATGTTGATGGGGAAAATGGTACAAGTTAGGATGGTGCATGACTCATGAAATTTTTATAGACAATTTTAAAAACTGAAATCAGATTTTTAGCTGTTAGACCAAAGAGAAAAGAATTGACCAAGCACTCTTATCAATGCAGGAAACTGGTGGTGAAAGGTGATGAGAGGTGAAAATGTAGAGGACAATTTCGAATCCTTGTCATATGCTGTTTACACTCAAATTGCTCTAGAGCAAAATCGTTGCTATGATTTTAAGAAGTAGCCATATCCAATTGTACCTAATGAAAAATATGATGCACTGTCTTTGTGTGTGTGCGTGACAGTATCGATGCACAGGCGACCCCCGATGAAGGGGAGAGATTGATGCGTCTGACTCCATCACCAGAAAGCTAAATAATTACTTTATTATTTTATACTATATACATTGCATCTAAACTGAATCTGCCTTGCACTCACCCTTGCTCACAACGGCACAGAACTGCACTCATCTCTCGACTGTCTCGTGACTGTCTCATGACAGTCCAACTCACACACGCACTTGGTCCTGACAGGCCAAGGGAAAAAAAATCCTCATTTTGGGTAAATAACCTCCATATTGCATTCCACTCTGGCACAGCAAGCGAGATAAGAATTATGTTTTCCTTTTTCTCTGCTTGTCTCACTACTTCTCTCTGTTCAGAGGGCATGTGAATACCACATGACAGAGAGCCAGTACGCGTTTAATTTAGATTCTTTGCATTAGAATAACCCTGCAAAGTGCTTCATAAGATGAGTTAAACTTTCCAGCATCACTTTGATAAATCAATATCTTCATTTTGCACAAGGAAAAATGGAAAGACAATAAGTAAGAATCTGTCTTCCAGAGTCTGAAGAAAACTGCAAGCTGTGAGAATGATTTTTTGTGAAGAGATTTTCATTTCCCAGACCTAGGGATTTTTAAAGGTAGAATTTTTCTTTCATAGGTTTTTAAATGTTAATAAAATTGTTCTTTAATATAGTGTTTTGGAGAGGACTGTGAAAGTGATATTTCAGTGTATTCTTTAAAATGTATTTATGGCAACAGAAATATGTACTCCAAAAATATACCACAGGTGGATCCTGGGAGGGTGCCACCAACTGCAAGTTTGCTTATGCCAAGAAATGTTGTGTAGTAGGATCTTGACAGAATGAAAATAATAGATTAAAGTGTTTTTCAGTTTATGATGGGGAAAAAAAAATTAATAATTTTATGTAGCTTTGTCTAGTCAGTTGGTCATACTCTGCTACAGTAAAGAGCTGTAAAGGTATTACAAAACAAAGAACAAGAAGCTACTCCTGTTGTATTAATACCACATTTTTTGTCTGTCATTTAGTTTTGCTCTCTACTTTTAACTTTCTAAATTGACCTCTGAGATAGTTTTGTTCAGTAAAATAAAAATGAGAAATTATTTTCTGTTTTGTATTTAATTTTTAGATTAGTAATGATAATATTGTTGCATGTGTCAGGGGCTCACAGGCAGTAGTAACTGAAAGCCACTCTTGATATCAAATAAATTGTCAGTTGTTTTTTAAATAGGTCAGGTGTTGCCACTTGGTGAATCTTACTAGATGCTATAAAAGATTATTAATTCATCTCTAAAATTAAATAATTTTTTCATGGCCCTTGGTTTTAATAGGACTAGTTAAGTCACTTTAATATAACTTACATTACATAGGAGCTCTGAGTGGCGTATATCTTGAGTAAAAAAAAAAAAAAAAAAAGGCCATTTGGAACGAGATGGGGGAAAAGTTCCTAACGCCTACAGTTTAATTTTTAAATATGTTAATATAAATTTTTATATATATATATCTATCTATATCTATATCTATATCTATCTATCTATCTATCTATCTATATAAAATTATTTTATATTATTTTATATTATTTCCTTGGCAGGCCTTATGTGACATTTAGTTATGTTTAGCCATTATTTTATGGTATTCAAAGCCATGTAAGAGCTTGTCCATATCTGCTGACCTCTGTCTGCCTTGGTTCTGACAGAAGGGACCGCAAAACCCTTTTTTAATTTTTTAATTTTTTTTAAATTATCTGTTGAAAAAAATATTTTTTCAGGATATTTTATTTATCTGTTGAAAAAATATTTTTACCCTGCAACCTTAATTCTTTTTTTAATATTTTTCTTTCTTCCTTTATCTCAATACTTATGCCCAGTGAAGTATGAATAAATATTGGTACAGTGAACATGAAATTTCTGATACTACTAGCAATCCATTTATGAAATAACATAAATTTATAATTTTGGACATTGCTCTTCAAAAATTATGAGAAAATTTCAATGACTTTTGTTTTTTCTTAGAAATTCTACTTTTAAAATATTCTTCAAAATATTTGGTAAAGCTGTTCTTATTTCTAATTTTTATCTGATTATTTTGGACAAATAATTGAACTAATCTTACTGAAAACATTCACATTTGTAGATTACTTCATACAGGTGTTGTGTCTTTAATATGTATGGTTATGTGATCATGTTGTCAACTTAAATATGTTCTCTGAGATGAAATAGAATAGTGAATACAGATGGTATCTCACTCTTAAAAGTTAGATGTTCTTGAGTCTGTTATGAAAGCTCTTGTTGTCAAATGTTCCAGCATTATCCTACTTTTAAAAATAGTTTAGCAGTCTTCAAGCAGCAATTTCAAAAATAATTTCTTTTTGTTTTTCAAAATATGTGACCCACTGAAACCAATGATGTATGAATTCTAAACAAGTTGCAATCTGGAGGGTTTCTGAAGTCAAGAGAGGGAAGCAAAATCAGACAAAACCACAGAAAATGTTCCTAACTTTCAAAGGCTGAAGGTGCATGTCTGACACCAGATTGCAGGTTGTGTTTCTACAAGTTTGTCTGTGCAATATCTATGTAAGCTGATGGAGCAGAACCGTGGGAGGGCAACTGAAGGTCCAAACTATTGACATTGCAGATATGACATCCAACATACTTGTAGGTCAAGAGCTTTTGCTTCACACTCACTATTGGCAGGATCTATTAGCAGGTAAGGCTTATTAGGAGGGCTCTGGACCTCCTAGATATTCTGGATTCATTCAGAAGGCAACCAGTGTGAGCAGTGCAAGACCAATTTCAGTATGAAATGAAACATAGTGGAAGACATAGAAGCATGCTTTAAAAGTGTCACCATGGTCTGAAACAGGAATGCACTCTAATAAAGATGCACTCTGCTTTGCTTCTCTTGAAGTGGAATGCAGGAACATGGTAAGCTCTGTGGTTGTGGTTCTTGCCATTTGCTCCTGCTGCAATGGAAGAGTTTGCAATGCAGTTCTGCTGCCTGGAAATAAAGAATTTAGTCTCTGATTTCTCATCCCGTTTCTCAATATCGCTGTCCATGTCAAAAGTTCATACTGAAGAATTCTGTATATTTTTCAAGTTCTGTTTTCAGAACTGTGACAGCAGAACTCTGTTGAGGAGCAAATGCACTTATCATCACCTACCCATTGCCACTTTGTTCCTCTACTCCTTATTTCAGTGCTTCCTATCTTCGCTTCCTCAGTATCTACGTAATCCTCATTTGACCACTTGTTTTATTGTTTGTCTGTTTCTGCTTAGTCCCCTACTGTGCCTTTCAGATAAATTCCTGTTGAGAATTGTATTATTCTTGCTGCTTTTCCTGTAGTCCTGTTCCTTACTGCAGTTTTCTGAGATATCGTGTAGCATTCTCATTTAGTTGTGCTTGCATTTTACTAGACTGAAGATAAATTTAACAATTGGTGGTTACCAGACACAGGCTTTTTTTGATTCTGAGTATGGGAAGTGTACTGAGCATTTTCTAAAATCTCTGGAACTTCTAAAATAATTGCCAGTTATTTTGTAAAGACCACAACTGAAAGACTGTTTCAGTCACTTCAGTCAAAGCAGTGACGAAATGCATACTTTGAATTCTTGGGCATATGCATTTTCTGGCCTTCTGGGTTTTGAAACCTTCAAGTTTTCACCTTAGCTAAGGTGCTTGCATAAATTATTTTTACCTGGCTTTAAACCCCTCTTCTGAAACGCTTCATTTGATATTGTTTGCATTGTGGGAACTTTTAATACATATCCCATTCCTATAAATTAGTAACTGCTGGAGTTTAGATTAATGAACTCTCATTAGTTATTTCCTTTGCATTTTGTTTCCTGTATAAATTTTGAGATGATTGCTAAAATAAATTACTTGTACAAGCTTTAAGTGCTTTTCTGTTTCCTGCTGTGGTGACAAGTGCCTCATTCAATTGTTTTGAAATTAATGCCTTAAGTGACTTTTCTCCTTTTGAGAATCCTCCTCAGTTACAAACTTCACTGAAGCTAAAATTTTGATTTATAGAATCATTTCTGTACATTAGGATTTACTGCAGGAACTTTTTTTTCTGAAGAAGTTACTTCTCAATAAGTAGCTTCTTTAGTTATATGGTCATGGAAAAAATTGCATATGCAACTTCTAATACTCTTTTTGAATTAAAGGTGCCAGCTCTACGAAACAGCATAAAAAATCTTTCTATCACTTATTTTTGGGATAAAATGTGGACTAGTCTGTATTAAAAGCAGTGCTACCTCCTCTGTAATATGAAGAGTAATTTTGCTCTCTCAAACAGAGGGCTATATTGCTGTCATTCTACTGTAAAAAAAATCCTGCCATTTCAGTCTGTATTGCAGATTGCAAGAAACAATAATGCAGAATGAAGAAGATTATATTGAGAACTTTTTCTCTCTGGACTCATCATGTTTACACAACATGTTGTCAAATGCAGCATATTGCATTTTCAAGTATATATATTTTAAATATTTATGGATAGTGAATAATTTCTTTTAGTAAGAGATAAAAATGATTTCTGATCCCTTAGCACCCTGCAGTTATAAAACCATTATTCAAATTAATTAGATATTCCATCTGTTAAATGAAAAGTCTGCAATGGCTTTTTAAAACTTATTGAAATATTTCTGATGTAGATGATCGATTGTGACAGGTTCATTTGAGTCGTGGCAGATGAAAAATCTGAAAGTAAATTTCTATTTCTATGATCATAAGTCTTACCTCTGGAGACCATGAAAGGAAATATTCAAGGTCAGCTTGGAGAGGGCTCTGAGCAACCTGATCTTTTTGAAGATGTCCCTGCTCATTGCAGAAAGGCTGGATTAGGTGACCTTTAAAGGTCCCTTCCAACCCAAACTGTTCTATGACACTGTGAACAGAACTTTGCTGCTCAGTGTTTTCTAAACAGATGCAGTTATGAGAATGCTTAAATAGTTGCCTTTCATAAAGCGATAACATATTATTCTTTCCACAGTATTTTCAGATTTCCCTTTGCTATTGTAATTAAACAGTTGCATATTGTGCAGGAATTTGAGTCTCTTTCTGGATCATCATTTAATCTCTAATTTATGTTGACATCATGATTTAGCTGACTTTCTGATATGAAAAGGAATTCGAGAAAAACAGATTCTGACATTGCTACAGTATAATTAAGAAAAGGCTGGTAATCCTCAGTGGGTCTACCACTGATTTTCATTAAAAAAAGAAAAAATCCTGACTTTTGATATTTTGTGTATGTATGAGCAGTTAGGTGTGATGACAAAACCAATATGATCAGCACCAGTGTAATAACAGGAAGAAAAAAAAGGCCAGTTAACCTTTTATATTTAATTCCTCCATAATGTTGCTTAGGCGTGCCTCCACTTAAATACCTTTGCTTTGTTTCGGTTTTGTTGTTCTTGTTGGTTTTGCTCTTCTTTATATTGGTTAGACTGATTATAACCCACATTTACTTTTGACTAAACACTGCTGTATTCACTTCAAAATAATTTTGCTACTCTATCATAGTCTTGTTCAGGAGCCCATTTCTTCACATTGATCATTCTGAGATGTCCTATGAAGGACTCCATTGATTTTATGTAGATGTAAGAGAATAACTTCTTCTTTTAACTTGTATTAAAACTCATATTTGGGATGTTTGTCAGCTACTTTAGCAAAAAATAAAGAAGCAAAAAAGATAATGGTTATATAGCAAATGGGAAAATGCAGGGATTTTGTGGCCAAGAAAAGCTCTCTAGTTACCGATTGCTTCACTAAAATTATTTTTCTATAACTTTTAGTCTTTTCATCATTTTATATTTTTTCTCAATACCACAATAAAACATCACCCCATTAAGAATTCAAATGCAAACATTCAGATCTAGTAACTAATAATTAGCTCTCATGACAATGGAAATTAAAAATTACAGGCTGCATAAATTACTTTAAACTCAAGAAGCCTATTTTTTAAGTTTGCACCACTATTAAAATTTCTTATTACTATTGAAATTATTTTAATGTGACATATTGAATTATAATTAATATAATTAAAAATAATAAAATATTATTCAAAGACTGTTTATTCAATAGAACTTGTTCCCATAGAAACAAGGAGCAAAAGATTCAATTTATTCAGGTTTCATGGCAAATAAATTTTCTCTGCTCTGAATATTTAATGCTCTCACATCTATGTTTACAAGAATATCATGAAAAAATCAATAAGCTACTGAATATAGAATATTTCCTTTGCTCTTTACATGAAGTTTTAGTTTCATTTATTGTAAAAAAACAAAACAAAATAAACAAACCCTGAGTAAATTTGTTTGTACTCCAAGAAGAGCCGCAGATGTTTTCTTGGTATTGATCTCCAACAATAATGATTTTTAAGCACTGAAGAAGTGCATATGGGGATTTTGTGTGATGGCCAAGGGAAAAAAAAAAACCAAACTACCAAAAAACCAGCAAAACAAAACATGGAAGAAATAGAGGCTAAAGAGCTGCATCAAGATTGCCAGCAGTCAGCACAGTTTTCATCTTATGCAACTACTGTTGGCTTGTGTTTGCAAAACCTCATGATTTATTTAGAATTTTAATTAAAGAAAAGGAGTGATTGGAACAGCATCCTAGCAGTACCTAGCATCTGCCAACCGTGGCTAATGATTTTTACAACCTCATCTGCAAGCACTCCATTAAAGAAGCTAAGCATGACGTGTGACACAACTGAACCAAATGAGTGAGGGGAAAAAAAGAATCTTTCCTGCAGCTATCACTAATAAAAGAGACAGAATAAGATTTAAAAAAAAAAAAAAGACACTGTGCAAAGTGTTGTAGCTTCAGGGCTCAATCTCAAGTCCTTGGAAAGCAGGCTCATTACATACTCATGAGCATGTGAAGCATTATGGCCTCTGGATGCTCTGTTGACAGCTTTTTCAGAATTTGCATTATTTTTCCATTTTCCTAAGAAAAGAAAAAAAATCCAACACTTCAATTTTAAAATCAAAAGACCCCTGAATTTTTTGTCAACCATAATTCCAATTTGGTCTCTCTTTTGTAGGCCTTTAAAAAATAATGCTTTGCATTTGGTCGGGAATTCACTGTGCAAGGTACAACATGAAGTATAGCAGCTCCTGGGTACAGGGGGATATTATGGTAAGAAGTGGTTATGAATGGGGAATACAGAGGGACAATGTGTCTGCAACTTCCCTGGTCAATGGCTGGTCAGTTTTTCTTCTGTGATTAACTACTCTATCCTCATCTTCTTGGTTTCAAATAAGTTAAATATTGGAGCAAACTGGATCCAATCAAGATTCTCCACAAAGTACACCTTTTGGGATTTAGCCTCACCACTGGAAAATTCTAATGTTTTCCTTGGGGGGGAAAAAAATGAAGTAACCACTAAGTATTATAGTATTCCCTAAGCTATTTTCAGATTTTTCCACTTACATGGATGTTAGAGATGGAAAAGATCTATTAATGGTTTCAGCCCTTTATCTGCCATTGCAGGGCACTTTACTGCATTATAATACAGTAATTCTGCCACCATAGTGATAGAGTGCATTTTTCTCTGGGTATCTGCTGGAGGAGTCTTGAATCTTAGGTTGGCTCCTCCCTGGACCAATCTGTGCCTACAGACAAGCACATGTGAGTGCACAGACACACCAAAAGGACAATAAGTGTCTCCAATGACCACTGAGCTCTTGAGAGTCCAGCAGATGGAAAACAAAGAGAAAATTTCCAAAGGTCAGATATTGTGTATGTCAGAGTTTAAGAAACCTTGAAAAAGTTGACTAGAATAATAGGGATCTTAATTTCACACAAAACATTTTAAGAGGAAGGTTCTTGTGACAACTAAATAATTGCAAAGCTTGAGATGTATTTTGTGTGGTGTATCACAAGTTAAAAAATATCCCCCTGCTACATTAAATTATTCTGTAGCTTGGCTTATTTAATTAATGTATTTGATAGCTTGTGGGTTATAAGAGATTGTGCAAAGAGTATTGATAGAAAGAAAAGAAACATGCAGAGTTTTTCATTCTCTGTTCTTTTCCAGCAGTACGAAAGTTTCTGATCACTGAAAAGGACCCTATAGAAAAACAACATGCTTTCTTTTGGAAAACAAACAGTCTCCTTAGGGAATGTGGCAATTTTTCCTGGCAGATTTGGGTCTTATTCCAATCCAAAGAACAGTACAACAATGGTTTTTTATTGTTCTGGAAGAAAATATACCTGTATAATATGTGCTCTTGCAGGTCATACAATCCCTTCACACCAGGCTTCTTTGAATTTTCTTGCAACTGGGTTTCACTCCATTGTTTGGCTGGCAGGCTTCAGCTGCCTTTTGTAATACTGAAGGCACATATCAGTATTTTTACAGCTGAAATGAAAATCCTTAAGCTTTCTTTTGACTACTAACCATGGTTTATGCATAAAACTTCATCTAAATACTGTAATTAAGTGTATTTTTTTCATGTCCCACATCTACGCAGTATGTTACCTTTAAATCATAAGGATTATGATTTAAAGGTATCATGGAATTAATTTCGTGGGAACTAGTGGGATTTCAGAAATGTCCTCTAAGGAGATGCTTCATAAAATGCTGTAGTTGAACTTGTAGGAGACCTAAAATAGACTTAAAAATATTCTGTATGGATTTACAGAACAGCCACTGGACTTATATTGCAACAGTACTGAAAAATTTCAGACAGACAGTGGAAAAAAATAGTTTGGACTCAGCTCAGAACAAACTCTCTCTGCTTATATTCGCCACCTTGCAATTTGCTAATGTTTCAGTTGGGAATCCGACCGAAAACAAATTCAGACTAAGTACTTTGTGAGTCACTGAAGTGGAAGAAGCAGTCAGTGGTTCAAGTGCATAGGTAGGTTCAAGATAAAAATCTCAGATTTACATGTTTAAAATTAGTCATTTTACTCCATAATTAGAAATTGAAGATATTTGATCTGAGTTTTAAGTGTCTGCACTCAACACAAAATTGAAAGTAGATTACAGATACCCTTACACTGAGCTTATAACTGCAGCAGCTCTGAAAAGGGCAACTGTCAAAACATGTATTTCAGTATTTAACTTTAGACAGTTAAATGTAATTTTTGTAGTTCATTGGTTTAATTTTGGGAAATGTGATATGAACCATATCTCCATCAGAAGCTGTGCAGCATTCAAATCCATTCTTATCTGCTGGGATTCTGCACAACCTGATCAATCTCAGTTCCAGTGTTTTGGGTAGCCAGAGTTATTCATGGCAGCCTTGCAAAAAGAGTGCAGACACAGAAAACATACCTGAATCCTTTCAATTTGTTGCATTACCTTTGTTTGATTTGTTTTTCAGGCATGGATTGATGTGCCAGCAACAATTCATTTTTCATATTCTTACATAAATTGAAAGGGGCAAAGTATCTTTCTTGGTTGCAAGAACATATTTGAAATTGTATTATTGTGAGACAATGGAAATCTGTTTTCAGAGCAATTTTTCAAAGTATCGCATCACTCTTTAAACTTCAAAGTACTGGTGCCTTATTGGCTCTAATTAGATATATACATATATAACCTCATATTTATGGATTTTAGTATTTATGTAACTCAAACTGCACGTTGGAAGTCTACGCCAGATTCTTTTATATGTATTCTGTTTTGTAAGTGAAGATATAATCTATTGTCCTTGAAAAAATGAGTTCACTGACAAAGCAGTTCTCAAACTGTGTTTCTAAAGAGGTGCCTCTTGCTGTTCTGTGAAGAACTAGCAGACATTAATGTCAGGCCCTTGTCAACTCTTGGTGACTTATTTTAGGGTATTATAGAGTATGCAAAATGCTTCCCCAATGCTAATGTCATATATAAAATTTTTTAATAATTACTAGCCAGGTAATAAACAATGGTAATACAAAAAAGAAAAAAAAATGAAAAAGGAGGATAGTTCTAGTAAATATGAATTAAAGGTAGGCTAAAATCAGCCAGCCGATGGCAAAGGTAATAAGAATGCTTTTCCTGAAATTTTATTTTATTTTTTTTAATGACATCTAAACCTATGGAAAGTCAGGTTTGCACTGGCCTTTTAATGAGTAGTTAATGAGATAGTCCCTTGCCTTTACACAGAGACCAGAAAGAACAAAACCCTGGTCTCTACCCTGACATATGGAGAGACTGTTTGGTCATTGCAGTACATTCAATAGGTCCAGTTTTACTGGGCTCCTTGGCCTTGCCAAACATGGCAAGGCTGTGTGTGAGTTAGCACAAAACTTCATTCCAGAAAAATGAATACACTGCACAACCATACCAGTAGTTCTGGAACAAGTGACTTTTTTGCCCTGCATCCTCTTTGAAATTCAAATCTATATCTTGTCAACATTCTGTTATTCACAGGTGAGTTATTTGGCTTGAGGATTAAATGTACTCAGTGTCTCAGCAAGTAGAAACTTGCTATTATCTCTCTCCCTGCCACATAACTTGATGCGGTTGATTGAAAGTTGGGCTCTTTATTTCAAATCCAAATGTAGGGCAGCGTATTTACTAAATGAACTGAAGGTTTAAATTTATGCTTTTACGTGAGTTGTGGCACTCCATACATGCCCTCTGCTAACTCAGTGTTCCCTGATATAAAGCAAACCCAGAGAATCCATTTGGATTTTTGCATTCCTCATAGCAATTTTCATTGTTTGACAGATACATAAGCAGTGGACAGCTCCAAAGACATCTTCAGGAAATGATGAAACTGTGCTCTGGTGGGCCTCTTCTTGAGTTCTAAAATTTATTCTGCAATTTATTCTGCTGATGTGAATATCACAGGGAATTTGATGTATTAACTTGGTAAGAGGGAATTATTATTGGTGTTGAGGCTGCCTGCAGTGTTTTTTTACAACAAACTAGTAGATTATCTTGGTTGGGTTCTTTTAATCTTCTGGCATATATTTCACGGGAGGCAGAAGAAGGTTGTAGAAAGTTGATTTGTCATTAACAGCTGCAATTTTTACTTAGAACCATCCTTATACCCAGCATATTTTAAACCTTATAAAGCAAAATGTGGAAGTATTAGACTAGTAAGAAAATCCTGTGTTCAGTTTTGTGTTTGTCACTACAGGAAAGATATTGAGGTACTGTAATCTGTCCAGAGAAGGGCAACAGAGCTGGTGAAGGGTCTAGAGAGTAAGTCATATAAGGAGAAGGTGGGGAGCTGGGGTTGTTTAGCCTGGAGAAGAAGAGGTTCAGGGGAGACCTTATCACTCCCTACAACTGTCTGACAGGAGGTTATAGCCAGGTGAGGGTTGGCCTCTTCTCCCAGGCAACCAGTAACAGGACAAGAGGATATAGTGTCAGGGAAGGCTCAGATTGGACAGCAGGAAGAATTTTGTCATGTGAAGAGTTGTTAAACATTGAAATGGGCTGGCCAGGGAAGTGGTAGAGTCACCATCCCTGGAAGTGTTCAAGAAACAAATGGAAGTGGCACTTAATTTACAGGGTAGCAATCAGTGAAAGGCTGAACTCGATGGCCTTAGAAGTACTTTCCAACTCAAATGATTCTGTGATTCTGTAATTGTTGTATTCATAAATTATTTTTACAGGGATGCTAATATCCACACAAAGTGGCACTATGTCCCAGATACTCCAGATAGCTTTACAGCAACACTAAACTAGGAACAAACCTAAACTAGGAGATTTATAGTTAGATGATTCTTTTATCTTGTTTTCTGTATTTATTGGAGATCCCACACTAGGCTACCCTAGCAATGTAGAACTACTTTGAAGCTGCTCTCACATTTATTTCATAGCATACACACATGGATGATAAACTACCCTGGGATTTCAAAGATTCATATGTGGCTATGACCCAGTGTTGCCCAATCAAACCAAACACTGTCATGCCCAATATTTACATATCTGTACTCTGAGCAAGTGTTTCTCCATTTTTGTGGTTGAAAGGTATTTTGTTCAGATTTCTTTCCTGAAGCTTTCTGCTTCTATCTGCCATTACCATTGAAAGGCCATTGTAAAGGCCTTTCTATTTCTGCTTCTATTTGCCATTACCATTGAAAGGCTACTGTAAAAGACTTCCCACTGGATCCATATTTTCCACATGAAAATTTCAAGTGCTAGGATCCATTTTTATTTTTGTAATCTACCATGTTGCAGCTTGTAGTCTGTTCTGCCATGACCACATGGCCTGCTGTGACCACATTTTTCTTGTAGGCACATGAGAAATCTCTCTTTCTCTCTTTTAAAAGTGATTAGCTATTCTTTATTTTTAGAAAGCATCCAAAGGAGGGCAATGAAGATAGTGAAGGGCCTTGAGGGGAAGCCATTGAGGAGCAGTTGAGGTCACTTGGTCTATTCAGCCTGGAGAGGAAGAGTCTGAGAGGAGACCCCATCACAACTACAACTTCTTCATGAGGAGAAGCAGAGGGGCAGTCACAGGACCAAGGGAATGGCCTGAAGTTGTGTCAGGGGAGGTTTATGTTGGATATCAGGGAAAGGTTCTTTAACCTTTGGGCACTGGAACAGGCTCCCCAGGGAAGTGGTCACAGCGCCAAGCCTGACAAAGCTCAAGAAACACTTGTACAGTGCTCTCAGGCACATGGGGTGACTCTTGGGGGGACCTGTGCAGGGCCAGGAGTTGGACTCAATGATCCCTGTGGATCCCTTCCAACTCAGCTTATTCTGATTCTGTGATTTATATGGCTGTATTTGGTTTAAGGCTTATTACATTAAACACTGTTTTCCTTTGTGGACATCTTATCACTAATTATCATTGATGGAGACATTCAAGCTATATTAAATCTTCTGCAAGCTCTTTTAGGTAAGATGTATAAAGCATTGTAACTGATTCAGAACAGATGGGTATTTCTTTGTTTTGGTTGGTGGCTGAATTTTTATCACATTATACTGGTCTGAACCTTTAAAACTTTCTCTGCTGACACCCAGGGCTTTCAGTGTCTGTAGCAAGTTTGTCAATAAGATGACTTGATTCCTGATGGTTAGGGAATTGAAACTAGCAAAGGGCTAATAATGTACATTGATCAATGATGTAGGGGTAAACAGAAAACACAGAAGAAATATAATTTCTAATGTCTTATGCTTGGCAGAAGCATGAATAAATCTTTGTCACTGTTTTCCCTGAAGCCCCCCAGTCGACTGCATTGCTGGTATTCCCTTCCTGTAACCTCCCCTCTTCCATTCCAGTGAGGGCTCTCTCACCTGCTCTTTTCTGCAAATATACCATGGTTGAAGTGTGCAGGGACTAAGGAGATCAAGACAGAAATAGAAATCTGAAGTAGAATAAGAAGAATACTGGAATGTTCCCTCTTTTTTTTTTTCTTTTTTTTTTTTCTTTTTTTTCCTTTTTTCCTCTCTTCTGAGTCATGTACAAAAATCTCTGGAAGACACAAAAAAGGCCCAGGTCAGGTCTAAAAATCCCAGTGCACCTTGTGTGCTGGAAAAGGGCAAGGCAGTAACCCATTAAGTATTGGTAGATGCAGAGTGTGTCCTCAGGTAAGGAGAAACAGATACAGAAGCCCAAACTGTATATCTCCTCCTCCTGTCATGTGAATAGATTATCTATTTCCTTGATTCAGTGACACTGAGTAGAATAAAATGATAGTGTCAGTGGGCAGGATATTTTTCCCAATTTGAAGTTAATAATTTTGGTAATGTATGTGTTAAAAAATCTCTGTAAATATCTGAGAACACAGTTTAATGAATATATGCTCATATGCTTGAACATAAATGATTACAAAGATTCCATATTACTATAGGCAATTAATTTATACTTATTTAAGATTTATTTTTTTCATGGCCAGTGGGGATATATCCCTCCTGGGTTGTGACCAGATGTTTAAACATGAAGACTGTAATTTTAGCTTTTATTGCATCTATATGCCTCAGTAGTAATGGATTTGATTCTTTTTAGCAGGCATCTCAAATCCTGCAATTTTCTGGTCAGCTTAGGGAAAAAGAAGTGCTCTGCAAATGATTAAAAACCAGTCTGCATCTCTTATCAGAGAATCCTCTGAGCCAGCTGCATAACTAATAGAATCAGCTGCTGCTCTTTTCACCTGTGTGGAGCATATTCACTCTTAATAAAATAACTGCAATCCCACAGTCTGATGTAGTTTGGGAAGAAGTGAATTTCAGACTCACTGAAGCACAAGCCTTTCAGGCAGCTTTTTTGGTTAGAAGTGAATGAGTCCAGCTGATTAGAGCTGGTAATGGAGAGGAGAGGTGCCTGAAATCTCTTTGCAACTCTGTCATTGATTTCCAGTAGGAGCACAGAAGCTTTCAAGTACTTGAATCTCATTCTTCTTCTCAGTATCCACCTCCAGCAAGCTTTGTTTAATAAACATTTGTTTCTCAACATTCCTGCCCCTATTTTTCTGTGCTTGTGAATTTCAGGCACCCAAAGCTACAGTTTCCAGGGCTGCTTCTTCTTTCCCTGCCAAAACTTAATACCAGTTAACAAACAACATATGATCTTAAGTACTTACAACAAATCTGTTATCCAGATTTAGCAACTATATTTTGTTGTTGTTGTTGATTTTGTTTTTGTTTTGGTTTTTTCTTTTTTCTATTTTTTTTCTTTTTTTTTTCTTTTCTTTTTTTTTTTTTTTTTTTTTAAATCCATGTAGGATTCTGCATAATTACTTGGACTTTTTCAAATATCAGCCTAGCTGCAAAAGCTTTGTCACAGTTTTGGAGCCTCAAATATCATATTAATATGGCAGTTTGTACACATTTTGATGGGAAAAAAGGTCATGCATACTTGGCATTTCAAAATCCCTGTCAGCTATGTTTAGGAAAGTAGGGCCTTGAAAACATGACTTAAAACCCAAAGTACATGCCTCAGTCAGAGACCAGCTGGTAGTGATTTTTCCTTGTAATTTCTTCACCCAGGATTTTCCTCCTCTTAGTTTCAATGGAAAATCTGATTTTGACTTATAATTCTATATTTCTGTTTCTTAAAAATTTTTTTCTTTGTGTTGTTTGTTTGGTTTTTTGTTTGTTTGGGTTTTTGTTTGTTTAGTGTTTTTTTTTTTGTTTGTTTGTTTTGTTTTGTTTTTTTTTTTTTTTTTTTTTTTTTTTTTTTTTTTTTTTTTTTTTAAGGGAAGTCTTGCAGTTCTCATTTAGTAATTTCCCAGGGCTTGGTTAGCTTAACTAAAACTTACTAATGCAAAAATATGCCTTCAATTGAAACATTATATTTGGTACCCTTTGTGCCTCCCTTCTGGAAGCTAATATCTGTCCTTCTTGAAGCATGTCTGTTTGGGGAAAAATCTGATAAGTTACTGGGGTAATGTCTGCAATATAGACACTGCAGCTAGGTTCCTATGCACACACAGATCGAAGATAAGTAAAAAACCCCAATTCTTTCCAGTCCTGTATCTTTGTTTCCTGGGTAAAGTGAAATATATAAAAAGGAACATACAACCCCAAATATTTATAGCTGTAAGCTGACAGAGTCTAAAACTACTGATTTTACATAGCTTTTTCAGCTTCTTCTTATTGATACAAATCTCTAGTCTCTCTGAATATGTCTAATATTATTCTAGTTCTCAGCTATTTACATGAAAAAACACATTTTATCAAAATCCTGTTTTATCAGGGTCATCCTGTAATTTAAAAGACCAGCTGACAAAAATCCTTGACAGGCTGAGGCTGCAGCATTTATGCTTCCCGCAAGGAGGAAAGACACAGAAATGATTTGGGGAGTCAGCAATTCTAGGAAACCCATTTGGTTCCCAGCAGCCCAGGTCCTGGGTTATCACTGTGCTCTGCTTGGACCAGGCTACCTTGCTGAAAAGATATTAAGCTCTGGCAGCTCAGACTCCCATGCTGCAGACATAGGCATGAAAATGTCATTTTTAAATGATAGCAGTATAGCTGTTGAAACCCATTTTTTTTAACCCTCCAATGAACATTTTTATGCATATTCAAGCAGCAAGCAGGTGTTTCACAATTCCCTAACCTGATGGTATACATGAAAACAGGCCATTTTGGTGAACCTGCAATCATTCTTTTTCAATTTCATTCAAAGCTCTCCTTCAGCAACCAAAGTTCATGCCTGGGAATGGACAGGCTTGCTAAACAGTGTTTTGTGCTGGCTTTTGTTCTGTGGGTAGGAAGTACTGAGTGGTAGTAATGGGGAGGTGCCTTGTTTTGACTCAGATTTAAGCTGGTTCCGAAGTTTGTTCCACTAGCTTGTTAGGATAGTGCATTAGCATCTGCCAAACTCTACACAAGTTTTACTTGTCCACAAAGAGTCAAGAAGGGCTGAGTGCTTCCCGCAGCTCTGATTTCCTACACACAGGAGCACAAAGTTTAGTGTCCAGTCATCTGCCAAATTCCTATCTGGACTGTCTGGGTGAAGGCTGACCCTGTAAGCAGTCAGGGTGGATGAAGCTGTCTGCCTTTCCTGGGAAAGGCTGCTGATGTTATCTCCTTGTGGAGTGAGGCCCTGCCATGCCCACAGTGAGTCCAGCCTCTCGCCTGCTCACGCAGCAAACAAGGGGCTGCAGGACAAAGCAAGGTGGCAAGTGGAATCCTTTATGGGAGAGACCCCTTTGCACTTGGCAGGCAGCTCAGCTGGTGCGGGACTGCAGAGACTGCATGGATGGGAGGTGAAGCCTTCAAGGAATCCCCAAAGAGACTGCTCTTTCTGCACTGATTTGTGCAAAATGTTGTGGTATCTGCAGCAAGCCATATACTCTCTGTCTCTCTATTGAAGCAAATCACTGTCAGATTAACTGCTACAAAAGAAATAGCTGTGTTAGAAATAATAGGTGAGGCAGCTAGATAAATCATATTGTGTCATTTAAGGGGTAATATCTTATGTTTATAGTACCTTTTCATAGGATCAGACAGCCCTTATAAGTGAACAAAAATGGGAAGCTATTTTGAAAGTCTGAAGTAACCCCAGGTAAAATGAGCATTAGAAGCAGCAAGTCATCCAGGGCCCTGCTCAGCAGGCAGTGTTATCTTCTGCATGCACAGCAAGCTGAACTGCTCAGAGTGGTGAGCAGAACTAAACCTGGTGACTCCCAATTGCTATTTAGTTAACTAGCCAAGACACTCAGTTCTCAGGCAAGGCTGGGAATGGGGATAGCTGTTGTTCACTAAAACTGCAGTCCACTGGTCCTCTGGACCACTTAGGGTTAGGGTTATGCCTAGTCTAAGGGCTATGCCTAGGGTTAGGGTTCTGAAAACTGCAAAGCCCAGAGCCCCAAGCACATTGCAGCTGCGAAAGCCATGCCAAGGGGAACACAGAGCTGCCGCACCATGGCACCCTCCATACCTTTCTGCTTGGCACCAGCCTCACCCCCATGTCCCTTTTAATCCCTCCCCTAGGCTTAGGGTTATGCCTAGAACTAGGGTAATGCATAGGGTTCAGGTTTTGAAAGACACAAAGCCATATTATGGTCTTAAGACACATGCTGCTACTCAGACTTTTATTTTACTCAGACCCAGGCTCTTTGGTAGAACATATTTCTCTTTTATATAGCTCCTCTCCAACCTATCTCAAGCCTTCATGACAAGCAGCCCAGTATGTGCAGCACCACACTTGACCCAGAAAACATCCAAAGGGGACTCACAACACAAGTTTCATTTCTGCTCTTTGTTTTTAGCAGTATACTCAACTTACAGAATTCTGGACCAAGGCTCTTTTGTTTGTTTGTTTTGGAGGTTTTTAAAAGAGGATGAACATCTCACTGTTCCCCTCTCCCCTCATTTGCTGCAATCCCCCTCTTTACTGCATCATCAAGCACTCTCCACTGAAGATTCAGCCCTAATTCTCCAAGAGTTCCCACAGACAAAATTCTGAGCCTTTGTTGATTGCTAACACCACATATTGCTCACTGTTACTTAAATGCAGCAGCAAAAGAAGGACTTGCATACCTGAGCAGCAGATGTGATGTGCTGGCAAGAACAGTTTGGTTTTGTATGAGGAGCTAAGAGGATTCATGTTGTTTTGCCCACAAATTAGAGCCTTTCAGAAGCATAGCTCCCTGCCCACCTTTCTGCTTGCCACCAGCCTCACCCCTACTGCTAAGGCCAATTAAAGTACCTGAGAGGGGAGAAGTCAGTCATGTAATTTTCCCTTCCTCTATAGCATTAACTATTCCACAGGTCACAAATATAACTGTTTACTAGAGACATCCCTAGGCATGCAGAGACATAAACACTCAAGAAAATATGTAAAGCAAAAAGGACCTGATTTCTAAAAATATTTTTTATATTGAGCACCTTTTCTCACAGAGAGTAAATAATGTTCTTCACAGCACCTTCATCACCTCAGATGTACTTGATTAAACATTAATAAATAAACTCTGTTAGTTTTAGTTTATTTTTTTCTTTCCTTTAAGGCAACTAAAGCCAGAACATAGCAGCATTATATATGTTTGAAAGTGATTTTGAAGCTGCTGTACAGATGAGGACTTATATTTTTCTTGCGACTTAAATCTTTGAATATGTGACTACCTCTGTTTTAAGATAGAAGCGGCAATTTTTTATTTACTTATTTATTTTTAATGGGGCTGTGACATATTCCTCTGGGGAGGGCTGCTTTCTGCTGAGCCAAAATTCAGGCAAGCAAATAAATGTAAGGGATTCAGCTTGGTAAAAAGAAATATTTTCTTTATGAGACAGAATTAAGAAGCTAGTGAAACCAAAAATTAAATCCAAATCTTGGTACATAACCAAGGGTTAACCTTAGCAGTAAGCGTATCCCATTTGGAAATGTCATCATTTAGGATTCACTTTTTTTATTTTTTGTAATCTACTGGGTGTTAGAAGAAGATTTTCCCTGGACGACTGTCCTGTACCCTACTTAAAATAGGAGCATCTCAAACATCTTTTGGAAGATTCTGATCACTAGGATATTGAAATGGATGGACTCAGATCACATCTGGTTTTATTTTTACCCCTTTGATAGAAAATAAGGAAATAAAAACTGACTTAATGAACACACCCAAAAGAAGGAGCTTTTGTGAAAAGAAAAAATGCTGGGGTGAGGAGAGATGAGCAGGTAAAATCTGAAGAAGCCCATTAAAAGTGAGGCGTCCAGTCAGAGCAGATTTTAATACAGGAAGTATCTGCATGCTAGGTCCACTCTCAGTTACATGTACAAAAGATACAAATGCTAAGCACATGTCTGAAAGCCTTTAAATATGTGTCTTTTCAGATGCTGAACTGAGCTCTATGATCAGCCCATGATGACAATAGAACTGAATGAAAACCCAGTTGCAAACCTTCTTAAGCTCAATAGAAAAGAATCTGCATTTAACCACAATGGCTTGGTACCACTATAAATTTAGAGTGGTCAGCAGTTTATTCACATCATAAAAACCATCAAACCATTGGCAGTGCTGGGACTTGCTTGTACATGAAAGATATTCTTCTTTATAAAGTAGAATACTGAAGATTGGTGAGATAATTGAAAATGATGAATAAGTTTTATCTGACATTCAGAAGCTTCAACTGCCTTGTAAAATTAAATAGCTGTGAACTTATGTGGTATTTTCTTTTCTCTAAACCTTTGGCAATTAAACATTATATTTTTATGACCTTATGTATATCCTGATGTATATAGTTTGGCTATCCTTTGGGATTGCTGGTGACAACATTCATGAATGCAATTAATATTTGCAACAAATACCTAGACTTTTTTTTTTAGGCAATCCAGGTTTATCTCAGTCACTGTTTGTACCAATAGACTAGATAGGTACATGTGATTTGTAAAGAAATAATTCCTTTGCGTGTTTGTAGATTTACTTCACTTTAACTGCAGTCTGATGGCTTTTCTTTATATTTTAAAACAGATGAGAAGTTATTACTCAGGGGTGATGGCTTCATTGAACTATCCCATTTATCAACAGCTCAATTCCTGTTTGTCACTGCCTGGCGTTGATAATCTGTTGCCAAAATCTGTCAGACAAAAAGAAGTTCTTCTTGCCTCAGTGACAGATGGCTCTCCTGAACAAAGATCTTTCTGCCTATAAAATGCTGTCTCTTTTCTTTTTGTCACAGATTTATTTTAAGTAGCCACAGAAACATCAATACAGTGTTGTTCCTCCAGGCTGGGCCAGCAGGTGAGAATACGGATTTGTGTCACTGCTTTTGTGAGTCAGGGACTGAAGAGAAAAGCTCTGTATTGTCACATAATCAGAGTGTGTATCATGATGTCCAGCTCTACTTTGGCTATACTAGTTCATGTCCCATGTCATGCTAGTGCTCTTGTGGGGCTCTTGGCTCTGGTGCTTCATGGTCTGCTCTGTTCTTTCGGGTACAGCAGCACTAGAGCCTGTTCCTCTGTGTCTGAACTGCTGAGGAAATTAAAGCTGGGCAAAGTTTTTTTGCCTGTCAAGTTTGTCTGTGTCTTGTTCAATAACCTGTGAATCCTTTGGACCATTCTCTTATGAGACACACCAAGAATGTTCTCAGACATGAAGATCCTTGGCATTTTCTGGAGGAAAAAACCAAACTCATTGCTGCCAATAAAATATCAATGAAAGCTTAAATTATAATGGACATCTGAAGTTTTGCACAGATGGAGAGGATGATGGTCAAACTTTCATTATTGCTTACTTTGTATCAGGAAGAACTTCTTTCTTCTAAACAAGGAACTCTTCACCTTCTCAGGAATCCTTTTAGAATTTTAACTTATTAGGGAGAAAATGAAAAATGACAAAGTACATTTTCTTCTCATAAGACATATGAAAAATATTGCAGGGCAATAATATGGTAAAGCAGAGCTGTCATTGTACTGTCATTTACTGTTCCAATGCATTCAGCTAGTTCAGCAGAGCTTATTGCAGACAGATTTTGTTGGGAAATGGGTAGACATTATGCAGTATTGTAACCTATAGCCATAAGATCCATGTAAATTCAGTAATCGTGTTTTGTCAAGCTTCCTGTTTGCCTGGGCAGCCATAATGTATAAATTAAATCTTTATCCATATGCAAACATTGTTTTAAATGATACTGAACTAAGATCCATGTAAATTCAGTAATTGTGTTATGTCAAGCTTCCTGTTTGCCTGTATAAATTAAATCTTTATCCATATCCAAACATTGTTTTAAATGATACTGAACAACGTGAAAACCTAACAACCAATTTAAATAATGAACCATTAGATAAAAGGATTGCTGGAACCATATTAGTCTCTTGTATATTTGTTCCATTATGTTTCCATAGTTCCTTGGAGCTTATTATTTTTCTCTTTATCTCTACTATTTTAAAGTACTACCTTGATAAACCAGTGACTTCCAGCCATCCAGAATAAAGATGAGTCTATTTTTTAATAAGTATTTTTTCCTGAAACCACTTCTATGATGTTTTGTATTATCCCAATGAAAGAAAACTGAAATATATCTCAGTATTGCACTTGACTATGGTAGAACAAGTGAGCTAAAATTCCCAACCTGATGGTGACTTCTTCAGCTCTGTTAGTGGAGCAATGGCTGAGGAGTTGATGATAAGTGTTTATATGTGTCTATAAAGCAGAAAGCTCAAAACCTGCTTTGCAAAAGATTTTTGAAGATGGGATACTTTTTGAACGTTAGTACACCTCCTCATGTTTGGTACTAACAATGCCAGTGGTAGAGTTCAAATTTTGGTGTTTTTACACATAAAACTGGAAAGAAAAATATTTCCCTTTATGTAAGATCTATGGAAGAACACGAAATAGTTGATAATAAGTCTTTTGTCTGCCTGTTTTGAGTTCCCACAAACCTGTTCTGCTTGCATTGTTGCAATGCACCAAATCTAAAATTCAGGTTCTCCATGTGCAGACTGTACACATGACATCCCTCACATATCTGCTTTATTGAAAAGGAAAGTGTAGCTTAATAATACTTATTAGTAGATTAAGTATAAATAGAGCTATAAAATTCTAGTTTGAGCACATCTGGATTACTGTACAGGATGTAGGACTGACACTAGAAAGGACATAGAAGAAATAACATAAAGTGAAGAAAAGAGATAGCAGGTAAAACATGGGAAGGCTGAAGAGACAAAATCTGGGTATTCTTTAAAAGAATACAAGGGACAAAAGAACTGTAAAGTACCTTCAAAGTAACACCACTAAATGAAGTTACTAGCATTGAACACAAACCAATGCACTTAAGAAAGAATTTCAAAGCAGACAATAACACATAAAATCTTGTTGCTGCATGAATTCCTAAAGGAATTACTCAAAACCAGAGCTATCTGCAAGCGGTGTAATGCTGGGGGAAAGATTAATTAATGCAATTGATATTTAACTGGTATTTATTTACAACCAAATAAAACCCCAGACTTCACTAGAACAATTACTTTATATTAAATAATAATTGATTACTAGGACATAGCAATGGAAAAGTAATTACCATGATGTTGATATGTAGTATTTTATTTTCCAGTCTCAGCAGATGCCTTTTTAATATTTTTGTTATTAACTGATATAGATAAATGTCTTATTGAATAAAAATTAAATTGATATTTGAGGACTATAATTTAATAATTTACTTTCATTATTTCCCATAGGATTCTTTTAGAGCCCTACCTGCTTTTTTTTTTCCTCCCTTCCTCCCATCTTTATGCCTGAGGATACTAATAACGGTGAATTGGGAGTAGAAAGTCATAAGAATCATTTAATTATTTGGCAGGTAGTAAAATATTTTATCCTTCCTAAACTGCACAGAATGTGCTTGTGATTAGAGAACAAATTTAATAAAACAGAGCATATTGATTGCCAAAGGGGGGATTTTTTTCCCAAACTAATGTTGCTAAGCACTCTAGGAGGCTATACAAAGTAAAGTCACTTGTTCAGACAGCTGTCATCTGCAAAAGTGATCCAGATGTAGGAAATAGCATAGCTGAGGAAAATACAATGATATAATCACAGATAATGCCTGCAGAGAAATTCTGATGGAATGCAACTATTCTAGATGTTACAGTATTTCAGGCATTTATTAAAGTACGTGGGTATTTGGTCAGCTTTATGGTTTCACAGCGTTTTGCATCTGAGGACCTCTAAGCACTGTCTCAGTGGCAAATATTTAAACTAAGCACCTTATTTGTGAATCCATCTGATGCAAAATCTAGATAGAAAATAACTATCATGTGAAATTTCTCTTTCAGAACCCACTTGTGTTTATTTGCAGGTGAGTGCTAAAATTCTGAACAAAATACAATTTTGAAAGAATTTAACAAGGGCCAAAACATCAAAAAATGTGAACACTTTCTCCAGAAGGTAGAAATTACAAATATAAGGTATGTATATTGTCATACTGACATTAATTTTTATCATTAATTAATGACAGGATTTATAGCATTTCTACTATATCCAGACAAAATACTTCACTGTTTTTCACATTACTGAAACAAGCATGTAGAAATTATTTGTTTTGACAGTTCTCCCCCAAAATGGAGTCAAATTGGACACATTCTTTTGAAAAGTTTTCATTTCCAAGTAAATGTAGTTTTTCTGACAGTTCTGTCTGTCCCACCAGCCATTTTGCCCAGCTTAGAGCTGCTTTCTGTTTTAATTGAGCCCAAAGGACACGCTTTTTAGATCACACAGGAGTTGGTGACTTGCCTTGCATTAGACCTCCCAGCTTGCAAGATTTGTCCTAATCCTGAGGGAAGAATTTGGATATGTTCATCTTTGACAGCTGCATTAGCCTGGCACATGCATCAAGAACAAGTGTCAGCATTCAGTATTGCTCAAAACATGAAGATATGTCTGACCATACCTTTTTAAAAACTGGGAACAGGCTTGAGTTGCTTGAACTTCCTTTTGCTTTCTGCTTCCTTCAGCACAGGAAGGAATTGATATACAGGGATTGAATACAGATTGATTTCCCATCAATCTACAGATTGGCCAGAATCTACAGTAAGGCCAGAGGAGGCATGCCAAGCTGATTAGAAGGATGCAGCATCTCTCCTGTGAGGAAAGGCTGAGAGAACTGGGTTTGTTCAGCCTGGAGAAGAGATGGATTTGGTGTAACGTAATTGTGGCCTTCCAGTACCGGAAGGGAGTCTACGAGAAAGATGGGATACACGATTTACAGCAGCACATACTGACAGAACAAGAGGGAGTGGCTTCAAACTGAGAGTAGATTTAGATTAGATATTAGGAAGAAATTCCTCAGTGTGAGGTTGGTAAGACACTGGAATAGGTTGCTTGGAGAAATTGTGGATGCCCCATGTCTGAAAGTTCCAGGACAGGTTGGATGGGGCTCTAAGCAACCTGGTCTAGTGAAAAATGCTTCTGTCAAGAGCAGGGGTATTGGAACTAGATAATCTTTAAGGTCCCTTCCAACCCAGGCCATTCCATGATTCTGTGATTCTGTATTCAAGCAACAGCTTGGCATCTAGAAGTTTGTGAAACAACATGCTGTTTCATAACAGATAATCTGTCTGTGCATTTTCATTTGGACTTTGAATACATGTTTTTCCTAATATTCTTGCTCTTATAGGAATTATTTATTTGATCATTGCTGTTTTTCTTAGGGAAAAGGAAGCTATTCCCATAAAATGTGGTGTCTGGTATATTTATTCTCCTTACAAATTAAACAACTGGTATAGTTAAAAGAGTTTTACACTGACTTAGGAGCTTAGAATGGAAATTCCAGTTCTCAAATATAACTCATCCCATTGTGAGAATCTAAAGATTGATCCTTTTAAAAAGTTTCCCAGCCAGTGTTTATTTGCAGTTAGGGTTGATGTTGGTATTGATTTTTAATAGTTGCTAAAACAATGGCTGTTCTGTAATCTGTATTCAAGCAGCTTGATACCAACCAGTTCTCAGAATAAACACTAAAAAATAGCAGTAAAATAATTATCTCAGTCTATTTTTGTAAACTCACAATCTTGTGAGTTACATGATGATTCTCAAATGTTCATGGTCATGTGAAAGCTCTATGTTTTGAAGGCTGGAATAATACTTGGTACCACAAGAAAGCAAAGCTTCACAAATCTGTTAGAAGTCAGTCAAGGACCAGAATTAACACAGTCATGTATTCATTTTAACAACAACAGAAAGCTGGTGAGCTTAAATAATACAATTCTTACATGGTATTAAAGCAATAGAAAGAAATAGGACTTGACGTAATAGGGAGGACAGATTCATAGAATACTTTGTTGGCACCTTGTCCTATAACACTCAAGTGTCTCTGTCTCTTTTTAACCACAGAGCTGTCCATGCGCACCTAATTGTTTCATGTTAAGGTTAATGAGAAAAAAAAAATCACATTTACATTTTGCATTGAGACAATAAATCTGTCAGGATCCAAGAAGTCTCAGGTTTCCAGGGTCTACCAGTGAAAGTAAGGGATGCAAAAGTTTTTCTTCAGAGTCACTAATCAAACTAGGCTTTTAACCTTGACATAAACTGAGGAACCTTCAGCTTAAACCCTTCCTCTGACTAAAGCTGTAGTTTGACTAAAGCAGATGTTTGTTTTTAAGTACAGAACAGGATAAATGGCTTTAATCCAGGCTAGACTGAACTGCTGGAAAAACATCAAAATTTGATTTGCATATAACAGAAAATTTATGAAAATCCCATGTGTGTTGTTATGATGGCTAGATGCACTCAAACTGCAACCTTGCAATCTACTACAGCAGGTATAGAATGACACTGCATTTCAAAGAGGAGGTTTTGTGCTCCCATTTCCTATTCCCATTCCTCATGCTGTCTCCTTATGCCTCTCACAAGCATGAATGTTATCAGCTGGTAAAGTGCTTGAACAACCGAGTCAGAAAACATAGAAAAAAGAAAGTTAAGTTTTCGGTCCAAAGTTGTCTTCGCTATACAGTCTAGACTGGGATTGGTTTCTATGTGAAAGAGAAGATTGAAGAGGAGAAAGAAATTTGATAAATACAAAGAGAAATTCTTTTCTCTCTTTCCTTTCTCTTTCTCTTTCCCTTTCCTTCCCTTTCCTTTCCTTTCCTTTCCTTTCCTTTCCTTTCCTTTCCTTTCCTTTCCTTTCCTTTCCTTTCCTTTCCTTTCCTCATACAGTTATGTCCCTAAGTTACTTTTAGATACCTTTATGGGTTTGATCAGTTCATGCAGGAGCACCAGGAGAATTTGTTACTTACTTTTGAGCTAGGGTTTGAAGATATTTCAGTCCAGCTTACTGGTGTTGTCTGCTTCCCTTGTGATTCTTAGTAATCCTTCTAGGGGACACACAAATGTTTTACATGCTTATTGGTGGAAATACGCTTCTGAGCTCCATGATGCCAGAGAACTCCATGTGTCAGACCCATTGTGCCTGTCCCACTTGCAACTTCCTCTGCAAATTCCATCCCAGCTTTCAAAGAACAGGTTAGAACATGAAAGCAAACATTTCCCGAGGAAGCAAAATGCATTTTTTAGCCTCCTGTGTCAATCTGCATAGAAATATTTTTCTAATAATAATGAAAATAATAATAATTTTAAAAAGCATTAGGGATCTTTCCTGGCTTGGAGGGGTTTTGTACTGACACAAAAATGAGCGAGTGCATCAGGTCTCCTCCAACAAGCTCCCAGACAGAGCTCACACTGTGGTAGGGTTTGAAGGGGTATTGTGGAATTTCTTAGGAAGAAATTAATAACCTGTTAAATGTGCACATGATACCTGGCTGCTACCTAGAAATTACATTGTCACCTTAGTCTATTGGGAAACATTTGACATTGGGCAAAGGGAAAAAAATTGCAAAATATACCCACCAAACTCAGAGCAATTTTTTTACTAACACTTTATTTTTTGCATTTTCAATCTTTGCAGTGTCAAGGCTATTCTTTCCACTTGACACTTCCTTCAGCAGATATAACAGCTATGTAGGTCATCTTATGGATCTGTAAGCAGTGAGAAGCAGTGTGCATCTACTGAAGGTTTGTTTGCTGGCTGTTCTGCTGTGTTATGAGCGTGCTTACCTGTTCCTTGGAGATGTTCTACTTCTGTGCAAAACTGAATTTTGCTATTTGGGTTGTCCATTGTGTAAGTAAATGTCTGCCTGAAGTTGAAAAGAGCAATGAAATATTATCTCCCTTAAAACTAAAGTTTTGGATTATATCATGAATTGGTTAATAAAGAAAGAGCCTCTCTTTCTTACGCATCTTTCCAGTATTGTCTCAGTCTACCATTATTTAGGTTTTTTTTTTTCTTTTTGGAGCAGTATGATCATATGCTACTGAAAAAAAAAAAGTTTTATTGCCACTTTGTGCTTCTACACTCCTGTAGTTATCCAGTGATTAGGAATCTTGCATTTTTAGTCCATAATATAAACTCTGAGTTACTTCAGAGATTCAGAGTTTAAATAACCTTTCATAAGTTTCAGTGAAGTTATTTTTATGATTGTTTATGGCTTTGATCAAAATTTGTTGTTGTCCAACAATTCTCTTATCCTGGTAGGGTGATTTTGAAGCATTCTCTTGGGGCACAGCATGGTGATGAATGAACCTATGAGAGCAGAGGTTTATTTCATTCATACCCTTACTTGAATTGCACTTATCCCTGAAGCACCTGTATTACTGAGGTAGGGTTTTTTTAAAGATGGAGAAAAAAAGGCTTGTGACCTTGAAAAGTCACAAATATGAAAAAGTGCATGCTGTTTCTCTGCTGTGCTCTGTTGAGCCAGTACAAACAGCCTTAGGCATTTCTACCACAGAGAATTGTCCCTGTGTGCTTTCCCATGCAAATGGAAGGTAAAAACACATTGCAAAGTGTTAGCCATTCTAAAAATATTCAGTACTGCATAAGTTTTATAAGACAATGTGAAAGAAGAGGGTATCAGAGCAATAACTTTGAACATTAGATCATTAAATCATCACAGAATCACAGAATGGTTCCAATTCCCCTGCCATGAACAGGGACACCTTCCACTAAACAAGCCCCATCCAGCCTGGCTTTGAACACTTCCAGCGACGGAGCATCCACAACTTGTCTGGGCAACCTGTTCCAGGCTCTCATCACCCCCACAGAAAAAAAAAAATTCTTTCTAATATCTAACCTAAATATACTCTCTTTCAGTTTAAAGCCAAAACTATCCTGGGCTGCGTGAAAAGAATTGTGGCCAGCTCATCTCTCTGCCCTTGTGAGACCCCACCTGGAATGCTGTGCCAGCTCTGTGCCCCCAGCACAAGAAAAATATGGACCTGTTGGAATGAATCCAGAAAACAAAAACATGATCAGGGGGCTGGAAAAGCTCTCCTATGAAGACAGGCTGAGAGAGTTGGGGCTGTTCAGCCTGGAGAAGAGAAGGCTCTAGGGAGACCTTATTGTGGTATTTCAGTATTTAAAGAGGGCTTACAAGAATGAGGTATGCAAACCTTTTAGCAGGGTCTAACAATAATGGTAAAGCAATAGTTAATGGTTTAAAACTAAAAGGGTTTAAACTAAACTAGTTTTAGCTAAACTATATATTCATAATAGATATAAGGAGCACATATTTTAGAATGAGGGTTGTGGAACACTGATACAGGGTGCCCAGAGAGGCAGTAGCCCCATGTATGGAAACATTTAGGTCCAGGATGGTCTGGGTTCTGAGTAAACTGATTTTGTTGAAGTTGGTCCTGCTCATTGCAGTGAGGGTTGGGTTAGGTGGCCCTTCCAACCCAAACTCTTCTATAATTCTATGATTATATGAACCCCCTGTACATCCCTCCTGCTGTTTTGAGTTGGTTGGTGCTTATGCTATAAAGCTTGTGAGAGCTGCCCTTTATCCTGCAATCTGTCACATACATGGGATTTATCTACTGGTGGATGTCATAGTTGCATGAATTATTGGAATACCTCTGCAACATGCAACACTTCTATGGTGACAAGGAAACAGTGAGAGGAACTGGTGTCATTGCCAAGATCCCTGTCCAGCTAGCAGAGTTTGACATTCCTTCGTTGTTTCATGTTGTCCTATGAGTCAGCCCTGCTTTGCTAACAATTTCCTATCTGTCATCCAGCATAAATGGAGAAATTTGTATTCTCAGAGAAAGAGAATTATACATATATTTTCCCTGAAGCAGAAGGGGCAGGTAACGCTTATGAACATCAAATAAGTGGAGCTTTTTTTTTACAGAAGAGCCAAACTTAAGTATTTTGTGCTAGGAACTGTGCTACAGATAATTGTTTCCAGTAAAGACCTGGTTCCAGTGTCTGTGTTTTGTGGGGAGAAAGAGGCATGCAGCCTCTATGTGGCTGTTATAATTCACAGATATTTGCTGGTGGGTAGTGCTAGAAAGAGAGTGACTATACAAACAGGATTGCATAGAAAAGTATTCACACTGAAATTCCCTCTGCCTGGAAAGTTCAGTCCTGCAAGAGTTGTAAAAAACCTCTAGTCTGCACAGTCTCACCAGTCAGCCTTCTTTCCTCAGTGGACACAAACTAAATCCATGTGTGATCCAAAACCTGTAGGAATATAGTGAACCTGCCTTTGATCACACCTTGAGGAACATGGACTAAGTTTAAAAATGCAGTATACAGAAACAAAGAATTAATATCAACATGGGTTGCACAGAGAAGTAGAGAGAGGCCTTTGAAAATTCTGTGGCAACAGTAAGACCATATTAAATCATACATGACCCTCTCTCAGCATCCTTATCCTCTGAAGTTTAAAAATTCCATCTACAATTCGTATGCAAAATTAAGAGCAAGTGATGGAAATCAACCCTCCAATCATAATGGAGTACTTCATCATGATAAAGAGGACACTGCACTATCTCATAAAGCTTCCTGTATACAATGAGAGATTGTATACAGTCTCTCATTGTATGCAGGAAGCTTTATGAGATAGTGCAGTTAGTAAAAGAATAATCCTCCAAAATTATGAGGAAACCCAGGTACTCCTTTGACGCATTAGGATAGTAATTTGTGGCTCATTTTTATATGGTCTTTTTATTGCAACAGCAACATTAAGACTTTCAGAACACTGCAAAATTTACAAAGTTAATATTTGTTCAAAGTTGTTCCTGAAATTGCAGTTGCATAATTCAGATGTTGGTATACGTGGATTTTATTGCCAGCTTCTCACTATGAGGTGAATGTGAAATGAGGTTCTCAGGTGCATTGTAAAATGAAATACTGCTAGTCTGCAACTCTTATCAATAATCTGTAAACTGGGGTTCAGTTTCACTTGATTTTACTTACATTCCAAAATTTGACTCTAAATACTCAACTGGTCTGTTAAATTCCACTTACAAGCATAGATTCATAGAAAAAACCAATTGAAAGCAATCAACTGATTTTGTACATCATCTAGTCCAACTTCCTACTCAAACAAAGTCTAGTTTCAAAGTTTAGATACGGTTGTTCAGGGCTTTGTCTGTCTAAATTTTAAAAATTTAGACAGACAAAATCTGAAGGAATGGAAACCTATTCATGGGCTCAATCATGTTCCTTGAGGAGAAAGGTTTTTTTTCCTCAGCAAGACCAAGTTTAACTTGTGCTAACTTGTGTCCTTTTCCTGTGCACCTCTGAGATGTCGGTCTTCATCTTCTCTTTGGTGTCCTTCTCTATTGTAGGAAAGAGCAATTAAACTTTCCCAGAATTTCCTCTTCTCTGTCAGCTGCCCCATACATTATGGTCCCTGTCTCTTGAGCACTTCAGCATCCTCATCCTCATTTTCTCCTACTCCTGAGTAGGAGAAGTAGTACTCCTAACACTAACCCTAACCCTGATCTTACCAATGCATAAAAATGCTGAGCCTGAAGACTCACAACTTGCAAAAAAATCACTTTTGATGTCAAATAAGCTTCTTTTAAGTGACTTTTTTTGTTGCTTTTTATTCTGAAGTTATGTATGAGATACCTTACTTCTCTGCTCTGTTATTGCATGAGGAGCTGAAGACAGGAAAGCTATGATCTCTAATGTACAGCACACTGGAGAGAAACAGAGCTAAATTACTCTTTTGCACCCATAGAAATTGCCTTACTTTAATTCTTGAAATACTTCTGAACAACTTTGGTCTTTAGAATACCTAAGTATTGTGTCCTTGTTATGAAAATCTCAGACAAGTACTCATGTTCTTTACTAAATTGAATAATCCCATTTCAGTTGCATGCCTCTGCTTATTATGATGGTTTTTTTGAACAGCTGGGTTGGACAGACAGTGCTCAAAGGTACTCCTGTCTTATAATATCAAGCAAGGAGTTTTACTTTTTTTCCCCAAAAAGAAGCTCATATGGCATTTTCATTGCATGGGATATTTATTTTATTTATTGTTATCTGGAAAATATTTTTAGAACTATTCTGTACTTTTCCTTTTGTGCTCTTTCTATCCCCAAATGTTTTTCTTCTGTTTCCTTCTGAATTCCTGCTGGATTCAGTAAAATTAATCCAGCCAAGAGTTTATATCCTCAAGAAAAAGGGACCACTGTGATCAGTTTATCAGTCTGCTAGTTGCCCTCAGTAATCTTAAAGAAACTGGCATTGCAGACTGAGCGCTACAGTCCCTTGGCATCATAAATGTGTTCTGTCTTTCAGTGAGATATGTGAAATACAGAACAACAGCCAGACGTCTGAAAAAGAAACCTTGTCTGGATCTAGCTGAGACATCTTTAGTTGAGAAATCTGTTTGATTTCTCACATGACAAGGAGTGAAAAATATTTTTTTTCCACATTTATGTTAAATTTTCCTAGTGCATGCAATTGGAAAGATTTTTACCTCCAGCTGCAAGTAGGAGTGAAGATACCTGCTTTACCAGCTGCTCTTCTTAAACAACAATTATCCAAGTAATGAGCTCTTCCTTGAACCTTTATTTCAGGGTACAGAAAATGATTTCTGTATAAACTATGGTGATGATCTTTCAGCTCTCTTTTTATGGTCTTCTGATTATTCCTTCACCATGGAAGAAAGTAGTCTCAGATTCTTCCTTATCTATTTTAAGCCTCAGCCTTCAGTGACTGCTTTTTTCCTTGAGGGAGAGCAATGCCTGGGTGAGCTTTCATCTTATAATAGACACATTTCTCACTGGTTCTATCATAAATTTTGTCATTTCTCATTTATTATTTTGCTTTCACACATTCAGTTCACACGCTCTCCTATAGGGATAAAGTTACTATCAGAAACACTCTGGTTTATCAGTAACTTTCTATTTTCTGTTTGGGTTTTTTTTCCCTCTTTGTGCATATGCCTGTAAAACAGTGGATACATAGCTGTCTGCACTCTGTGTTTTGGCCTGAAAATTGTTGAGCAATAAAGGACTGAGGAATTACTTCTCTTAGTTGTGACAGCAGCTATGGGGTCTTTAAATAAATCTATTTGGCTTAATACGTTGTCATTTTACCCATGTTGTCTGCACTTTGCAGATCTTTGCATGGTAATGTAAAGTAGCACTTGTCTCTCTTTAGTTTCTAAATGACAGGAAGGCCCCTCCTCTCCCAGTATTTTGATTTCTGTGAAATGTGCATATACTTTGTCCATAGTTCACACTCTGTATCTACTCAGGATCATGCAATTACTTCTGGGTGGCGCACTCTTTGAATTTAACTCTGAGTTGGCTTTTTTTGACCCACTTATAGTAATAACTTAGCCTGTGTTACAGATTTATTTGCCAAAACAAACCCCATAATTTGCTGTTCAGTCTTTTATTATTTATGGGGATTAATTTTTTTCTTCTTAAAAAAAAACAAAAAAAAACCAAAAAAAACCCACAAAAATTAATTTTTATGTGGGCTTAACAAATGACTGTATTTGGTGGATGTAGATCAGTAAAATTTCAAATCACCATAGAATGGTCCTTCGCATAAAGTAAATAAACCAGATCCTGATTCGACCCTGTGACTTGGTGAGCAGCTCCACTTTTCTTGCAGATATCCTCTGACATTTCAGCTAGATGTTTTAGCAAAGTCTGGACAAATTCAATTAATCTATGTGTTACTGAACACTGAATGCTCCATCTGAATTCAGTGCTCCTGAATAGTTGACACAAAGAACAATTATCCTGTGAAATCCACCTCTTCTGACTGTGACTTCAATATCTCACCCGTGATGCAGTTCTTAAAAATTTAGTTTGGTTTTAGAGGGTGAGAAGCAGACCTAAAACAGCGTGGGATATCCAAATTGCAAAATTCCCAGACATTTCAAGGTATGTGCTTTTAGAAGGAAGGCAGAGTTTTCTGTCCCTTCACTGATGTCACTAATAATGTTAGTCAGCTTTTCTCACTTGTAAAAGCTGTAATTACAGTGACAGTAATAAAGGGTGCAGTATTACCTCCTCCAGCCATTAGGTTGTTTCACCACTTTACCTAAATATTGTTAAACAGTCTTAGTGGGAAAGAGTCTGACCCTTGGAAAGCAACACATAAAAAAGCAAAATATTTTCAATCATAGCTGGCTTGCAGGTCCAGAAAGATAATTCTGTCCTGCAAGATGTACAATACACACCAGAAAAATGTTCAGTAAGCACACAATTTCTTGGCAAATAAATGCTATTCAGTTCCCTCTGTGAGCTTGATAAATGTTTTATTTGAGTGACAAGGTGTGAGAGGGGCAGGAGCTGACACATCAACATGTACATAAAACATTTGTCAGACATCTCCAGAGATTCTGAGTAGTACCGTTCAGTAAAGGAGCAGTATGGGCCAAGTTATCAATATTATTAATGCCATAATCTGGACTGGACTGATGACACTGCTGTTTATATAATTCTAAATGATTTTTTACTGGTGTATGTGAGCCTTAATTTTGTTTATTGCTCTTTCATGTGTTTAAAACTTGTGTTTGTTTTTCCACCTAACACTGTTATACTGTTGCAAATTAGATTAGTGGTATCAAGAGCGTAGTTTACTCTTCTTCCCGCATGCATTTTGGCCCTGCAAGACATTTCTAGAAAGAAAATTTTCTGAAGGGGTTTAAAATGTGCTTGACAAAGCAGCTTTCAGTGGAACAGAATGATGTGTCTACAGGCTGTAGTCACAATCTGGTAATTTTTAGATCATGTGGGTTATAACAGAAAACATAAAATGCACAAATAAAGTGACTGCTAACTTTCACTTTTCTTTTTTAAACTTTCTTGTAAAGTTTTACTAACAGTAATTGTGCTTTGCAAAGTTGCTCTGTCCTGTTTCAAACAACACTTAAAACCCGTGATTTACGTCTGTCATCATGTATGTCTACATATACACACAGTCTGAGTAATTTGTTACTCTCCACTTTAAAGACTAGATCAAAAAGATATATGTAGTGCTAACCTTAGATATTTGGAATACACTGCATTTCTTAAATGGTTAGAAAAGCTCAAAGTACTTGTGTTTTGCAGATCATGTCACAAGCTTTCACGAGCAGATCCATCTGGGACAAATTAGAACCAAAACTTATATCCTTATTAGACTTCTTAAATTAAAGTTATATTATTCTATGAGTGTTGTTCTTCTTTCTCTGGGCAGCATGTGAAACAAAGTGAGCATTGCAATGTGGGCAGGCACACCAAGGTTCTCCAGCTAACTACTGTGAGGAAATCTATTTAGGACCATCTGGTTTGGGCTGGTTATATCCAACTCCTGCATATACAGGAGATTTATCTTGCATTAATCTGGTTGTTCAGATGCAGGTATTGAGGAAGCAATCCACAGAACTATGTTGATTTTCATGCACCATAGGTACATGGAAGGTCTGGTCCGAGGTATGGAAAGGCTTCTTCAGCTGGCCAGGAAAATGGGGCAACAGTGAAGGCTTGTGAAGCCCACTTTTGGCCTCTACCTCCAGGTTTTTAGGGAAGGGATAGGGTGGGTGGGAGAGAAATTCTGTCTTGCCAGAGAAAGCATCCACTGTGTGGAGGGGGGCAGCCCTGCCCTTGCTGCTCCGGGCTTTGACAGTCAGGAAATATGATATTACCCTGCTGAAAGCCAGCACAGATGGCAGAGGCTGCTTATGCACTTTAGAGCAGCAGAAAAAAGCAGAAGGGAGGGCATTAGCAATGGTAACTATTATGCAACTGGTAATTCAATTAACTGGCTCTTGGGACCCTTTTGAATTTCTATAGTGTAGTTCATGTAGTTTTAATTGAAGATATCCATATGTGAGGTTAGATTTGGGTCATAAGGGTTTGTATAGGTTTTGCTGTTCATGTTTCCAGGGTAGAATGGGTAACTAAATTAAGACTCTACTTATCTGCCACTTACATAAAATACTACATAATATCCTAGGACGGTTTCTGTTAAGAACAGGTTATTCTTTTTATGCTGCATTTTATCTGCAAAGGTATACTGAATAAAGCTCTTATGTCTTTGGTACAACATCACACTACTATGCAGTCTTGGGACAAGGCACCATTTTAGTGGTAGTCCCAGAAACATATAAATTTTTACCAAAAGTTTACCTGTCTTCAGCCTGCTCAAGCTGGTTCTGGTAGAAAGACCAGAAAAATGTAATTGCAACTCTTATGGAAAAAAACACCTTTTAGGCAAGTTCTATAGCTGTGAATCTGGTCAGTTTATTATATATGCTTGCACCTATGCATAGATGAAGAGACTCAGCACGGAAATGTGATCTAGTTTGTTCTAAGGGATGCATTTGAAATTATAGGTTATTAAAATCTTGATGACAAATATTCATAAATGCATATTGCTTTGTCATAACCTTAAGCTAAAATACTGCTTTCTCAGAAGATATATATCCCATTTTTGGACGTAGTAACAATTGAGATCTTTGTACCAGGCTGAGATTCTGTGATTATGATTAACCAACCCCCTTTTTTGTCTTTTGGTATTTGCATTACAATACTGCCTGTGATTATTTAATCATATGCTGTATTATCCACATAAATCCTTGTCTTGTGGTAGTATAGTACAGACATTTTCTGAAGATGAACCAAAGATTATTGTTAAAGAGCTTGATAACTCCAACTTCTACCTAATTTGCTGCAGACACTAAAAAGGAGTGGACAAGTAAAACTTAGAATATGGACTTGGTAATACTATTTGTTTCCCATATTGTTTCAGGAGATGAGCAGAAGAGTTTTGGATATTATTATTATTATTATTATTATTATTCAGGCAAAAAGAAAAACAAAAAAAGGTATTTCATGTAATCTTACCAAATATATTCAAGTTTTTCTTCCCCACATAGGAGAATTTCAAAAGAAGACAACCATTTGAAATCAAGGGTTAAAGTGCTTGTACTCGAAGGCTGCTTTACTTTCATGTGATGCAGTATACACTAATATTTTATGAAGGTGCATTCTGTTTAATCTCCTCTTATGATCCTCTCTCTTAATTCCTTCCTTCTCTCTTCACTCTAAGATTGTATTTTCTGCCAAATTTTCTATTCTCTGAAGTATGACCCAGACCCCTTAAGAGAACAGAATTTAATTTTAAAAAAAGGATTTTTTTTTTAATGGACAAAGCATTTTATCGTCAAGGACTATGTTCTTGCTGCTTCCATATTATTTCTATGTAATGGTAGGCTTGTTACTTAAAGTTTTCAAAGATGATTGCTAATATTAACTCTTCATCTTTTGGTTATCCAGCAATCCACACCTGCTCTCTGACAACTACTAATTCTGACCAGCTGTCTCTGTTATTGGGAACTCTCCTCTACATGTACAAAGTCATCTCAAATTCTAATTACTTCATTAAGTCTCAAGTCTCCTCTACCCAAGCATCCTCAGTTTATGACATATTTGAGACTTTTGATTTTAAACTTTGAATCTCAGTACAAAAAAAAAAAAAAAAGAAAAAGAAAAAAAAAGAACATATGTATCTTGTTCTGTATGAAGAGAAATATATTTTAGAAGAATATTGTGAAAATTAATGTTTATAAAGAAGGGACATCCAAGTCATCAAAATTCTCTATCTAAATCATAAGACTCCCAAAATATTTCCCAGCTTCACGTCTAGCAAAAAAAAAAAAAGTCTGAACCAACCCCACTGCTTCCATAAACCTTCACTGAGAGGTATACCAAACATTTGTCCTTAAAGAAAATATCTTGTGCCCCAAGAAGATTTTGGTTAATCAGAAAGCTAGCACAGTGAGTCACAGGACACAATCAAAGCTTAAGCAGAAGGAAATAAGCATTTGAATCCTGTGATGGGCTTTGCAGTATTATCCTGGACCCTTAGAAAGTGGTGTGAGTGCTAGTGTTGTTTTCCTGAAAGTGTGCTGGAAAGATTTGTTGTGCAAAAGAGTGAAAACTCCTCCAAGCATATGTGTGAGGACTCTTGAGGACTTAAAACATAATATCTCAGAGTCTGGGAGCCCAAAGGGACTGAGATGTGTGAGGAGTGTTGGCAGTCCTGCTTCACCCTGATGGAGTCACCTCCATCATGAACACCCAAGGCTTATGGAGCTACTTGGTGGCACCATGTATACTCGTAAAACCTCACTGTGTCAGTCAGGGTGTTTGCTGACCACCTGTGTGACCTGAGTGCCAACATGCTACATTAGGAGGGGTTTATTTCAACTACAGGTGACAAAATGGTGAAAGCAATATTGGAGATAACACTGTAGCAGCACATGCTCATTATTTTTGTGTGTGAGAATGGTCACTTGAATGTTCTTCAAGTCCAACTGGCCTGTCTTTAATACTTACATTACTGGTACTATGTGGACCTGAAGAAGGGCAAATGCATATTTTCTTACCTTGTTTTAATAATCACATTGAAGATTATTCTTTGAGACCATTGGAGGAAAGATCAGAAAGAAATCACTACTGTTCTGTACTTGCAGCAGGGACAGAAGACAGTGAATGGAGTTATAAGATAAAATGAGGAAGAGGAAAGCTAGACTGGTATTTATTTAATGAGAGCCCTCTGACTTTTCTCTTTCTTTTATGTAGCTAGTCCTAGCTGTAGCAAGATAAAGTGGATTGGATGCCTGTAATTACGACTATCTGTATTTTTCTCTATAAGATGTTCAACTATGTGTCATTGATCTTTGCTGTCTCTTGTCAAGGGCAGTACTTATTCGACTAAGTGTGTAAGAATATAATTTCTGACATTTTATGGGCAACAAGTCAAAATAAAAAGTAGTAGTTCAGGGAGTTATCGTAAATTCAACACAAACTGAAACTCTGCGTTCTAAAGTGTTCTAAATTATAATATCCCTATAGCCAATGATAATTTTATTTAATCTCTATTTTTTTCAATTTATCTTCTTTCATGATAGCTTATGTTATCTTTTGTTTTCCCCCTTAGCATAAGCATTTAAATTTGCAAAAATATGTGATAATGTGTGCAAACTGTTACCAGGTTACCCCCTTAACTTTATAAATAAACCAAAGAACTTTCATTAACTACTCATGGTAAAAATTAAAATTATCCATTTTGTCAATTTTTAAATTATCCCAAGCATTCCATCAAGAGGATGAGATGACATAGTGTTAAGCTGTGACAGGGGAGGTTTAAGAAGAAGCTCTTCACAGAAAGAATGATTGAGAACTGCCCAGGGAGGTGGTGGAGTCACTGTCCCTGAAGGTGTTTAAGCAAAGACTGGTCTAGTTGACAAGGTGATGTTAGGTCATAGGTTGGACTTGATGATCACAAAGGTCTTTTCCAACCTAAATGATTCTGTGATTCTATGAGTTGTAATCTTTTCGCTCAGTTACTGTTTTATACTGATAAGCTCAGTGTAATGATCTGAGGTTTACTCTGAGGTTTAAAATCTAGGATAGACATCTTGCAAAAGTGCAGTATTAAATTTATTACAAGATTATTTTTGGAAGTGTAAGTTTCAAAATCTTCAAAACTCACTGTCTTGCTGTTACTAGTAGTAGAAATACTAAGAGTAAATGCTTTAAATGTACCTGCTTGTATATTTTCCACTGTGTGGAAAATTAACCCCTAAATTTCTGTGTCAGCAAATAAATCTTCCCTTAAGAAAAAAAAATAAAATTGCCAAATGATGTGGCAAAAAATATGAGATTTTCAGAAATGTGAGGTGTTTAGAAGCAAGAGAGGTGGACTCTGTTTAAAAGTCTCACTCAGAATTGTATGGTATATTAAATGTAGGCATATTGCATCCCAAGAGAAATGGATGACTGAGTTAATGCTAAGCCTTAATCCACTCATATCAGTCTGACCTTGATCAAGATTTTTGAGGTGGGAGAGAGGGACATAGGATAGGATAAAAAATAAATTTTGCAGGATAATGCAATGGGTAAAGAATAAAAAGGCTGTACTTGTCAGTGCTACATTCTGTAATATGCTCACGTTCTTCTGGACTCTGAATCCTTTGCTGCAAAAAAATATGAAATATGGTAAACCTCTGCATTTAGCCATCTCATTTTCATGCAATGTAAGTTTGAAGGAAGCAAAACAAATGGATCTTAGCAGTCATAGCCTTTGAGGGTAGTTTTCAATGGTCCTCTTGCTTTAAAGAAGAAAAATGTCTTAGAAAGAAGAAAACTTTTTCCTTTGAGAGACTTCCTTAACTGAGCAATAGATATTAGAAAAGTCAGCTGCAAAAACTCAATATCATTAATGTAATGTTCTGTTTCCTGTAAATTTAGGCATGTGTCATTCGTTTTGTATCAAGGTCAATTCACATATGGAACTTCTGAGAAATAATGATCTTTCCATTTGTTCAGACAAATGGAAAATAGCCAGCTCCCTGGCTATTAGCTCACAGCTATCATTTGCAATCTGATGTAAGTTTTTCTCACCATTCCAGACTATTTTTGTATTGACCTTTAAGGCAACAAAATAATTAAGCACACCAGTGTTGTTCTGTAACTTTGAATTCACTACATTAACAAGCCCATGGTATTACAAGGCCACCAACCCATCCATTAAGTCTGACCATGCTCTTTTGGAATCAATAGCAAAAATTCTAATAGTCTCCACTGACTGTGCTCAGACACTGGAAATTACTTTTATTTGCAGAATCGCAAAGAGCAGAGGTTGAAAGGGACCTGTGTAGATCATCCATCCCACTGTTGCTGCTCAGAACACAGGATGCCCAGAATCACGTTCATTTGGGTACTGACTGTCTCTAAGGATGGAGAATTCACTGCATCCCTGGATAACCCATTCTATTGCTCAACACTGCTCACAATCAAAAAGTTTTTTCTTGTGCTCAGATATAATATTCTACCTTTTGACTTGCGCTCATTACATCTTAGTGGATGAAAAGCTGGAGATGAGCCAGCAATGTACCCACATCTCAGAAATTCAACTGTATCCTGAGCTACAACAAAGGAATTCCCAGTAGGCTGAGGAATGAGATTTTCCTTCACTACTCCACTTCACTACTCCACTTCACTACTCCACTGCTTGAAGGACTTCATGCAGTTCTGGGATCCTCAGCACAGGAAAGACATGGACCTGTTGGAATGGGTCCAGAGGACAACCACAAAAATGATCAGAGGGATGGAACACCCCTCCTATGTAGAAGGGTGGAGAGAGCTGGAGATATTTAGATTAGATATAAGGGGGGAAAAAATTACTATGAGAGAGGTAGAACAATGAAACAGGTTTCCAGAGAAGTTGTAGATCCCCTTTCCCTGTAAAAACTCAAGGTCAGGTTAGACAGGACTCTGAGGAAACTGATCAGGTTGAAGATGTTCATTGCAGGAGGGCTGGACTAGATGAGGGATCCTTCATGGGTCCTTCCAACCCAAACTGTTCTATGATTCTATGATGTTATTATTCATTCTATTATTCTCTTTTACTGGTCACCACTGAGGAAAGTCCAGCTCTGTCTCCTACACACCCACCATCTTGCATTTTTGCACATGGATAAGATCCCCCTAAACTTTCCCTTCTCCAGGCTAAACAGTTCCATCTCTTAACCTCTTCCCATATGAGAGGTGTTGCAGGGACTGGCCCAGTGCTGAGCTCACTCACTTACTCACTCCAGTTATGTCTTTGTCTTTTGTACTGGGGAGCCCAGCATTTAGTCAGTGCCTCACTAGTATTGAATAGAGGAGAAGGGGCTTTGTCAGGAAGATACACTGCTCTCTCATGATTGCCTTGTTAACCTTCAAGATCTCAGGGTCTTCTCTGCCATAATCAACAATCGATTTTGGAAACAATTTTTTAAAAGAGTAATTTGGAAGTAGGAAAATACAAGCTGTTACAACTATATTGGTTAACAACACATTTTCTCCAGTTCAAAATATAAAATAGACTAGAGCTAAGAAATTAATAAAATGTTTGGGTTTAATGTTTAGCTCTGACTGTTATTTCATTGTAAATACAAATTGCTTGGCATTTGTTTCAGAACTTGTGTCTAGGTATGCCTCTATTTCCAACATGTAATTAAGTTTGGTAGAATTTTTATTGGAAGAAATTATACAAAAGCATGCTTTCATAAATAAGACAAGATACGTAATTGGTTTAAAACTATGCAGGTATAAACCATTGCCTGTCAAATACAGACAATATAGTTTGCTGCTTGTTAAGAGAGGGAGGGAGTGCCTTTGTGGCTCCTCTACCTGATTAAGTTTCACAACATGATCAGGAAATCTCTTCCACTGGAAATAAAAGTTACTTTTTGAACTTAATTACATGTCAATACTAAATGACATAAATTAATTGCTAACAGTCTGTAATGACTTCTAACAGAAATCCTAACCCCTTGTAATTTGATAAAAAGTTAATTTGATTCCTTAATTGAATTCTAATTCATCTCTTTGATATACAGCTAGTAATTGCATTGCATAGGACTTGATTTTTTTCTATGATAAATTTCTTTTTCATTTCCTCAAATATATTTTTTTCCTGTAAATATTTAAAAGATTTCTTTGGTGTCCTTGGCAGAGGGCTATGGTTATTAACTCTGGCTTTTGCCTTAGTGGCACAGAAAAGAATGGGTTCATTTCAGTGGACATTCAAAATTCATCACATATGAAATTGCTCTGGGGACCCTTTTGATCAGTAGGTTGTGATACCAGGAAGCCTTGAAGCAGGTATAAGATTCTTGGCAAAGTGTGCTTGTGGTTGACTGTGTTTTCTGGCAAGATTTTTATCACTAATATTTTTTATTGGCTCTGTTAGAGGACAGCCCTGTGGGTCGAGGCTACATAATACGTTGCTGAAGAAGAGAAGTAAAAACAATGAAAAAGAGGAAGGGCAGCTATAAAAACTATCAATCTAATGTAGTCCACACTTGTTTACCATAATTTTGAATGCTGGCTTTGATATCATCATAACTGCAGCCTTAGCAAGCAAGGACAGACAAATATGTTCTCAAAACTCTTAGGCTGTGGACTGAGAACTTTTCTAAATGTATAAAAACAAGGAAGAAAATCCCACAAGCCTTCCTCTGTTAACATTAGTCCACCTGTGTAAAGAAGAGGGAGAACATTTCAAAGGAACTGTTGCAAAAAGGTTGCTATGATTTCAGGATGAAAGGTCTAATTTGTTCTAGGTATTCTGAAATGCTTTTACTTAAAAATAAGTAGACTTGTGTTTTTTGGCTTATTTTTTAGCTCAGTTGATTAGAGCATGATACTAATGTCAGAGTCATGAGTTCAATCCCCATGAAGACAATTGGAGCTGCACTCGATGATCCTTGTGGATCTCTTGCAACTCAAAATATTCTTTGATTCTGTGATTTATTGGCCAGACTATTTACAGTTTTCTCTATTTTCTTCACACTCTGATTTGCTTTTCAAACCAAATGAGACCTGACTTCTGGTTGTACTGCAGTGGATTCCTTATTTCCTTTATTTGGCACAGTCAAAAAACCTTTCTAATATTTAAAATCACGCTGAATTCCCAAGGACATACCTAAGCTGGAGAGTGTTTGAGGGACAGCTAAATTTGTGTGAGTGGTGGGAAAGGGCAATCAGTCCAGGTACTGGTTTTAACAACTTCTGTCTATTTACATTTTCAAAATGAGAAATTATAAGTTTTCAGCATGTGGGACTAAGCATAGACCTGATTCTGTAGCCTCTGAGTGGGCCATACATTTGATTGAGTGGAAGGTGAAGTGAAAACTTTGCTGAAATCCTTCCCAGGACCCTAAAGACCATGAACACAAAACAGGAGTGTCTTCCTCTGAGTGTGTTTGAACTACTGAACTATTTGAGACTAGTGGGAAATATTACCAATTGCTACTTTTAACACACTAGCTTTGAACACATGCCTCTCACTTAAAAGGGCTTGGTGAAACTAAATTAAAATTTGTCAGCAGTTTGACAAGACAGAAACCAAGTTTCTGCTGAAATGTCCATTCTATAAAATTCTTTCTCCAGTTTCAAGGACAGCCGGCAGTGGTTAGTTAAGTAACAATTACCAGAAGAGTTTAATATGCAATTTACATAAATATTAAATCTCACAACATTGCATATTATTAAAAATCAGAATACACAACATTTCAAATTATGGAAAGGTCTTTTTTTTTTTTTTTAATTTCAGTAAGCATGGTTTTGGGTTTTTTTCCTTATTTCTAAGGCCTGGTAGATATTTTGCCAATCAAAATTTTGCAAGACTATGATTTACAGACAGCTGGGTAACTCAAAGAAAGTGTTCACTTGGAAAGAAACAGTACAGATAAATCAGGTTTATGCTATTTGGATTAATTTAGATTTATGGTTTTTTTAAATGAAAAAAACTGTGTAACTGTAGCCATGATATTATGAAAATCCTTTGCTGGGATTTTTCCTCTCCTGAGAAGCTGAGGAGCCTCAGGAGAGAAATGTAAACAATTACTATCTGCTGCTGTGGAATGCAACAGGTGCATCTGTGATTGGTCCATGTGGATTGTTTTTCATTGATGACCAATCACAGCCACCTGTGCCAAGGCTGTGAGGAGTCACAGGATTTTGTTATTCTGTTCTGTTCTGTTCTTGTTGTAGCCTTCTGATCTCTCTGTTCTTTTAGTATAGTCTTAATGTAGCATTTTAATATAATATCTAACGTAATAAATCAGCCTTCTGAAATGGAGTCAAGCCTCGTGTCTCCACACACGGGGAATCATCAACATGTAACCCCTGACATGCCTTGCTTGTACTGGGCAAAATTCTTTCCAGACTAACAAGCTACTATTTTGCTTTCTTGGGGTCTTTCATTTCCCTCCAGATTTGTCTACATTTATGAAGAATCAAGTTAGCTAATTTTGTTTAAGAATTTGAATAGATTCTTTCCTCTTGACATTATTCAGACACCTGAATTCCTAAAGAGGAAAATAATAGCAACTGCAGCACCTGAAAGGTGATTGCTTACAGGTGGTATTGTACGATGACCTTTTTGGAGAAGAACATCGTTAAGTCTATTATAGTGAAACAATGAAGTGCGTGGGCCCAAAACTCAAGAGAAATAAGTGCTGCCTTTGTTACAGTCATTCAGGGCTCCTAGGAAACAATGAGCAAGCAGTAACAGATCCAAATAGGGAGAAGGTAGCAGCTAGTAAGATAGCACAAATTTCTGAATTCATTTTGGAAATGAAAGAATTCCTACAGTGATTCATTGCCTCTTCTGAATAGTTAAGATTTTTTTCTGACAAACACTTTGCAGGAGATGAAGACTCTTGAAATGGAGGGTTTTCATACATAACTTAGTCGACAGGTAGGAAGAAAGAGAGAAAGTAGAAGAAAGCAAATAATGTAGAGAACCCGGTAGAGAGTTGTCACTGGTGAGGCAGACTGAACCACAATCTGTGGGGGACCTGGATGCTGAAGTTTGTTTAGGGACTGAAGAGAGCTCTTATTATGTTTCTTTCCAGTTCTCTTCTCTTTCCTGACACCACTTTTTGGCACCAACTCTTATTTCCCCAAGTCTTCAATTTTTTCCAGTCTAAATACCTTATTTGTGTAAGAACATCACATGATTATCCTTCTAATTGGTGATTCTGCCTCACGTTTTCTCATTAGCTGGAGGATTCAGGATATGCCAGTTTGTTCAGTCTGAGTATCATCAAAATTTGCAACTAGCCACATGAGCTGCAGCTACCAGGTAGCAGTCTTCTGCTTGAAACTTGCAGTTTCAAAAATTCAGTTTCAGACACCCCAGCAGGCATACACCAAAGTAGGTGCTGCCAATTAGCATTCAAAATTCAAGCTGTTTTTTCACATACAAATGAATATTTGGAAAGTTTGTTTGCTAGTTGTACCTTAAAGAACCTTGAATATTGTTATTACCTACTCCTGGTGGGGATTTTCATGTCTAGGCTCTACCTGGATGATCGGAAAGCTGAAAACATCAAGTATCTCAGGCTTGTTGGATAAAAAATGAGAACAAATGCACAAAACCTTGAATCCCAAAATAGAATTTTGGTTGTTTTTTTTTCCTTTAGTCTTTGCAGAGATCTCTGAAACACAATCTGTTTTTCTAAAACAAATTCTAAAAAATTAAAGTACTAGATATTGCAGCAAAGTGTAGAAGGTAAGCATCCATCAGTTTGGATGACCTGGAAGGCATGCCAGTGTTTCCTCCTCTGCTGATAGCAAGCACACTCAGATAGAAGTGAAGAGAGGTAAGTGTGGATTGATGGTCAGCCAAAGCAAGCTGCACAAATGCTGAGGGCACTGAAGGGACATTGCATTTTGTTATGCTCTGATTGAGATGGACTCCCTGGGTATGCTATGAGCATGAGAAGAAATTGCAAAATGATCCTATGGATTAGATTGTCATCCACTTTTAACTGACAACAAACCTCTCACATGACCAAAAAAAACCAAGAATAGGTTCCAGTGAGAAGTCAGATGATTTTCATGCAGTTGGTAGGCAATGCATGATCATGAAGGGCCTTGGCTAAGTAATTGCTTCTACCTTGTCTAGACACTCTTTCAATACTATTATTATTTCAGATTCACTTTACAGAAATGTCCAGAAACAATGACTGGAAAAGTGTAAATAAGCAGTCAGTTCCAGAGAACTTGAAATAACAAAGAAACAGAGGCAACTCTTGAGTACAATGAGAGAGTAGAGAAGAAATGTCCGTTTTAAAGATTTTTTTAAAGAAAATGGGAAATGCAAAGTTGGAAATGGCTGGAAGCAAGAAGACAAAGCTATTAAAATCAATGCATCTGGTTACAGTCTGTGACTCATTAAATCCCCTAAGTCTTTGATTGCTGAAAGGCAGTAGGACACACAAAGGGATATATCACTCTGTACCTTTCCTGCTTTTTAAATGCTTTCCCTAAACGTTTTCTATTTGTCATTGCCATAGACAAGCTGTTGGACTGGCTCAATCCAATGGTTACATTTACCAAATTTAAAAACAGGAACAAAAGTGCTCCATACAAACCCTCGATGCATGTCCAGGGTTTGTTTGAGAGGTTTCCAGTTGAAACACAACTGGGGAAAGCTCCTCTCCTTCTCTGTTGGCTTTTAAAGCTCTCCAGTTGTCTGTTTATGTCTTTTGACAACCCTTGAAAATCATCCAAAAGGATTCTTACCAGTGTGTTAGATGAGAAATACCCCAAGAGCCTTCCAGCTTCGCATCACAAAGTTTGAGGTGTTTATTGCAGGATTGGTCTGTCTTTACCAGAGAACAAATCTGCTTTGAGCAATCAGAATAGACAAAGACATGGCACAGAGCAAAGAGGGACAATCAACCTCTTCATGCTGTGTTGGTACATTACAGTACCCTCTTGCACTGCTGTTTATATGTTGGCATATGCAGGGCAGTTCCCCTGACCTCACTGTCATTTTCATCTATCAGTGCTGTGCTTTCCTTCTGGTCTTTTTCTGCTAGATGTGTGGTCCTTTCCATTTCCATTTCCTTGCAGTACTTTTGAATGAAATATATGACTTCTGGTTTTGCAATAGAAAGACGTTAAATCCCTAAAGACAGGGATTGTCGGCAATCCATATTTACTTAAAGTTAGCAGGAAAATATTGCCTATGTTGCTTGGAATTAGAAAAATAAATTATTCTACATAAGGATCAACATGACCAGGTGTCTTGTAACCTTTACAAGAGAGATTGAAGTCTCCATATATTAGATGGGATTTTCAGAGAAATGTAATTTCTGTTGCTAACTGATCTATTTCAGTAAAGATCAAGGAATGATTCAAAAGTCACTCACACCAGGTGCAGCCTTAAAAGTAATTCAGACTGGTATACAAAATCATCAGTATACTCAATCCTGTTGACCTTTAAAATGTCTATAGACATTAATTTTGAGTACCTGTAAAGGTGAAGTCTAAATAAAAATATAAATTGGTCCTACACATATTCCATCATACAGGAGTTGTGACTCTTACATAAACCCTGACTCATTAGTTTTTCATGTTTTCAGATCTTTGACTGATTAATTATTTAGTTTTCAAATGCCTGATTATCTAGTGAAAAATAATGAAGGGAATCTGGACTGAATCATTCTTTAGAGGAGGGTGTCAAGTTAACCTTCCCTTGAACAGCCATGCAATCAAACGAGGCAAAGCTGAACCATAACTAAATTGTCAATCAGAAGAAATCTCTGAAGATACTTTAATGACTAGTGAAACTTCCTCTGAGAATGGATGATTCTCAGAATTGAATTCTGTTATGTACAGAATATCAAATGAGAAGTTTTACAGCTTAGACTGAAAATAATTTTTTCTTTTTTGCAACTAATATACATAAGCCAGAAAGGCACCTGTTTCTTGGTATTTTAGTGCTTGTTGCTGGAATTTTGCACATTAAAATAAAAATGTCTAACTTGCATCTTTCATTTTTGTATGTTCGATAATGAATATATGAGCTCCTAGTTTTTACCGTTTCCACATGACCTCATCTTTTGTCGCCTAAACTGCATTCACCCCATGAGTTGTCATTGGACTGACATCAAGCTCCATAATAGGTCTGAAATTTATTTTTTAAAACCTAATTAAATTTTCCCAATTTTTTTGATCACTAGTTAAATTTTCTATTTTTCATTTAACTTTCATTTATGCAAATCAGAAACTGCTTTCTCAAAGTAAAATAAAAACAGTTTTTCGTGCCACAGGAATACACACTGTTAGAAATAGCCTGTCTGGGGCCAAAGGGGAAATATATTGTATTTGGGCACAGAGGTCTCAAGTTCTAATAGTGAAAAGTACCTTAAAGTTTAGCCACAGCACTGTGTAAAAACATCATGACTCCCAGAGTTTTAGAATGCTGTTCTGTGCCAGTAATTTTCCACTTTGCACTTGTATAGTGCACCTTTTCCTGTGTTAAATGGTATTAAAGAAAAATTCTGTCAAAGCTTGTATATTCATCACTAGCCTCCTCTGAAGTGAGTGCATGGCTTCAGGGGCATGAATACAAGCTGGAAAATCTTTAGAGAATTTATTTTAAAAATAGTTAGACTGTCTTTGATAAATACATAGTTCATGTCATCATATAATAATTTAAAATACTGCTATACTGTAGTTTCGTCAGCTGAGAGAAAATTATTTTTCTGTATTTTTTTGTTCTAAATTTGCTTTGTTTTGTTTTCTCACAACTAGTTTAATTTTAGTTTTGTTTTTCCTCACAGCCAATTGCTGTTATGATAGTCTATATAACTGTCAATTATTTGAATGCTGAATTGGGTAGTCACTTATGTGTTTATTCTGACAGCTGAAGAGTTTTACCTCACCTCTTTGTCTGTACTGTGTAATTGATAATAATGTGTTTTCCAGAAAATTAGAGAATTTTTTGTTACCTACATCATCATTTCAAGATTTTTGCTCCTGAGTTATCTGAAAATGTATGTCTCCATGACTGAAATACATAAAAGAGAGTATTGTGGGATTTTAAAAATAAATGTACGCAGCTCCAAAGGTAGATACTAGGACTTTAGGACCCAGAAATTCTAGGTGGCAGTCATCCCACCTGCCATAGTTGTCTGGGATTTAGGTATTTAAACAAATCATTTTTTTTTTAAAAAACAGATCAACTAGACTATTTCTGACACTTTTTACTTTGGAATAAACTACTCTTTGGAAGTGCATATGTTCCAGTAAGTGTGGAGTTTATCTGCCAACTTTTTTACTGTTATCTTTTGTTTGGTAAGTGGCACAGCCTGTATGTTACCATTACTTTTCTCCACTGCACTGTTTTGTATCACATAATGTTCTTCAGTGTATCATGCATTTCTTACAATTTTTAATTTTATAGAATACTTAGGAAAAAAATAGTGTCTGAAAAGGTTTCATTTTGACAATAATTATACTGTTCAATCAAGCAAGATTTTTCTTATATGACTTATTAATGGAGAAGTTAAATTCCAGTAATTTCATCCAAATTATTTGAAGTGATCACTCTGAAAGGCTTTAATGATTGCACAGTAAATATGTAATAGCTGTACACATTTATTCTAGGCAAGTTTTTTATATCATTAGTTATTCACTAAAATTCTCCTGAACTTTGAATCTTTCACACAATGTTGAATTTCTTTTACAATTTCAAGAAATACTTAGACAAATTAAAATCAAGTAAAAGTATGGCATCCATTTATGTGTGCCTCCTCCCTTCATTTGTCCATAATGGTGGCAACACTTTTTATGTGTGCAATTGCCAAATAATTAAGGTGCTATACAAAACAATGCTAAAAGTGTTAAAAGAACAGCCCTAAGGATTTTAGAAGCAGAATTTATTATCCCCAGGTTGTAACTGACCGGAAAAACTGCACACATCTGTTGCAAATGGACTCAGTCTCCCTGCATCTCAGAAAGAAGGATTATTTCAGGGCACTGTGCTCAGTGGTGTGTTGAATGAGGCATTGGACATAAGGCAAAACGTTTTAGGATCTTGCAATAAAAATTGATTCTAGATGGGTGGCTCTTGCCTTGGGGGTATAGAAGTCCATTCTGAGCAGTAACCTACCTGTAAAGGTTTTAGTAAGAGCTTTATCTTTTCCATCCTATGCTACATACATGGATATTGCTGCTGACAGTGAGCTCGACACCACAGCATGTGTTGCTCCTTGATAATAACCCTTTATGGAGATTTACTTGGCTCCTCCCAAAGCTGCCAAAGCACAGGCTGAGCATGCAAGGTGGCCCCATAAGGCAGAATGAGGGAGTCACAACTCCCTCAGTGTCCTGCAACTTCACTCACAAGGTGAACAGTAAGAATTAATTGTTTAACTGAATAATTTGTTGGAGTTTATTTTCTGGGATAAAGCAGGATGAGGCGCTGTTTCTCAATAGCTGAAAAGCATCAGAGCTGGCACATATGTGTGTGCATCAGCAATGACTTTCTTGGAGTAATCCCAGAATTTTGTTCTTGTTCAATTTTGGTTTTGTTTTTGCTTTTGTTTTTGTTTTGCTTCTGGAAATATTTATTTGTATATCCAGGAGAGGTTACTTAAGCAATATTTTGTGTTCAGACACAGCATGATTTCTATGAAAATATTATTACTATCAATATTATCTGGATCCTGTAACAGGAGTGTATTCATCCTTGATATTTTCTATAGATGGTATATATTTTTTGATTCAAGTTAACAACCAAATTTCACACCTTTGTGAAACATAAAATCAGAGAGAATGTTCTCTGATAGATATTTGACATAGTCTTGGAGGATCAAGTTCAGCAAACTGAGTAACAGACAAAACAAACAAAAGAAAGCTGGCTGAGGAGTGCAGGCTGCTATGATGACAATGTTTTCTTTTTGAAGACAAAACCAGAATGTCAGTAAGGAAGATATATTTTTCATTTAGGAGAGAAAGAAGAGAAAGAATTATACCTCAAAGCATGGTCAACGTAAACTGAAAGCAGGAAAAGTATCCTAATTTGTTGAGTATTACTGGAAAACAGAAGAGTTGGACTTTGAAACTGGAGTATAGGAACGAAGGCAGTACTGATTGAGTTGCTCATTTAGGATCAGGAAGAGCTGCAATCATTGCATTGCTCTGTTTTGTGCTGTGCATGATGTTGGGCTTTTGCCTATTTGTCTAAACAGAATAATAGAACTTGTTAAACTCTTCAGTGTAAAACAAGTGAGCTGTTAATCTTCCTAGATAATGAGGATTTGTTCCATGTTGCAGATAATGGTGATACCAATACATTAACTATTTTCTATCTGGAAATGTCCCAGGTAGAGGGAGATATTTCATCAGCGTAGCTTGTTCTGAAAGACAACATCTGTATTTTCCTGAACCATGTTGGAATTGTGTATCATAATAAAAAACACCATTACGCTCACTCTAACATAACAGTTATATAGATGTTCCTGAAACCATAGAAAACCCCATATTTGTGTGTACTTGTGTGTGTGCGTGTGTTTGTGTGCGTGTATGCGTTCATTGACTCGTTTGATGTTGTAAAAATGTTGGCTAGATTTCTTATAGATTGCTAAAGCAAGGAACTGTATTTAAAATTGGATCAGTAAATTATTGCAGAGGCCACATACTGATTCTGAAGAAATTATGCAAGAGGCAAAATAGACTACTGTTGATTGTACAATTTCCAAGGGACAGAAAGAGTACACGTGAAAAATGCTTCTGTAATATAAGTACTGTATGATGTTCACTGCTTGAAAGTATCTGAGGATGTTATCCAAGATTACAACCATAATTTCTGATCTTTAGTTTCTCAGAATAAATTCAGGATTAAAGACTCAATCTCACTCCAGTTTAAACCAAATGTGGAAATTTTAACTGCAACATAAATTGTGTAATTGTGTATATAATGGAATATAAATTGCAATGATTGTGTATATTTTAGCTGGAAATAAACCCCTTTCTTAATAGTTCTTAATAGGATATTGTATTTTACTTCAAAGATAAGTAAAGACAAAAATTTCCCTGAAACTCCATACAGCATATCCTATGGCATGTCAAAAGCTCCAGGAGCCTGGTTTCTAAAATACTTGTACAATCTAGATTTTACTTGCTAGATGAAATTACTAGATTCAGTAAAAACATTGGATAGGTCAAAACACAGAGAAAAGAATAACAGCAATAATAATAAAGTCTCCTAGGGCTTTATGTTTAAATCAGAGGGTTTGAATATAAACTTACATATAATACAATATTTGAAGGAGTAAAGTAATAAGAATATGCTGGGAGGAAGTATTTTCTGAATTAATGAAAGAACCTTTTGACTGATTAACAATTACTCAGCTAGAAGAAACAACTTTCAAATGCCAAATGAAGGTAATGTGTCTAATAACAAAAAAGAAAATGATCACACTTCTTATCAGCCTAAAGGCAATGTAAATGTAAGAGTGCACTGCTTGCTGTGACAATGTAAACTGTTTTCTTGGCTTGCAGTAAGAAGCCAGGGACAGAGGAATTTTATGCACAAACTCTGCAGTGAAATGGAAAAAGAAGAACATTAGCTTTGAGGTTTATACAATGTTCCTTTTGCTAATCAAGTTCCTTATTCGCTGTTTGAAGAATAGAAATATTTCATTGACTCTCTTCCAATGCCAGGAGGCAGATGGCAAATCTAGAGGTGTAAATGAGGAAGAGCATATGACAATTGTCTCTTGTGATGCACACATCTGGCCACAACATTATTGTATAGACTCTCCCAATCATCCATCATGAAATTAAAAAAAAAAAATTAGGCAAGGGAAGTGGAATATAAATGCCTGACTGAGAATGACATTTAGTTGTTTGTGCAGCTCTTTCATCGAAAAAACTTTGTTTTCCTCCCTGCTTCAGGACAGACAGTGGTGACTGCCATTTTGAGATTCGGGTGCAAACTCCTACAGGTAAGTAAAATCTGTATTTTATTCTTTCACTATCTCTTTCCTGAATAAAAACCCCTCTTGGAGGCCTGGGTGAGATCAGTTGTTTGGAACATGGGAATGAAATTTTACCTTATTTCAAAAGGGATTTAATTTCAGCAAAGATTGACTTTTTCAATAAAGATATGGCATAGGCAGAAGAGCATGTACCAAATATTCTATTATAATGAAAAATTAAAGGAGAGCTTGAGTTCTTGCTTTAATACAGTTTGAATGTGTGGGCTGGTGGATGAAATTTAGCTTTCTTATTCTTAATTAAATTATTGCATAATTTAATGCTGACGCAAATGTCTTTAATATATTTTTGATCTGTTTTCTCTCTGCTGTCTTGATGGTCTTGACACTCATCCAAAATTTTCATAGAGTTAAAGATCTATGCTTTGTTCTGAACACATAAATGACGGTATAGCTGAGAGAAAAATATCAATAAATCATTTATTTCTTCACTAACATGGGTTATTTTAGCAATTTCCAGATCACTGTCTCAAACCTTGCCAGGCTGATTTTTCTTCAAACAAAGCTGTCATTGCACCAAACACTTTAAATATACAATACTAAATGACCTTTGGACTCAGGCAACCTCTGTCGGACCTATGTTTTATCCAGTTTTTTTAAATGTGCAGAGGTTGGTAGGTAGGAGCACTACTAATTTGTTGCATTCATGAGCTATAGGGATGAGTGAAAATAGGCCCAATTTCCTTATTAACACTACTTGATTCTCCCACTGCTTGTTAACCACAGAGTAACCCAACCTTTTAAAAAAGGCCCTTATCACTCACCATATCTACCCTACTTCTGTGTTCAGATAGCAGCCATGGAGCTCAGTTTCCTCTTCCATTTCCTCTTTGCAGCAATAAAAAGCTCAACAGACCTGTGAAAGTGATTTGACTTTGTCAATGCCATTTTCCAAATGGCAGCACCATTTCATTTTCACAAACATCTGTCAGACTGCCTATGTCACCCTAACAGGGGTAATTGCAGTTCCCAGCCTGTGTGTATGTCCTCGCCAGGTGACTCACAAATGCACAGGAGTTTCCAGCTCTTCTGTACATCAAATTTACTGCAAATGTTTAGGCCATTGGTGCAGCACATTTTCAGGATGTCCAACACATCCAGGAAATCTAAAATGTACTTTGCCCTCTTTAATTCATCCTACAAGCTTGGCAATGAGGATATGTGTCATGCATGTCGCACACTGCGTGCTTCATCCATGATCATGCCTGGGCACCACAAATTATAGTGCAGGGTTTTCAGATTCCACCAGGAAAATATTGCTTACCAGGGAAAAAGACAAGCCCAGAAAAACCAACATGCCTGGCAGCCTCAGCTATATCAGGAATTGCTGTTTTCTGTGTAGAAAATAGGGACAGAATGGATTGTGAACAGCTTCCAGTGTGGCACAGTGCTTAGCAGGCAGGAATAAGCCTTACTGACATCTGTGTTTGAGTCCAAGAAAGCTTGAATTATTCAGCATGTGCTGGTGTAATTAGTGTCATACACATGAGTTAAACGTGGCACACACTGTGAGGGACAATCCCTAGCCACCAGCAGAAGCTGTTGTGAATTAGTAATGCTGACTCACGAGCTTGGTAATGGGCGTGTGGTTGGCTAGTTAGAGAAGATTCATTAATTACCCATATATGGATTCTGTGGAACTGAGTACAGCCTGGGACATAAAACTGTTCAGTGACAACTTTCTGGAGAATATTTTCATATATCTGCTATGCAATAAGGATTAGTTTACTTAAATTAGTAACTTTATCCTGTGTTTTTTATTATTCCTGGTATCTAACTTTATGATAAATATTTTTTTATTATCAAATGCTCTGAAACTAGAATTTTCATGGCTGTTAATACCTTGATATTATGACATCTACATAACAGCCACACTTTTTATATGTAAAAACAATGCCCCTGCTGTGGTTTAGGAATGGTATTCTCCAATTTAATGCTCCCACTAGAAACTACTCCAAACCATGTGCGACTCATTGACTTCTCCTCTACCTCCCCTGCAGTGGATTGGAGAGGAGAAATGGAAGCACAAAAGGTTAAGATTATGGGTTGAGATAAGAACAATTTACTGGAAAGAGCAGTAAGATAAGGAAATTAACAGTAACAGTGATACTACTAATGGCAGGAGATACAAGAAAATAAACATTATTGCTCACCCTGTGGAAAACCCTGATAATACCCCACTGTTCCCTCCACCAAGCTATCCTGACCTGAAAGGGAGCCCTTCTCCCTGTCCCCAAAAAATGTGAGGTGGTATAAAATAACATCTGAGTCCTCACATGCGCCCTCCTGTCTACTGCAAAAATTAACCCTGTCCTGGCTGGAGAAAGGAAAGCCTTGCATTTGTAATATAATTTCAATGTATGTCCTAAGCCCAAAACACTCAGCTGTGTCAGAAGTAATTTTTATCTCATATTGTTGGAGATAAATTATTATTTTGGAAACAGTTCCTGCAGCCCTGTAGGTATACAGTAGGCTGCCTGACCCTAACCCACTGCTACTCTTTGATGTCTGTACTCTCATGTTCTATTACAACAACTAGGAAACTGGCTCAGATGGTTTTCAGCAAGGCTGTCTTGAAAAGTCTCTAGGAAGCTGGAACAGTCATGGAGGCTTGACTCATTCAATAATGTTCATGGGAAGAGAGAGAGTTGAATAAGGAAGGTCAAATGTCCTAAAGTGACTGATATTTGAATGCCAGAACAGCAGCTATTGAATAGCTGAAATACAGGCCTGAGACAAGGGCAGCTCCTGGCACAAGGTGCAGAAGCTCCAGACAAAGCTTTTCACATCTTTTCTACCGGCTTGGAGGTTTACACAGATCAGTGTGATCTGAGTTTGCACCACTGTTCCACATCGGAGCTGACCCTGGAAGCAGGTAGTCAGTGCCCTAGGGAAGGCACTGAAGGAGAGGTTGCAGAGACAGTAGGGCTGTCCAGAGACAGCAAATTTCTCTGAGATCTCCTGCTCAGCAAACAACTTTCTGCAGTATCTTCTGGTTTCTTCTCATGGTTCACCGACCTTGGAAGCGTCTTGCCTGTAGCACAAGCCTATCCCTTGCTCTATGCTCCAAACAGGGTACATTCTTAAACCTTGCATATCTGAAATGGAATGTCTAATATTATGTGTTTTAACCCAATCCTTTTAAACAACATTTTGTCCTGGACATCCTCTAACATTGGAGAGCTTGGAGACACAGGAAATTGCTGCTGTCATGGTAGGGGTTAACAGGAGAAAAACATGTTGTTGCCTGTGGTGCTTTATGAACATCCATACCTATGGGCTAATGGTTTTTAATGCCTACGCAAATTCAGTTTATTTTTATAGAGTTAAAGGCATTGTGGAGTATATGTGGAGCTATCACTTAAAAAAAATTATTGTGACTCTGGATTTCTGTCATACAGATTTTAAGTATTTTCCTACTTTGTATTAGGAAAAAAAAGGCTTTAATAGGATAAAATAAATCAATAGGAAAGCACTCAGCTAAGTATGTTTTTCAGGCTTTCATCTTGTTGTTGCTGGTGAAAAACAAATTGGAGAAAGCATCTTTAAATTATATCAGTGTGATTAATTGCCAGGAAAGGTATACACTGGCTGGATTCTATAATTTACTGTGCAAGACAATGCATATAATTGTCTTCCATGAAAATGTGTGAATTATGTAGTTACGTGGTCATTTCCAGATTAAGAATCAAGAGGAAAATGTGGCTGACAGTGCAGTTTTGTTTCAACCACTTTTACTTTCTGCCTTTTGCTGATGGCCTGTGCTGACTTTTGAAGCATAGAACCTGACTCCCAACATTCTCAGTGTGTGAGGAAAATATGACTGTGTAGTCCCTGTAAAGCTAAGGTGACACATTAATGTAGATGAGGATTCACTCTGGTTAAAACAAAACCAATACGTGTATCTGATATCTGGGGAAATGTACACTCTCCCACAGAATCATAAAATGGCCTGACTTGGGAGGGACCTTAAAAATCAACCAGTTCCAACCACTCTGCCATGAACAGGGATGCCAGCCACTAGACCAGTTACTAAAAGCCCCATCCAGCCTGGCCTTAAACACTGCCAGGGATAGCACATCCACAACTTTTCTGAGCAAACTGTTCCAATCCCTCACTACAGGAAAGAATTTCTTCTTAATGCCTAATCTAAATTTCTGTTTTAATTTGAAAGTGTTCCCCCTTGATTTATCACTATCTGCTCATGTAACATATCTCTCTTTCTCTTTTTATAAGACCTCTCTAGGCACTGGAAGGCTGCAATGAGGTGTCCCTGTAGCATTCTTTTCTCCAGGCTGAACATCTCCAGCTCTGTCAGCTTGTCTTTATAGGAGAGGGGCTGCAGCCCTCTGATCATCTTGGTGACCCTCCTCGGGACCTGCTTCAACAGGTCCACATCCTTCTTGTGCTGAGATGCAATTACTCCTGCATGGTGGAGCCTCATGAAGGCAGAGTGGAAGGGCAGAATCTCCTCCCCTGAGCTACTGGCTACTCCTCTTTTGATGCAGCCCAGGATCCAGTTAGCTGCCTGGGCTGCAAGCACACATTGCCTGGTCATGTCCAACTTTTTATCCATGAGAACCTCTGTATCCTTCTCCTCAAGGCTGCTTGATACATGTTCTTCTCCCAGTCACTATTCGTGTCTGGGATTGCCCTGTCCCAGGTGCAGCACCTAGGCCTTGTACTTTTTCAAGTTCTTGAGGTTCTTGTGGGCTTACTTTTCAAGTTTGTCCAGGTCCCCCTGGGTGGCATCCCATCCCTCAGGTCAGCCCACTGTTCAGCTCCACGTCCTCTGACAACTTGCTGCATGTGCATTCAATCTCATTGTCCATGTCAGTGATGAAGACATTGAAGAGCATCAGTCCCAAGACAGAGCCTTCTTACCAGCCTCCAGATGGACACTGACCAGAGCTCTCTGGCAGTGCCCATCCTGACAATTTCTTATTCACAGAATAGTCCACTCTTCAAATCCATATCTCTCCAAATATAAGAGATAAGGATGCTGTGTGGGACTGTATTTAAGCCCTTAAATGGTATTTGTATTATCATAGGACACACACAAAAAAAAGGGATTTGTTTTTGTTTGTTTCATTGTAGTGAGTTTGTTTTGGGTTATTTTGTTTTGCTTTGCTTTTTTTTTCTCTCCCATAACTGAATTTTCCTTGTTTGACTTTCTCATAGAGATTTGCCCAGGACTAATTGAATAACAACCAGGCAGCAATCTGACATTAAATTCAAATAGAAGACATTCAGTGTCAACATTCAAGTGTTGTCTCAAACAGGAGAAAGGGCGCATTAGGTTTGGAAAGAAGGACAGAGTGATAGAGCATGATGAAGATTTTCCACTGTGCATGAAAACCAGCCACAAGGCACCTTTTAATGGAAATCTAATCATGTTAAGCTAAAAGAGAGATAAAAAGAGTGCTTCATTCTTTCAGCACCTGAATATTGGGAGTGAAGATGTTGAGACTCAGGAAAAACCTGTGGTTTAAAAATATGGGAGGACAAATTGTGGTTACTACATCTGTCCACAGCTTGTTTTCACAATTATCAATACCATAATATTACAGCTGTCCTCTATTATATTGGACACCTATGGTGCAGTTCCTTTACTTAGAAAAGCCCATTTTCTATAACAGAAGGGAAACTAAATGGCAAAGAGCAACCTGAGGTGACAGCGTAAGCAGGTGTTAATGTCGGCACGGATGTCTCACTGATACACCACACACCCATGTCAAGTGTGTGTGGAGAAACCCCAGTGAAGGGACCTGTTGGGTTGTCCAGCTCCTGGCAGATTGTGCCACTGGTCATTGTCTTCTCTTGTTTCCCTGACTCAGGCAGTTTCCCTGCAGCATCTAACAGAGCTGTATCTGAGAATCTCACAAACAGCCTTCTTCCTCTCAAGTCATACATAGCGGCAAAGGTTAGAATATAATTTAAGCATAACTCTGTCAAACTGCTTCGTATTTAGTACTTCAAAATGGCAAAACCAGAGCAAACTCTTTCAAAGAATGTTTCAGTTTTGTTAAAAAACCCAAAAAACCAAAACCAAAAGCTGCAGTCTTATTTCCTTCTGCCTCTTGCAAAGAATGTGAATGTTTCAATGCTTGCACTTGAATAGATCCTGAAATATGATCCCTGCATATTCCACTTCATGTACTAAGCCAAGTGCAGTAAAATATTATAACTCATTCATCACCCATTATACAGTGAGTTGGTTGTTACAGCAAACTGTTATAGGCTTCTCAACATATGTTCAAGAGCACAGCGAACAGGGCAGAGTGGGGATCTGAACCCCATTCATCTTGAGATCCTTCCAGTCTGCACTGCCGGTTAAAAGCAGTCTTACGTTAGGTGCCAATGAAAGGTGCAAAACCCTTGTAATAGTCAAGTTGTATAAAATATCTTTGTGTGAAAAAGAAGTTGGGCTGAGATCACCATCTGAAAGTTATAAGATCAATGCAGATAAAGCCAGACTGTGGAGATGCTACAAGAACTGCTGTGGCTTCAGTGATGTGATGTCATCTTTAGACTACGAGTGCAACTCAAAACTTTATGCCTTTTTCCACAAGCCCTTCCTCTTTGGGAAGGGCTTTCTGCCACCTGCCACTGAATTGATGTTATGGTTATAAATCCCCTGTTTGAGTTGCCGACAAGTTAGCCAAAACACAGCCTACTGCCCAGACTCACAGACATTAGTTGCACCCACAGTTCAAGTTATACAGCAAGTATGATCTAGTAAGACATCTCAATGAATCACCAAACCCCATAACAAGGTGCTATCCATGTAAATTGTTTATAACAATAAACAGAATTCAGTGGAGGAATCCATTTCTACTACTCGTGCTGACTGTGTACTTAGTCAGCATCTATTATGAAGTCTGGCTGTTCTTTGGGGAACAGTCCTGGCGAGGTTGATTGCTGCTGTATCCCTGGATGACTTCAGATAAATCATACAGCTCCATCTGTGCCTCAGTGAAATAGAACTCTGGAAAGCTTACATTTCTTGTATGTGCCTGAATACCTGTGATCAGCTGAGGCACAAGAAATGATATTTAAAGTCCCCTGAAGCAATAACTGAATGTTGCAGGAATAAACTGCTCTCAGCAGAATAGCTCTCAGCATGTCTATACCATCAGTTAAGTACATGTTCTCAAGACAGATTCCCTCACAACTTCACATTATAAATCCCCCAACTTCCACTTATTATTGCTCATCTGAGGCAAAGCTTGGCATTTTCTGCACACAGGGCACTAATTATAGGTGTAAGTTTCCACTGCAGTGTCCTGGATATACTGAGGTGGTGTAGGGCAATCTGTTACAGCTCAGTCAAGTTTCCCAAGTCAAGCATGGATGTTCTGGCTCGAGGCTCCAGCCAGCAGAGCAGACTGAACACACTCCAGTGTTTTCTTCTGTCGAGTGGAGACAGAGTCCAGAGTGTCCAGCAACCTGAGCCTAGCTGCTGCAAACTTGGTGCTAGCACGAGGAAAATGGAAGATATTTGGAAAATGGAAGGAAAATATTTAAGTGGGGGAGAAAAAGAAATTTTAACATTGTGAATGTTCTATAATTCAGTCTTGTGCAGAAGTACAGTTGTGCACAGCTTTGAGGCTTCACCACATACCTCCAAAGTTTGTGATTGTGGGAAATCCTTTAAATGCTGAGTACTTATTACTGCTTCTGCATGTATAATCTGCAACTGCTTAAAAGGAAAAAACTAAGAAAATAAGTTGTTCAGCTGTGACTCAGAATTTTGAAGTAGCAGGCAGTGGATAACTGCCACCTCCCTGTGTGTTCCCACTCCTGCCAAGATCTAGACAGAGAAAGTGATCTGGCTTGAAGAAAAAAAAGTTTAAAAATCCATGGGATTATTTCCAGCTTTATCAACTCCTTGGTCTGGTTCACAGCAAAGCCTCTTAGGCAGCTGTGCCAATACTATTGAGGAGATAATGTGCTGTGACAGGACTCACTGGTGCTGAAGGCTTTGTTTTATGAAATCGGTCTCAAGTCATTCTACAGTGGGAGCAGGAATGAACTTTAAAAATCTTGTCTCTCAAATGATCACTGAATGAAGTCTCACTTCATAGGGAGCAGGGTATCAAAAGGAGGGACTGTGAGCAAAGGATTTATTTGTTTAACTTGTGACTCTTGTTTGATTAGCTGTTATTATGTTGATTATCTGTGAAGTTTTGGTCAATTAGTGATCAATCTTACATTTGTAACTGATTCCCATCAACCCCAGTCCTGTTTCCAGCCTCACTTAGCAGTAATAAAGTGCAATTTTACCATCTATTTAGAATGTTTAGTTGCAATTGCATAAGATGTTTTTATAATTTAATTTCATAATGATACTAAAAGTTTATAATTACATCCCATTTTGACTGGTGGTGTAGATTTTGAGTTAGAGTGGTAATTTTTAAATTGAATAATGACAACTCATATTAAAAAGTGAAGAGGAAATAAAATAAAACAAATATAAATACAAATGAAACAGCTGGGATTTCATGCATCCTCAGCAAGTTTGCTTATGACACCAAGCTGTGTGGTGTCGTTAACACACTGGAGGGAAGGGATGTCATCCTGAGGGACCTTGACAGGCTCAAGGGCTCCATGTGAACCTCATAAAGTTCAACAAGGCCAAGAGGAAGGTCCTGCACCTGGGCCACGACAATCCCAAGCATAAATACAGGCTGGATGGACAAGGATTTAGAACAGTCCATAGGAGGAGGACTTGCGTGTATTGGTGGATGAAAAGCTCCGTGTGATGTGGTGCACACACAGCCCAGAAAGCCAAACATGCCCTGGGTCGAATCAAAAGCAGCATGGCCAGCAGGGCAAGGGAGGGGATTCTCCCTCTGAAACCCCACCAGGAGTACTGTGTCCTGCCTGGGGTTCTCTAGCACTGGGAAGGAATTGGCCCATTAGAGTGAGTCTAGAGAAGAGCCACCAAGATGATCAGAGGGCTGGATCAACTCTCTTGTGGAGACAGCCTGAAAAAGCTGGAAAAGTTCAGCCTAGAGAAGAAAAGGCTCTGGGGAGACCTTATAGCAGCCTTTCAGTAACTAGAGGAGGCCTGCAAGAGAACTGGAGAGGGACATTTGAGAAGGATCTGCTGTGGTAGGGAAAGGGGCACTAGATTTAAACTGAAAGAGAGTATGTTTAGGTTAGATTTAGGAGGAAAGTTCCATACTGTGGGCGTGGGGAGGGATTGGAACAAGTTGCCAAGAGAATCTGTGGATGTCCCATCCCTGGAAGTGTTCAAGGCCAAGTTGGATGAGGATTTCAGCACCCAGGTCTAGTGTGTGGTATCCCTGCCCAAAGCAGAAGGGTCCCTTTCAACCCAAACCATTCTGTCCTTCTATGTTTCGATGAAAAGAAAAGACAGCGGATGCTGACCTGCAGGCCTGATTACTGCTGAAAAAAAGCCTTTGTGATTTTTTCCTGTCAGCTGTCATCTGATTGATACCTGAATGTAGTTCAGTTTAGCTAAGAGTAAACAGTCTAGAGAGCTCACTCTCCACCCTTCAGGGTCGCAGCACGAAGAGCTTTGCTGATGAACAACAGAGAGCTTTTTTTGTGAATGATGGATGCTGTGTTTTTGTCCTCAGCCACTGGTAAGAAGACCTGTGACAAGCGGTTGCTTTTGCAGAAGGACCTGCCAAAAATCAGCCAGCAGACACTGAAGTTCTAACCTGTGATGAACCTCTTTTTCTGGTCAGTTGTGCTTTGTGTCTGAACTGTCTCATCTGAGGCTTTAATCCCACCTTGCTCCACTTTTTCAAAGACAGTAGAAGTGAGCTGCCTTTTTCTTTCTCCTTTCTTCTTTCTTTGTTTCTTTCTCTTTTGCCTTTTTCCTAAATCACAGAGTTTCAGCAGAGGTTCTTCAGGCACTTCACTGTGTGAAACTTTAACAGTGGTTGGTAGTGGAGACTTTTGTAAAAAAGAAGCAGAGCTAAAGGCTTTTATTTTCATTCAGGGCTCCACAGAGAGTGTGCAAAGGATTTAAAGGGGCCTCAGAACAGATGAATTTCTAGGTCAGGATCGGGTGCTTTGCACCATCTGTGTGCATGTACACCAGTACAAAGGCCTCACAAACACTTGCATTGCAGTCTTCTTACATTGCAGGGCAATAGATGATTATCTGTTGAATCAGAAAGCTGAGGGCTTTTGTTATATCTGCAATACAATAATATATACTCTTCTAATACATATAATGTAATGTAATGTAATATAATGTGATATAATATAATGTGATATAATAAGTCTGATAAAATAATACAGCAACTTAGACCCTGAGGCAGGACCCTTACTTCTCTGCATTGGATGGCCTGCATGTTACCGAACATAGAAACCATTTAGGAACAGAAAAGATAATATTTGGTCTGCTTAATACAGTTTTATTCTCCCTGCACATTCTTATTTCATTCTTTAGATATAATTTTTGCTATGAACTACTTGTAGAGTGAGAACTGTCATGTATGCATTTTATCATGTTTCCTGGTTCAGACCTGTGCTACAAGTGGAGGCAACAAGGGATGTTTAATACAGCAGTGTGACATGATGGGTTGCTAGTGTATCCTTTGGGCATACCATACGGTGAAGTTGTCCTACAGCTTCCCAAATGATCTATTTTTTTATAACTCCTGCTGAAAATGCCTACCTGGACAGGGAACTGTTTACAGAAGAACAGGAGGGCAATAAGAGAAAATTGGGGCAGGTGTGTGTGTGCGTGTCTGCTTCTTCATTAAGGAATATTTTTGTTGAAGTGCATGTGGTTTTGGTTTATTTATTTGTAAAATTCCCAAATTAATTATTTCAAGTGAAAAAATCAAGCTAAAAATTGCTTATGATATATAGCAGGCAGCAGAAGGGAAGGGAAAGTAAAAAGTGCACTATGGAGATAATAGGTATAATGAGCACTTGGCTGCACATTTTGAGCCCAAGGCCTAAACTATTTGCATTAGTGCAGATTCTTGAGTTCAGCTTAATTATGTTTGCATAAACAGTAAACAATTGTACAGATCTATTTAGTGCTTTGCAGAAGATATGAAAATAATTTTTTATTGTTTGGTTATTCAACCAAATGGTCTTGCAACCATTACCTGGTCTTATATAAAATTCTCTTTCAGTTATGAAGTTAGAAAACTCCACAATAAAGCTTCTGTAAACTACTAAAACAAGCAAAGTATATGCCTTGTAGTCTTCCCTTTAGCTCTTCCAATAGTTTCCTATTTTACTTTAACGGTTTTTTGACATATAATATTGAGACTGTGTCATAGGTTTTTTGTTCTGGCAGGCTTCCTGATTTTTTCTTGTATTCAAATGGATCCCGATCCACCAACATTTTTGTAATGAATTTTGGAATTCTCATAATTTTTAAATTTACACCTGATGCTGGTTTTTGATCTTCTGGGTCACATTCCCACTATTCTTGGTAGCAGAATTCCCATCCAAGTCCATCTGTGTCCTCTTTGTTTTCTACCATGCAGTACACCTGGCTCTGAGTGGGGCTAATCAGAGCGTGTGAGCTGTACAAAAATGCTTCTGAGTCCCAACAACCTTTCAGGCCATTTGGCTTAGTAAAGAAAGGTCCCAGTGGCTCTTTCAGGCTGAAAGTTCTCTCCTCAGCAGAATCAGCTGCTTATTGCCTAAAAGCTCTTATTATTACTTGTCAAGATCCTAATTCTCACCTCATCCTACATTATTTGCACATGACAGGCCATATTCTTCATTCTTGTGTAGCCCTTTTTTTTTTTTTTAACATAAAAATGTACTATTAAGTCAGCCTATTTTCCCAGCTGAAAGTGCTCATGGCATGACGCTCTGATTTATGTCTGTGTCAGAGAGACTCTGGAAATCTTAGAATTTGGCCAGGCAGAGGGGACTTACAGACCCACCTTCCTTCTATCTTTTCCTTTCCTGTGGTGAACAGTATTCTGTCTGGACAGGGAACCAATGTGATTCATGGTTATGGATGCTATTCAGAGGAGGAAAGGCACTGTAAGTAATGTATTTTTTACAGCTTTTATGTTTGTTTTTCTACTTCATTTAGGCTTCAGATTTACTGATACAACACCAACTCCCCTTTTCTTTGTATCTCTTGCTACAAGTTTTCAACACACAATATCATTAGGTCTTAAATTTCATGATGTATTTATTTCCATGGTAGGATAATTTTTACTGACATTATGTCACTCTGATATTGATTCACAATAACAGTGTCATAAATGTTGTCATTATTCTGGCATTGCAATATAATATTTTAAATTTTCCATCTCTTTTTGAAGTTGTTTTTCATTCAAAGAAAATTAAAACTCATAGGAATAATGCTGACCATATTTCCCTTCCCTATATGTTCCACATTAGTTGTTTTGAAGCATGAAGATCTGTAAAAAATACATACAATCAGAAACCCACACAAAAATGTTCTGGAGGGCTCATGTCCAATGGGGTTTTCCTTTGTTTCTTCTTCAGTTTTATCAAAAGCCTTCTTGATTCACAAATACATCAAGAAAAGTGTTCCAAATTAGAGTTTTCAGGTTTATATTAACACAAAATTTAGGATGTACAGCTGAATTAAAGTACAGCTAAGATAACATAGGGAGGAAGAAGGCCCAGAGATGCCTTACTTTATTAGCTTCTTTCATTACATTGACTTTGCCTCCTGCTACTCCCCAATGCTATTAACATGAAATTTTAACCATGAGGTACTTGCATAGAACCGAGCAGTAACTTGTTGTAAATGTAAGAATGTTTTACATAATCACATCTGCCCTTCATTCCAGCAAAACCATTTTATTCCTAGGAGTCTGGAATGTGCCAAACAATGCAGAATCAAAACATTTTCAACTTCTGTTATAAATGTAGACATTAAAGTGAATGTGGCCTGGCGTCAGGGAAAAAAAAAAAAAAAAAAAAAAAGTGAGCCTCAGACTCAAATTCTTCAGCTGATGAGTCACAGCTCCTTTGAGAGGGTCTGAAGAGCTACCAGAGGCACTGTGAAGCACTGAAAGTTTTATTAGAGGTCTAAAGCAAAGAACATTTCATTCTCTGCTCCTCTGCACACTGTTAGCTTTCACAGGCAAGTGTTCTCTGCTAGCTTCCTGACTTGGTGACATAATTTTTTTAACTTTGTCTGTGATATTAGTTCACCTATATTTTTACAAAAAATATTAAGTGTTTGGCTAGAGTACGAGATAAGGAGATTTAGTCTCCTTATACATTAAGGGAAATTTAGTTACTTTGCATGCTTTTTCCCAAAACCCTAAAGTACAGATAAGGTCGTGATTGCTCCCAAGTTGCTGCCTCATGAAAAACTGTACAATGCCAATACCTGCAGGATTAGCAAGTAGACTACATGGGTAGTGGTTCACAAAGTGTGCCAAAGCATTCTTCCTACTGATCTGGAGCACTCTTTTTTTGGGAATAAGGACACATTTCTTTAAGTGTCATGACTTCAACAAGGAGGAGTGAGAATGACCTCCTCCAGGTTACCCTGTAATCTGATGGAGTCAAGGAAGAGCCTGATGCTCTGAAACTCTCTGTGAACCTATTCCTTCCTCCAAAACTTTTGATGTGATATTAATTTTCAAATAATTTGAAAATAATTGAATTTTTCTTCTCAACAATTTCAATATTTAATGACAAGAATTAATGAAACAAAAATGAAGGGAACTTTACTGTATTATAGCTGTTAAACATAAGATGGACAAACATTAAGCTGCTTGTTTTCCATTCTGATGAGACTCCATCTGGAATACCAAATCCAGCTCTGGAGTCCTCAGCAGAAGAAGAACATGGGCCTGTTGGAAGGAGTCCAGAAGAGGGTCACCAAGATGATTACAGGGGTGGAACACCTCTCATCTGAGGAAAGGCTGAGAGAATTGCATTTGTTCAGCCTGGAAAAGAGCCATCTTAGGGCTGACCTAACTGCAGCCTTCTGGTATCCGAAGAGAGCTTAGAGGGAAGAAGGAGAGGGACTTGTTACAGGAGAATGTAGTGACAGAAAAGAGGGGAATGGATTCAAGCTAAAAAAGAGTAAATTCAGATTAGATATTATGAGGAAGTTATTGGTGGTGAGGTTGATGAGACACTGGAAAAGATTGCCCAGAGAAGTTGTGGATGCCCTGTCCCTGGAAGTTTTCAGGACCAGGTTGTATGGGGCCCTGAGCAACCTGGTCTAGTAGGAGGTGTCTCTGCCCATGGATGACCTTAAATGTTGCTCCCAATACAAATCCTTCTATGATTCTAAAAGAGTTTTATAAGTTTAACACTCAAAATGCTACAGCATTTTGAGTGTTAAGTCTGGGAAATTATCTGAAATGCATTCCAAACTGTTGCAATGACCTTGCCAACTGATTGAAATACTTTGGCATACACAGAGAACCCCATTTGTTTCAAGCAATTGAATGTTTTGCAGTGTGGCAAGAAAGAAAGACAACTTACTTTTACTTCTTTTGAACAAGGAAGGAGGAGGCAGGACTTGGTGGTCATAAATATGTGGTTACTTTTCCCTAATACAGGAATGAAAGGTATCTATACTGCAGATGGGAAAGAATAAATCTAATTCTATTAATAAAGAGCTCATTTAAATGCAACTGATTTTTCTGAGTTTAAATAGCTCAAAACCTTCTCAGATGCCTTTAAGTTTGATAATGTCTCATTGTGTCAGACTGGAGGCTCTGGGAATTTAATTTAAGATCCTGAGTGTTGGAATTAAGTACTGTGGAAACTCATTTATGAGCTGAAGTGGGGATGAGTTAAAGCAGCCAAGAGTAATTCCTGGAAAAAGAAAAATTTGGTGCTAGTTCTTTGTAAATTTTCAGCATTTAGGGTTGTGCCATGTCTAATGACCCCAAGCAATGCACTAGATTATCTGAGCTACTGAGGAAGGCCAGCTATAGTGGCAGTGACTCAGGCTAACTAAAATTTTCCAGATCTGACTGTCCCACCCAAAATAAAAAGGGTGACAAAAATGCTTGGAGGAGGCAGCCTACCTCCACCATAACACTTCAAATTAATTTTTGAAGGAAACAGTATCATAGGAAGCATGAGCTTAACTACTGACATTGTTCAAAGCAAAGGCTTTGGAGAAAATACTTTACATTAAAGATGTAAAGATTGATTGTTCCTTTCTAAGCTCTCAGGCACCTATGATGTTGCTTAAAGAAGACTCAAAAATTACCTAGTCCCACATTTTATCATTTATGCTTTATTTATTTAGACTGCTAAAATATTCACTGACACATCTCTTCTTCCATTTCAAACAATTCTTTAAAAAGTTGGGCTTTTTATAAATAAAATGAGACTTATTTTTGATGCCTTAGTGTAGATGCTGAGTACTGGATAAAGAGGTCAAGTTGAAACTCATCTTGTTTCAGTGTAGCCTGTTATTCTCCAGATAGAAATAGATTCTATTTATTGTAAGTGAATTACCATATTATAAAGATATGTTGTTATTATTATTATTGCTCTTGCAAGCTGTTGCTCAGTGAAGTGCCAGACTGAGTGTTTTAGCAACCCAAGCTGTCATCAAGCTTAGGAAAGCCAAGGACAGATATTCAGATGCTCATGGCTTCTATCTTGACACATGAACGTGGGGTCGCTGACAGCCACGTTCCTGCAAAGTGTTGGGATGTGCTAATTGATAGCAGCCAGAAGCAGCCCAATTTCTGTAAAGAAGGAAATGAGAACAAGCTGTCATTACAAGTATTGAAATGTTTACACTGCTGGATAACTTCAATGGCTAAAGCAACTCACTTTCTCTGTGGTTTGGAGGTGCATATTTATATCTGCAGCTTGTAATTACAGCTTGTTCTTACTGTAAACATAACACCCTCCCTCTCTCTCTCCATAGCTGAGCTGTCACAAGAAGTTCCACAAGTGAAACAAAGATTGCAAGTAACATTGGTAATTGAATGGGTTTATCACTTTACTATTAGAGGAGATACAGTGGTGCTCTACAGATGGAAGGTTTGTGGAAAAAAGGGTGTTTTCAAACCTAGAGTTTGATACATCTGCAGCAGCTTATCAAAATGAGCATTATGGTGAGAGACTGTTTTAAAGGAATCAACATACTAGTAGCTACTAAAGGAAAAAAGATAAGCATTAAATAAAAATTAAATTCTGCTGGTTTATTACTAGCAGCAGCTCAGTTTCTCCTGTGTAATGTAGTAAAAAGAAGCTGCAACTGCTGGTTACTGTTGTATACTGGCCAGGGAAGAGCTAACAACCTCTAATTGCAGAAATGGATTAGCTCCCATGTGATGGGTGGAAAATTAACTACGTTCTTCCCAACAATTACATCTGATTCTCTCTTCCTTACCCCCTAGTAGAGGAGTTGCTAGCATCAGTCAAAGGTGGTAGCTTTTCCTCTCTTTGGAGACCAGGAGTTTTACAAAGGCAATGAAACCCAGAAAAGGTCAGGCTTGCAGGGACCTTGAGAAAATCTGACTTACAATCAAGAGACTTCTTCTGTGGGCAAGTCAGAGCACCTGTGTTTCAGAGCCTGCTCTCAAATGCACTTCTGGGAGCATGTTCTCCTTCCACAGGGACTACTCAGAATATTTGCATTCCTGAGTTAAAGAAAGTCTTTTTAAATAGCTCCACCTCACACTGGATTCACTACTGTGACACTTTGATTGATGTTTTGGTTTACTCTTTTTGAGTCTTAATGAAAAAAAAAACAGATTTGTTCTGAGAAAGCAAATTTACCTCTTTTCCAGGCAGAGAAGTTGTTTTATCTTTGAAAGCACAACACTGATGTGTGCAATGAAAGCACAACAAATGGCTCAGTAGGCTGGAAAGGAACAGGTCTCTGGGCTTCATTGCTTCAGCAAGCTGCCTTGCACTTTGGGTGATGAGCTGATGCAGAAATTATGGAACTACTCTGACACTTTTTCGCCCTAATGATGGAGTAAACAGCCTGGGCTCGTGGCTCATTAATCAGAGGCTGCATTCTCTGTTACTGATCCCCTGCGTGTTGTATTGCATCTTACATGTGAAGGGCTGTAGCAGTATTGTGTGCTTGTTTCATAAATGAGTGGCAATTACATTGTGCTAGATCTAAGAGTGATACTGTACTCTTTGTTGGAAAACATGTTAACCAACAGATTCAATGGTAGTTGGACTCCCAAATGTGCAGAGAATGGGCACTAAGATCTTCAAAATTCTCTCTGCAAGTTAAATAAATTTCTTAAAATTAAAGAAGAAACAGCAAAGTATGTTAGGTAATTAGTTGTACATTTTTGTGGGGTTTTTTCGGGTTTTTTTTTCCAGATTTTTGCATTTTTGGGCACCAGCTTTCCAGGAAATCTTTCTGTTATGCTAGAAAATACTGTCCCAGTGAAAGTATAAAGACTAAAGTTGTCTCTTCTTTTCCTTACTCACCATTGATATAAGATCCCTTGATGTTGACAGAAAAGGAAAATATTGGACTCTGAAATGGACTCTGAAATGGAAAGCTGTGGACTTCGAAACATAGAAAGGGAAGAACTTTTCTACATGAGCATACAGTTCCTAAATCTGCAAAATCTTCATTGCAGATCCTAGAGTCTAAGAAGCTAAATATGTTGTTAAAGTAGCAATGTCTCTTCTTGAACTGTTAAAACAACACAGGTGAAAAATGCTGCCTTCCAAAAGAGAATATTCATTGACAGTAGTCAACTTTGAATGTCAAATGTTTGTAAATAAAATCTATATTTTTAAATACATTAGTTTTTCATTGTAAGAAAAGTATTCTTTTTTCTATATATCTTTGAACAATTAAGCAAGTATTTGGATTTTGTTTGATTTTTTTCCCTTTCTGTAAAGCGTTTCTTTAGAAGGTCTTTGAAAAAAAAATTAACTGGAAAATTATGAAAGGCTGTGTCGTCTTCAGGGTATTACAGCCTTCCTCAATATGAAGTGAATTCTTAAATAGCTTCTAAAATTGAGGGCTTGGAGTGGTGGGATGTAAAAAATAGGGATGGCTCTGCCAGAGAGATTGCAGTGGTTGACAGCATTTGTGGAAGGAGTAGCTGATGATTTGGAGTAGATGTTTTTTCACTTGCTTTAAAGATTACAGCTGCTTTCACCACTGTTGCTTGTGAAGGATTGTTAAGTGATTTACTGGTATCTTATCAGAGCAGGATGAAGCTCTATTCTTCAATGTCTTCTTTCTTCCTTTTAGGCAGATTTCAAGAGATGAGTATGGATAATTTTTTTTCCCCAAAACATCATTCTAGTAATGATTGGGCTGGTCTGGTTAGGTTTTCACTTCTCTTCAAAGCCATTTGGGAGTTAGTGTGGGATCTAACTTTGGGGTCAAAAAAGTTTGAGCTAGACACTTTGACTATCCCCACAGTGAAGAGAGAAGCAGTCTTTGAAAGCAGGATAAGTTTAAAGTAGGTCTAATAACTTGTCTTCTGGACCTACTTATTACTTCCTTGTTTTTTTTATTTTTGTGGAGTTATGGGAGACCAGATTGGGCTTCAGGTGGCTAGAAGATAAATTAGATAAATCCCACCCTAAGAAAGTATGTGATCCTTTTATTTTTAATCTATTGATAAAGCAAATGTGTGTAAATCTCTATTTTCCATTTATAATGGATGACGCAACACCTCAGTTCACAAAGAAGAGCAAAGCAGAGATATAAATTAGCTGTCTGAGGATCAACTCAGGTTAACTGAGATTGTGATGAGAGGTTGGGAAAGTAGCCAGAGGAGACAAAGTAATTTTAGCTCCTCTGTAGGAAAAATGTGTCCACCATTAATTAAGAGTACCCACAGCTAAGATGTGATTGTAAATTCCCAGGTGCTATTTGAAAACTATGTCAGAGCAGAAACCCACACAGTCTTGAGTTATTGGTGTTTGGCTAAGGAGCTGTGACCTTCCTTATGGATACAGACCCTGGCAGTGTCATCCAACTCCTAATCTCCTAAACATTAAATTATTGCTAAACATTTGACATTTATAGGGGAGTGTTAAAGGGGATTCTGGCAGTTTGATTATGAGGAGAGTAGCTTGATGAGAGCATAGTTCTTCTCAGGTTTGTACAGGCTTCCTGCAGATCCCAGAGCGAATGGAAACAATAGCTGAGGAAATCCTAGCTCTTGTTCATTGCCATTGTGCTGTAGTTGGTATTTCTTTACATCATTGACTGAGACAGTATCAGTACTCAGGAATTTGGTACCTCTGATCTGACCTTGCCAAAATTTGGTGATGTCCTTACATTGATGAAAAAGTCTTTTCAACACTCTTGAGTATCAAAAGGTGACAAAGGAGATGGGTAATTCTTTGGAGAAAGTCAGCTTCCTGGGTAATCCATTCTGTCACTATCTAAATTTAATTATTTTTAAATCATGATTAGTTATGTAAGGGTGATTTTAAGTGTGTGTTAAATTCTATAATTGAGGGTACTTGTTGTTCTAAATGCATATGAGAGTTTGTTCTTTTAAACAACACTTTAAATCTTAATTTAAACTTTGTTAATGTTTATTCTAAGTCTAAGAAGAGTGCATAAGCTGTGTTCCTCATTGTAGATAGGAACCATTCTCAGAGGAAAAGTGAACACTTCTGTCTACCCTCAACTGTTGCTATCAGATCCCTGGCAAAAATTCTACATCTCTGTAGAAGACACAAACTTGTGCTCCCACAACTTCAGATGCCATGATGACTTTTGTTATACAGACCTCACAAAAGTCAAGAAAGTTTGCTTGAATGGTGATAAATGAGTACTCCCTGCAAGCAGTAGTTGCTGCACAATCTGTGCATTTACAGGTAGGATGAAACTAGGATGTTTGCCATAGGAAACCTCTGTGGTGACAGGAATTTTGCCTGCAAAACACTAATGCATAATGGTAACTGTCGACATTGGGTGGTTACTTTAGAAGAAGGGTACCAGTTTTCATGTGAATATGGTGGAAAACAGCAAAATACAGTCTTACCACTATGTCATTATCTTTTACTCTCAGGAAATGAAAGCAGTTCAGATGCAGCAGGTTAGCAGTTCCCTCCTCTCTTCTGCTCTCCTATCCTTTTTCAGAGTACCATTGAGACTAAAAAATGTTGAAAAAAATGAAAGGAAGGGTGAAGATGGAAAGGGTTGCTGCATAATGGTGTTTGGAACATTCCTCATTACAGGAAGCACAATAG